>NW_026562418.1:2178750-2905000 GCF_027474105.1 Poeciliopsis prolifica | reverse complement strand
AGAACAAGTTTCAGCTCATATTGTCAGATATTTATGAAGGTTCATTGTTTCATAGTTTTCAGTGCTTACAAAAACGAATGTGCAAGTTATCAAAATGTGCCTGAACTGCTTGTGGATTAAGTTTGTTTATACGTAAACATTTGTGAAGATCATTTCTGTTAATATGAATGTAAAGTGTCCAAAGTTAAAGGGAACAACAAAGTGCATTTGTGCTCCATCAGATCTTCTGTTCCAGCTTTCATGCCGGCCTCTTAAATAGACGTCTATAAATAGAGGCCCTGGTGTGGGTTCAGGCTGAGCAGCCTCATTTCAGCTTTAATGTTTGAATTAGCCAGATTAGGCCGGCTCAGAAAACTCCCAACTTGTGTCATTTCTGTGCATTTCTTTGTACTCTGACTGCAGCTTTAGTCACTGTTGTGGCATCATGTCACTGTGGCAAATCAACTGTTCTGGTGTCAATGAACTGATGATGTTTCATTGATCTTTCAAGTGAGTTTTGTAACTAGTGAGTGCTGCCTTTAGCTGTGTAAATGACAGAAGAACTGCTTTAAAAATTGAAATGGATCATGAAAAAGAAGTGAATGTTATTTGAAAAATTCTTGAAGTCATATTTAGGTGTAATTTCTCCTGGAACGAGGCTTGTTAGGAGACTTTTAGTCAGTGCCGTCTGCCTGCCACCAGATGTCAGTGTTTTCCTTCTCATTACATCAAAGTAGCATAACTCGATGATATTGGCGAGCTGATCAGTTGACTATAAAGACATTTTTAATTAAATACAGTTATATTGTGTGATGTTGAATGTGATTAATAAATACAATATGATGAAAAATATAGATACTGTTTGGCTCACTTAAATTTTCAATTAAAAAGGTATTTTTTCTACTTTTTGATATTGTAACCTAAATGTATTTTTGGATGTGGCTGTTGGTTAAAACTTTATAATTTATTGAACTTAAAATATCAGGTGGGTATACGATAGAGCAGTAATGACAAACTACTTGTTTTTTCCAGTCTAATAGGGTAATTTTAGTTCTAATAACACCAGGTTTGGTGAAAGAAACTTCCATTCGTATGTCTAATTTTTATAAAATGTTGAATTAAAGCAAAGAGCCATTAAAATATTTCAAATTTTCTCTAATAAGAAATATAAATGTGAAATAAATAATAACACCCCACACCCCCATGTTTTGTAATTATGACATTAAGGGAGTAATGGCACTTATTTTTGTTTTTCCACTTGCAGCACTTTGGGATCATTCTTGAACCAATGTCCAGAACTGAGTTGCAGTGGCTTACTTATTGTAAGGTTTATTTGCATAGACATTTGAATAAAGTTATTGGTTAAGTTATTCTCCCTGCGTTCAAGATAACAAATTTCCTCATTCAGTTGTCAATGAAATCCAATTTTGACACTTTGGATGAAGTATGGAGAGCCTTTTGCGCTATAGCAGACAAATAGTTGTGAATTTTTGGGGGAATGTCATGTGAACCAGCTCTGAGTTCAATATGTGTCTCTAACATTCAATGAGTGATTAAATATAGTTTATCTTTTTTTTTTTTTTTTGGAAACAAAAAATTGTATTGTCATTCACCAGTAATATTTAGTAAGTGGAAATAGAAGAATATACGACTTTTATTTTTTTTAAATGCAATATCAAGTTATGTAAATTTTTTAAAGGTTTTTTTGGCTCTAGTTGCCTTTATTAGAAAGTAGTTTGACAGGAAGTGCAACAAGACAGGGAGAAGACATGCGTCAAATCTCGCCAGGCCAGGAATCAAACCTGTGACCACCACCATGAGGACAAATACCTTCATATGTGGGCTGTGCTTTGCCCCTCCGCCCCCACAGCACCCAAGGTATTTAATTTAGGATTTTTATTTTTATTAAAAGTAGTTAACAGATTTATGTGCAAGTTGTTTTACGTTGTCATTGACAAACGTAAAAAACTTTCACCATGGGAGCAAAGAGTGGACATTGTGGATAATGAAAGGAATCATTTCAAACCACTGAAGCTTGAACTACTGTGTACGGTCCTGTTAACACTGAAAAACTAGATTAATTGATGATCTATTTGAGGATTTCACCCAATATGCAGTCAAGTCTATTTAAAGTGGTTCCAGGTGTTTATCTGCTAAGGCCCCTCCACTTTAGAAAGTTTAACCCAAATGTGGTTTTTCCCTGTTGTCGCTTTTGTAACAGCCAGTTCTGCAACAAAAGGAAAAAAAATTATGTCGGGTCGTGCATATTTTAATTTGAAGAGTAATGGGGGATTTCTCAGAAGCCAATTTGTGTTTATTTTTATTACCTGCAGTTGTCTCTGATAAGAAAATGAGTAGGACTTGGGGGGCCAAGTGATTCAGCAGACTGAAGGGCCTCAAGTGAATGTGTGTTCTCCTGAATAAAAAAACACATTTTCTTTCAGAAGGATTAAATGTATCAACACAGAAATAATGTTAATACAACAATTAGTCCTTAAGTTAAATAGTTCATGATCATACTTTTCCTTTTAAGTAAAAAAAAAAGATTAAATAATCAGTCCCAGTTTTATCACTCGCCAGAAAGTGAACCAACGAAGATTACTGAATGTGGAAACAGGTTTTAATAGGGAATTGAAATTTGAGACTGCAGTTGCTCAGTTAAATAATAATAATGAAGGAAAATGGAAGGTATTTCGCGTGTTTTTTTTTTTTTTTTTGTTTTGTTTTTTTTAAATACCGGGCTCATTAGGAAAATTGGAAGAACAAGCATTAGGATCCAAGAGATGGCAGCAGTGCAACAATAATGGACGCAAACTGCCATTAAAATAGAAAGAAGAGGAAGAGAAACTGAATTTTGGGTTTTCCAAACAATTTACTATGGAAGCCCGTTTCCGCCACTCTGTTAAAAAAAATCTCAGAATAATGAGATTCTATCTCATTATTTTGTAGTATCTCATTATTTTGAGATAATATCTCATTATTTTGAGATAATATCTCATTATTTTGAGAAAGTATTTCATTATTTTGAAATAGTATTTTATTATTTTGAGATTTTTTATTTTTTTTAAGAGTGGCGGAAACGGGCTTCCATAATTTACAAAGAGAAGCTCAAACCTCAGCCAGTAAACTTCAAACTCCAGCCTGCGGCGGGAAACAGTCTAAGGAAAATGATGTGATGGGTCTCAGCTGCTGGCGGTGAGGCGTTGCTCTCCACAGAGAAGCCTCTATAGGAGAGTCTCTACTTCCGGAAACCACCGCGTCACACACTTCAAAAGAAGTTGGCGCGTCCACAGACGATCTGCAGGCCGTCACTGTGGGAATATAATTTATTTTAATAGCGGTGAGAAACACATACGTGTGTAACTAATTATACAAAAATTCACTTGGAAACAATAATAAAGAAAGCTTCTCTGACTTTAGCAATTTTATTACAGCTGCTGTCGTCGAGAAACAGCCGTGACAAACAGCGAGGTAAGACGCCATTGTGTTGATGAATGTTGAAAATGCTTGAGTGGCTGCTTTTAATTGTCGAGGTAAGAGTGGTGGTTTTTCACTTCTACACTTCTGCTACTCTGTGGTAAATTTTAAAGGTCTTTAGAAACTTCATATAGTATTTTATGGTCTTTATAGGTTTTACTCCACTTCTAAGTATGTTGTTTTCATTCTGATGGTCTCAGAAATCTCTTTTGGTTACCTTTACACTCACTTCAAGTATTAGTCTATTGCTGAGTAGAAATTTTACAGCTAAGTTACGTTTTATTTTATTTGTTATTAATATTATCATTCAAGGATTCTGGTTGGCCTGTGTGACTATTGACTTTGTTGCTGTAACCTTCTCCATCACCACTGGATGTAGTTTGACACGGATGCTGCATATTTTGATAACTTTTTTTTTTTTCTATTGGTTGTGGAAGGCGGCCTCTCTGAACATGCCCCACTACGTGCACTCAAAACAGTCCTGTAGTGCAGACATGGCTCCCTCAGACCACACTCACCTTCTTCACCACAGGCTTTTTGTCTGATTAGCAGAGGTTGGTGTGCTGGGATGAGCATGACTGCAAGATGATCTGAAGAGCCTAGATGGGCTGGGGGATTGCTCTGAAGGCCTTTTTGATATTGGTGTAGACCAAATCCAGTGTGTTTTCTCCTCTGGTCTGAAAATCCACATTTTGATTGAAATTAGGAATAAAAGTCTTGATGTTAGCCTGGTTAAAGTCTCCAGCAACAATTAAAACACCCTCTGGGTATATGGGTTGTCTGTCACTGAAGGCATGGTGAAGAGTACTTGGTGTTGGCACTGGGCATAAATGATAACGGTGGTGAATTCCCAGGGTAGGTAGGAAGGTTTGCTTCTCACAATCATGAAATCAATGTCCACATAGCAATGACTGGAGACCAGGGTGGCGTTGTTACACCAGCTGTTGTTAAAACAAACACCACATCCTCTGGATTTGCCAGCGAGAGGATGGCTCCTGTCAGCTCTAAAAGGTGTAAGGCTCTCCAGGCTGATGGCATGATGAGGGACAGATGAGTTTAGCCATGTCTCGCAGAAAATGAGAATGCAGCAGGTTCTTGTTTTCCTTTTGGCGGTTAAATCAAGCTTCAGCGAGTCCAATTTGCTTTCAAGGGATTGCAAATTAGCAAGCAAGATGGAGGGAAGCAGCAAATGGAAAGGGTGAGCTTTTAGCTTAGCTGTAAGTCCACCGAAACACCCTGGCTTTTGTTTTCTGTCGCGTCTTCTCCGGTGTCTCCATGGGTCTGGGCTGTTGGAAGATTCATCTGCTGTGAATTAGCTTGATTCAATTGATCCAACTGACCTAACTGGCATAGCAGTCCAAGGCCTTGTGAACTCTTTTCATTTTTGATATTTTGATAACTTTTTTTTTTTCTGACATGAACTCTTTTTAATGAAAGCTGTTTTTTTTTCACCCTCACACTTTTAGAGTATATTTGTTGGTGTATGGAATGTCTTTGGACCTAAGAAGAATGTATTCTTACACCAGGTGAGACAGACAATCATAAACTAAACTGAGAACAGTGTTGTATTTTTAGCTTCATTTATTTTATGAATGTTCAATAATGGCAGTAAATTTGTAGCTGTTCTTTCTCATTATATGCTAATGCATATTCCATCACACTCTCTCCACAGACTGAAACTCTTTCCCATTGACAAGAATCCCACTGCCAGATGCCATTTTCTTTTAAAGCTGTTTATGTTCCTGCTCTTTGTGACCGTCTTTTGGTTGTTTTTAAAGTATGGCTTCATCGAATGGCTCTGGTTTCAAGATTGTCAGCCTGATGGTCAGCATAATCATGTTTATGAAAGTCAGCAAGATCTGGATCATTCTCAGGATACTGTGTTGTGTGGTCATCTTCAGAAAGGTTCTGTCACGCCATTTTTGTCTGCCAAGAACAAACTCTCAGAGGATGCTTTCAAATGGTGGAAGGCAAGTCTTTACACGAAAGGGGGCCTCAGGTGTTAGCCATGGATTGAAATGATCAAGAGACACATTTTCATTTTGCGTTTCTGCATTACAGCATTTACAAAAGGAAAAAGGCAACTTCAGTTATTTTGAAGAAACGGTTAAAAAGCTTTTTGAGATATTCCCACCCATTCCCAATCTTGGAAAACCGGATCTTAACTTGTGCTTGACTTGTGCAGTGGTGGGAAATTCTTTTAATCTGAAAGGTTCAAATTACGGACCTCTCATAGATTCCAAAGACATAATTATAAGGTAAACATACTGTACATTAGGTCATTTTAATTTACTTTATAAAAATCTATAATTGTCTTTAATGAATACACCCCTCTTACCTAATCAGGATGAACTTTGCCCCAATCAAAGGCTATGAAGAAAATGTGGGCACCAAAACAACGCATCATGTCATGTATCCGGAGAGTGCAGTTGACTTGGACAACAGTACTCACCTTGTACTGTTTCCATTTAAGATACTCGATCTGGAGTGGCTCATCAAGGCCTTTACAACAGGATTTTATGGACAGTAAGTCATATGTTTCTATTTCGCTCATACATTTTGGGACAAAAAGTTGACCAATATTTTCATCCTGCCAATATTTTGGAATTTTTAAAAGGCAAACTTGTTTGGGGACTACAGATATACCTGGAGGCTCCAAAGTTGGGGGCAGCATACTTTGCAGGACCTTAACATAGACCAGGTCCTTTGTTGACCGTAAAGACCAAAAATGAACAGTTTTGAAATTAGTCGTCAGGAAAAAAAAAAAGTACTGTACTCGTTTATCATCTTCTAACCAAATCCCTTTTAATTTGATCATTAGGAGCAGGTTGTTTATTTTTCTCTCATATGTTTGTGACAATCCAGTTTGATCTTAAATTTCTCATCGATATATTAGCTGATTAGTAATAAATTTACCAAATACTGCATCCTATCTCTGCTTAATAATGGTATACATTTTATGCTGTCTTTAACAGATCCTATGCACCAGTAAAATCCAGAATTCAAGCCAACAAAGACTTGGTAGGTATTGTAATGAATCAATTAATTTCCTTTTTGCATGCAAAGTTATTAGTCCCATTAATTAAAAGCTTTCTTTTTTGTACCAGGTGATTGTGATCAGCCCAGCTTTTATGAAGGACGTCCATCAAATTTGCCTAAAAGAGAAAGAAAGTTATCCTTCCACTGGTTTTATGACTGTGGTTCTTGCACTTCACATTTGTGATGAGGTAAAGATTTGGGGATTTTTTTATACTTTGTGTAATCAGTTTTTTTTTAATAGCATGACTTCATGCAATGGGCTTCCAGACAAATTGAAAGTGGCTGTGTTATGTTTATAAAGTTCATCTCTTTGCTTAAGATGAGGAAGATTAGAACATGGAGAACAACTTGCACTCTAAGCAAAGATAATTAAAAAAAAACACGTTGCAAAGTTATTCTTTCTAAATTATTTACTAAGGTTTTTTTTTTTTTTCCAGATTAGTGTTTTTGGATATGGGGCAGACCTCAACGGACAATGGAGTCATTACTTTGAAACACTGAAGGACAAAAGCTTCAAAACAGGACAACATCCTGGAGAACTGGAGTATAAAATACTACAAAAGCTGAATTTTGAAAAACTGGTGAAACTTTACCCTGGGGTGTGAATTCTTCTGCTGAAACAGACCTGATGTAAGAGTTGTAGAAAGAAAGGCTGAGTGAATCCGTCCTTATGGATTATTCAGTGTTACTGTCCATCAAACCTTAAAAGTAAGTAAAAAAAATGTGATGGCTTAGAAGAAAGAGTCAGAAAATGATAATTGGATACCATTGTTAAAAAAAAAGAACCTTCAGCCTGTCACTCCATTATCCATGCCCAGATATGTTTCTTTAGAATTTTGATGTTGACATTAGTGCCACCTGCAGGCTTTGTTTAGTTAGTCCCAGAAGCAGATATTCAAAACAGAAGAAAAAGGGGCGGTTAAAAATACTGAGGTGTAGCTCATGTTTGAATCTAAAGGTGCTCCCACATTGTTTCTTACTCTTATGTTGATGTGCAGCGGCTGCGCTGCACATCAACATTCTCAAATGTATCTATTGGCAAATTTGTCTAAAGGATGCGACTGCACTATTCACTTAGCACAGGTGCACCTCTGGGCTGTGTTCTTAGCCCCCTCTTCTACTTACTCTACACCTACTATTTACCCCATCAAACTGTTATGTTCACAGATGACACCACTGTGATGAGTCAACTCAGGCGACATTGAATGCAGATCAGCAGGATGTTTATATAATGATGCCTTGTTCATTTTGGCTGCATATTCCCACAGTAAATCTATTTATTTGGATGGCTTGTAATTTTTTATTTGAAAATGCATCTGCACACAGTAATTGTTTCAGCAAATTCAAAATCTCAGATTATCAGATGCATGTGACTGCCAATCTGGACAGTAGGTGGCAGTAGCAATCTGTAGTAGAGCTGCATTATAAGGCATAACTTCAATGTCAGTGTCAGGCTTTTTACATTGAGGATTTTTCAGTTTCTTCAGATAATCTTAAATATTCCACCATATACCCAGAGCAATCCGTAGCCATTTTGTTGGGCATTGACAGACTTTTGAAAAACATGATTTAAGCAACAAAATGATTAAAAACAACAAAGCACACATGCATAAGTTCAGAGGAATTAACTATTAAAATAAAGTTTTTAGAGTTTGTGGCAACATACAAACTTTAAACAATAAGGGGTCTGGCTTGGAGGAAAAAAACAAAGTTTTTAAAAACAATTATTTCTTTATTTGCCACTGGGGCTGGCCTCTCCTTGGCTCATTCCCAGAAAACATAATCCACTAAAACGAGCTGTATTAGATGAAATTAATCAGTTCGTCTGTTACATACACTTGAATATTTCGTAGCATTCTTTAGTCATTTTCCCAGGTGTCTGTTCCTGTTACTTGCAGTGACAGAAATGACTTAATTAAAAAATGTGTTGACTATAAAAACATAATGTATGAAAAATCTATAGCATAACTATCCATCTAGCTAGAAACTCCTTGTTAAAGCCTATTTCCATATCTACCAGCAGGTGTTGTGCTGCAACTGTGGTCCAAATGAATAATGTTCTTACTCTGTTGGGGGTTTAAAAATACCAACCAGGATAGAGCAGTCATTGTCATCTTTCCCAAGCTCTACAGACAAAAGTAGAAAATGTAAAAGATTTACCTGTTGTACAGCCAACTCAGAATTTTAAACTTCAGACTATCAAAATACATCTGCATTTCCTCTGTTTTTACATTTAATTATAGAAAATCTTAAATCAGAATTGCTACTTTTGTCTGTCTGTGGCCTTTACTGTGGATCCCTCAGTGGAAAACGCATAAATCAGATTGTTTTGGCTCAGAAATGTTTGCTGGCTTGCACTTCATGACGATGTTGGGAACTCTTCGTTTCTGTTTTCCATTTATAAGTCCTGATTGTTGAAAAATATGATCTCATTCAGTAGACATGTGACTAATATTTTCCTTCAATACAAAGACTTATTCACTGTTTCAACTCTGATAGAGTTCAAGGTTGCTGCACCTTCTTTGTACATTGACCTTGTAGAACAGAGGTTTGGAGGAGTTAATGATTAAAATAATGTAATCGTTCATTTCTCTCTATCAACTCTGACAGTGAAGCATGTGTCACATATTGATTTGCTCAACAAGTCAGTAGTACTGAGCAACATTCTTGGCACGGTTTGCTTTTTCTTTTCTGCAGATGTCAGTCCTCTGACACTTTGTGGCTTGCTACATATTGTGAGCAAAATGTAACATTAGATCCTGCATCATGGCAGCCACCTCACTGTTACACACACTTGAGTTGCGCATAAATTTCTACATTTGATCTCAGAACTATGCAGAATGTTTTTGTTTGTTTGTTTTTTGGCTTTTGTGAATGTGCCAAAGAATCATCATGGAAAGATCAAAATGAAAATGGCAAATAACAAGGTGATCAGAAAAAGTACTTTTTAAATCTCTGGAAGCCAAAATGTTGATGAGCAAAATTAAATAAAAAATCTTTAAGAATAATGACTGGGTTTACTTGTTTTCATCCATATATTTAAGTGTTGTGACCCATGATGCAACACATCATTTCCATCCCTTTAGCATGATCCAAGATATTAGAGAAAAACGTTAAGCATTAATGTACAAATAATAGTGAAAATGACGTTGAAAAGTGGACACCCCATTTTCTCTTTCTTTTTTTCTTCTTGCAGAATAAATAAATTTATATATATATGTATATTTGCTGGGTAACTTTGCAGAAGAAAATAAGTAAGTGTGTTTTGTCCCGAGCAGCAACCAGCAATTGACAGAAAAACTTCAACTTCAAGGTGCAGAAAGATGAATTGATTTATTGTGATTCTATTTCAGCTGATATGAAATAGATATTGAATCCAAATGGTAGTTTTGTTAAGAGAGAATGTAAATTACGTTAAACACAATAAAATTATAGCCAGACTTAACCAATTTTTAGACCTTAACCTGGTTCAGAGGCAATGTCCAACAGGATGTTCAGAGGAGAAAAAGAATTTTGGGAATCTACATTGTGAAACAAAAGGGACAGAGATTTTACTATAATGTTATTGCAGATGCATATTTTCTTGCCATGTGGGTTAAAGTGGAGATGAGAAGTAGAGTTTTTGTTGGCATCTTCTTTGTAGAACTAACAAGCTTTCTTAATGTGTCCCGAGGTCAGCGTGTTGGTTATGGACCGGACGATGGAAACTGGAGCCATTACTTTGAAAAACTTTAAAATTGGACCACACCCTGGAATACATGAATATGCAATCACACTAGAGTTGGTTCAAAGCAAAATCAGGCTTTACAAAGGGTGGTGATATCATGATTGAAACAAGACACTCTTAAAAAAAAATCTACAAACTTCTTCCAGAATCTAAACTCCTCAGACTTTAAATGGCCTGTACTTTTAAAGCACTTCACACTACATTCAGTCACTCGTGCACTGATGATGGTAAGCTACTATATTGTAGCCGCATTTCCTATGAGGCAGTCTGACAGAAGTGAGGCTGCCATGCACTGGATGGCAGGTAAAGCCGGTATTCCCTAAAGACACAATGACTGTGAAAGACGGAGCGGGGTTCAAACTGACAATCCACCAGTTGCAGAATAAACTCCTACCTTGTCCAACAAGGAAAATGAAAAGTATTGGTGTTGTGTTTACTACAGGTTGGAGGCCCTCATCCTTCTTTTGCACATCCCACAAAAATGTCATTGTTACCATGGTTTTCCATGTAAATTGAAATGAAAATCTGTTTTCAAAACTGGCACACACACGAGACCACAATCCAACACCAAAAATCGTGCAAACATTTCCCAAACAAATAAAAAAACATCCAGTCCATTACATGATTATGTTTCAGACTTGATGTTTCTGTTTGCAATTCTTCTTCTTATTATTCATCTGAACACATTAAAGGTTAGTTTACTAATTTAAACATTTACTCTACTGATGACCAGTCAGAGTTGGTGTTTATGGCGCCTTATTTCTTATTAACTCATCAAGAAAAAAAACACTAAAATCTCACTCAGAAATAATCAACAATTCAAACACCTTTGAGTAGCAGACACAGGTTATGCAAAGTTATTCTCAAATAGGTGACCCCAACCTGGCCACCTTTATCTTTAAAAAAAAAAAAAAAAACATCAGAAGGAGTGCTAAAGGTAGATTAATGTCTTGTCTCGCTTAAATGACTAGTGCATCATTTCCTTCTTATCATTGCCAAAGTACAAAAATTCATATGATTTCATAACCAAATTCATTCAATTTAATTCTACAAGTTTGTCAACTCAATACTTTAAGATCAAAAGTCTTTTGATAAGCTGCGCTACACAGTCCAGTAGCAATAACGACTGACTGACAACAGCTAAACAAACAAAAGAGAGGGGGTTTTTTTGTTGTTGTTTTTTTATCTGCAAAAGAAATAGAAGTATTGCTGTGTTATTTTGACATCTAGCCAATCAGAAAGTGACGAGCCATGAACACGTTATGACGGAGGGATCGATCCCTCAGGTGAGTTAATTATAACTCAGTTAGTTATTAGTACAAAAGGCTGCCACACATCTTTTATTCACTGATGGCCACTAGATGGCAGCCATTTTTGTGTCAATGAAAAATCCCAGTCTCAAGGTAATGGATGTATAGTTAGAGGAACTAAACTTGGACTTTTCCCACTGAGAAATCTTTACTATAGGAACGTCACTTGGGATGTTGCTTTAGAAGTTGGCCGTACTTGTTTGTTTGTTTTCAATATTTTTAAGCTGACCTGATTCTTTCACAGAACAGCTAGAATTATTCTGAGATGAAACTACACACAGACAATGAACATATTCAGAACTTCTAAGGACCCCTAACCTCTTCCTTTGCTAAGAGGGCTGAGCAGCTTACACTGTAACTTACAGTATACAAAACTTTGAAATATTGTGAAATGAATACTTAATTTTAGTGAACTGTAAAGATTTCATGGACCTGATCAGCTACAACATGACCTCCTTCAGAATAACATCAAATTAATTCTTTCAACATATTTTCAGGACTTCGAATTAATAAAGACTTTTGATTTGACTGAATGCCAAATTTGTGTTTGTATGCTAACAAAAGGCAAACTGAGTTAGTAAGTCCAAAGTCTATCTCCTATAGCCACACCCCTCCACTTTGAGAGGACATCAAGCTTGTTCTGGGTTCAGGTCCAGATGATCTAAACCTGCTCCAGAGCCCAACAGTTTGTCAGATAGTGTATCACTATTTTAAAGCTTTTGCACCTGAAAGGATTTCCCTTCACATCAGGTAAGTTAAATAAAATTTGTAGACATCTTTCAAGTAAAATGAGATGTATTACTTTGTAAAATGTGTTAGAAAAATAGACTTAATTTTATCTATCTTTAAAAATCAACTTTTTTTTCCACCTCCTTCTGAAGTTCTATTTTTTTAAATTTATTTTTCTTTCATTACTCAGGATGTGGTTTCAGTTTAAAATGTTGCTCGCCCTGCTGGCTGTCACTATAATTGGAGTGTTTTTGAAGGAAAGCTATACAGGCTGGTTTGAGTTTAAAATGCCAAACGTGGGTTTTTCAGAAGATAACGTGTCCTTCACACACCATTGAACCCTTTCCGACTCTCTAACGGGTCCTTCCCTTGGATTGGGATTGGAATTTTTTTTTGCTTTTTGCTTTTCTATTTTGTCTTTAGTCGTGGACAAACGACAACTGGTCTAACAACCGGCTGCGTTTGTTCAATCTGACAGCACTTGCAGAGCAACAGACAGAACTTCAGCTACTTTAAGGCAACACTTGACAAACTGTTCAAGATAATCCCACCCAGCCCCGTTCTTGAAAAACCCCAAACTGAGGGATGCAGGACTTGTGCAGTTGTTGGAAATTCGGTGAACTTGAAAGGGTCGCATTACGGACCCTTGATAGATTTCCAAGATGTCGTTATAAGGTAAATACTCGTTTAAAATAAAGTCTTGTTTTGTTTTGTTTTTACCTTTTAAAAATGCACGAAAATAGACAAACCAAAATTCAACGACCCAAAACTTTGTCCTACTGTTTTAGAATCAACCGCGGTCCAACCAAAGGCTTTGAGGAAGACGTGGGGGCGAAAACAACTCATCGTGTCATGTATCCAGAGAGCGGCTCGACTTTAGACAGCTCTACTCATCTCATAATGTTTATTTTCAAGATAAGGGACCTCGAGTGGCTCCTCAGGTCCTTTCCAACAGGAACTTCTAGAAAGTGAGTGATACTTTTGTTAGTCCTTATCTGTTTCAGTGCTCCATGTATTTACATAGAGTCTCAATATAATGCTGTGTGTAAATACAGCCTAATAAATATGAGGCAGTGCCATTTAAACTTTTCTGAAAAAATCAAATATGCATTTTATTTGTCTTCTTTTCATTGGGGAAACAGAAAGCAGAGTGCCTTTTATTTTCTTTATTTTTCAAAACCATTAGAGTAATTCTTCAATTTTATAGAAAATGATTTGTTGTGACTTTACCTGCAAATCCAGCAATGCACAGATTAATGCAGTGGGGAATGTAGAGCCTTTCACACGGGGGCAAGAGAGCAATGAGGGGCCGCCTCGGTGAGGAACGTTAAAATCCCGCCGGATGTAAATGGAGACGGCGAAAACAAAATTGTATTGTATCACTGTTTCTTGGGAGAAAACAAAAGTGAGTTTTAGGTCTAAATTTCCTGTCATTTAATCATTGATCTAATGGATGGGTGGCACCTCCCATGACGGCTGCAGCCTGAGGAAACTCATGTCTTATGCTGTTTGTTTGTCTTTCTTTTGAAGTTAAATCATCCGATGCTTGTCTATAATGACTATAAAGGCATTCTGGTTCGAATATCAACAGGTTAAAATGAAAATAATCCCTTTCATTAACGCGTCAACATCAACAGCCCTGGTTGTTTTGTAATTATGCTATTTGTGTTTTTCATAAATGAAAAACAGTCTGATGATTTCTCTCATCAAGTGCTGTGACTGAACAGTTACTCATTCCCGGCAACGTTGAATTAACGTCATTTTGGAAACGGCTACGTTTTCATTTTACTATAGTAAAAAATATGCTGACACATTGCTGCTTTCACTCGAGTCCAATCATTTGACTCTGTCCGTCTTACTTGTCAAGTTCATTGAACCCGCTATCTCAGGCAGTGTCCTCTAAACAGATACATCCGCTTTACGATATGAAAACACTCGTCTTGATAACGCAAACCAGCTGCCATGTGCTGCACCAGAGATAGCATAGTTAAGACAGAGCACCACTCGCTGTAAGGAAGTGGGGTTTGTTTTTTTTTAAATTAAACTGGATTCCTGGATTATCTTTGCATCTTCACATACTGTGACATTTCAAATGACATAATACAGTTTGACATGCAGTTCTGTAAATATCTGAATTTGATTCACATTGGCCTTAATATAATTGCAGACATGAATTGATGAAATTTCTAAAACCTGATGTAACAGTACACTAGACTTTTGTTTCATATGGAAATATGTTATTTCCTTTATCTGCAGAGGAAATCATGGCCTTCTTCTGCATGTCTTCTTTGTCTCTCTGACTTTGAAACCTTATCATTGTTACTCAGTCCACATAAACAATTGTCTTTATCTTCACTTTCTTTTTAACGTGCTGTTCCTTTAATGCCATCCTTCACCTGTGACCCTGCTGGTTCCTCATAAAATCCTTTCTTCTTCAGTTCTCTTTGTTATCTCAAACTACTGTCAATAATGTTTTTATCTCTGCTTTTTATTGAGTCCCTTTAAGCTTTTTTATATTCCCAGTTGGACAATAAAAATGAGTAACGTGGTTTAACTGCGTTGCTGTGATATTGAAGAGTCTCTGGCGAAACGTCACACCTGACATATAAAGAAGCTCTAACCTTCTTTATATGTGAACTGTTCTGTTTGTGCTTATTGTCAGCACAACCAACTAGGAAGATGTTATTCTTAAAAATCACACAAGAGACCTTTATGGCTAGTGAACAACATCGCCCGTCGCCTTCAGCGCACGTTTAATTCACTGGAAACTTATCAGTACTGTGACTGGGTGTGTGTGGGGGGGGAGGGGGAGGGGCTGCGGGTGTGTGTGTTTAAAAATCACCCAGAGAAAGTCGAGCGGCTCGCTGGCTCCATCCTGCTGGATTGTAGGGGCAGAACAGCGCCGTAGCTAAGTTTTCAGGGACTTACGGTTATATTTCAATTTTATATATTTTTGTGAATTAATATTTAATTTCAAGGCTTTAGAAACTTTAAAAGACTTAAAAGGTTCTACACAACTAAACTACTACTTCAGAGACTAAAAGGTGACTTTACTGTGGAACTGATAGGAAAACTTCAGTTCATCTGAAATTGTTCATTCATAAAACCTCTTGTTGTTATCTGAGTTTGCTCACCCCAACCTTTCTTGTTGGATGAACGTTTCGTTTGGCGAGGCAGACACTAACAATAAAGCAAAGCCTCACCTTTAAAGCAGCACCTTGCTGCTTATGCAATCTAAGTCCAATGTTCATTCTCACAGCATGAGAAAACATTTTATTCATTTATTTTATTTTTTTTATGAAATTGTGTATATGACAATGTGACGCCATTTTGTGGTTGAGATTGCAGCAACGGGGCTGGAATGTTTATGAGTCTTCTCTCAAAACCAAAACCGAGGAAAACGAAAGAGTCGTGTGCAGAAGGAGAGGCAAACTGGCTTGGCTACTAAGAATGCACAACATAAAATACCACCACCCAGCAATCAAGAACAAAAGAAAGAACTGAGAAGTCCAACACAAAGGAGTGAATCCAGTATGGAACACCAGGAGTGACAAAAATACCAGAAATAACCCAAAATGATGCAAATGTGAAGCTATATTGAGAAAGAAAGCAGAAAGATCTCAAACTGACAGAACAAGTGAGAACCATTCCTCATAGAACCTCATCTAGAAGTTCAAACTAATCTCCCTGTTATGGAGGGTGAGGAGTGACAACATTGAATAAATAAATATGCCATGACGTATGCCTGTACATCTTCCATCAATGAAGTTATTTAAATAAATCACAGTTGAAAATAAATAACTTTGCGTTACTTTTTTAATATATTTGGATCTATGTAAGAAGCTTGCTTAGACATTAATATCTCCAACGCAATATAAAACTTTTTTTGAGAAAGAAAGAGACAGAATGAGATTTTGTTTGTACTGTCTGTATTTCTAAAACAAATGCTTTGTGATGTAAATTTTGAATTCCACTTTATAATTTAAGATTGTTTCTCTTTTAGGACTGGAATGCTAAAGTGCCATTCTGTCTTGAAATGAGTTCTTTGATGTATTTAAACTAAACAATGCTGTTTTTTCCCCACATCATACAGGCCAGTAAAATCCAGAGCGAACAAAAATTTGGTGAGTATGTTTTGTTTTGTTTTTGTTATTTGTCGTTGCTTCATGAGCATTTTCTTATTGATCGTCACATTTTTGTAAGTTGTGTAACTTCCGCCGTAGGTGATGGTGCTGAATCCAGCTTTTATGAAGTATGTTCATCAGAAGTGGCTGGGGAAGAAAGGAAAGTACCCGTCCACCGGCTTTATGACCTTGATTTCCGCACTTCACATTTGTGATGAGGTACGTTTTTCCTTTGTTCAACTTGGCAGAATTGTAAGTTTGTTTTTTGAGAATCTTCTCCCAAACTTTTCAAATCTGTCTTGCATTAGAAAATTCCCCTTATGGTTAAGAATAAAAAAATTAAAAAAAAAGATAGATCTAGTTCATGTTTTCAATTTTTAGAATAATTTTTGTCACTTTGCACACCGAGAGTGATTTCTTTCCCTCCTATTTGTCTTTGTAACATATCTATATTTTCAAGTTTTACTTGGCTTTGGCTTTGGCCAGCACCTGCCCATCAGGTCAGTCTACACCATGTGTATAAAACATTCTTGGCCTCTTTTTTCTCCCAGGTCCATGCGTTTGGTTTTGGAGCTGACAGCAACGGAAGCTGGAGCCATTACTGGCAACCGATGAAAGGCAAAAGGTTTAAAACTGGACCTCATCCCGGAAAACTGGAGTATGCAGCGATGGACAGGCTGGCTGATGAAAACACAATCTACTTTTATAAAGGAAATTGATTATTTCCAGAGACGTGAAGCTTAGTTGCTTTTTTTTTCTTTTTGAAGTTTTAGTCATCTCCCAAAAAGTTAGAAAAAAAAGAAGCAATGAATAAACTGAAACTGAAACTTAGACCTGAAAGCTCAGACTTTCAGGTCTAAGTTTCAGCTTTAAAGGAAAATATAATACAACCACTTTACAACTGATAAGAAAGTGGCAATGATCTAAACACACAACTTTATCGGCATAATTTGCATGCCAGGTTACGTGCATTGTTATTATTATTATTATTTTTTTTTTTTATTATTATTATTTTTCACATCAGCTAGCCTGTGACTACTAATGCTTGTCCTGAAATAACAATTGTACTTGCACAAGTGTAGGATTTATTCTTATTTTTTACTGGAGTGGATATGTCTTCTGTCTCTTGACACTTTCTATTTATTATTTATCAAGTCATTGTGGGATATGAAATGTAAACTTTTTAAAATGGGATATTTATAATTTTTTTTGTATTTTCAGGGGGGGTTTTTATGTTAAGCTGGAAGTGGACATATCATACTTTTAAATTCCTCCTTTTCACACTTAAACCGTTCACTTGTGGTCTGTTTGAAGTAGAACTGCAATGCTTTGGTCTGAATTCCTGGTTGTCGTATCTCCACAGACCTCTCCTTTACCACTGAAGCAAGTTGTAGAGCAACTCATATAAGAGCAACTTGTACTCGAGCAACTCGTTTTGGAGCAATTTGTTTTGGAGCAACTTGTTTTGGAGCAACTTGTTTTGGAGCAACTCGTTTTGGAGAAATTCTTTGTGATTTGTGGTCCAAGATCAGCAAAACTGAGCTTGGACCACGAAATCACTGCGAGGGAAAATGGCGGGTAAGCCAGAAGTCGTGACCTTGTTTTGCAGTTCCACAGCAAATGCAGTGACAACACAAACAAGAAACCATAACAACAAATACAGGAAAATGAACAGAATAAAAAATATAACCCAAAAAGAATTTGAAAATATCCAAGCAGCGACGGGAGAGAATGAATTCAAAAATGTTGCACCCCTAAACAGAGGACCCAATAAAACATATTTAAGGGGGAACAAAGTGGGTTTTGCATGATATGTCCACTTTAAGACTAAATGGTGATGCTGCTGTTAAATGGTTTACAACTGATAATAAACTGGTACTAAACTGGTGTGCTTTGGAGTATTATCCAGCTACATGATCCAAGAGTTCTTAAAGCTGCAGCATGCAGCTTTCACAAACATGTTGTTTCACATTCATTAAAACATTTGTGACTGAATGGCATGAGACAGATCGTCTGTGGGGAGGAAAAACATTCCAGCACCTCCTAATTCGACTTCTGCCGTCTGAAGAAATGCATGGCTCCCGGTCAAAAACAGCCAATCGGAGCCAGGAGGCGGGTCTTAAAGTGTTCAGCCATCCTCCTGTATGCTGCTCAGTGTGTTGATGGTGGAAAAATGTCTCACAGTTAAAGGGAAACCATAACTTGCCTTAGCCTTTGTGGAAAGCTATATAGTGGTGAGCCAACTGTAGCTTAGCAAAGGGCGAGAGGGAAGGCATGAGCACGAGAGTGATTGATAGCGCTAAAACCCTCCTTCTGCCTCTGATTGGTTGTTTCTGACTGAGTGCTTCAGTTAGTACTTTTTTTCACAGATTATATCATACTGTCTTTTTCTGAATCATGAATGCTGATCTTAAAGGCCCTGGGTTCTTCTGTAACCTCCTGAATGATTTGTTGATGTGCTCTTGGATTACTTTTGGCAGGCTAACCTCTCCTGAGAAGTGGTCAGCCTTCACTATTCCATGTTTCTTCATTTGTGGATAGTGGAGTCTCTGATGCAGCATGTTGACTTCATCTAGTGAGATGTCTTACACTTCAAGAAGCTCCAGCATACGTCCCTTCCAAAGCAACCGAGCCTGGATGTAACTAATAAAACCCAACCCAGCATTCTGAGAAACAATGCATTTTATTACAGGTCATTCATTGTTTCACAAGCCTGAAATTACTTCTTCACAGACAATCAGGTGAGGAAAAACACTGACTTTCTTTACATCATGCATCGACCCTTTCAACAAATTAGAATGTTATTGAAAAGTCAGATAATTCAGGAACTTTCACCAATAAATTACACACAGAGGGATATTTGACAGCCTTTATTTTTGTTAGTTAGGATTTTTTTTTTCTTCTTCATTCCAGCTCTTTGAGCTGGAATAGGGACGGATTAATGTAGCAAACGTGAACAAACTCAAGAAAAGTGCAGCCAATACATGCAGCTCAGGTAACATTTGCTAAAATATTTCACGACGTGACTTTGTTTCTTCCTTTGCTGGTACATGCAACTATAGATATTAAAGCTGCAAACTTGAATATCCACAAAGCCTTCTTACGTACGATCCCGCAGCATCTTTCTTCAAAGTGAAGTGTCCTGCAGTTCTGTCCGGTTGCTCTCGGCATGTGATTTTATCTTTCTATGGAGTCTTACTAAGAGCCTTGAGAGTTGCGCTTTAGTTTAGACTCTTATTTTGAAGGAAGAAAGAAAGCAGCTCAGAAACATTTGCAGTAACTGTTAGATCAATAACTACTGTTGTTAAATATCATTGTAACTGACAACAGCTTCATTCTAGATCAGCAGGTCACGCAGCATTTCTGGCTGTTTGAATTGACCTTTTGTGAAGTTACACTGGTTGACCACAAGATGGGGTGACACACTAAAATCATGACCCTGTGACACAGCTGGCTGTTCAGACCCATCCATTAAAAATTTGAGTAGTACCAAAAGTCCATTTATTTCACTAGTTTTATCAAGTGAAGCACTAATGCAGATTAATGGATGTTTGAAAGCCTTTATTTCTGTTGGTTATGATGATTTCCCACCTAAAGTTAATGAAAAAAATGACTGAAAACAAAAAAAATATAAGAAATGTAATAAAGGAATGTATTTCAAATGTAGCGTATGTATTAAACCAAGATGGTAAAAAAAATTTTAAAGATATTTTTAATCTGAGGAATCAGTCTAATCAGAACATTATTGAATATGACTGTCTTGACTTCAGTCATGCAGTGTTATTTCTAAATATATAACTATATAGCATAAATGATCTGATCACCGACTGAAGCAGACTCCCACTGATTTTCTGAAACGACTAAAAATCCTGCAATTTTCCCTTTTTGCACACTGACTTTTGAAATAGCACTGTTTATATCCACATGGAGAAACATCATCGCACATACACAACTGATGCTGCATACACCTGGCTTTGAGCCAGAGAGGAATTTACATCCCCCGTCTCTGGCTGGTCCAAGAAAACTCATTTATAACACAGATAGGAAATAATAGAAAACGTGCAGGTTTGCATTGCCCAAGTAAAATACATTTAGACTTATTTATTTTATTGTTGTTACTCAAAGACACAACTGCTCCTTCAGACTAGCCAGCAGCAATTAGCAAACACCAGGTGAAACTGGTGAGTTATTAAAGGAGACACTTCCCAGCCTTGATGTGATGACTTCCTGAAGCCGGAGTTGTTATAAAGAGGCCAGATTTAAAGGAGTCAAATTATGAACCCAAATTTCTTTCAAGTCACATTTGATGTGGCTTTTTTTTTTTATTTTTTATAAAAGCTGAACCCAACATGGTCACTTGATTTCTTGAAGGCGGAATCTCCTCCATTCCTACCAACCCTTTACCAGCGTAGTACCGAGAAGTAGCTCGAATAATAAGCTCAGCTGACGCACCGTTCCACCAGGTGTTTGACAACCTGTCGTCCTGAACAGACCGCAGGTTTATTATTGCGCAATAACACCTGATGCAGGCGTCACGTTTTACACAACTATCCGTGTGAGCGTGGAGACATATGCTCTTTAAATCTTTGTATTTTATTTACTTATTTATATATATATTTTTGGCATGTAATATTTGAGCCATTCGTTAGAAATGCAGTGAAAACTGTCGGGTCCGCGCTCTGTTTGCAGTGCGCGCTCCCGACACAGAAAGGACAATTTTCCACAGTGGGGAAAAAAAAAACCCCAAAAAACTCACATGACAAAAATTTCAAAATTAAAATGGGTTTGTGGGGCGTGTTTTTCGTAAATACTTTATTTTTGATGTGAAGATAGTCGAGCATTAAAAAATAATTACTCGGGCCATTATTTCAGGAACACTGCACTTTTTAAACCTCGGACAAAATTACTAGGCCAAGTTGTTGTTGTTTTATTATTATTATTATTATTATTATTATTATTATTATTATTATTATTATTATTATTATTTGTCAATGGTAACTTATCAATAAATTAAAAATACAATAAAAAAACAAAAGAACGAAAATTATACATTGTCTGTCTGTCACAAGAAGGTAATGGGAATGTCTGACAGTCTAATGTCTTCCCAGTCACACACTGCTGTTACTTTTTTTTCTCTTGTCAGTCTCTTGCTTAAGAACAAGCTTTCAATTCCCAAAGTAAGATTTTTTTTCTTTTGCTGACTCAAAATAGAAACAAAACAATAAAACAAAAGAAAAGGAGTAAAAGTATTCTAGTAACTCACTGCATCTTGAATCACATTAAATTGCTTTTAAGTTTTAAGCTTAACCAGTGAGGTAACTCCAGAGCAGAGCTCGCGTTAACTGAATTTATTTATTTATTTATTATTTTATTTATTTATTTTCTTAACGACAGGACAATTGTAAGCCTATCCGTCATTTGACAGGTTAGATTTGACATACTTGACTGGTGCGCCTGGGCAGACATTACAGACTTTATGCAAATAGTTAATTGCAACTAAAATCAATCCATAATAATAATAATAATAATAATAATAATAAAATCATCTCATGAACACTGAACGAAATGCGCCTTTCTGTCCGGGCGCTCTGGAGCGTCTGGTTCAGAAGCGCATTCCAAAACCTCTGGTTGAAATGACGCGTTTAATCAGAAAGAGAGTGCAACGTTGTGTTCATTCATTTGTAGTCTAAACAGAGCAGCCGGGAGTTTATCTTGCGGAAATAAATGAAGGCGCAGAAGACCGTAACATGCGCAGTGCGCTGTGGCTGCACAGCCAATCAAGCCGTCGCTGCAGAGAGAGAAACTGAACTCTTAATTCCTGCGGTTTCAGCAGGAACCTCCTTTGGTCACGTTACCCTCCCGCGCCCAGAAGGAGCGCGGCGCTCTGGAGGACGCATGTTTGCAACATCTGTCCGTTTCCGGGAGGCGAAACTACGCAAAAAAGATCATCGTAAATGCGCAACGTCCTGACCGCGCATAGGGGGGGAAAAAAGTCGCAGAGTTGAATTGACCGGTTTGGATCAGACAGATCCAACTGGCTGATGGACCAGCGCAGATTTCTATTGCACTACTTAATAGTAAACTGTTCCCTCTGAACTTGTGTTTTTTTTCCTTTTATTTTGTTTCTTGACTTCGATTGCAGTGATGTGTAGTCTCACCCAAATAAAGATTACAGCGGACCTTTAGATATTTTTTTACTGCATTAAATAAATACAATCACTTCTGTTTGTTCTATTTGTAATCTCTTTATAGTGTAAAAATAAGATGAATATAAGAACCTTGACCCTGCAAGTTTCCCTGCTGTGCAACAACCAAACTGCAGGGTCACCTCAAATACATTAAAAAAATGTCAAACCAAACAACAATAAAAGAGAAACAAGCAAATTCTAATCAATCTTTATTTTGTCTTTTTAAAAAACCTTGTTAAAAACCAAATGTACACTCACTGATGACTTTAAAATATATGTTCACCAATGCATTGGTCAAACCATGACCATTGGCTGTAGCAAGCCTGAGGTAGCTACGTAGCAAATAGCTCAGGCTAGCTATTACCTCAACCAAAAACAATTATGAAAAAAGAACAAATCAGAACTAACATAACAAAGCTACTTTTCTATTCTAGATTTCTAGATAAACATGAACAGCCTATTGCGGGGACCTGACTGATGTGAGGGAACTGCTGTCAGTTATGACATCATCGGAGTAGTTATAAACTAGATATGATTATCCAGTTTCTAGAGTGCTTCAAATAAATTAAAAAGAAAAAAATATATATACAATAAAATGTCATGACAAAGCAGAAAGCAGACTAGGATTAGCAATATGTGGCACACTACCACAAAAATGATTAAATAATACAAATATTTGTGTTAAACCAAAAAAATACATTATATGTGACTTTTGGAAAGTCACATATTATGGCCTTGGACGTTAACCCATTATTAATCAGCAGCTGAGTTGGACTTTTGCTCAGTAAAAAGTAGCAATAAAAACAACAGGATCAATAAAGGCAAAATATGCATACTATATTCATTTTTGTTTGTATGAAATCAGGGCACCATCATGACCCTTTGTAAAATGTCACTGTTTTCTCTTTAGCTAGCTCCTGTATGATGTCATATTCCCGATCTCCAGGGTGCCCTCCAGTTTTCAGTTTTTTGTTGGTCAACGCTTCGAAGTAATGGCTCCAGTTTCCATCGCTGTCTGCTCCAAAGCCAAAGACATGGACCTAGCAACGTGAATGCAAAAGAACCAAGTGAAAATCACGCAAGCCAACCAACCTAAAAGAGAATTCTGTTGGAAAACGTTTTTCATTGTGCGAAAGAGTGTGGCTGCTGTTAGAGAGTTAAGTTTCTTACAGGAAACCTATTGTTTGTGTCAGTTATTTAACGAGTAATGTACATACTTAAACTTCTTAACCCATGAGTGTCAAATGCATTTTCATTTCAAGCAACATCAAGACCATGAATGAAAGATAAAACTACATATTAACAAACCATTACAATATTGTGGCTTTCTTCGAATTAGCAGAATACTTCTTGAAATTAAATATTTAAAAGTGCCATTTTCACATTGATGCAATTCTCCACTATTTAAATTTTAAAAAAGTACTACGCTTATTTTTAAGGTTCCATTGAGGGGCCACGCAAAAAGCCAGAACCAACACAAGCTCTTTGTCATTTCATATTTTACTGAGCCTTACATACTCACTGAACTTCATAAAACAACTGACAGTAGAAACGCAACCTTTGGGGCGTTGCACTGATTTTTACGTGGTAGATGAACTGTGAAGTGGAGGGAGAATTATTAGTTTCCATGATATTTGTAGATAAATTAAGTTGAAGTGTATTTCTCCCTTTCTGAGTCTGATAAGTAAATCGTCAGAATAACATGTAATTGGAAGCTAACCATTAGAGGTCCCAAAGAGAAAAACAAAAGTTTTGGGCGACATACAAACCTCTGTGTGGAGGAAACCTAACTATGCATGTCAGCTTGAACACACTATGCCATTGTGAAATTCTGACACGGATGGATTTCTTTCTTTGTAATTGCTGGATGAAGATGTAACCCTTGCTTTGAAATACATCCTTAAGTGGACATGTGTTTGACTTAAATTTTTTAATTTTTCTCTCAGAAGCTCATAAAGTCCTTACCCGAGTGTTTTCACTTTATACACAGACACTCTCATCAACCTGACTTGGGAAAAAGAGAATCAAATCAGCAAATAATGATTCTGGGATTGAGCTAATAGAAATGACCTATGTAATCCTCACCTAATCAAGCATGTTTAATCTATTTTAACATCAGGTAGAGAACATCTTGTCATACAGTGTGTACAAATATTAGGTTATAGCAGCTGTACATGTTTGTGCAGCAGTTTGTAGCCTGTTCTTAGCCGGGATGTTAAAAAAGAGAACTGGATTCATTTCAGTGTGCACACAAAGCAGAAGCAGACCTCGAGGATGTCAGCCTGATAGTTGTACACCATCTCCACGCAATTTGAGCTTACATAGCGTTCCTAGTCATGAGCTGGATAATGATGTTTAGATGAAAGCAAATACAAAATATGGTTTGGTAAGTTCTATTTTTATGTAAATATAAATAATTACACCACTTGTTTAGCCATTAGCTTCAATAAGTCAGGTATGTTGTTTTTCTTTTGGATACCTGAGTTCAACTTCAGTAGCCACGCGCAGGTGTGCTAACCACCAGACCTGTGCAACAAGACGTTACATAAGCAGAACCAGTGTGACGACACCATCTACAAATCATGTCACGTCCTGGTCTGAAAAAATTCAAGAACAAACATTTTGACTGCAACTACATAGTTGCTAGGTGAGACAATCTGGTTGGTCACATCAGAATTTTAAGTCAGGATTAGTGAGAGACACTCATTTCCTTTCATTTAATTTTTTTCATGCCATTACAAAACGGACTGAAAAAGTCAAATTGTTTCAAAATCTTCAGTATGGCGGTAGTTGTAAAAGTGTGTATTGAACAAGGTTGTATGTTACATAACAAAACTTGAGAATCACTGTTCATTGGATATTTCATTTACCCCAATAATTGAAGTTGACATGCAGATTTGGTCATACTGAAAGCCACTAGGAGTGTTTTCTAATTTGGCCAATCATACATATTTACCTCGTCACAAACGTGTAGGGCGAAAATTAAAGTCATGAAGCCAGTGGATGGATATGCTCCTTTCTTCTCCAGCCACTTCTCATGAGAATACATCATAAACTCTGGGTTGATCACTATCACCTGTTACAAAGAGACAAAATAATGAGTACAGAACCATCACCAGTGCAAGATGGAAAAAACTTTCAAAGCATACTCACCAAATCCTTGTTAGCTCTAATTTTGGTCTTCATGGGCGCGTAGGATCTATCAAGACAACATGATTGAAAAACCTTTACTCCCAAAAGAAAGTAGGCTCACAGAGAAAAACACACGCAGAAAAGTTGAACCCAGAACAGTGACACTAAGACATCTAAGCTATAAATTCACGACTAGTTTTATTTTTTATGAATGATTGTGTAGCACATTTAAGGCAGTTGTGACGCTTTATTTAATGAAGTGAACGTGTGTGTTATTCCCACGCTTCTGAATCTTAGTGTGTTTTCACACTTGGTAGTCCGGTGGACTCGGTTCAGTTGGTAACCAAAACGGCTACATTTGTTACGTTTTCACTTGGTGCAATTCGCTTTCACACTGCACTGTGTAAAATGAAACAAAGAATTTGAAAAACGTGTCCCCCTCCTCACCTTAAGGAAATGGCATGTAAACCATGGAAGGATACATGAGTGAAACTTTCTTCTTGACAAAATGTAATTTTGTCAATTTTAGATTTTAGTAGTTGTAGGATTTCTCTTTTGCCTTTGGTTAAAGACCACAAGCTATTTCCCCTGCTAACACTAGACTGGTGCATTTGCTTTGGTTGTATATACCCAGAATGCCATGCGCCATATTCCACTTCCTGCTTTGGAGGTAGTCTTCGTTCCACTTGGCATCGAAGTATTCTTTCAAACCGCGCAAGAGTTCCCTTCAACTGAACAAAGACTGAGGATTTTAGGCAGACCAAGGTTTTTGGTCTGCATCAGATTTTGATTATGTGTTCTCATCCTCTGCAAATAAACTAAAGTTTGATTAGAGGACTGGCGACATTGCACCCTTGTTGCTTGAACATTAATACAAAAAGTGTTTCTCATGTTTAGTAGTTTTAGTTGACTGAAGGACCTTTAAAAATCTTATTAGTACTTAAGGGGAAATCTTTTATTTTTTATGTTGTAACATCACTTAATCCTGATTTTTAAGTTTTATTCCTGTCCTTATTTGTTGCCCAATCCCTCCTGAGTCATATTTTAGAAACAGACACATTTGTACTCCATCATTCTAGTTAGCTGAGTAATTCCACTGACATCCTTTCAGCTTTTCCAATGATGTCAGAAGAGGAAGAAAACATTCTCTCATAGATGTTTTTTTTTTCATTCCCATCAACTATGATGTTCTGCAATAACATATGGTGACAAAGCCATCACATCATCATCTGGGATTATCCAAATAGCTGAAAGGCTATTGTCCCAGTGTATGTGGACATCCCTCATAAATCATAGAACAAAATTTTCTCTAAGACAGTGAGTGAAAAACATTTTGTCAATATCTTGGAATCTTTTGAACTGTATGACTTGGGTCAAACCGTGAGGGTTTCTTAAAAAATGTTCTGGCATTTAGCAAATTGAAATCATTTTGGTAATTCTAATTAAGCTAAAGCAAGAAAAGTTTGTAACTTTTACAAACATTATGGTGTTTTACATATTTGTCAAAACTCTCACCTGTTAATCTGTCCTTAGCTCTTCCTTCTGCTCTCTCCCCTCACATCTGCACCCTATTTCTAACCAGTCAGCTGTTCCTTGTCCTGTTGGCTAAATAATGTTGACTGTTTGCACGAGACTTCACGCTCTTTATATCTCCCCCCGTGCCGCCATGGCGGGCGTCAAAACAACCAATCCTCTCCTTTAAATCCTGTCAGAAAAAGACATCTGTAGCCTATTGTCACTTTTTCACTTTACAAATGGTCACAGGGTCGTGCACAGTTGACTGCACAAACAGGCAAGGTTACAGACCTTGCCTGTCTGTGCCAAAAGTCGTTCTCTTTTCATTTTATTGTACAACTTTTAGTGAGGCAAGATGAGGTAAAGATGGATAGCAGCTATTAACCAAAAACCAGTGGAATCGTGAATTTGCAGCAAAATGTGTGATTAGAAACACACTTTCTAATCACATATTAGAAAGTGTCTAATGTGTCACACTGTATGAGTACATGATGGGTAGCCATGATGTATACCATCATGTACATCACTTACACCCATGTACATCTTTTACTTAGCGTAATCACACTTACATTGATGTAAGTGTGATTTATTTTCTATACTCTATACTCTCTATGAGCCCCAACCAGGTGTGTTACGTTTAGAGACAAATTAATTCGACTCGAACAAGTATGTTCCCGTGCCTCACTTACAGCGTCCGCCATGGTGCCTCGAGTGAATAAGTGACGTAGTTGCAAAGGGTCAATATCAAGGTGATTGAAAATAGCAGTAAGAAGAAGTGACTCACTTTCCATGGAATCCTGTCGTAAAAGCCTTGATGAGCCATTCAAGATCCATAATCTTGAATGGAAAGAAGACGAGATGAGTGGAGTTGTGCAAATCCATGGCGCTCTCTGGGTACATGGCATGATAAGTCGTTCTGGTCCCGATGTCTTCCTCATAGCCTTTTATTTTAGCAAGGTTCATTCTAAGCAGCATGACATGACACATTAATTTGGCTTTAGAACCTTATGTTTTCTATATTTTTCCTTTTACTGGGAGCTGAACCCTTACCTTATAACAACATCTTGGTAATCTATCAGAGATCCATAATGTGATCCTTTCAGATTTGCAGAATTTCCAACAACTGCACAAGTCCTGCAGGTGTTGAGGCTCGGCTTTCTAAGCTTGTGTCTCTGGGGGAAGATCTCAAAGAGTTTGTGGACCGTTTCTTTGAAGAACCCGAAGTCCCGCCGTTCATTTTGCAAATGCTGCAAAAAAGCATCAATGTCAGGCCAGTAATCTAAATTTGCTGGAGCCTCGTTCAGAAGAGACAGCTCACCTTCCACCACCTGAAAGCTTCCTCTGAGAGGTTTGTTGTCGAAGACAAAACCGGCTCAACAGAACGGTTCAGACGACCACTAAGCGGCCCGCTGTTTCCAGACACGCATCTGTCACAAGCACACCGGTCTTGGAATTGAAGTTGAGACAATTCGTTAAAATTTAACACCAAAAGCAAACCAGCTGTAGCCACAGACAGCAGATAAGCCAGTAGCTTCCATTTAAATGGCATCCTTGACCTGCAAAGAGAAACGAGAATTTGAGTTGACCCTTTTCAGCTCCCACAATCCCATTTAGATTGAACTTATTTATCTTATTAAAATTAAATGATTTTCTTTTCAAATCATCAGAACACATTAGCGACATGAGCAGCAGTTCTATTTCATAATTCCTTCGTTTGATCAAATACGGCGAGCTCAAATGGAATTGCATTAGCTTACCTTTCTTCTGAGCTCCACCTGTTATTTGCAAACACACTTGTCTTTGGGAACGCTTCGGAGGCTGACACTGGAAATTAAGGCAAACTGTCTGCTGATGTTACGGTTTCTGAGAGAGAACAGGATGAGTTCTCTGCCGCTGATGAGCAAGTATCAAGGGGCGTGGTTTGCACAGAGCGGGTGTTCTGGGAATACACTACAAACTTGCAGATTTGCTCATAGAACACAATAGAACAACAGTAACAGGAAGCTGAGCAGCAGAAATAGATAGGATTGGATTTTCCAAGGTGAAGATTTCATCAACTGTGATCCCTGCCTTGTTTTATTTGTTCGATACCAACACAACAAAACCTCAGCTATTAACATTATCTCGAATCGTTTAACATCTGTTCCTTGTTCTCAGATTTTGCTGCATAAAATGCCAACATAGACTTAAGATAAATGACTAAAAAAAAACCTTTTTATATAAATTGTCTCTTTATGGAAAAGCACAAAAGAAGCAACGGCTTCAATGACAACAAAAAACAGAAGAACAAAGTTTTACAAAATAAATGATCAAATTCCATTCCTTCCTTTAAAAATTTAATGTTTTATAGCTTGTAGGTCAGTGGTAATTAATTAGCAAGCCAACTTCCAATGCTAGTAATGTTTGCACTAACTGGGCCACCCAGATGACATTTGCTTGCAAACTATAGCAGTTAGTTTTAAGTCCAATAACTATATGTCATTTAAATTTGTGTTTTTTGCCTTAATATGTGAATTCACACTCAATACATGTTATTGAGCTTACCTGTGATGCTTCCATCCGGTCCACTGTTGTCTTTAAATATTTCTTCATTTTCTTCATTGGACATCATCAACTGCGACTGCCGCAAGCAAGATCTGCGACAAATGAAAACTACACAAGCCGTTTCAAGCAGGATCCAAGTGTTTTTTCGTGTGTTTTTTTTGTCATCAGTTATGCGAAACTATTGTGAAGTGGATTAAAAAAATTTTTATATCTTCCTTTAATTAATTGTTGTTGTTTTTTTATGTCATGATTTCATGAACCCATTGTCAGCCCCAGACAAAACGGCAAACGGTGATAAAAAAATAATAATAATAACAATAAAAAGAAAAGAATTTTAGTTTTAGCACTGGAAATGGTAAGAACAACCTGCTGGTTGTCCTGTACAACACAAGTTTAGTAACTGGACCGTTTTGATGGAAGAAAAATGTTTTAATTAATCAAATCATCATGCGAGAGGATCTACCTGCTCTTCTAGTAAACACAGTGTGAAACAAAGCTGAACTCTGCCTGACTGTTCGCAGTCCCACTCTGATCACAGCCACTTAGAAAATTGCTAAATAGTTCAGCCTCACTTTTGATTTAGAAATACCTGTTGAGGTTTAGATAATAGATGAAGGCATCAATCGAACTGGTGTCATCCGAACAGTAAAATGAGGTTAAGGGACCAAACATGGACGAGAACAAGAGATGTTCAAAAATTGGGGGAGGGGGTATGAAATTTAATAATGTAAAAAATCGTAGTTAATTGGTCAAATCCCAACGCAAAACAAATTAAAACAAATTTGGGCCCAAATTTGTGAAGAGTTTGAGAGAGATTTTTATGTTAAGAAATTAAAAAATACTTTTAAACTTTCGGAAAAAGGGGTAAAAATGTGAAATCAGAGGATCGAGATGCATAAATATGAAACTGAACAAAAAGAAAAGCCATTGCACTTTAACTCCATAAATACAACTGTATGAACGAGGTCAGCCGAGTTGACCTGACCTATATCTTAACTCAAACTAACTTACAACCAGACAAAAGAGAAAGGCTGCTTAATTTAAATGGATTAACCTAAATTCTGCCCCTTTAATTGTGCGACGTGAGGGAAAATAAAATAAAAAATAGCTAAAGCAACGCGTGAAACACCTGCGGCAAGAATGGTACGCGGCACTTATGTCATTTTCAAGCATAAGAATTTTAGAGACTAATTTAACTCAACTGAAAGTGTTCAACAAATTACTTATTTAAAAATGATTATTTCATAGTAAATAGAGCTATTAGCATCCAGTGGCTACTGGAAATGTACAGCAGTCATTCATTAAACGTGCGCTCTCATCTGTGTTGCTTTGTGGCTCTCCCAGTGAATATTTCACTGGGAATGTAATCCAGCAAGATGTCAAAAGATAAAATGCGTCACGTCGCGCTGAAAAGATCGATTTTGAAACATCTGAATGTCCACTGTGAAGCAGTGCCTCTGATAAATACAATACTTCCTCATAGTAAGCCTTTGTGTACAAATGGAAAGAATGAATATGCCTCATTGTGCCTTGCACAAGTGATATTGTACAAAAGTATAGACACAAACAACAACCACAAATGTTATGTCTGTTTTTTTAACTGGCTACTTTCAAGCATTGGCTAATTAAAATATTAACTTTATGTCAATTTTATCCAACTTTGTTCACTTTTGTTATAATTTTGTTTTAAATTCAGTTGCTTGTGTCCATGTGTGTGTGTGGGGGGGCGTGTGTGTGTGTGTGTGTGAAACATCTCAAATATTAATCACAAGGCTCCAACAAACAAAAATCAATTTTGCTAGCATATTTTTTGCAACTATTCTACTTTATTTACTAATATACAACTCTTTCCACTTGGGGAGGGGGATTTGAATCAAAAATCAGTTTATGGTGGTTTTATTTTTTATACAGCATCAAAAATTAGGGAAGATGTGCAAAGCCCATGAATAAAAACTTTTAGCCATGACTTCATGTCTTATTAATGTATTTATTTATTTCGTTGGGAACAACTTAATCATAACAAGTCATGGACACAACTTTATTTAACAGGTTTCAAGTAACACGGCAAGAGAAAAGATCTTTCTGCTGATTAAAATCATCAGATACTGTAGTGCCGTATGACAAGGTATGAAAACATTAGATAACAAAAACTGAAGCATTATCATCGTACTGTGAAGAGATTTGTAGCTGATTCAGCACAATGATGAGTGTGTACAGATAAAGGGATAATGAGGAAGGTTTCTTTTAAACAAATTAATCGAATTAAGAGAGCAGCTGTTAAAATGCAAAGCAGCGAATAATTATTTGAAGCTGCTGGGGCCTCCAGAGGCTTAAGGTGCATGAAGCTACTATCAGGCCCCAACCAGAGCTCACAACCAGAAACTGTTTTCCTTCTCTGACAGTCAGTCAAAAAGAAACCTGCGAGATGGGGAACATTACATCTTATTCTTTGACATACTTATATGTATCTACATAATTACATCTCCAAGTCATATAATATTTTTTTCAATTTCTTGATGGTGGATTCAACTGACCTCCAGAAGACGTTCAGTGCCTCAAATACTTATTGTAACTCAAATTTCAGCAAGCCCTGTCCAACAACCTTTTCCATGATTGGTTGGAGTGGATTTATTGTCTCCATGATTGACAATCATGGAATCAGCATTGCTGGGTTTCAGAAACGTGATCCGGATGATCCACAAAATTCAGATGGAGGTCCAGAAGTGGATTTCTCCAGTTCAAAACAAAGCAAAATGGATCACAATGCGTACGCTCATGCCCCAAGTAAGCTGGAGCAGACGAGGCATCTCGAAAAAACACGTGTATATTTAGGATACGATCCGTAATGTCTCTGTAAAAAAGACTTATAATCTTTTGACGGGTCAGGCAGGTTGTCGCTGTGGTGGTGGAATGGAAAATATTTCCTTGGTAGGATTAAACCAGTCAAAAACAAGCAATCAAAAAGGTTTTAGTGTTATCAATCACCTTCATGTATACGCAGAAAAACTGTTTATCCGTCATCATCTGTTGTAATGCTAACTAGCCTGAGCATTCACAACAGGCTTTGGTGTTGGAAAATAGCAGTAGCATAGCAGAGAGCAAGTGGGAAGGGGGTGAACAGCGTACATGAGGGTGATTGACAGCGTTAAGACTCTCCTCCTGGTTCTGTACGTCGTATTTCTCTCAATGGAACGCAGTTGTCGTAAGAGAACTAAACAGTGAGAGACATGGACAAAGTAATTGGAAAATACAACTAACTTGAGACGTGCTTAGGGAAGAGACATCAAACAGAATAATGTGATTCTCTTCAGATGATCCTCGTAAAAAGATCCTTCTACTCTGTTTTTCCATCACTCCTACGGTTCATGTTCTTGTTAAGGTTGGTGCTTCGCACAGCCATACACAAATTATGAGAAAGGGTGTGTAAAATAATATTCTTTCTTCTGAACAGGCACTGAATAGTGAGCGCAGATATCGATTCTAAGATATCCTTTATTGATATACCTCTGAAATGACAAACAATGAGCTTGGGTGACATGCCAGGTTGTCTCAGGTAGAATCAGGAATATGTGGTTAGACAAGAAATAGCTTGCCGAACCAGTTAGCAAAACCAGTTTTCCTGCACTGCTCCCTGGTGGTGCTTTGTAATAACTACAAGCTGAAACAAAAGCATTGTGTCCATGGATAGTTCAATCAAAACTTCTTTCTGTTTATTTTTGTCTTTTGAACAATCTTAGATAGTTTTCAAACTAGTGAATCTTGGATGTCCAGTGACATTTCTCCCAAATCCAAATTAATCCCAAGAGTTTGGTTATTCCCTGTGGGTGTGTATCACATAAAAGTAAATAAATAAAATAATTAACAGGCTGTAGGATATGATTACAGCAAATTAGCCATTTACAGAGCCGGTTACAAACTCAGACGGCGGACAAGTGGACAGATGTGCCACTAGCTGCGTTTTCATTACAAGTGTGAGCAAAACTTTGTCAATATCCTGATAATGTCGAAAAATAACCCAAATTTCATGTCCTTGTGATTCGGAAAAAATGTATCTCCAAGCACTTCCTGTCATCTCCTTCATGGATTGTGGTTGTTGGAAACATCCGGTTGCTGATCATGCGACATATGTGGTGCGAAAATGATCAATGCAGTTTTGCAAACGTTCTCCAGTCAATGTAAAAGCTGTTTGAAACTTTTATTTGTCATTATTAGAAAGATCAGCATTTTTTCTTAGTTGCATTTTTGCCATAACTGAACATGTCCACTCATGTTCAGTTAAACATGGCTGAACATTTTTAAAATGTTCAGCCATGTTTAACTGAACATGACTTTTTGTGGGTAAGCTGAATAATATTCATGCAACAAGAAGATTTTGTCCCAACTGAAATCTGATGCAGTATTTGTGAAGGGAGCTGAATATTAGGATGAAAGCAAGAAGACCTTCCAACCTTAAAAACTTGGAGTTTATCACCAAAGATAAAATTCCCATAATCCCAGTGAAAGCATGCTATCAGTTTTGAACCAAGGACAAAACTGAATCTGCTGACGGTAATAAAAAATCATCTAAAGTTATTACTGACAAGTGTATGAATAACTGACATGTCATGTGTTTTAATTGCATTTTTATAGTTAATACTTGGTTTTTTTTTTATTTTTTACAAGACGTAAGACAGCAGACTGAATTGTAAGCAGAGCTTTTTTGTCTCACTACAGGAGGAGCTAAAGACCAAAACGTTACTGCAGAGTGGATATGTTGCTGTGTGAGAGGTTTTATGCGTTTTTGATTTAACTTTGTTTCTTTTCTGCACTGCGACACCCTCACTTTCTGTTTTATTTGACAAGCAGCCATGGACTCCTGCTTTTGTTGCATATGTGTGTCCTCTATATTTCTTTTCTTTTCTTCTTCGTTGCTTTTGTGCCGATCTGGCATCTCTGTTTCTCATAAGTGGCTTAAAGTCAAAATACATACATTTATTAGAAAGACCTGATCATATTTCAGCCTTAAATCTGATTTCAATCCAGGAAAGATAGAAATCGATGTCTATAGTTGAATCCAGTACCGCACAGTTTAAGGTCTTTTGCACTCAGAATTCAAAGCAAAAGTTGTTTATAAGACTAGACTGAGAGGGAAGCCGCAAATGCTGTCCACACTTAAAAATCTTAAATAATATTTGCATCCCTCTGCATAACTGCTTATGTCCTCAATCCAGAACTCATGTTTTTCCCATATTTTCTTTTTTTTTCATATTTTATTCATGTTTTTTCTTGCTTTCCAAAAACGTCAAAACATGAGTTATACAATTTTGCTAGAAGGCTAAAACATTTAAATCACCAAACAAAACTGAATTGTAATAAATTGAAATGGAGTTGGCCTGAAGACTAAATCACTGCATGCAAATCCCGCGCCAGCAGGGGGCTCCCAAGAGTTAAAAATCCTGCCTGCTTTGTTGTCAGAGCAGTAACTCTAAACTTATTCTGCACAACACAACATATTCTCAAGTCTTTTAATAAAACTGAGTATTTTTTTTGTTTAGTATTCTACAATATATTTGAATTGTATGCAGAGAACCAAGGACAAAACTGAATCTGCTGACGACAATAAAAAATCATCTAAAGTTTACGTTTGCTGCTTTCTACTGACATATTCAAATTCACTTCGGCCACCATTAATTTCATTGCACTCTCACAGCGCCTAGCAGAAATTTACATACACGCTTCAGCTTTTAGCATATCTCTAATCTGTTTTTTTTTTTCAGCAGGGCCCAACGATTTCAAACTGTGCAGTTTCAGGGATTTTTAAAGGCAAACATAGATGTTTGAACAAAACATTGTAGAACTTTTCTAATCCACACAAGATCAAAATGATAACTACTGGCTCAAATATAGCTAATACTTCTAAATATTGCACTTCATCTGCCTTTTTTTTTTTGCACCCATCAGCGAGCTTCTGGCTTCATTCTGGCCAGACGTGTGATCACTCTTCTCAGAACTCATTCAAGTTGATTGGTTATCTGGCATGATCCCACCTTTCAAGGGATAACACATTCATTTTCAATAAAGGTGCACTCAAAAAAATCAGCTGAAATTGTTTTGGAATCTGATCAGGATGCGTCCTTGGTATACCTCCTTTTGCAAACCTGGAGCTAAACGTCCTTCAGTCCTAGGAATACCTTTGAATATCTTAGAAAATGTTAAATATTGTCATATTTTTAAAAGGGATGCCTGAGTTTCCTTCCTGCTGCCCCTGAGGCCTGCTATGTGTTCGGAGGAAGGCAGTTTTTGTGGTTGAGGGAAAGATCGATCGTTGTTTATCCAGTTGTGTTCAGTTTATGCTAACGCTTTTGAGGACAAAGTCACAAGGTAGCACTTCCACCCTCTTTGTGCAATGGAACAACACATCAGAACTCTTCTGAGACTGAACAGCCCAATCTTTGTCTTCCTTTGACTTGGACTTAGAGGTAGTTTCAAATCTGAGTGAAGTGTGTGTTTCGGAGTGGGGTGGCTTCATTCTGGGTCGACCCCTTCTCGGTCCATCGACGAGAAAGTCACTTCATTGTGAAAGTCTCAGGAGCTCAAGGTATTTTCACACCTGATAGTCCGTCAGATCGGGTTTGAGTCGGGACTAAAATGGCAACATTTGATACATTTTCAGTTGGTTACTTTGAAGTTGGCCAAAGTTGTTGAGTGATCACTATGAAACTCAAGCAAATGATGAATGGATGAAAAACTTTATGTTCAGTCATATGAAGAGATTTATGCAACTATAGAGCAACAGTTGGTTTGGGTATTTTATCACCTAAAGGAAAGCATTTGAATACGCCTGGTTCATAGCAAACAACTGTGAGACAAAAACAATAAAACTGGTAAAAGTTCTGAGGTGAAGGTTTGACTTTAGATTTTTTACAAAGTGGAAGTCTCAAATTAACAGCTTAATAAAACCTCGGAGTACCACTATATTGCAGCAAACCCAAAACACCTTTTTGATTGGAGAAAAAAACTAAAATTCAAAGAAAGCATGATGAGAGGAGAAGCAGGTGAGACAGCCGGAGAGATTTCTTCGACCCTGAAACATTTCATTTTCAAGTGTAGCTTCTTTTTTTCTTTTTTCCTGTTAGAATCACAGATTGGCAGACGGGCCTTTATCCTTTCACCAGCATTTTTGACATGTTGTTCCATTGTCTGTCACAAGCGATCATTCCGTTTCTACTATTGCGGGTGGGAGTCATAAATCACGTTTTATGAATAAGCCAAACGGCTGCTGGGCCCTGTGAATGTGTTAACCATCGGGTTATTAAGACAGAACGTTTCATATCGGCTTGAGGCGTGTGTGTGTGTGTGTGTGTGTGTGTGTGTGTGTGTGTGTGTGTGTGTGTGTGTGTGTGTGTGTGTGTGTGTGTTTCAGGGTCAGTGTCCCTCATTATTCATAACTGTACTGAGTGAACAATCATTTATCCTGCAACATTACATACAGTATATGTTATGGGAGAGGGTCCAATTTAAGGACATTTTTCTTGTCGATTCCACAAAAGATATATGAACAACATTTTCTGAAACAGGTTAAAAATGTGTTTTATTTGGTGGAATGCTTTTTTTTTAACCCCAACTTTTGAGTTGGAAGAGAAACATGCAACCGTTCTGAATCGTCCTGCCTACAGAGGGTGTGAAGGTTATCAGAATCTCCGATAGAGGATCAATGATCCACTGACTTTGTTTCCCACAGTGCAGTCGTCTACTTTCTGACTCTCATTTAAGACGGTCAAGGGCAAAACACAGCCACATATGCTGATTATCAATGTTCCTTAATGCAAACAGGATCAGCCTTTTCCTGGAAGGATCATTAAAGCTGCGCTTCCATCACAAATGTGCTAAAAGCTGTGTCAAACTCTTGGGTTACTTTTGGGTTACATTGTGTTTCTTTGACATTGTGTCAAAGAAACACAATGTTTTTTATTTATGTTTCCGTAGAATAAGAAATGCATTTAAAACCACAGCTGAATAAGTTTGTTTGTTAATAATAATAAAAAACATGCTGTGGCATCAGCGTCCTACCACTTCCTGTTTTCGTCTTCTTCGTGTTTTGAGTGAGCAGCAACATTTGGTTGTTGATCATCTGACTTGTGATGGAAAAAAAAAAGTGGAAACCAATTTTGATAAGGCCAAAAAAAAACACACACACACCTCATTGATCAAACCTTTTTGACCAAACTTTTAGTTTTAATTTTGTTTTTTTTCATACTGCCATATTTACATCAAGCAAAATTTATTTTTGAAGTGTCCCATTGCGCAATCAGATTGTCAATGGGAACACAGCCACTGTCATAATCCTGGAGTGTTTGAATTTTAGTTTTTTGTGTTTGTATTATTTTGTTTTCATTTTTTGCCTTTTTAATGCATTCCTTTGTATTGAGCTTCTTAGTTTATGCTCAGATTTTATTCTATGTGCCGATCCTTCGATTAGTGTTTCTCCTTTGTGTTATTGATTATGTCGTCCTCAGCTTTTCTCATCCTTTAGTCCTTTAGTCTCCATTCCTGAACTTGCCTGTTTCATCTCCTCCTACAGGAGCAAACTGTTCTCAATGCATGAGTCTCGTGTTGGCAGGAGAAATAGCCTGTGGTCTTTTTACCAAAGACAAAAGAGAAATCTTACATCTGCTAAAATCTGATGCTACTTCATTATTTGTGGAAAGGAATTGCATTCAGTGGTTTTCATGTTTCCTTCAGTAGTTGTTGGTGCAGGCAAGGAGGCGAACAGGTTTTTTAAATGGTTTGGTTAGTTTGAGCGTGAAAGAGAACCACACCAGATGGAAATGAAACAAATGCTGCAATTTTGTTCCCCAACAGAACTCAATCTGCTGGATTACCAGGGGTGAAAACTGCCTAAACGATGACGCTCTTTCTAGTCTCTGATAAATCTTTCTATCCTTCACTCGTAACCTGTATTAATTGCACCTATTTGAACTGTTCTTACCTTCAGTAGGTCCAGAACAAGATGGCGTCTATTTCGTCTCGTTCACTGGTAACAAGCTCGTATCGGTTCTGCTCCGCTGGCTGGCGAAAGCAAGGAGGAGGCAGATGAATGTTTAAAGAACTTGATTCCTCTTTTGGCAAGATGACCAAGTCCAATGTACTGGACAGCTGGTTTCTCTAAAACCAGCTGTTTTACACGACAAACAGACTCTTCCTTCGCTCTCCTTCCTCCTCCCAGCACCTACATGTTGCTCTCCACTGCCCCCTAGGGAAAGGCTGGGCCTGTCACACTGTATGAAAGACACCAACCTTCACCATGGGCAATGTTATGTTTCATGAAGAAAAAGTAGAAAAAACTGTAATCTGCACAAGGATGGAATGGGACAGGTTTTTGTTTGTTTTAGTCATTTAACTCAGTCTATAAGACCTTAATCTCTAACTTTTTTTACTTATTTCCTTTGCGTTGAAAATCTTTTAGTTTTCAACGCAAACTAAGATCATTAAACCCAACTCTGACCCAACTCTATCGTCCTGAATTAACCCAGGTGCGAATTGCTTCTTTATGAAGCAAAGTCTAAGTAAAAGACACATAGCTTTTAATCCAGCATATTTCACTCACTCTATCCTTTTTTCGCCTCTGGTCTCCCGTTTGAGGAGGGCTCACACTCAAAAAGAGATCTCCATTAAACACGTGAAAGTATTACAAGGTATATTTACTTGAAATGTGGTGTGAAATTATATGAAATGACTTCTGCGCTCCGACTGACTCAGAAACTTTCTGCAGTAATTGGTTTTGTCTTCAAAAGCCGCCCTCTCTCTCTGCTTCATCTTTATGTATTACCTGCAGCTGCTTCCTGCCACTCCATTGTATTCGGCGCGCCATGTTCCCCGGCGAGCAAATGAGTTATTAAGTCTAGAACACATGCAGCACCTCCACATGGACTAGAGAGATTTTAAAAGGTGATGGAAAACAGAGAAAGATTGAATATAAACAAGCCTTGAAGGGGAGTATTGCTTGTTTGATTTCTGGATTACTTATTTCCATTCTTTTTTTTTTTTTTTTTCCTAGCAAAGCCCAGGCTTTTATGTCCTCCTGAACCATATCCCTGTTTGTGCAACATCCAGGAGTACTGAGAATTCCCAGCAGTGTCTGCAGACTTCCATTAGTCAGTCAGTCAGTCAGAGAGCCGGGGTGGAACAGATGTTTCCCCGACGGAGCGCTGGGACCGGCCCGCTTTTGATCACGACTGCTGTTAAAATGAATAAATAAATATTGCACACACCGCACATTAATTATTACTCCTGACTGTCCGGCTTGTTGCACAGTTAACACGTTCACCAGCTGTCTCCGGTAAGACGCGGTTTATTGCAAAAGTATTCATGCCCTCCTGCACAGTTTGCCACTTTACAACCAGAAACATCCACGTGTTATTGTTATAACACATCGATGTGTTATTGTTATAACACATTGATGTTATAACACATCGATGTGTTATTGTTATAACACATTGATGTGTTATTGTTAGGACATGAAGAGAAATTTTGTAAAAACTTGGCCCAATTTATTTGATTAATTTTCCTTATTATTATATTGATTTAACATAAAATTTTACATTTAATGTAAGCTATGCGCTTTGGTATTATATATTTTCCAGGCACATAGTGACATTTTATTGCACAAAAGTAACTTTTATTTTCAGTTGCTATAAAATTTTATTTATAGCAACAATGCTGCTTTTTTTTTTTTTTTTAATAATGGTTTTTGCATCGAGGTATTACAAATGTGAACAAAACATTGTCAATATATCGAGAAGAGTATTTTCAAAATTGTCGTGTTTCCATTAGACAAATTTGTTTTTGAATTGTTAAATTGCATATATATGTGTGGTCAGTGGAAAACAGCCTCTGATGCCTTCAGATTGAGTCTCTGTCTCTTTAAGAAGCTCCTGCTCTCTTCGACATTGTAACTTGCATTCAAGTTACAATGCTTGTCCATGATCCCGTTTACAATCGATCTTCGGAGTGTTGATCTTCGAAGTAGTTTGTATGTCAAGCTCAGCAGACATGCAGTTCTGCTAACTGCTGCTGCCGCTAGTCTGGAGGAGCTGAGTGGGGGAGTCGCAGAGGAGGGCTGCTGTGTGAGGAGGGTACTGGGTTAGGCTGATGATACAAGGCGGAGCTTTGGGTAACTGGGCGGTGCCTTGGATGAGCAAGTGCTTAGGCACTCCAGAATGATTGCCACTCAAACATGAATGAGAGAGTCAGAGCAACAGTCCAGGTGTATTTTTGATGAAAAAACATCACAACATAATCTGAAGCTCAAAAATGCCAATTCTGTCTCTACTAATATTTTACAAATATAATCTAAAATGTTTAAAGGGTCTTAATGTTTTTCTGCATTTTTTTTTCTCTTTTTTGCAAACAACCTGTCCTTTCACTTTAAAATAATGAACTGCTATGAAATCAAATTAAATAAATGAAAGTTTGTGACCGTAATGTGACACAAAATAATCAACTTTTGGGTTACTATTGCTTCAACAAGTCGCTGAACCACGGCAGCAAGGACAGAGGCCACTGTGGGGAAAACCTGCTGGATGTATTTTTCACTTCTCACACCTGGGTTGGCTTCCTGTCTTGCCTGCAAATTGATGTCCAGATCCTATTTTCTGTTTTTTCTTCTTCTTTTCTTCCCTTTCCTCTTTAAGACAGAAAGGGGAACACTCTGAATTAACAAACATGGCTGGAAGTGCAATGCATAAGGACTAATGTTGTGTCCCGTGGAGCATTAAATTGTGTTTTTTTTTCTCCCCCCTCTGAGCCTCGGGATTTGTCACCTGTAATTATTAAACATCACGCATTCTAGAGGGCTTACCAGCCGGTGTTAAAAATTCAAGACTCAAATATGCAGATCTCAATGCTGAAGCAAAGAAAAGAATCTTTGTTTTTATTTGCATCCAGGGATTCTGTTAACCTTTATCTTCTCACCGTGACTCCCAGGTTTCCTTCTCGGATCTCATAGTGTGGCTCCCCAGCACAGCCATTTACAGGCATGTCAACAATGACTCTGTGTCGCGTTAAAACGTGACTCACTGTTTGCGAGAGTCGTGTCATAAAGAGAGTCGGGGAAATAAAAACCACTCTTTGGATCAGAGATCTGCAACGACGGTCCTGGAACCGCTGCTGAGGTTGATGGGAAATCCTGGGACGGTTAGCGGCTGCCACACAGCACAGCGTCTGTCTGCTTTCCTGCTGGTTATTGTGATATGTGATGAGTTTTTTGCAGAAACTGAAAGCAGGAAATGGAAACTGTAAGAGAGATAGAGAGAGAGAAATTTTTTTTTTAAATATGCTCTATTTTTCTAAAATATTTTAGCATGTTATCAAGTGGATGTACTTATTAAGATAATATTAAAAATGCAAAGTAAATATCTATTTTTAAAAATCTAGTTTGATCCACATCCTCAAAGTTTTTCTTTCTAAAATATATTTCAAATACTTATGAAGTGTATTACTAAAATTACACTTTGGATAATTCTGTTAAAAATACACTTTGCAATGTAATGCAAATCTTTGCAATGACTTGCATGTTGATGTAACACAAATGATTCCACATTTTTGTGAGTGGAATCAAGTCCAAAAATAGAACTAACAACTTGGAAGCCAACATCAAAAATCATTCCAGAACTTCCTAAATATCTCACATAAAAAAATAAAATGAAAGAATAAAAAGAAAATATTGCCAACATTATCCAAATCAAATTTTCATTTCAGAAATGTTCTTGTTCTGTTGGGCATTCTGAATGGCATCGCTTTCAACCCTCGTATTACCGCCACCTACTGTCTTTATTTCGTATTTGCCTGTTTTGCTCTTTCACACTTTGGATCAAATTCTCATGGAAGTTCTCAATCCGTTCGGCTTTCGATGGTTCGATAAACAGTCTGTGATCCCTTAACGGGTGGGCTTGGTGAACGTGCGATGCCCAGTCTTTCAGGTGCGCAACAAAAATCTCTTGGAACCTGCTCAGTGTGAACTACTCGTCTTTTCAAAAGTCTACATATATCATGGAAGCTGTTCAAACTCTCCCGCTTGACTGCACTTGGGCAGAACGTGACGTAACACCATAACCCAAAATAACCCAAAGCGAGTTGTTTATTTTGATCCGCCGGCTTCTGGAGTGTGTGATTCACTGCAGGAGTGTGATGGAGGACAAACTGCATACGGGGACAGCTGAGAAAAGAGGAGACAGCTGGCCAGTCAGCTCCTGTTCACCAGGCAGGACCTGCTTCTGCAGCATAAAGGATGTTTGGGGGAGGGCAGAGACGCTGACAACTGCACCAAATAGAGATAGGAGAAGAAGAAATGGAGGCCTCACTTCAGAGCTCTGTTAGCCAAGACAATGCAAATGACTTTATCTCTCCAGGGAAAGTCATTTATGCAATCAGTTGACTTACAACCCACAGGGATGTGGGACAAAGTAAAAAGGGACAAAGACGTTACTCTGGAGTTAACTCAGTGTGTCCAACACTTTAAAGTCAACACCATGTAGGAAAACAAAAAATGACATCAACCGGTATAACATGATTTAAACCAGAATTGTGATTTAGTTGTGTTTTCTTTCTACCGCTACTGCAGGCTCTCCTATTCAGTTTTTCTTTTGGCAGCAAATATTTTGTCTTGGCCGGGATAGTCTTAAATTGCTGTTTCAACACATAAACGCGCTTTTAACTTCTTTTTTTATGTATTTTCTTTTTACATATTTGTTGGAACTGTCACTATGTCTTGACAGTGAAAAAAATGAGCTTCTCTGCATTCTCCCAATGCTAACTAGAAACAACCAATCAGTGCCATGGGGTGGGTCTTCCGGATAACAGAGTCTGTCGTGGATGCTAAGGCTAGTTAGCACGGCCGCTGATGATGGCGGACAAATGTTTCTCCTGGAATGGTGAGTTGCTTCTCCGCCGTGAACACACTGAACACCACATATATATATGCATGATTGACAGCGCTAAGACACACCTCCTGGCTCTGATTGGTTGTTTCTAGTTATCACTGGGAAATGGTAAAAGAGCTCAAATTATTTTCACAATGAACTTTCACAACATAGTGACAGTTTCATCACATATGAAAAAATTATGTTATATAAAAATCTCTCTCTCTCTCTCTCTCTCTCTCTGTCTCTCTTTTTCTCTCTCTCACTCTTGCAATGTTATTATTATCATCATGGGTTAAAAGTCATAGGTTGTTCAGTAACACCGAGATAATTTACCTCAGACAACACATGTCTTAAAATCACATCTAGATTTTCTTCCTCATTGATTTTTTTCCCCTTTCTTTCTTTGTTCCCAATGACTCGGGAAAAGAAAGACACAAAATCTAGTGAATATGAATTCTGTTTCCCCTGGAACAAACTGCAGCTTTGCTTTCAAGAGGCCTTACATCGCTATGCAAAAAAAAAAAAAAAGGAAAAAGAAAGAAAGAAAAAAGAACCCAGAGGGGGGGGGGAAATCTCAAACACCCACTTTCTAATCTCTTTGAGCTTGTCATTCCAAACCAAAGACTATTTTCTTGCTGCCAGTCATGCAGGGATAGCACTTCAAGGCCTGCCAAGGTTGACAGGGAACAAAATCAGCAGATATAAGAGGGCCCCATCGCGCTTTTTTGTCACTCTTGATGATGCGTGTAACCTTGGAGTCTCCCCTGTTTCACTGTTACAAACACGGAGCGTTGGATCTTTTCACACCTTGTCGGGAAAAAAGCTCATTTGTGATATCCGGATCTTTATACTAATGATAATAATAAAGGAGGTTCTGTCAGATATTATTGACTAGGAATTGGAGCTGAACCCCTTAATTTGCCCCGGCCCGTCTTGTCCTCTGTTCAAAAATTCTCGTTAGCTTTCTTGACTTTTTTTTTGGTGCGGAGAGTGATCACAATGAAGTGGAGGTCTCCTCAGTCTGAACACGTCCATTGGTTTCCAGACACGTTGCATTGCATTAAACTCGAAAAGATTCATTTTACTTTAAGAGGCTCTTCAACTGAACTTTTTGGATTGTGGAGTCTTTTGTTAAGAACTCTCAGAAAGATCAATTTCCTTCGCATCCCAGACTGAAAAGGTTTTACATATGTTGCTGGTGATTATCATTTCCTTTTCTTTATTCATCTATTTTCATTGACAGAAGAATCCCCTGGAACCTGACATTATTTTTCCTTTTTAGTGTGTGTGTGTGTGTATAGAGAGATAGCTCTACATATTATTTAGGTATTTTTTTATGTATCTGTTTCTGTCCGATACCACAGTATAGTCCGAGGGTCCGGCTCTTGTAGGCGGACAAACATGACACTATCATTTGTAACATTTTCCAATGCTATAAAAAATGTGTAGAATGAATATTAAATTTCAACATTTCTGTCGATCTTCAGAATAAAAATGACATTGCTTTATTGTACTTTTGAAATTTGAGCAAACCAAAGTCGTGTTACATTCTGATTAAAGTCCTTAGGAAACACATTGAGAGGTAAAAAGCAGAACGAAAGTTGGAGATGAAGTCCATTATTTTGCAACAAGGCATAGTAAATCTGACAAGGAGACAGGAAATTAATGAGGAGTGTAGTCAGTCAATTTCCCATTGACTGCATTTTCATGAACGTAACAGAAAAGCAGTCATGGCGGAAGGTAAACTGGAAGCGCCATCGTACAACAGAGTCACGTGGTGCGTCATTCTGCCCAGGAAGCACTGCAGAAAAAATGAACGTTTAATCATGAATGCTAATTATGTATACACTTAGTCATTTTGCTAATAGGCTAATGTAAACACTTAAAGTCTGTTTTGCCTTTATTATAAGCCTATTATAAGCATGCACAACGCTACAGGTTAAACTGGAGAAAAGGAAGAGGAGGAACTCTGTGCATGGAGGCTGCTTAAGGAATCCACCTGGAAAAGAGCAAGTCAAAGTTGGTTTCTAGCTATTTTTTTAAACCAATACTGTTTTGGCTTATTAGATCAATAGTCTCAGACAGTGTTGCTGCATAATTTAGATAGTATTGAGCCGCTGGAGTCATATCTGTACCGTGGAAACATAGCCTTAAAGTAAGGTTACTTTCAGTCAGGTACGCAGCGCTTGGAGTTCAACACTTACCGGCTCAGGCTTGTGATTAAAATGGGAATGCTTTTAAGTTCTCAAAATGAAGTCCGCCCACACACAGACCCTCTGAGCCAGTGAGGCTCAAACTTTTTAGAACATGCACCATCTCAGTAAATTTTAAATATAACCGTAGTCTGGTAAAAACCATCCCATTCTTATACTCTTTGCTTCGTCCAGGGCTTCTGAACTCTTGGCTGTTGAGAAACAAAAGTTGGAAGTTTTAATCAATCGGATACTGTTTTTGCCCGATTGCCGATGTTTGGCCCCGAGGCGTGTAATGCGTTAGCTTGTTTGTGAAAGAAGCTGCGCTATGAAGCTTGCCAGACATTGCGTGTGCTGTACACAATCGTCTTAAAACGTCTTAAACATCCCTCTTAACTGACGACTTTGTTTCCCAAACAGATTAACACTACCGGACGATCAGGTGGTTTTCTAACAGGCACAATGTCTGCACCAGGTTTGCCAGCACCAGCATTTCTAGAGAACGATCCCCCACCGCCCACTTTAGTCAAACGCATCAAAGGATGAAGTTGTTTGCAGCTGTTGTCGTCCCTCAGTCATCGTGCTTCTCGCCTCATTCGCTGTGTCATGGGCCCCCAGAGAGCCGGCAGAATGGGATGAGATCCCGCTGAGGGAATATTCTACTGATGTGAAGAATTAGGAGATAAATAATCCAGTTAACCCTGATTGGCATGGCTAGAATCAAAGCGTTCAAACAGGAAGTGCCTCGAATCCAGCTTTAATTGCTATCGTGCTGCAGCTGCAAGATCCTAACAAGGTGAGGCAAAGGGAAAAAAAGAGGATTACAAGTGAGAAAGCAGGAAATGTTGATAATTACTGTGTTTTATCACAATGTCTTTGTAGCATCACGACTGCTTTGTGTTTCCCTGACACCAGAATTCACTTTCCAGGCAAATGTTGTCGCCATGGTGCCTTATTATTAGTAAGATTGTGTTTATCTTGATCAGCATAAAACATACAGTTTCTAATGATCATGATTGTTGGTGTCCATGAAGGGAAGATTTTTAAAATCAAAGAACTTCATTTCTTTATAATCTGTGCTCTGCAGTTGTCCAGAAACACAAAATATGCCTAATATGATTGATGTTTCTGCCTTCTCTGTTTGTTTCCCTGTGGCCAGGCTGCAGGCCAAACTTAAAACAAGAATGAAATGTACAGAGAACAGCCCACAATAAATGACAAATTCAACTAAGTCACCCAAAACCAAAGCCGTGTTACATTCTGATTAAAGTCCTTAGGAAACATATCGAGAGGTAAAAAGCAGAACGAAAGTTGGGGATGAAGTCCATTTTTTTGCAACAAGGCAAAGTAAATCTGACAAGGAGACAGGAAATTAATAAGCAGTGTCAATTCTGTCAATTTCTGCATTTTCATGAACGTAACAGAAAAGCAGTTCAGGTCACAACTGACAAAATTAATTATTACTCATTTTTATTCGGTCCTTGTGAGCCCCCTTTTTTAATGTCGCTCTGGGCAACTGCCCATATGACCCAGTTCAAAAAGCTGCACTTATAATAATATTCACATTTTTGAATGGGTCTTTATGTTTTAATTAAAAGTGAAACACATTATGTACATTAGATACACGCAGATGGATGTTTGAGACCCTTTATTTCTGTTGCTGATGATGATTTTCCACTTACAGTTAATGAAAACGTGACATTTAAAAATCAGAACATTACATCAGACCGATAAAAAAAACATTTTGAAATTAAGAAAAGTGTGTTTACCACCTAATTTAGGGTTATTTTCAAAAGGTGATTTAAATCTGACAAACGGGCCTCATCTAAACACAAATTGTAATTCATTGAATATGACAACATTAAGTGTATCTACTGAGCATCTAATATCAGAGCAAGTCAAATATTTTTTCATCAAGCTGTTTTGTGCTTTTTATGTCAGTGTCAGCCTGTGCTTCAGTTAATCATGTGATACTACTACCAGCTTTAGCTTGTGAAAGCAACCTGCCATGTTCACTGCACCATATTTCTGCATCGTCAGGGCAGCAAATATTAAAGTGCGTTTACTTTATTGACCAACATGGAAAATCAAGAATGAATTTCCTTTGTATCATCTCCCCACATGTTGAGAGACTGCTGCTTGTTGGCAGCTCATTAGCTGCAGTCGGAGTCTGTCCACACCCGGTGTCCAGCAGCCACCGACCGGGTGGCTCAAACCCACTCAGCGGTGCCATGAGGCCAGCATGAGGTGCTCAGGGTAAGGTGTATAGTCCATTAGCTGCAAAGCTGCTGTGACTCTGCGGAGGACAGAGGACAGGTGGAGCTGGACCAAACTCAAACTTCCCTGTTTTGGTTGTTAGAGATATTTCCAGTTTTCCTCTATGCATGCTGGGAGCCTCATTAACAGTGGCAGCACAACATGTACAGATGATGGGTTTGGGTCTTGCTTATCATTGTTTTATTTTTCTAGGTTTTAAATTGTTACATTTATCCGTCACATGCAGTGAGCATGCAAAAGTATCAGCACTCTTTGAACCTGCTCACATTTTGTCCTCTTGGTTTGTGATTCTGCCTGAGAGCAACACAAAGTCGACCATAATTATGAATAATTATTTGTTCATAGCCTTTATTTAAGCAGAATATATTTTTTTAAAAATGTATCTCATTCAGATTAAAAATCTCATAAGTCCTGGCCTATATAGCACCAAAACATGATGAAAATTATTTCAATATTTAAAGCATTTTAAATAACAATGAAACAAATCACATAAAACAAATACAGCCTCATTTGTATTCAATGAATTATTGAAAGCTAATTACATTTCCACCCACTGCAGGTTCTTGAACTGGGTCTTGTGGGTGGTTGCCCAGAGTGCCATTAGAATTGGGAGGGGGACTAGATGAAAAGTAGAAATGGCTTATTTTGCTAGTTGTGCCTTGAACAAAAGTTCAATTTTTATGATTATGCAACATGAATCTGTTGATTTATTTATTTGTGCATCTAGAGCAGAGGTCTATAACTCGTGGTTCAGGAGCCACACCAGGCTCTCATGACCTTCTGCAGTGGCTTTTATCATTGTTGCACCTATATTAAGATATTAAGCTTTTAAAAAATGCAAGTTTAAGCAGTTTTTTTAGATTTTTTTCTTTCTTTTTTGATTTCATAATTCCACTTGTTATTCGAAAAAAATCCCTCCAAAACAACTGATAGTATTATTTTTTTTTTTTTTTTGGTTGTTTTGGAAACTGTTTGTGATATTTCAGAATCAGAAGCGGCTACATGGACTAAGACTGTGGGCCCAAACAAGGATGTGAAGCTCATGTTTGGGCTTTAAACATGAGCTTTTAAGTTATGACGTTTGAATAAATATATAAAACTTAAGAGAAAATAAAGCATTTTTTACAGCATTTTCCACAGTGCTTGGTGGATGCATTCCTATATGTATCCATCCATTTTGTTGCAAAAATGTTGCATCTTATATATATATATATATATATATATATATATATATATATATATATATATATATATATATAAGAAGTTTGGTTAAACGTAACGTAGGGTTTCCCTGGACGAGACTGTGTCGTTCTGGCTGTGCATTCGGTCCCGTCGTCCTTATGAACAGTTTTTTTATCCATGAACTTCCCATCATGCAACAGCATGTGTCACTGTGGGGGTGGTGTGTTCTCTTCTACACCTGGTATTTTTGCATGTAGGCCAAAAACTTTAATTTCGGTCTCATCTAACCAGATTCGTCTCCTGCATCTTTGGCTCCCAAGCCTGGCCCTGGGGGCCCAAATGTCCCTCATGTTTCAAACCTGTTTTTCTGTTTTGTTTTGTTTGTTTATTTTAGAGCCTGACTCCACATAGAGGTAATCAACTAGTCACATGTTCATCTAAAACTATATTTTGACAGAGCAAGCAACATTTTCAATGCAGAAACCCTTTTCAACTGCTGAATTCCTGAATCAGTATTCCTGAGCTCAACAGCAAATATGTTTATTGGAGGTAATTTGATGTTAGCTGTTCCCCATCAGGTTATAATACCCATTCAGCTTTCCGGGGTTTTAGAAACTCTGGATCATTCATGGCACGTCTTTAAAACGATTCATTAGAAATCTGGACCGTGGGGCTGACAGACATTCAGCATTCAGATGCTGAGTTAGGCTTGAATGTAGAACCACCGTTTGCGCATGTGCTAAAAGAAATGCTTCCAGGAGCGTCATTTTTACTTCTTTTATCTGTTTGTATTTCATTGTAATCGTAAAAGTAGTTCGTCATTTACAGAAAATAACAAAAAAATAACGATAAAAACCGTTTAATCACATTTTGCTGGCTGCTTTGACTGCTATGCTCCAAAAACAAAAAAACACACCAAAAAAAAAAAAAAAATACTAATCGGATTTCATCCGATAACATCTTGTAAAAGGTGGGAATATTATAAAAAAAATATGGTTTCTTTCTGTTCCTGATGAGTCCACTAGAGGGCGCATTGAATAAACACCTTACGGTTCTGTGAATCCAATACGCAGTTTTAGACTAAATCATAATCTGACAACTAAATCATTTACTAAAAGCATTATAACATTGTTTTGTTAATTAAAATAAATAAACATATCACGCTTTATTGATGTAGGATATTTTAAGAATGATCCAGAGGTTTCTCCTTCAGCGCGCGTGTGCTAATGAGCTAACGATAGCGATCAGAGCTTCTTTCTACAGTTAACTCAACAACAGTGTGTTTCTGCGTCCCATCGCCAAAATGGAGCCACAGTGGGCCAAGCGAAACAGTCACTGCTGTTTGCGGATGTTGCTTTTGCGACAGACTTAAGGGTGTACTAGAAATGCTCCAATACAACAGTTCCGGCGGGGAATTTTCCATTAAAAAAAAAAGAAATAGAATGCGATTGTGTTCAAATTTGTAATGAAATCTATTCAAGTAAAAACACAGTGTAGCAGCGTACATTCCTTTCTTTTATTCCATACATTTGCGCTACGTTGTGTTGGTCACTTTAATAGAAAAGCAGGTACAGTTCTTTTCAGCATACTGTACAATGTTGTTTATTTTCCTCTGTCATATTTGCTCTCCAGCATCAGGTATTCTCAGCCTGAGAAAGTGCCACCTCACGCAAGAAGTAGAAAAGGGCTCAGATGAGTGGCTGGGGTCAGGGACACGTTCGCATAAAAAAGTCCATTCATACCAGCCCCCTGCTTTACTTCAGTGATTTCAGCCCCTGAAATCTAAAAGTGACATGCAGTCTTCATTTCTGAGACGACTGAAAGTGTCTTATGTTTGACTGGCTTCCCTCAGAGACACAAAGTCCTTAAAACGACCGTCCCTCCGTAAGATCCTCAGGACTTGTCAGTGATATGTAAAATTTAAGACCATTTGCAAAATGTGTGATTTATTCATGGCGAGCCGGTGCATTGACGATAAGAGATGCTGATGGAAACAGGAGCAGAAATGTTTCCCCCCAGGCTGTTTCACATCATTTTGTCCTTCTCTGTGATTTCTATTAGAGTATAAACCAGCAAGTAGATGGCACCAGAACATCCCCTTTCTCTTCAGCCAGCTCTCTAAAAATAAAGCGGCGTTGGTTCGGGAGGCGGAACTGGAGCATGTTCATGCAGCAGGTGAAAAGTGGATGCTGTCAAGACTCCTTGCTGCCATCGACTGTTTCTGCCTCTTAGCGAAGTCCTGCAGCTGCTGGATGAAAGAGGGTCTCTCATCACCTGCTAGAATGTGGAAAACAATCATCCGTACGGAACAGAAGGTCGTCTGATGTTCGCCGTTAAGTGATTTGATCGACTATCTGTGCATGCCAGGCGAGGCTGTCCGCCCTTTCCCTCAGCAAAAGATAACTGGAGTCCTTATTTCACCTTTGAGACCCAGACAGGTTGCGATTTACCTCAGTTTATTTGTTTTTCTGATTGTACAAAATAATCTAATTGTCTTTCCAATCTTTCAATATGGACAAAACTATGTAATGTAGCATAAAATACAAAAACGAGTGAAATAAGCTCGTGAGCATTTTTCAAAACATTTCTTTGACTTTGGTTCAGGCAAAAGGTCTGCAAAAACGCAAAATTGTCTTTGTTTGTCTTTGTTTTGTCCAGTTTCCAATGGAAATATCTTGGCACACTTCAAACAAGACAAAACTAAGTTACAAGTTATAGGAGCTCGCTTTAAGTCAGTAAGTCCTTAATATTAATGGAAAAAGCACTAATGCCACTGCTAGATTATTTCACTGATAAAAATTTCACAAGTAAAAATTCTAGTGAATTCTAATCTGCTCGTGGAAGTTGTATTTTTTTACATTTAACTTGATTAAAAATTTTTAATTGACTGTCACCGCTATTTCAGATCATTAAAAACAAGAAATCAAACCAACAGTTTATACATTTAGGCCGTATTGTTGTTTAAAAAAAATAATTTAATACCCATTATAATGGCAAAGATTTGCTGAGCCCGAATTTTTCAAATTATTTAACATTTTGGTGCCGGAAGGGCTCGGTGGGCCGCGAGTGCCATGTCATTATCAACCCACTTCTCTTGCCTCACGCCATTTTAAATCTCTTCAGAGCATTGCTGTAAATTAAAAGCTGTGGTTTGACAGAGCGGCAGCTGCAAGGATATAAAAAAGACAAGACGGGAAGAGCTCAGCTCTGGCTCAACGCGATGAAGCGCTCAGAGAGACGCGTCGTGTTCCGTGGCGCACGTTCTCAATTAAACACCGCTAACGCATTCATCCATCAAACATTTAGGGGCAGAAAAATCTAGAGCATGCTCCCTGAAAGCCTCTCCCAGCAGGTAAAGCTCTTCAAATGGGGGGGGGGGAAACATCCAGGCATAAACACGGGACGCCGAGGTGCCTCATGTGCGTCAAACGTCAAACAAAAGACCAGAGACAGAGCCTTTTAATTGATGTGCTGGCAATCAAACGGTTGTCTAAACCTGGTGCCGACTCCTGTGTAGGTCACAGTGCATTACTGCTGTGCGACAAAGATGCCACATATTTAATTCAAAGGAGCTACCTACGCAAGAGACGGACCAGGACGGGAGCCTTTGAATGTTAACACTGCTGATGTACACGGTGCTTTAGAGAGCCGTTGTACCGTCTCAGTAGGAGACTCTCCCAGCTCCCAGGGTGGGCCTCCCCCAGAGCACAACGTCAAACAAACTTTGAAGTTTTTCAGCGATCTGGTAAAGGCGCCCGTTGGGAGCTCCTCAACACCGCTTCAACCTTCAATGCCGTAAGACTTAAAGAGGGAAAAGAAAAAAGACCACAAGATTCTCACTTGGCAGGATGGGGAGGAGGGGTGTAGGGTGGGAAATGGTGAAATTGAAGTTGGATTTGGTCTTCAGTTTTGACCAAATTGTGTTTTCCAGGCACACAGTGCCATTTTGTGGCCTTTTTAACTTTTGTGAAATTTCAGTTGTTATAACAATGCTACTTACAATCAAATATGACTTTACTTTGTAATTTAAGGCCTTTGTTCACCTTGTTGGCCCATATCTGAGATCAATTGCGTTTTCACACCTCCCAAAGAAACAGACTTTGGTCACACATTAAAGTGTGACAAAAAAAATTATTTTTTTGTGTGGTAGAAATGAATGAGATAAAATAGCACACAGGTGTTTTTTCATTATGATGTAATGTCAAATTTTTTAGCAGATTTTCCATAATCTAGAAATAGCATTTTACTTCCTGCTAATTTTTTTTAGTGTTCAGTTTTATCACCAAATAAATCAGTTAAACAGATGCATCATTCCCCTCTCTTCTACCTGCAGCTTCGTTTATAGAGTTAGAAAGGTTATTCTAGCATGATTCATCCACTGAGAATTGGTCAAATTGCTGAAGAGAGATCCACTTCAGTTCGGCCGGACTTGGGTGGAAAAGCTCCTCTGTCTACTTGGTGCATTCTGCTTTGTGAATCAGGTGTCGAACATTTCCATAACCTATACATACGGTAAATAGTTGGCAAATGGAGACTTCACTGCTACTCGGACAGAAAGGAAGATCGTGTGCCATTAATTCAGCTCGAGCCAGACACGTTCAGGCAGAAAACACAAAGAGCCAGATGGAGAAACAAATTGAAAATAATGGGAGACGGGGAAAAAAAAGGGAAATTGGAGAAAAGGATTGCCAGACAATGAGACATCTGTTTCTTCGCAACTTTTAACAAAGAGAAGCTCGGTGTGAAAAAACAAATCGGATTAGTCACTCATTTGGCCTTTCTCTTGTTCGTCCCATTCACTGATACACGAGCTGTGTTTCCTGCTCCCATTCATGCTCCCCTGCAGTAAAACAACCATATGTAAAAAAAAAAAAAAAAAGAAAAAAGAAAAACGGTCTTTTTTAACATAAAAAGACCGCTGTGGTCTTTTGATGTGCAACGGTGGGTTATTGCGTATCATCCTCCGTCTCTCACGATGTGAGGATTTCAAGTACAGGAAAACACTGAAGGGAATAAAAAGTGCAGAAGAAATCCCAAGAAATTAAACACTAATTGGAGAGGCAGGAACACCACGACAGTCTCCAGAAACGGAGATCCGAAAACAGATCTAGGGAACAGCAAAATACAGCCGCATGAGAATATCATCATTAATTATGCTTGATGTAACCAGCAAATTATAAAGCACATAGTTTACCCTTGGAGCACTTTGCAGTGTAATAAACTGTGTCATTGAACACCACTGTGCAATAAACAAAAGCTAGAATTGTGCTAATTGGCTGCTAACCACTAGCATTTTCATCAGCTTAATGCTAATTTGCCAAAAGCCACGTAAAACGAACAACATGTCTCTCAATGGGTCACAACATTCAGCATCAACTCACCATGCAGGGCAACACTCAACAACATACATAAAGAAGTAGTTTTAACACCTACATGGTTATTAATATGGTGTCACGCTCTGGTGAACTTTATAACTGGTGAACTATAACCTCTCATAAACCTAAATGACAGAGAAGGTTTTGCAGTCCTTTTAGTTTCAACTCAATAAACTAAATGCAATATTAACACACCCATCTGATGGCCACTGGGCGCTGGGCGCAGACACTTGCTCAGATCAACACCAGAGGACTTCAGGAAGAACATGCAATTGGAGATCAAAAGTGAGACAAGACACGACATGTCCTGGCAGATGGAGGAAGGGGACAACAATTTTCTCTCTCCATTCCATTTAGTGGAATGGTGATTCGTTTCTTTCCATCAGAAAGAAACGAATTTTAAATTCCTCCTTTGAGACCATTTGTCAGCTTTCCTTAGCCTCCATGGAGCTCTCCAGCTCAAGCACCTGCAAACATTTCTTTTGTTTATTTCCCCACAACATAACATGCTTTAGCCTTTCCAATCAACCTGCACCCACAGAAACCTGCTCACAGGCAGGCATAACAACAATTGGATGAAGATCTGAAATAACAGCACTTCCCTGGAGAGAAGATTTCTTTTCTTTTTCTTCCTCCTGGCAGGTGGGAATTGATAAATCACTCTGTAAAAAACACTCCTGTGGTTCCTGCTCAAGTGTGGCGCTGCTGCCGGACGACCGGGGCAGCATTCAGGGTCACCACAATCAATTCCCTACACGGCACATCTTCACCTAATCCTAACTGCACCACTACAAAACAGTAACATGGCAACAATGAGCTTCTATTTGCCATTATTACATCTATAAATCATTGACGGGTTTTTGCTTTAAGGTCGATTTGGAAGATCTTCCTGAAGAATGTGATGAGGCTTCGTCTTGGCAGCCGAAGCGTTCCTGGTTTGCTGATAATCTCGGGACGGCTTATGTGGATCTGTCTCATTGGAGGCAATTTTTCTCATTTCGTCTCATTCACCAAGGATTTTAGCTGACAATTTGACTGGGGAAGCAAGAGAAACGGTGATTTGCAAAACTGCGAACCCATTGCACCGTCTTGCTTTTTGTACCGTCACAACCACAAAGTTTAACATATTTTATTCGCATAGCGCGCCAACAATGAGCAGTGTATAATTGTGAAGTGGGAAAGAAGTGCTGAATTTAAAAAAAAAATGTTTATAGGTTAAGTCGAGAAAAGGACTACTGGAAGACTTTCATGTCTTGCTCTCCTTTCCTTGTTTGTCTCTGAATTTCTGCCCAAACTCTTAGCTGCCTCTTCTCCCACTGCCTACAGAACAATCACTCACCCCAACTTTTGTTGGAGAATCGGAAGGTGCAAAACTCTTGATTACATAAGTAAACAAATATGTCACACATTTGCACTTGAACAAAACCAGAGTTCACTTTTTATTACATGAAGCTCTTTGAACTGCCTTGTTACTGAGCTTAATGTGACAAAATGTGGAAAAGATTCAATGATACACAGTAATGTTGAGTAAATTAGAATACGTCTTCCAAAGTTGCCTGTTTTGAAAATACTGTAATCTCAAAGAAATAATAAACATATTTTTCATTAAACCCACATTTATACATTAAAAATGTTTGATCTTTTAAAAGGAAATTGGTCTGATGTAATATTCTAAACTGAAAGGTTGTGTATTCTTCAGCAGTATGGAGAAAATTATCATAATTAATGGGCTTGAAAAGCCTGCAGGTAATTATCCTACACAATGTGATTCACTTGGTGAACTGAGTTTCTGACAGTCTAATTTACTGAATGAGTTCAGATATTTGGGTTTCTCATTTCACCTTGAACATGCAGGACTTTACCTGATGAACCATCAGGAGAACAGATGAAAGAAATCTACGAAATAAGTGAGGAAAACACGGCACAAAAAAAAAACTTTTTAAATCCATTCCTGGAAATGCTCTAACCAGCTCCGCTCTATTGTTTCAGGTGGCTAATAAATTTAGAGGATGAGAGTTGATTTACGCTCTGAATAACAAAAGGGGGGAAACGCGTACAAATTGGGCCGCGCTCGAAAGTTGAGGATTCGTTAAGAGGGGGAAAAAGTGCTTGTAAGGATTTTGGCTCCTTTGGAGAGTGGCCCGGCCAAGTGGTAATCTCATTGTGCTGAGATGAGATGCTGCATCCCGCTAAGTGACCTTGGCTTCATGTGGGAAGGATGATGCCAGAGGGATGCACACATCCTGCTGGGAGGCGACGCGGCTTGGCTCCGGCGCGGTTCGTAGGAAGAACGTCCCTGTGGCTCTGTGGCTGAATAGGGAGCCAATCAGATCTTCGTTTCTATTAGCAACAACAGAAAGGAGATTTTTTTTTCTCGATTCTCACAGTCGAAGCTGGAAAGACTTAGAGACACGGTATCTGAAGTCAGCCGAGCTATATGAAGCAGATGATAAAATGAATTAACTTTTACTTCCTTGCTGTGTAATGCACACACGCACACTGCCGCAAAATCAGACACACAGCAACTGAAGAGTCGGTAAAATGGTTCAAAGTCTTTTATTTTCTATTTCTATGATTATCCAACGCAGATACCCAGTTTCCCTCCATCTTAGTCAAATGGCTAGTATTATGAAAAATCGATTTATTTTACCTTTACATCATGTTATAATGTTATTCCCTCATCATAACCAAACCTGGAGTGTTGCCTGATTCTTTCATGCAGGTTTGAGAAATCAATTAATAAGTGGGGAAATGTGCCGTTTTAATGTTGTGAAGTGAGGAAAAAAATAGCTAATTGTCCGTGTATGTAAATCTCTTGTTTCAACCGTTTAAAATAATACAAGATGACAAAATAATGCTGATAATGTAAAAGTCGCCCAAACTGATTCACAACAGCTGAGGCAGAATGCAAAGTGAGGCTCTCATGAACATACAAATCTCGTCAAAGTCGGAGACCTCGAAATCTATCTCCCATTCATCGTTAATTGAACTTGTCTGGACTAACACTGGAGAGGAATGTTCTAGCCTGCAGTATTGATTGACCCGCGTCGGGCCTTCAGGGGAACTGTGCCAAACGCTGCAGGAAGAGCACAAATTCCACCTCGCTGTCCTTTTTGTAATTAGAACCAGACATCACCTCCTCCCCTACATAAAGTATTCATGACCCGAGGACAAAGGTACGCCGCTGAAAAGTAGACGAGGCTCGGCTGCCAATCAGCCAATAGAATGGTGACTTTCACTGAAAGTTTGCCGTGCGGTTGGCACACGTCGACTTCAGCCTTGACAGCTTTAGAACTTCGTAATACAGGTTAACATCCCATCTGTTAACTATCTGCTTTGCATTTTAATGTTACCAGGCAAATAATTCTCTGGCAACCCATTTGTTCTTATCTGATACTGCAGCCAGTGTGATATAAACTCAGACTGAACGGACATTTATATTCACTTTTAAATGCGCAGAAAGCTCTCAGTCTTCTGCATTCATTTTGTGCTCCATCTTCTGTTGCAATACCACCAGTAAATGAGGGGGGCACCATTTCATCTTCCCCCTTAGCGTCTGTTAACAGAGGTAGCTCTGTTTAACAGAGGTAGCTAACAGAGTTAGTTTAACAGAGATAGCTAACCTCTGTTTAACAGAGGTTAGCAGAGGTCTGTTAACAGAGGTAGCTCTGGTTAACATTGCCTTGATTCATGAAAGAATCAAGGCAATGTTGAGGTATTTTTAACCTCTGTTAAACAGAGGTTAGCTACGCTAAGGGGGAAGATGAAATGGTGAAAACGAATGTTTTGCTGAAGGGGTGGACTCTTGCTGACGTCTTGTTGAAACATTTGAAACTGGTTTAACGCAATCACTAACCGGCAAAAGCTCAAATGTGAAGGAAGCTACGCTCTGAAGCTAGCTGGAAATTGTCTAAAACGAGAAGTATTTTGTGTTTTCCAATTACGTCATGTCATTTAACAGCACAATTAAGTATTTTTGTTACTTTTAGTCATTATGAAAATGCTATATATATAAAATACGACTTAAAAGAAAATTGACTTTGCATCTTCAAATTGGGCCTCTGTCTCTTAAAAAATTCCACATTTGGATCATACAAACAGGATCATTGCAACATGGTTCCTCTATTAACCCTTTAACAATGTTTTTACCAGCGTTTCACTGAGAAGTAGCTCCTATAATGAGCTCAGCTGGAGCTCAGTTCCACCAGGTGTTTGCTAATTGTTGCTGACTAGTCTGAAGGAGCTGAGTGGGGGAGTCCTTGAAGCTTGTCAGCCTGGAAGCTGCAGCTCAGAGGAGGAGCTCTGCCCTTGAAGGCGGAGCTAGTTCCTCTCAGGTGTTTTGCACAACTGCTTGGTTGCCACGAGAGATTAACGGATTTCTCAAATAGACATGGAAAAATCAAGGCAATATTGAGGTATTTTTTTTGGATGAGGGAATAACATTATAACATGATGTAAAGCTCAAAAAAGTTAACTTTACTACTGTAAAGTACTGTCCCTTTAAACTGTCCCTTTTAGTACTGCCCCTTTAAACGTTTGACTTGCACTGACTTGCTCAATAGTTGGAAGTGTGGCTAACAACATTGCCGACTTTCAACCACAAGCAGAAGACAATTCTAAAACACGACTCCTCCTTCTGCTTGCTGATTGGCCTGGTGGAAATATGCCCTGAGAAATCCAACTCAATGGGAGAAAGAGCACAGAATCGAGATGAGAATTGAACGGAATTGCACTGGAAAGCAAAGTTCAGTCACACGTTTTGGGTTTTTCTTATTTTTTCTCTCCTCAGGGGATTCTCTGCACTTTGCGAAATGAAAAGATGTGCCCTGACATGCAGCAGGTTTATTTTCAGGAGGCGCTAATTAAGAACTAGAGTTTAGCTTCATGATGGGAAGGACAAAGTGGCCAGTTGGGTCAAGTGTTGTATAATTTCTTTGATGTCAGTTTACAAAGAATGGAAGAAAAGAAATATCCGTTATCGTCCCACTATGAGAACATTTCTGTGCAACAGCAGCAAAGTGATGGGCAATAAAAACACTTCCACAAACACTAAAATACAGAATGAAGAATTAAATAACATTTAACTTATTTATTTGATGCTTATGTTTCATTATTGGTTCCCATAATGACTACCTAAAGTCATTATAGTGACTATTATAATGACCTGTCTTGCTCTTTCTTTTTGTTCAGTAATTTGCCATAATTTGTCAGTCTGTTCTGTTCATATGTCCTCTTTTCTCAATTTCTTTATGTTTTATTTTTATTTTGGGGTAAATAAAACCCATGTCTCTCAAAAGGTACTAGTGTTTTGAAGCCTTATATATATATTTTTTTATTGTTCATCACAAACACAGAATAAAGGCACACATCACCCTTTTCTGATAGCGATATGTAAAAACCGTGCATGTGACCATCTGTCTGTCCATAATTTAAAATCATCCACTGCTTTCTGTTTCTCTGTAAAAAAAATAAATAAACAAATAAAATAAAACTGCAGTACAATATACCCAAGATTTGAGATTGCAACATGATAAAGTGTGAAAATAATTCAAGAGCACTGACTATGTTTTGGGAATTTATTACATTTTGAGCCTTGAGCACAAATAGCTATTTCTCATCATTCTATCTTTTTTTTTTTTTTTTTTTTGACCAAACAGCCAAGAAAACTGGTGTGGTTTTCTTGCGATTAATGAAATGTACAAACTTTGTTTCTAGCGAAAATAATGTTTCCTGGTTTTAGAGTACAACCCAAGTTCACTCACTATGAGACAAGCTTTCATTACGCCAACATAATGAGACGAGTTACTCATTTTCTTAAACCAGTGGAAACCATTTTTTTCCAACGGGGCTTTCGGAAGCGTCCGCGCTCTCTGGGTTTGTCCAACACCAGAGCTGTCGACTCACATCTCTCCGCTTTGCGCTTCTGTCTGACTATGCCTCTGCCACAATCAATGTCAGAGAGGAATGAGATTGATTTCCTCAACCCAATCTGTGGTTATCAACAGCACTCCGGTCTGACTTAAACATCGTTTTGAAGCCGGCATCGACGTGAATCTGGCTAACGCGTTCCTTTCCAAAGGGCTGTGTACGAGCGAAGCAAGTTGTGTTTGTCACGTCACTCCGTTTCTGAATCAGCAGCCATGTTTGAAAAGAGGCGAAGAGACTGAGAAACAGATTAAAAGGCGTGGAGCACACAAAGCCGATCCACCTGCTTCCAGGGCGTCAAGTCGGAGGAGTAAAGCATCGCCAAGTTCTGTTCGCAAAGCAGCAAAACATAAAAACATTGTAGGGCTTTCGTTCGTGTTTTAGTGCTTTCATTCATGTTTTAGCACTTTTGTTTGTGTTTAAGAGTTTTCGTTAACGTTTTAACGCTTTGGTTTGTGTTTTAGTGCTTTCATTCATGTTTTAGCACTTTTGTTTGTGTTTAAGAGTTTTCGTTAACGTTGCAGCGCTCTCGTTCGTGTTTTAACGCGTTCGTTCATGTTTTAGCGCTTTCGTTCATGTTTTAGCACTTTTGTTCGTGTTTTAGCGCTTTTGTTCGTGTTTTAGTGCTTTTGTTCGTGTTTTAGCGTTTCCGTTAACGTTGTAGTGCTCTTGTTCATGTTTTAGCACTTTTGTTCGTGTTTTAGCGCTTTTGTTCGTGTTTTAGCGTTTTCGTTAACGTTGCAGCGCTCTCGTTCATGTTTTAGCGCCTTCATTCGTGTTTTAGCGCTTTCGTTCGTGTTTTAGCGCTTTTGTTCGTGTTTTAGCGCCTTCATTTGTGTTTTAGCGCTTTCGTTTGTGTTTTAGCGTTTTCGTTAACGTTGTAGCGCTCTCGTTCATGTTTTAGCACTTTTGTTCGTGTTTTAGCACTTTTGTTCGTGTTTTAGCGCTTTTGTTCGTGTTTTAGCGTTTCCGTTAACGTTGTAGTGCTCTTGTTCATGTTTTAGCACTTTTGTTCGTGTTTTAGCGCTTTTGTTCGTGTTTTAGCGTTTTCGTTAACGTTGCAGCGCTCTCGTTCATGTTTTAGCGCCTTCATTCGTGTTTTAGCGCTTTCGTTCGTGTTTTAGCGCTTTTGTTCGTGTTTTAGCGCCTTCATTTGTGTTTTAGCGCTTTCGTTTGTGTTTTAGCGTTTTCGTTAACGTTGTAGCGCTCTCGTTCATGTTTTAGCACTTTTGTTCGTGTTTTAGCACTTTTGTTCGTGTTTTAGCGCTTTTGTTTGTGTTTTAGCGCTTTCATTTATGTTGTAGTGCTTTTGTAATTTGTAATTGTGCTTTCAATATGCTGAAGTGGTTTGCACCTCAGGGCCACCATAAGAGTAAAACCTCCTGTACAGTCGAGTACGACCTGTTTCCAATGCCACTGATCATATGGGATCTTTGGGCTGCACTTGGTCTGGTTCCTCACCTTGGACCCGTCTGCATCAGATGGCCCAACCAGAGGCATGAAGCCCCAACTGCATAACTCCTAGGATCACTAGGACACTCAAACCCCCCACCACGATAAGGTGGCAGCCATGGAGGGGACGTGTAAATGTGTGCATGTGTGTGTGTATATGAAGGAAAGAGAGAAAGTGAGAGACAATGGAAGAAAGTTGTTAACATGAGGAAACAAGCACAATCTGGAGGTAATCATATTCTGACTTTTGGTCTATTTGTTTAGTTTTTAAAAAGTTTTTTAGGCTCTAATAAAGTGTTTTAGGCTCTGGTAGCTGTTATTTTACAGTGATTGAACAGGAAATTGGGAGGAAAAAGGAGGGAATGACATGCAGCAGATTAAACCCAGGACTGGGAATTAAACCCAGGTTGACAAACAAAACCTATAAGTAACGACCTAAACAAAACATAATTTGCAGTCTTACTATGAAGCTGGTAAAAAATTTAGGCATTTCTTTGCCTCTTTTTCTTCTCTTTTACATGAGCAAACAGCAATAAGCTCAACCACACAAAAGCTTCATATTTATTACAAAGTATTTATCTAAGAATCGATTTCTTCCTGAAATGGAAATGATTTCTGATTAAGTTCTCTGTTTTCATACTTTCATGGATTGTTCTTTATTCCATTTTCTAAAGTTTTCATGTTGAATTGCACTTTTTTGTTAAGTTTATCTTGAATTTGTGATTGTAAAGTCTAACAGAAAGATCACACAGTAACTTTTATCTTTGATAAAAACCTGTTTTTTCTTATAACAAACTAACTAACCAGATATAACAACTTTGGGCTTCTTCACAGTCCAGATTATTAAATTATGATTACAATTATCATCTAATACTATGTACAGATTTAACTCTAATCTTAATTCAACTGGAACTTGAAAAAGTCCAAACGTGTTAAATCACGTTTTTCATGTTTGGTATAAAAAGAAAACCAGGATTTATTATCAAAGACAAAAAGGTAAATGGGCTGAACTTCCCAGTCATGCTGATCACTCAAAGCACTTCACACTACAGTCACATTCACCCACACACACATTTACACCCACATGCAGGTCGCTGGGCAACTTGCCGCTAAATGCCCTGCCCAATGGTGCCTCAACATGTGGCTGGGGAAACTGAAATCCAACCTACAACCTTCTGGTCAGAAAACGACAAGTTTAAAATTTTAAAACTTTAGAGTTTTTAATGTTTAAATAGAGTTTTTTAACGTTTAAAAACTTAGTTTTTTTTTTAACTTTAAAGGCTTAACGTTTTAGAACTTTAAAGGCTTAACGTTTTAGAACTTTAAAGGCTTAACGTTTTAGAACTTTAAACACTTTAACGTTTTAGAACTTTAAACGCTTAACGTTTTAGAACTTTAAACGCTTAACGTTTTAGAACTTTAAACGCTTAACGTTTTAGAACTTTAAAGGCTTAACGTTTTAGAACTTTAAAGGCTTAACGTTTTAGAACTTTAAACGCTTAACGTTTTAGAACTTTAAACACTTTAACGTTTTAGAACTTTAAACGCTTAACGTTTTGGAACTTTAAACGCTTAACGTTTTAGAACTTTAAACACTTTAACGTTTTAAAAGTTTCAAAGTTTTAAAACTTGCCCCGAACACAGAGGTTACAACCTGCATGCAGTCCTCAGTTCAATCTTCTTTATCGTTGTTACTCTGTGGTTTTCTTTTTGATTTCTTAAATCCTTGCAGATTTTTTAATCTTTTCCAAATTGTACATCTTCTTGGATCTCGGGTTCTTCCATGGCTTCAGGATCCATAAAACAACCTGGTACAGTTTCTCCAGGTTGTTCCTCCTCAGAAGAACGTCAAAGTGAGCCTGGGAAGCGATCACCACGGCTTTCAGGACTTCTGGGTCACTGAATCTCTGCAGTCTCTCAAGTTCTGCCTTTGCCTCGTAGGCCTGATCAAAAAACGCAGCTTTCAGTTCTTCCTGCTTTTTCAACTGGAAATTCATTTCTTCCAAATCTTCGTCCAGTCTTTCTTTCTCTTCATACCTTCTGGCAGTTTCCTTTTTCAGAAGGGTGCTCAGTCTTCAGATTTCGGCTTATAAGTCGGGGTTTAGAGGGCACCTGCCTTGGGGCTTTTGCTGGTTTCCCCTCCTCGCATCGGGTCCCGTCATTCCACTATTGGATCTTTGAGTATGTTGAGACATTTTCTCCAAATATCATCACTAAAATCGTCAATCGGTAATATATTGTAAAGAGATTTGCAGACGTCTGAACTTGTCAGTAGTATTGCAAGCAATGACAAATATGCAGAATTGTGTTCTGCAGTTGATGACAACACAGACGGCATCGCCAGTAACATCACAGAATCTCCCTTTGCTGGTAGTGTGTCATTCCACCTCCAAATATCTTGTTTATATTCAAAATAGTCCATGATTCACTTGTTTTATATCACAGACATCAAACTCATTTCCATTTGGACCCAGATCAAAAATCTTAATGTTGTGCCGGATTGTATTGATAAAAACCAATTCAATTGATAAAATATCAATGAATAGGTGTTTTAGCATTAAATAAGTGTTTAAAATGAAATAATATTGAACATCTTTTCACACTACTGCGATTGTTAAAACTTTTGCAGCACAACTCTTTGGAGATAAAAATGAACTAAAATAATCAAATGTATCTTTTAAGACTCCAAGTGAACTTGGGGTTTCCCAACAAGACAATGTTGACTGTTTTAACTCTTCACCTCCTCACCTGGTTTGGTCACATAAGCTGCAGACCAGCAGACAAACTTTAATAAAACTTTCAATAGCGGGTAAAGTAGCAGGTAAATAAATGGTGCTGAGACCAAAAACAACTCTATCTCCACTGTTTGCTGAAAGAACATGGAAGATGGCGAGGAATATTTTAGTAGAGACCATCCATCCTCATTTTTCATCACTTTGAACCTCTGAGCTGATAAAGGTGTTATTGTTACTCTGGCAACTAACAACATGCATTAGAAGTCATTTATTGATAGTACAATAATTATTCTTAACCAAATTAAATAACATTTACCTTAGTATGCTAAGTGTATTTCTCGATGCACAAATTGTTGATATTGCTCAGGGATTCAAAGATTGTTATTGTCATATCACCCACCGGCCACCAGGGGCTCCCCAAAGTGCCCCAGTCTGGCTCCAAGGTCTACAGTGGCCCTGAGGTTCAAACCATTTCAGCAAATTGAAACCACAATTACAAAAGCACGATGACATGAATGAAAGCAAAACAACATTAATGAAAGCTCCTGTTTCCGTCTGAGCCAGGAGGCGGGACTTAGTGTTGTCAATCAACCTCACGCATGCGGCGCTAAATGTACTAATGGCGGAGAAACAACTTAATGTTACTGAAAAATCGTCTGTCTGCTGTCATCAGTTGGTCATGCTAACTAACCGTAGCATTGACTACAACATTGTGATTGACAGCGCTAAGACCTGGCACCTGGCTCTGATTGGTTGTTTCTAGTTAGCACAAGGAGAAGGCAGAGGACATCTTTTTTTTTCAGATTATCTCTTTCAAACCATACTGTGTGTATAACATAAAGCTACATAATTTTTAAAGTGTAATCAGTAATACTTTAATAACAAATTTATGTGAGATCACAATTTCTTGGTTAACGTCAAGTTGTCATAACAAAGACATTTTGAATAATGTCAACTTTGTATAAAACCTGTCATGACACTTTATGACAACATTCATGCAGACTTAATCATGTTCATGACAGGTGTTATGACAGTCTTATTCACAACCCGTCAAATAAAGTGTTACTGCTGATTTTACCTCATGACTCTGAAAGTATGGAGAGGGGGGCAAAGAGGTCTGCAATAAATCCATTTCTCCCTCTTACAGCAGTCATCATCCTGAGTTCACAATTGGCGCCAAACACCATGGCAACAAAGATTACCATATCTGGCATCACAATGGCACATTGTGGCCAAAAGCAAGAGAAGTAAACAAGATTTTGCATACAAGCTCTGCTTCTGTTTCCCGGCTCCCGTTTTTCACCAGCCTGTCTTCGCTTTCCCACGCAGCGAAGACGCGCTGCGTCCCCCGCTTTCCCCCGATGCACACGTGGTGCCAGCAAGCGGCGATCCGACGCGCACGCTCAGCTGACTCGTGAAGGGCCCGTGCGGCCAAAGCGCCAGTCCGTCTGCTGATCTTAAGACAGCGCGCTGAGCTGAAACCACACAGGAAATGGTGGGGAACTTATCTACATGCAAACAGGATGTTGCACAGGCTGCTGGAGAAATGTTGCTCATATATTTAAAAGAAAAATTGACACAAGTGTCATCCTTGACAAAATAGTGTGAACTTTTTGAACTTTATTCATTAACTTTATTATTTTTTGAATTTTTTATTTATTTATTTTAAATAATTTTTCTCACCTCAAAATTAAAGCTAACATATATTTTCTTCACCTTTTTGGAAAACAGACATGCAGTACTTTGGAAGAGTGAGCTTACAAAGTAGAAGGAAGGTTCCACTTGTTTTTTCTCAACCCCTGTTGAAAAACACCCCTACTTATTTTCAACAGTTGTTGAAAATAAACGCCCGCCACACTTTTCAGATTTTTTTTTTTTTTTCTCCCAGTAAATGCAGTGAAGCTTTGTGGCTGTATAGCTTTCAAAAAAAGTGGCAAAAGTTCTCGGGCAATGCTCACTTTGTCAAAAGCACACGTCTTGGCTTTTCTTTAAAAAAAACATCTCGGGTGTTCTCCACCGAAACCTTGAAGGTTTAAGTTTTACACTCCGGACAGATCGAATCTGATGCGATCCATTCAGTAGCAGTGGCACCCATTAAGAAAAATGTCCTCATAGCTTCAGGACATAAAGGAACAAAGAGAAATCAATAAAAGTGGTATTGCTGGTGACACCGGCCAGCCCAACAGGTTGTTCTCCTGCAGGGCCTCTGGCTGCTGTGACTGAGTGTCATTAGCTTGGTGGAGGTTACCCTGCTTAGACTGGCTGCCTTTAATCCGTCAGTCACCTCTGTTATCCTATTAGTCAGCTGCACTGATGGAAAACAGCTGCAGCGACAGCGTGAAGGTGGAAGGAGGGAGGGCGCTGCAAAGAAAGACTTTTTTTCTTTAGGTTACTGTCACTAAAGTATCACCAATGAAGCAAATTCAGTCAGAAATCAACAGCGGGTGATGCAGACCGGGTGATGCAGACCGGGCGGGCTCGCTTTTAATGATCTGGGAGGATTTCTGGCTGGATGATCAGAACGGTGAGGATGCTGGGGGGCGTAGCGGCGTTGTGCCCCTCGCGGCCAGCCTTCAGGAGCTAACCCGCCCGCCTCTCGCTGCCTGGGAGCGGAGGGAACAGCAGCCCCGCGCCTCCCCGCCCTCTGCCGTCCTCCACCTCCGCGGACGACAGGAGAGGAGGCGCAGCCCGCTTCTCCTCCAGCCTCCGCTGCTGCCTCGCGCGGAGTCAACTTGCATTCAAACAGGCAGTTGGGAGCGCGTGCTCTCGCTCGGAGCTTCTGGCGCCGGATTCCGACTCGCCCCTCCGGTCCGCTCCACGCCGAGCCTCCGGCGGCTGCGGCTGCGGCGACGAGTGCCGGGACGCCGCTCGCCGCCCCGGAGCGACTTCAGGTCAGTGCCGAAGCCGGAACGCGTGTTTCTGACACTTTGTAGCGTCACCTTCTTTTCTAATTCTGGTTTCTAAGCTGGCTGCGTTAAACTGAGAGGTGAACACGCGGGATTAAAGTCTTAGCGAGGACGAGCAGGTGTTGAACTGTAACTTTCCTGACTGATTTGAAACACCCAGAGCGGCGCTGCCTTCCTGTCTGCATGTTTACCTCCTGCTTGTTTTTCTACCACCTGCTTAGTATTTTAATTGCTCGCATGCTTCTAGCACATGAAGTTATTTTAAAGGAAAGCTAACATCAAACATTAAAGGTGGGAGGCTCCAAAATATTGATGATGTTGGTATCTGATCTGATCTGATTGATACTAACGTGACACTTTAGTTTCATGTTCCCTCTTGATTTTGTTTTTAATGTTTTTCTTTCATTGTTTCTTATCACTGCCATTAAAAAAGATTTTGATGTGTTCATAAAAGTCATCTGTTTACTTGGAAAACCATGCACACACAAATGAGTTTATTATTTTTTTTCCTGTTCATCATGGAAACATGTGGTCAAAATATTTTGTAGGTTATCTATAAATGTTATCTAAATTAATAATTATTAGGATTGTGTTCAGTACCTGCAATACCTCTTGGTATCGGATTGATATCAAAATATGCTGCATCGCATGCCTCTGTCAATTTCATTTTTCCCCATTCTCAAGTTGACGTTTGACTCAATCCTTTTATGATGTAAAAACACAAATGCAAAAGTTTACTGTTGGAGTCTAAATTGTTCGGGGTTTATGTTAAGGCAGCTGGAAATATCGAAAACTAGACGGTAAAAAGGAAGGAGGACGGGATGCATGACAGGATAGATAACGGACTATTGGATGGATGAATGGACACACTGATGGAATAATAGACGGACAAACAGACCGATGAATAAATTGATGCCAAGGCTTTTTTTTCTGTTGGATGCAGAGGCGGCTGGAATACCCAAAAATTGTACTCAGAATACAAGTAGCAATTCTTCAGGATCATGTGAAGGTAGAAAGTAATCATCCAAGAAATTAGTTGTGGTGGTTTTAGAGATCAGGATGTCTCGGACCTTAAGAGTTTTTCTGCGTACACGACACATTGAAAAACGTGTTGCCGTCAGCCTCCTTCACTTGTGGTGGTGCTGCACCAAGAACAACTGAAGGAAACAACAAAAAACCTCAGAAGAAAACACTGTGCTGAACTTCCTCCTTCACAAAATGTAATAAGAAGAATGGTGTGGCATCACATTTTAGCAATTGAAGATTTTTCTTCTCTTTAGTGAAACACCACAAGTTAATTCTCCTACTGGAACTACTCCCACCAGTTTGTTTTGGTTGTATCTAACCTGAATGCCATGCCCTGTAGTTTGTTTCCTGCTTTTGGAGGAGTCTCCGGTTCACTTGGTGTTCACACGTGCATTCGAATCGCACCACAATTCACTTCAACCGACCCTAGGTTTGTAGAAACAAGAGTTCGGTTATTATTTGTTCCATATCAGAGTTTTGATTGTGCATTTGCCTCTCCCCAAATGAGCCGGACGTTCAAGGCAACCACACTCGAGTTTGGTTAAAGCGGACTAATCAGACCTGGTGTTATTGCGCCCTAGGTTTCCTTCCTAAACCTGCTACCTTCTAGACATAATCTCAGATATGCAGGGGGAAAAAATGATGGATTGATAATAGAAAAATTTAGAAATTTATACCTTTTGCATCTGATTTTTCTACATTTTTTTTCTTACTTCTATAGACTTGGAAAATACCTTTGCAGTTCCAAACTGGATGGGAACCCTGAGTGTTTCTGTCTAACTAGAGCAAACCTTACCTCTTTGACTTAAGTGTTTGCTGCGTTTCCTTTGGTTTAAGCCTGTGCAACTGTTGAATTTACAGCACACTGTGAGCTCACAAGAAGAGATGTCTCCGCACTAAACACTTTAATAGGAGCTGGATAGTCCCCTGGCACCAAGCTCATTAAGAGCAACAAAAGGATTTCCTTTGATATATTCTCTTAATATGTAGTAAACATTAATCAGTCTTGCTTTCACGGCCTGCAGTGTCCCATGTGTTGGTAAATTCCAAGTTTATGGGCTTGGAGTTTTGTTGTGATCCCAGAGATGTCATTTCCTAATGAAGGCGTCTGCAGCTTGTTGCTTAGTTTTTTGGTGGGGGGGGTTTATGAACAACAAGCCTGTGGAGTAAAGGCACAGAGGCCCTGGCTCATCAGTTCTTTAATCTGACTGGATGGGTTGACCTGGGGTAGCCGAGCTGCGGTGTTTATAGCAGCTGGGGGCCAGAGCTGTACGGGGCCTTAAGCAGAATTTGATTTGGTGGGGCTTTCCTACTACCACTGTCCCTCGTTTAAAGATTGGTGCAAACTTCAACTTGTACGACCATTATTTTGCTTTATAGCTAGAAACTAATGTTGTCAGCACTGAGGTTGTCAAAAGTGATTATCTTGATTTGCTGTTACTATTTAAAGATATTTTTGCATCAAATCGGTCGAGTGACTCATTCACTTTTGGCCTAAATTTTTGTATTTCTTTTTTTTTTCAGACTTTTATAGAGAAAGCTTATCATATATAATGAAGTAGAACGAATGCACTACTGACTCTACTGTCCTTCACTTTCATAAAGAACAGTAGAGTACAATATCAATATTGTTCCACATTTGGTGAAAATCAGGCAAGTTAAAGGTTAATTGAATCATTCATGTTCAAACTAGTACTGAAAAAGATATAAACACAGAATGATATACTGAAAAAGATATAAACACAGAATGATATACTGAAAAAGATATAAACACAGAATGATATACTGAAAAAGATATAAACACAGAATGATATACTGTGCACTAGTGACAAATGTATAGTTTAACTAATCAATACTGCACAGTTCTCAACATTAACCCTTACACTAACTGTTATCTGATGTGCCAAACAGAGAAGCCACATTTTCAAATGATATATTTTCATAAATGATGGCTGAATTATCCCCTACCCATCTGTTTTGCCCTAATAAAGCTAAAACATTGTTATATTATAAGCCTGGCGGGTAACCAGAGTTTTCTACTTCTAACTTCTAAGACTGAGAACTTAACATTGGTACAGCTATGGAGTATAGAATGGATATCTAGCCAAAATTAACAAGAGTTTTACAATTGCATAATTGGTGCTAAAAGTTCACATCTGCAAATGTGACTATTGTGAGAATTAGGGTGATCCCTGGGGATGCTACAACTGACGGAACCAAATTTTGGATGCTTATTTGTTTTCTCTATTAGCAAACGTAATTGGTTCTGTGACATGCGACAGGAAACTATTTTAAGAGGAAGGCTCTGCTGATAATTGCCGCCTCAGCCAGACTTGGTCCTGTCTTTCCTGAGTGCTCTAAAGATTTCAATCCAGAGGGGAATGTAATTCCCCTGAATGGCAATCCTTTTCTCAAGCTCTTTTACCACGGGTCACAGTGAATCACAGCAACTTTCACCAGCTGCCAGCCAGATGAAGACGCATCGCTAGGCAAGGCCTGATGAAACCACTCTAGTGGTGATGCCGCCGTTTCCACTTCAAAGCACGCCGGTGCTGAACGGAAAGTATTCCACACTCCAGTGCCCAACGGCTCATTCCAAAGTTTCCGCGAGTTTCTCATAACGATCCGACTTCCTGCTTTAAGAGCTTTCCTGTAAGGTATCTTCCTTTGGTCCTCGGCTGCCGTAGTGTGAAGGTTGAGTCCAAGTCAGCTCTGGCTTTGCTGTAATCAGTTATTCAGTTCTGCCATTCAGTCAGACAGAGAAATCCCCATGCCTCACCACACACCCAATCAGCCCTTTAAGTGCGCGGCTTTACAGTTGTAGGTCTTCGACTGAGGCTGCAGCAGAAAAATGTTTCCAGGCTCCAGGGGGGTTTGGTGGTCGGCAAGCCGCTGCAGCTTGTACAAGTATATTTCACCAATAGTTGTCCTGCATTGGGGCCTCTTGGCTCAGTCACAAACCGTCTTTTCTTCCTTCACAGTATTCCCTTTGGACATCTCTCTGCCTTTTTTATTTGCCCTCTGTTTCCACTTAACAGTCCTGGCTGTTTTCCAAGAAACACCTCAGCATTAGTCTTTTTTTTTTTTTTACCCTTTCTGAAAACCTGAGCAGACTGCACAAACTCTGCGGGGAATGCATGGCATTTCCTACTTGTGAACATTCACAAGAAAAGGAAAACGTCCTCAGCCACATTTTCCCTCAGTCGCGAAGTTATCACAGATGACTGCTAAATGACAATTAAGGTCCGCCATCCTCCGCCTGTCAAGAATCCCCGTGATTGCCGCCTTAATCTTTCCCGAGCGCAATCAGCTGCGTTGAGACGACATGCCTGTCCTGCAATTAGGCTCGTCAGATTAATTTATTGCTGCTCCTTTGGTGATGCTTATTGGCAGGTGCCTTTTGGTGGAGCACAGCATGACAAATGCCAGCTTCCGCTGTATGTAAAAACCATGTTGTACCACTCTTAGCACCACAACCAGAGATATTGTTTTCCTCTTGATCTGAATTTTGTTTAGATTTCTTTGTTGAGCAAGTCGTTTATTTGCCATCCTGATTATTTGGCCAAGGCACTTGCAGTACCTAAAAGTATTTACATCTTTTGATGTCAGATGTTATGCAATACGATGACACAAATGGAAAAAGGTGCCAACATGATCTCCTATCAAAACCCTGTGTTTTATTTAATCTAAGTCATTCTCACGTTTGGTTAGGTCCCGGTTCAGTGGACTCTGTTCAGTTGGGGACCAAAGTTGCAACATTTTACATTTTCAGGTGGTGTGGTTCAATTTCACACTGGACTGTCAAATGAACCAAACCCTTTGAGAAATATATTTAGTCTTTCACTTGTGGTGGCACTGTCCCAAGTATCAATGAAAACTATAGAAGACACTGAACACAGCTAACTTCTTCACAAAATGTAGACACCAGAGTTTGATTGTGCATTCATACCACTACCTGACTTGTTAGGTTACTGCTTCTTCAAAATACTCTTTCCATTTTCAGATGATGGTCTGAACAAGCTTGGGATATTGTTTTAAAACCTAACACGGCTCTGAAGTGTTAGGAAGCCGTCGTGGAAATCCACTTATTGAAAGGTATAAACACTGAGTCAGTTATACAAAGAAATGTGCACTTGCCTTTAAGATGTTTTATTCAAGGGTCAACAAAGCTTAGACCATTGAGAAAAGGCGAGAATGAAGAAACAAGTGCATACGTCGTTTTTTTTTTGTACAGCTTGTCACATAATATCAGGCCAGGTTGGAATAAACGTGCGTCATGCAGAAGCTAAACAGGCATATATAAGATGTGGGTACAAGCTGGTAGACCAAGAGATGGGATTCTCCCAGATTATAAAAAACTCACCAGTTCAAAGTTTCGAAATGCCATTCGATACATTTCCAAATGTGAGCAGACGCCATCGCTAAAAGACTGCTATGTAATAATGCCATTGGCTTTTGGAATGCTGTTTAATGTAGCAGCCTTAAATAGGTCTGCATTACTCCCCAGTACCATAAAATGCACACCTGGGGCTCATAATATAGCAGAGCTATGGATACAGCACTATTCTGCCTTATTTAACTGTGTAAAAAGTGAATCCTATGGATTGGGAAACATTGCTAAGAATGAAGCGGTTAGAATAACCTCTAGTGAAGTCCAGCAGGCAATAGTGTACTTGTGTGAGAATAACAAGTTCTGATAGCATTACAGCAGAACATCTGAAATATGCTAACCAAAAAGTGGCTGTGCTGCTTGGAATATGTTTCTCTGGGTATATGACTCATGGGCAATTGCCAGATTCCTTATCTGTTACCCCTGTGCTGGTAATTGAGGACAAAACTAGTAAGGTTGGTAGCCTTAAATAACTACAGACCAATAGCTTTAGCTAGTGTGAAATCTAAAGCATTAGAAAAAATTTATTGAAAAAGTTAGACGTAGTCCCCACCATCTGTGAAAGTGAAGCGCTGCTAAATTATCTGTCGCCATTGGATTTTCCACAGTTGCGGTCTTGACTGGTCTTGAAATAAAATCCCGAATCCTCACCCCCGGAGACTGAGACCAAGGGTGGCCGAGACCATCGAGACCAATACTGGTTACACCGTCTGTAAACTATGAACACAACATTTCAACCAAAGATCAAGTTAATTTTTTCAGTAAGTCCAAAGTATAAAGTTCGTCACCACAAAGCCATTTATAGAATGGTTCTCTGGTTGTTATTTAGGGGTGTTTGAGTAAAGTGGGCTGACAACACAAACTGCATGTTTTTTTTTACCTTTTTTTTTTTTAAGTTAAACTTTTTCGTCCTCACAAATGCACACTGCTTTGTGTTGGAGCATCAAACATAACCTTGTGGTTTGTGGTTGTGAAGTGACACATGGGGTGTGAATACTTTCAGGGGTCTCTGCACTCTGAACTGCGTGTGTCCTTCAGTGTCTTCATGACTGGAAAACATCTTCCACGCTTGTTATTTTCATCACTGTGATCTTGACAGGCTGCCAGTCTCAGTGACCTTGTCAGGAGAAGAAAATAAATGTACTCAAATAGTGACTCAATATCGTATGAGCACCACTTCAGACGCTCAGCAAGGCCACATAAGGTTCTCTGAGGGTCATATTTGCAAACTGAAACAGAAGGAAACGGACTTTGGCAGCGGGCTTCGTGGGTTTCCTCTTGTTGAGTTTATTTAAAGGCGAAGCTAATTGTTATGCCTCCGAGGTCCATTGGTAATTAGACGTTATCTCGGGCCGCTTCTCACATGGTCACCGCTCTAATTGGCAGTCGACGCTGCGTACCACCTGGCCCATGCCTTCAACTCAACAAGCGCTGCCGGCAAACTGACAGCCTCGGCCTCACGCAGGGACGCCCTCTCAAAAGACGAAACGCAGCAAAATGGCAGAAACACAAAGAGGAAAAGGACAAAGAAGTGACAGAGGGGTGCACTGGGCCGCAGCCATCATGAGCCTCTTTAAATAATTTTTGTTGCATAAAAGGTGATATTCTATTGGGGTCGGTGTTTATTGACAGAGAAAACATAGAAAAGCTAAGAGGTTTGAGACAAGTGATTGGATAGACGATGGGGATTCACAAAAACTGTTACATGAATGACTGTTTAAAAGACAAACTTCTAAGCTGCACATTATTTGTTGATTATAATTGAGATGGAAGCTGATTTAAAAATCAGTTTGAGCCTTAAATGTCAGGAGAAGAAAAAAGTTAAACCAATGTTTTGTCCTTTTTGTCAAACAGACAGAAACCATCAGCAGCATGTAGTATCTCCGTCTGTCAGTATCTCCCTGCATATTATCACCTTCAATAATGGCTCAAGTCATATTTTGCCTCAAGTGATTTTGGCAACAAAAAAGGCCCTTTTTTTTATTTTTGCCAAAATATGAATTCGGCTTAAAAAAAAAAGGATTAATGCTATGGGAATGTTGCTGTAATGATATTGGTGTTGAGTTCATATTTTTCTCCTTTTGATTCTTAACTAATTGCAGCAAAACCATCTCTGTAACCTTAGATGACTTGCATTAAGGACTCAGACTAAATATACCTCATTGACATCCAGTGTGTTCATTCCTGACATTTGGAGTATTTTAGCCTGCAAACATAAATCTGTTGAACCCCTTCAACTCACTCATGGAAAAATCTATTTGCTGATCAAAAAAAAAAAAAGATAAAGTATATCAAAACTCTATATGATTGAAAATGCAGTGAATTTAAATGCCATTGGGTGACGTTTGCACAGTCGCTGGTTCAGGATCGGCATTTACTCTTCACATTCCTTATTGGCCGTAACCAAGGGGGGTAAAGATGAGGGGCGAGGACATCCGCTCACTCAATAGTTTGAATACGGTTTGCGTATTAATGCATATTAAGGGATATTTGCTGTTTGATTTAGTAACATAAGTATTTGTTGGTATTTTTAGAGGGACTTATTATTTGTGGATGTTGGCTTCTTGCAGGTTTCTGTGGTCCGAAACCCTGTAAATGTTGGAGATCCTTTGCATTGATAAATCATAAGCTGCTTAGATTCCAATGAAAAAACTGGTTAGCCTTTTTGAGCTAGCTTACCTGGCCTCGCTTAGTCTTTTGAACGACACCTTGACGTTGCAATCGCCATATATTTAGGATATTTTCTGCAGTCTTATAATGGAAAATTAGCAACAAACATCATGTTAATCAACTACAAGCTACTTATTAGAACAAATAAAATGGTTAGCCTTCTTGAGCGAGCTTAATGCTTTGAGACACTTTTCAGTTTTTCTTGACAAGTTCAGAATTTTGCTGCCCAGCTGAAGTAAGTAGAAGAGCAGAGAGTCTTTGGAAGATGACCAGTCAAAGTTCGAACATCGGTTCATACTGCGGCATCCTGGACGAGTTGGCTTCAATCATGGAGGTGAACCGAAGCCGTTTGAGGCTTAAAGCATGCTTTTTGAAGTCAACGTAATGAACGGTTCCATAGAAATTAGTGTAATCTTTGAATACTCGTGTGCACACACACCAGGACAGGCACACTCCTCCTCTGCTGCAGTTTTCTAATGACCTAGGGAATCAGAGATGATGGCTCAGTGACACCCTGTTCAGCCTCCCAGGGTTTTTTACCTGCGCTGTGAATTAAAACGACGTTAAACCTGTGGAATAACCTGTAGCTGGCAGCTTTTTAATTCGATCTGTTCAAAGCTGAAGGAGGGGGGTTGGGAGTAATGAGATTAGTTGCAATTGTAGACAGGGACAAATAACACTTAAAAGTACTTCTAGCTTAAGGTTTTCGCAGAAGTCGGTGAAATACAGTTGCATTTGCAGAGCCTCGCTGGAAGCTGTGCTGAGTAAGCGATTTAATCAAGAGATGGTGCATCTTGTTTACACGCTGAATTGGAAAAGCCACACCAGGATCTCGGCTGAATAGAGACTTGACTCGGCCACGTATTATTAGGACTTGTCACTTTTTTTATTATTATTATTACTCACCCGTGGCCTTTGTAAATCTTGATTTATTGGATATGACAATCTGTCAGCCGTTCAGAGAGCCAGACAGGAGTGAGTCGAGGATGACATGGGAGAAATCTCTGACAAACTGCGCCATGCATCTCTGTGCTTCTGTAGAACAAAAAGGTGTTTGTCTTTCTGTATCCCGAAAAGTCAAGGGCTTTGTTTGGTCCCGGCGCCCCTGCCTCTGAACTTCACACCGGTTCCCAAAATGTGACGTCTCCTTATTGTTCCTTCATCACGATGGGAGTTGAACATGTAAATCAGACATGCGATCAGAACCGTTTCTTGATGGGAGGGCTGAATGGAGGCAAATCTGTAAATTGCTTCCTAACAGTATTATGATGGCAGCGTTGAGTGGAGTGTGTCAGCAAACAGCGGAGCAGAGGACGGTGTGTGTTTGTCTGATTTGCTGGCTGTGTGGCTGTTTGTTTTTCTGTGGAGCTCAGACTCTGAGCTTGTGCGGCATGAGTTTTAGCCTGTCACCTAATGCAATCCACAGGAAGTTCAGTGCACTCTTAAAATGTAAATGATACTTTTATTGTGTTCTGCATTTGACAACCGATTCAAAGTCAGCCAGAATGAATATAGTCTACAGTTTAGTGACCAAACATTTGCCACTTTCTAAATTTTATATTTTGTCATGCCTACATGGTTCTGATCACAAAACGAAATTTTTAACCAGACAAAGCAAACTTGATTAAATTCAGTAGGTGAGAAAAAAAAGCTGTCCATACAAGCTATAGTGATTGTCTCCCTCACCAAGGACTCGCTGTGCCACTCTTGCAAGGAAAAGTGCCATGCATTAGTCCTCTTTCACATTGGAGCAATTTTGGCCTGCTCTGCTTTTTAGAATTGATCATTCTAACCATATAGATATTTTTTTTTTTAGGATATGGACTGCAAGTGTGCTTGAAGTTAAGGTTGCAAACTGTTCGGAAATTCTTATTCAGCATTTTCTGGTTCCCATTGAAATGATTCATGATTTTATCAGTTCATCTCGTTGTCCAGTTCTCAGAATAGGAAAGCAGTCCCAGACCTTCACACTACCATGTTTGACTATTGATATACATTTCTTTCTCTTAAATTTTGTGCTGTGCCACATATGTCACAACCTTATGTGGTGCAGCAAAATGTAATGTTTCAGATATATTTTCGTGTTTTTATGATGAAAAGCGCTTTGAACTGCCTTGTTGCTGTAATGTGCTACACAAATAAACCTTGATTTTGATTGATTGATTGATATGTAACGGGTTACACACCTTCCAAAATGTTCCACCTTTGTTTAATCAGTCAGTTGACGTTAAGGCAAGTGAGGCCTGCAGTGCTTGGCTGTTGTTCTGGGTCTTTTTCGTTGCCTCCCAGATGAGTGGTAGATGCATTTCTGGAGTCATTTTGGTTTGTGTTTTCTCCTTTTGTGAGTAATGGTTCTCCTTTTTACTAGCAATGACACCAGAACTCTCAAGAAAAACAGATGACAATAACTTTTCTTCATCCTTTCCTGAATTTCATTAGATCGAGGTATGCTAGCTTTGTATTTGAGATGCTTTTGGCCTACTTCATGTTGCCAGAAGGGTTCTATTTCAATCATTTCTCCATTCTTTTTTGCTGGCAGCAATCAGGGCTGGGACTAGCTAGTGAAATTCAATTCAGGTCAGTTAGTTTATAACTTATCAGGAAGACCTTTTTCACACAACGCCAGGTGTAGATGACCTTTTCCCAGGTTTCACCAACTCAAATTTAAGACATTTTTAAGATCGTCATGAATGGAATTTAAGACCTATATCTCTGCAGAAATGTTCACACCTCGTTCAGTTCTGGGATAATGTGACAAATTTGCATGTACCCACTGAAGAGAGGAAAAACAGCCAGCTACCTAGCAGGGATGTGTTAGCAGTGACATGGGAGAAAATGGGCAGCAAATATCTTGCTCAACTCTATAATTTGCTGAGTTTCATAGCAGGTTAACGCAGAAAGTAAAACAGAACTGGCATTCACAGCCTAATCACAATAAACAAGCCAATTATTACTTCCGCTAAAACCCCACTGCAACCAGTTTTAATAACACTCCATTAATCAAACATGGTGCGGAAAGCAGCGGTTCTGCTCAGTGAATGTTTCTCCTTGACTGGACACAGTTACAGAGTGCAGCTTCATTTTGTTCTGAGGGCCAGCTCAGGAATAATGAGCAAGAAAAAAATGTAAATGCTACATTTGCTCAAAGGTTCTTCTCTTCAAGTAGAATACCTGAAACAGACTGAACCTAAAAATCAGGTTCCTAATGAGCAGTTTATTCAGGCAACTAAACAACAATAAGGTTTAAGTGTTACGTCATTATGCTCCATCATCACATTTTATGATTTTATGAGGGTATGAATTCATTTTTGTATTTAATTTGATTTATGTGTCTTGCTTTGATGAAAATAAGACATCATTTATTTTATTTTGTGGTAAATGAGACGGCTGACCTAAACCTTTTCCTTAATGCTGAGCTGGTGTAAGGATGAGAAGGGCTTACTTTAGCATAAAAACTGAACGCTAAGAAATAAACTTGCTTATGTTTTAAAGTTTGGGAAACCTTTCTAATTTGTTGTGACACAGCAGGTTTTGGGTTTGGACTCCATTTGAACCAAGCTTGTTTTCTTCTACTCTGACTTTTAAAGCTTATTATGCTAAGTAGTAAAATGTTGCTGACTACTCAAACTAAGGTTATTAACTAAATAAAGATTAAAAATAAAAAAATTAAAAATTATGGAGAAAAAAAAACACAAAATTTAAGTGCATTTGAAGTATTTGCTGTTTTATTTCCACGCTTTAGCTCCTTGTAAAATTGGGAACCTGACAAGCTAATGCTAGCGGCTAGCGGGGGTAGCTGCCAATTCACCTGGACGAAAAACTAGAGCTCTTGCCTATTCGTCCATGACAACCAACTGAAAGCAGATTAACCTGCTGAGAAACATTGAAACACTTTGCTTGTTGCTTTTAAACAGTGTTGGGTTTAAACAGAAATGCCGCATTTTTTTTCTACATTTCTGAAGAAACATCCTTCTGATTAAATTTGTCAGTGCGAATTCGATGTCACAAGTACCGGTCCCTCCAAGAATAATAACTGCTGGTTACGCTTTCACCACTTTTCAATTATTTTATATGTACTTTTGTTACATGGGAGAAAAAAAGTGCCGAAGGTGGAGAGGAGTTTTAGTTGTGGGTGTGCTGAGCACTAAATGTTCTCGGCTTTTCATCGACTCCGTGTGTAAGCCTCTGTACCGTTCATATCTTTTATTTTTTTAATTATTATTATAAGCTGGGAGTAATTGGTATTTTTGTTTGCCAACACAATATTCAAACTCAGCCGCTCGTGTTGAGGATCAGAAGGTCGCAGCGTTCCCTTTTACATATAATAAAAAAAATCAGCTGGAAATACTAATTAAATGAATTCAATCAAGCACAGACCTCCATTAGAGGCTGTTGGTAAAATCCAATATTTATCTGTTTTTATGTTCCGAGATGTACATTAAAGCAGTCAGGCCCTGTCTCCAACTCATTTCCTCCCTGCTGCTTGTATTCAACAGTCAGGATTGGTGCAGCAAATTGAACATTTGTTGTAGTTACACATAGTGGTGGCAGCCTTAGATGCAGCGTGAAGAGCTTGAGGTGAAACGACGCCCAAAGTAGATGGTTCAGGGTGTTTAGAACATCTGATCAAGATGCTGCCAGCCTTTTGGAATTTTGTAGCATAATCCATTGGGGGGGAGACGCTGGGACAAACCCAGAACATGCATGAGAACCGCTTGAGAACTCTCTAAATGAGCTGGAGAGTGTCACTGAGGAGAAGACTGTCCAAGCTTACCTTGTCAACCTGTGTATGTACGGATGGACTGGATGGTCATTTGATTAGGATCAGGCTCCAGGCTCTCTGCGCATTCTTAAAAGGTTTGAGAAAGTCTTAAAAACTTGTATCTAAAATTAAGGCCTTGGCATGATTCATGAAAATTTGTAAGTTGGTCCCAAATATGTGATTCTCAGGTCTTAAATTTTGTTGTGGCAGGACTATTTAATTTTGTATCTTCTGGTATATGTATGATTTTTTTTTTTTGTCAGGTTTGAGTCGCACGCTGACATCTTCATTGTATTCCATGAATGGAGGCGGTTGAGGCTACCGCTAACTAGCTGCTAATATGTCCTTGCTAGCCATCTATCTATTCTGCATCTATCACGGGTAACGTCAGATTTATCACCATTCAGCTTTGGCTTATTTCTGTTGCAAACTCATACGACTCCAGTCCAGAACCATTGAATGTGTTTAAAGTGGGACACTTAGAAGAACTTTTAAGCCAGGCACTTTGGGGGTCAAGATTGTAGAGAACCACATGCGATGTGACAAACACAAAGCTACTGCCAAGAGCCACAGTGAAAATTTGCAGGATTCACCATGCTTTATTGTAATGGGGCAAGATATAAACAGTTTTAAAAAGGCGTAAATTTGACTTGTTGAAATCTGCTACATTTTCTACTGAGGCTATTGTCTTAATATGAGTTTCTATGAGATTTTAAAGGTAAAAGCTGAATATAAAGTCCTATGATACATTGATCATTCAAGGAATAGTAATTATAATCTTCATAGGTACTTGTAAAAAGTCTTGCATAAAATGATGCCAAACTAGTGAAAATATATCGCAGCCCCCACACAACGCAATCCTCCAGACTCCATAAAACTATCATAACTTTTCTGTTTCCTTTTGCAGTCTAATGTCCTTTTTCTCCGTAGTCCTTGAAACAAATCAGACTTGGCACAGGTCTTTAGGAGCACACCGCACACATCCTAATCGGCCTCCACAACGCCTATGAATAATTACTTTCATCAATTCAGTGCAGTGCAGGCCGGATACAGCAGGGATATCAGACATGCACAGCCTGCTTTCTAATTTCTAAGTTATTGCCATGAAGGCCGAACCGAAAACCCATTAAATCAAAAGTAAATTTCTTCATTTTAATTTGGCTTTGCAGACATACTGAGTGAAGGGTAAAAAAAAAATATATATATATATATATATATATATATATATATATATATATATATATATATATATATATAAAAATCAATAATCAAAAAATAAATAGATGTGTGTGTGTGTGTGTGTGTGTGTGGTGTGGGTGTGTGTGTGTGTGTGTGTGTGTGTGTGTGTGTGTGTGTGTGCGCGTGTGTGTGTGCATGTGTGCGTGTGTGTGTGCATGTGTGGGTGTGTGTTAATTTATGACAGCGTGTTTATGAAGAAAAATGAAAAGACTGCGATCCGGTAATGGTGAAAAACATTTGTTTTATGGTTTCTTAATGCCAGCGTGATGATCTCTCTGTCTCTCTACCAAATGCAGAAACTGTCTCTTATTTTTTTAAATCTTCGGTATCAAAGAGTTTCTCCATCCACTCTTCTTTGGAATTAATAGAATTTATGTCTCAGCTGGTTTGATTCTTCTCTTTTAAATCCAGTTTGAAGACTCAATCATTTTTGATTTTCGCTCAAGAGGGTAATGGAAACATCTCGACACTCAGAGCCGCCCATCTGCACATATACATTCCTAATGCTAACAGACTAATTACTGGCTATTTTGCGTAGCGCCAGTCATTTAGCAGCATGCGTTAAATGTAAATGACTGCGCTCTACGAGCTGTTCAGGTTGTAATCATTGATTTTCTCTCGCGTTTATCCAGTTTCTGTACCATGAGTGTCTCGGGGCTCATTATGGAAGGTTACAATGTGCACAGATTACACACTATGAGCCAGGGTCATTAGCTCTGGGTGTCTATTTGCAGCACTACTGAACTGTTAAAAGTGATTGCCCGATTAGCATTTCTTCTCTTCACATGGTATTTCAGATGATGCAGCAGCTTATTGCAAACATGAAAACTTCCCGTAAGACGGCGTGTTTGTTTTTAGACTCTGAACAACAGGTGGAAGTGTTAACACACCTGCTGTGGTGCTTGACATGTTTAAATGGCTGCAGCTAACTATCATATTCAAGAGGGGGGAAAAAATGCTATACAGCTTCACTTCTATATATGACCCTGAAACAGACCTGCACTGATCTTATTATAGCCCAGACAATTCAGCTCTTATTCACCAACATGTCGATGTTTCTTTCAGTCAACATGTTTCTGATCGATGGACCTTTTGAAATCAACATCAGAGGTCGGTAACTATCCAAGTGATCCACACAAGCAGAAAAGTCTGAAACGGTTATGTTCAATAAATCAGGTATGTGTTGTGAAATAGAATGACAGATCGAATCCCAGATGTATGTTATATTAAAGAGAAAGTAGATTATTTTTATTTATTTAATTTTTGTAAGTAGCGTGAAGATATTCACATAGAAAATGGCTTCTATCAGCCGATATCATCATTCTAACCACTTCATTGCTGCCAGCTCTGCAAAAAATAAACGGCAACATATTCTCTGGTTTCATGTGTTCTAGTCCTTGAACAAAAAGATCATCACAGGTCCAGACCAGACCTCGAGGCAAACCAGAGGTCGGTATCAATCAGGAAAAGCGTGGTCGTGTATCCCTGAAAGTTTAATATATTCACCGTTTTAATCTGGCTTTTTGTCTCTGCCGTAAGCGTTCCATCACAATTGTTTCTGAGCGTGCATCAGAACCATTCATCGCATTTATTAATCCTGAAGTACCGTCTGGTACGGTTTCCTTCCTCGTGCAGACAGATGTTTTTACCTTTGTGATGAGTGCCTTTTGGGGCCTGGAGATCGCTCCAATCCTTTTTTCTTGTCACTTCTGCATCTGCTCTGTGAAAATGTTTGAATCTGTTTGCTCTACGAAGAACTGTTGAATAATGAATATTGCAAATTTAACAATGTGTGGGAGTTTGGTTTCACTGCTTTCTAGGACTGAGGCTGGTCTACTCTTCCCCTCAGCGCCTTTTGAAGTAATAGATGTGCAATGTCTATAGTTTCTTTTACTGTGTGCTCATGAGCTTGCATATTGTGAAGTCTCTGTTCAATTAGAAATGACTTGGACAGTTTTATAACATAGATAATACCATAAAGATGGGCATTAATCCCAATGGGTCTCACTGTCAGTGTTATTGAGGTCATTGATGCCTGAGGCAGCAGGAGCCCATCAACCTGTTGGAGGCTCCAGAGTGGCCTTTGAAAAGCATCAGTTGCTCTGAATGGCCAGAAGGAACAGCATCTGTAGGGATGGTAAAAGCAAGAACTCAGGCTCGGAAAGTTTTGAGTCAGGAGAGACTTGCTATTGTTCCGTTGCAAATGTGCATAAAACTCTGCAGATATGCCGCTAATGTTGGAAAAAATACAATTTTTGCATTTGCAGAGTTCCCACTGAATTAGAAATGCAATTAAAATCACACCTGAATGTTTGTTCATGCGATAAGCTATTATCGCATGAATATCCTTCTGCTTCCTGTTGTCTTCTTCATCTCTTCTGCCTGTAGTAACATCAGGATGTTAATCAAAAACACAAATCTACATTAGATCCTAAGCTGCTGTGTGCAACAGAACTCCCTGGTTTTGAGTCAGCCTGAGAATGGAGTTGAAACATCTGACTCCGCATGTAACCTTTGGAAATTAAAACCCGGAAAGCTAAAACTCAAACTTTCTAACCCCACGTGCCCCTCGCAGACGATGTGGAGAGACTGAGTGCATATTCGTGCATAATTAACACGAACTGCATGTTATTTTTAGGGAGAAGTGGTGTCTGTTTTTGCACTTGACTGCACAGGCCAGAAACCTTGAGAACATGCAAATGAGAGCGGGATCCCAGCTCACACTACAGTGCAGTAGTGAATATTGCTGCTGGATTCGCCTGATCTGTTGTTTTTTTCCTGCAGCTTTATTCAGTCTCAAATAATTCTCCTGACTTGGAGGAAATCCTGCTGCTGTATAACCAGCAGTCTGATTACATTTATTAATTGTGTTTAGGTTTTCATTAGTGGAAATCTTTTATTTATTTATTTCTTTTTCATCAGGGGCTTTTAAAAACTGATCATATTCAAGATGTGTGAAATGGTTACTTTGATCAGAGGATTTAAGGCTATTGGTGTCGGATAAACGCTGCTGTTATTTTGGTGCATCGTGGGACATTCGGAAATTTGAAGACTAAGCTTCATCTGATTTTTAAAAATCTAATACAACTTACAAGGGGTGAAAATCCAGGGTTTTTTAGCCCTTAAATATGTTTTGTTGTATACTGGGACTCCAGGAGGAGGGAAAAAGTTTAATTTAGTCTCCCCTGGTGCGTAGATACCTTTTATTGTTTTTAGTTGGTTTCAGTTTTCTCAATTTCTTGCTTTGTTTTTGGATCATTATGCCACACTATTTGCTGTGGAAATGCTAAACAAGGTCACAGATTTCTGGTTAACCAGTCTTTTTTTTTCATAGCTATTTTGTAAATCACATTAAAAAATGTTGGTTTGTTGTGTAACCCAAATGATTCATACCCCGACATCAGAACATCTATGAAATGTTTGGCTGAATGGAAATTTTTATACCTCAGTGAGGAAAGCACTTCAAGGATGAGCGCTTTCGCAATTTCCTCACGTATCAAGACAAATTTACCCAAAAACTTTGTCCAGTCGAGGCCCTGACGTTCCTATCTATGTATAAAAGTACACATATAAAGTTATATTAGAAGTGTCATTATTTACCGAATGATTCGTCATGACAACAGTCAAAACCATTCACGAAGACTTCTTCATGTTCATAAAGGATGTTATGCTGTCCGGTGCAGTTTCAGAGTTCAGCATCTCCGGGTTTATTATTAATCTTCCTATGCCATCTGCCTTGGCAGTGTCGTGACCCCGAGGTCAAGACTTATTACTATTTTGGAGCAGCTGCCTGAATACCAAAAATTGAAAGAGGGGATGGAACAAAACTCTCTAAACAGTCTCATAGGCCATTCTGATGTTTGCCTTTAGGGCACTACATCGCTGGTATTTTGCCAATGAGTTAGAGGCCTTGTCTTTGCCGGTTTTTGGAGAGGTTTTATGGAGACATCAAGAAAGCAATGCACTCCTCTTTATTCAGGATAGAGAGTGGGAGTTCAGCAACTCTTTCAGCATGCACAACGCTTCTGGGGTGAGATCGTGGCAACAAATCTAGAGGTGCGGGCAGCAGGGAGAACTTATTCATGAGAGATGGAGGGAAGTTTTTCAGCCTGTGATTTAAATGCAAAATGTAGCTATTATGCTGTTTACCAATCAGAAGGGAGGACAGTGGAAGTACAATTTCAGTTTTTGGAGTATTGTGAGAGTGACTCAGTGAAAACACAAATCAATGAATTGCATGATCAATTAAAATGAGCTTGATGATTTTTGTCCTGATATTTGTAGGGCAATTTTGTTTGCAGAGGCACCACAGTCCGTTTTGCCATTTTGGTTGTGTGAGGTTTAATTTGTTTATTGTTTTTGTTGTTGCTGTTGTTTTTTTGTTTTGTTTTTTTATCTTTTGGATATTTGAAATGTCTTCCTGTCCTAGTCCCGAATGTTCTTTACAAAATTAAAGTTTAGTTGACTTTGAGAGGGAAACGTTGAATTATTATGCCAATATCAACATATTGCTTGAAAAGGGCCTCAAAACAACAATGTTATTGTTTATTGTAATAATATCTGGGACAGACATTCAGTCTATTCAGACCGCCCCGGTTCTTTTGTAAAAATCACCTCTGTTGTTGCTGGATGTAGCATAAATGTAGCATCAGAATTGTTTGGACATCTTCTTAAAAATTTTAGCAAACTTTTGATAAGATTAAGATTGTATTGTATCGAATGTTTCTGGGTGGGACATGGTTCATCAACAACATTGGCTCAGGTTTGGTTTCCGCCTTGAAAAGGGCGTCCTGCGAGTCGAGAGATTAATTTGCCGTTGATGTTCTCTTTCACCTTTTGATTCCTCCATGGTGCCCCTGCTCACCCGCCGAGGTTCCCAGCTTGACCGACTCCATCTTATCTCTCACAATTGGGAGTTTTAAGCCCGCTCCATCTCTCTGAGCTCCTTTTTTTTCCCTCTCGGTTTTCATCGATCCAACGCCTCTTGTGAAGTTCGCGTCACAGACGTTGCAATCAAAGCTGTCGAGAAAAACACGAGGCGCTGGAAATGAATCGGTCAGATCCTCACCGCCATCTAATCAAAATGACCTTAGAAAAGTTCCCGCTTCGCTGAATCTGGCTAAGAGCCGAATCACGGCGATAACTTTCTCATTATCCAAGTAAACTCATATGTGTGTGCGAGCGAGTGTATGTACAGGCCCAGTCCATCTCAAAAGAGCTTGTAATCAGCTTAAAGGATAATGCCACCTGCATCGAGCTTCTGTGCATCTGCAGCGTCTTGTGATCTTCTCCTTCCTCCTCTGACGGTTCCCCTCTCTACCTGCAAATTAGAGTTAATTTATATTGCACTCACTGGCTCTGGTGTGCATGAAAAGAATATGCAGTCACTGATTGTTTTTTTTTGTTTGTTTTTTTTCTTTAGTCATCACCAAGAGTAAGTGTCATTAAAACAGGCAAATTCCTTGCCTTATTCAGTCAAGCCCTCCTCGAATACGCAGCCTATTTGACTTTCATGAAGATGTTTCCCATTAAAACATGACCCGAGGGTTGAACCGCTCTTCACAATATATCATAATAACTTTGGTGCTCATGGAATTAGTGTTGCATAAATGCGCAAGGAAGGTATAGTCCTGTCAGACTGCCATTAATATGCTTTTTCTTTTGCCATTGAATTGGAGTAGAACCGTCAACAGGATTACACGTTTCACTTGCGTGTGGATAAATGAAAGTTCTAGCATTGCATCAAACAAGCAGCTGTTGTCGCACTGTTGGTCAGGAGCATCTTTGAAACTTTTCCCTTATTGGATGCAACTTCATGCTCTGAGTGAGCATCAAGTTTCCACAGGTGTTGCATTTGTGCCTCTTTGTTCGTGGCTTTTGGGTCATTACGTTCTGCTATGTGTCCATGGATACACCAAGGTTTGACATTTGAAAATACAGTGGCCCTATTCATATTCATTTCAGTGTAAGGTCACACATTAAGTCAAAACACAAAATCATCCATTTTCATGAAAGGTTGAATTTGGATGTTTTTCTACAGAATATACTGTAATAAGAGTAATAATGATATTTGAAACATTATCTTATGACAATAAAGTTCTATATTCCTTCTGCTTTGTATTGTTTGAACATATAGGCATTGTTGTTCTTGACTAGTTTCACGCAAATTCAGCATCATTCTAGCCTGGTAGCAGCCAGCGCCTTGATCTACGCTTCACTTCTCACAGAGCGTCTGAACCTTTAGCTTATTAGAAATGATTTCTTCCTGAAGGTGTGAACTCTGTCGAAGTGATACGTTTTATAAACATTTGGCCACGACGTATGCAATGCATGAATGCTATGAAGCCATTAATAATAATTAAATATTTGCAAGAGAGGACAACATGGAGGACTGTTGATTAAAAAGCAGGCTATATCTGGTAAGCTTCATAGTGTCAAATTGACACACCGACTCATTGCAACATAAAAATTTGAACAAACAAAATAACACAACAATCCATTATGGCTCGCAAATTCTTCTGGTGTGTAAGCGCAATGGTTTGTGTTAAAATTATGTTTTGATTGCACAGGTCTGGCAGTAGCCAGGTTTGTGTATTTCAAGCTTGTCAGAAACATCATTTAGCATTGGTAATAGTTGGTTGGAGTCGCTATAATTTCTATGTGGCAAAAACAGAAGGACTTTCTCGTGAATAATGAAAAACAAACTACTGCTGTTGAGGACGGGTCTGGAATCGTTTATTCAATTGATTACTGTTGAAACCATTCATCATCACTGCTGCTTAACAATCCAATCAATAAATTATATCAGGCATGCCAAATTAGTTTAATGATGTACGTTTTTTCTTATTCCTTTTGCAATTTGTCCGATTCGTCCTAAAAGCAAATGACTATATCTGTTCAGGCTTTGAAGGAGTTTTCTGTTTAGCGCGCTGGTACTTATTTATCCCACTTTCACTAGCAGTTAGAGATCGTATGTTTCAAAATGCTGATTTAAACTAATCAGTGTCATCAACACTGAGATGTTGCATGTTTATGCAAGAGAGAAGCAATCGTAATCAAGTTTCAGCCTCTTCATCTTTGATTTAAGATGATCAGCACAGAGAATTTCACAGAACTGATTACAGTAGGTAGATGAAAACCCACTTTGCTTTTACAATTTATTTTAATTAATACAGACTGTGACTAATGAGAACTGTCATCCATCAGAATCTCTTGGCAAGTTAAGATTGCAGACACATGATTCATTTACCATATTGTGCTGTGATTAAAATCTGTCCAAAACAGTTTTCAGTTTCAGTGAGCTGGTATTAATCGTTGGCATAGGAACCGTATGGCTGCAGAATAACTTTCTGCGCTGCTTACAAAAGAACATTTTCACACCTAGTTTGTTTACTTTGGTTTGGTTCAGTTGATTAGCTTGTTAACTTGAAGCCTTTTCCTGTGCTTCTGATCTTTTAATTTTTTTTACAATTTTTTTTTCCCCACACAGAGAAAACCGGAAGGGACTGAAATCGTCAGCTGTGAAAACACTCTTGATTGCACCAGAAATCTTTACAGTTTCTTTAAGAAACCCTTCAAATTGCCATTTTTGTTACTTTTTGTCCAGATTCATAGTAACATCTAGAACAGGGGTAAATATCTGAGTGTTGTTACACTCATAAATTTGCAAAAAGCCTTGGTTACTATCACTGACTCTATGAAATGGACATGTTTAAAGGGTGGAAAACGCTGCAGAGAACCAAAATGTGTGTCTTTTGGAATGTTGATGCCTCAACACCTCATTTTATTCCAGAAAATACTTATTCTCGTTATTCTGATGCTTTAAGATGTGGTCACATGTCAATTTGTAAGTATGCTTTATTTGTTGTTGTTGTTTGTTTGTTTTTTCTTAAATCACTGGAGAAGAAAGTAATTTCAAACAATTTTTTTTTCTCTTTTTTTTTTTTTTTTTTTACTCGCAAAGCAAAAAATGTTAACGTCAATGTTAAAAGCTAATATATTGACAAAAATGATTTCTCGTAGCCACCTACAAGGTCTTGGACGTCTTCTGAATGTGTTCAAGATCCGGCTCTCGTCACCACAGGATGGCAGTTTTAACAAATATGTGACATCTATACTGTTCATAAGTTGCACACTGTGGCTTTGAGTGCTTTATGTCTGGAACCTTATCGGTTCATGTTCTGATGCTGATTCACAACATAAAGTCTCATTTGAGTAGATATTTTCTTCTATTTTTTAGACTTTCACTGTCTCTTCAGTTTATCCCTGACTGCTTCTGCAACAAATAAGCTGCTTGTTCTTAAAAATTGAGTTTAAAAAATAAATAAATAAAAACCTGTCAGGTGAGGAATATCAAACTGTATCGGATGCCCTGTGGAGCTGCGTTTATGATGAGCCGAAACATAAAAGATTTTTATTTTTTTTTTTTAAACAACGAGAGGACAGCTTTAGGATTCCTGCTGCTACCCCTCGTTTAAAGCCACTGCTACTTTTAGAGTTGAATGAGCTCCAGGAAGGTTTGGCGTGCCAAACAGAGATTGCCTAACAGAAAATAGGAAAATGCATTTCCTGTTTAATATTGAAATGGCTTTCTCAGGAGGATAAGACTTGCACTCGGAGCTGATATTAGTCGCAGAGAGAAAATCCTAGGAAACTTCTCCTTTTAGCTCCGAGGTAGGTTATCAAAACTTTATGTAGAATAGCACCCCCTGTAGGAACAAACTGAAAATGTTAAGGAAAACGCACAATATTAATTCTTTGATGATCACTTCTTGTCTTTATGATTTCATAATGAAAAATCAACACAAATGTTAACATGCAATCACTCGGGTGAAGCCAAATTAGCCTTTTATCAACTTATTAAAGTTGGATAAAAACAGTGAATGTTTTCATACATTTACTGTTTACATGACCCAAAATCCTCGTTGCCGAGAATAAATAGGATTTTTTTCATTAAAAAATAAGAAGATTGATAAATTTTGATGCATTTGGTTAAATTTAATTTATTAAGTAGAATTTAATGTACAATGAATACACATGCAAACTCTGTATTTGACACTAGATTGACTATACAAATAATAAACATTGTATGTTTTAAGACTTATCCCATGTAAATACTTATTAATAAATGGCTTTTATTTTGTTTGTGGATGCTAACAGAAAAACCTTAGGGACTGAGGGACTAAGTTGTTAAGCTAACAACTCTTTCTAAAGGAAAAACTTAATGCAATCCTAAGCTTTGCTATTTTTATCTGAAACAAACACGTCTAAATAACATCTAGATCGTCTACTGACTTGTTCGCTAAAGTCAACCAGAGAAAGCTAGGTGAAGCAAGGGGAAGTGTGGAATCAGGAGTTCCAGTAAAACGCACCTCTTCATCACCTGTAGTTCTACATACACTTTTACCATGTTAACTTTATGGTGCATCCAAGTCAAATCGTACACTAGATAATCTGCATTGACATGACTAAAGCCTTTCCAAGGCTTCATTTAAAGAATTATGTCCTCTTCAAACCAGTTCAGTAAAAACATACCCACTTAACTCTTTGAAAATGTTACATTTTATATTATTATTATTAATATTACTACAAACACTCACCAATTCAGTGATGCGTGTTAAGTTCAGTCATTCACTTACTTCATTCATCAACACCTCAACTACTCGGATACTTAGATACAGTTACTCAACCCTGTGCTCATCTAAAGCTTTCTATTTGTCCAACATCTGCTAATAATGCCACGATGAGCTTCATTAAAGCTCAGAGGATGGTATTTGCCAGATTGGACACCACTAAGCCTAAAATAGATCCATCAGTAATGGTCTATGCAGTGTGCCTCAGAGCATTTCATGTTGATAAATTGCAATGTATGAAGATGGCACATTTTCAGAAGGATTATGGCAGAACAAAGACTTATGAAAAAAAAATTATATGCAGGAGCAATAAATACAGGATAGCAGATATTTGCATTAGCCCTTTGCTATATTGACTTCCTGGATCAGCGCCCTTATCTGGAAAATGCTGGAGGAAAAATGTTATTTTCTGACACTTCACCTCAGCTGCTTAGAGATAACGTTATTAATATTTAAATCAATGGAATTCTTACTTACTGCCAAAACATATTCAGGATTTCAGTTTTTTGTATTTGCTGATGCCGTCGTATAATTCGGCATACAGTACAGAAAACAATTAGAAGAAAGGTTTAAACCAAACCTGGGATATGGAAGGGAAGCTCATTACATTCAGGAAGCAGAAACGGTGAAATGTTTCTCAGCCATAACTTTGAATCATTGAGATAAATTGGAATGGGCATCAGCTGGCCAATTCGATAATTCATCACCCTGTGCTTAATACTGGTTATTTATAATGATATTTCAACCATCTTGTCAAGCACAAAAATATGCGAAAGCAACTTTGATTCTCCCAGCAGCTGTTCAAGTGTTTTCTCTGGGATGTAAAGTGTAGCAGAACAATCTTCTTCTGGTGGAACAGTCACATTGTCAGTGTGGCTCTCTGTACGAATGACAAACATGCAATTGGACACATGCATGACCCTATTTTATGTATTTTGTGACCTTTTGAATGCGAGATTTTGTCTGTGCCCAACCATAGACAAAAAGAAATCCAATCATTTATTGTAATTTATTTAGACGATTCAAAATAATCAATATTTCTGCAACAGGATCTGTGTTTCCATTTGCAGTTTGTGGAATTTGATATTTTGAGAATACTTTTGCTTAATGGAACTTGTCAAAGTTCTGGTGCTAGGAAGAGGCGTTTCTTTGATTGTATTGGACTTGGTTTATTTCTCAAAATCACAATGAAAACACTTTTTTCACGTCACGTGTGAGAAAATTGATAAAAATGACATTTAGGATCATGTTTGCTCTTCCATTTTATTTTCCATCAACAATTAAAACCTATTGATAGAACAACAGACCAAAACTTTTAGTTAAGTGAGATTTTTTTTTTCCACAATCAATAATAAGCGACACAATAAACTCCGTCCCAAGCTACCTAACTTTTTTCTTTTTTTTAATGACTGATTTCTATTTTAATCTAGTAATGCTTTTGAGGAAAAAAAGTTTTTTTTTCCTCAATAAAGTTTCAGAATGAATGTTTTTTTTGTCACACAAGTACAACTTGTTCTGTACAATATGGCACTGCACTAAGATCCAACATAATTTCTATTCCATTAGCTTCATTTTCTAATGGATTCATGCACCATTCATAGAGCTGAACGCATAAAAGCACTGACTTTTTGCTCAGTCATATTCAATTATGTAAATAACTACATTCCTGCTTCAACGCATATTTTAAAGACTACAATAAACCGAGTTGTAGTCCTCCCTTTTTCATGTCCGAGCTAATCGGATAAAGATATTTAGACGATGATACTCTGGTGCTTTTATTGGGTTACCATCGACTGAGTGGAAATCGACTGCCGTCGAGGTTGACCCTCCCGCAGCGACACGGTGCCAATGCCCAGCTGCTCTTTCTTTCCCCTCATTTGGATGACTCACTCCCTTCCTTATGTCTACCCTTGCAGAAAGCATCCTGATGTAGGGGGACGAGGTGTGGGCGATGCAGGTGGATGCCCCTGTGGCGTGTTGCCATGAGACCACAACTGGACAAAGGTCCAGCGGGTGGCTCAGTGCGCTGTCATTTTTTATTTAGGTTTTAAAAAAAAATTTTTTTGCTTCAGCACATTGCCCAACTTTAACAATAAGAGAGCTCTTTATGTATTGGCATGAAGTCTTAACAGTTAAACTCCTTAATTTGGCCTCCATTTAGGTCTTGTTTAAACATTTCTGACCTGTTTGAGGAGGCAACTTTTTTCAGATATTTGCAGGTTGTTGTTGTTTTTCTTCTTCCTTCTTTTAATCCGAACAATGAGTTTGAAAATTCAGGAAGAAAGCGGCAGGAAGCCGAGCTCTCATAGCTTCACATTAATCCTCTGTCGAATGAGCAGCTTTTCTGCCACTGTTGCACGTCTTTGTGCATAAACTCACTCAATTAGTTTTCACAAGCCATCTGCAGTTCTTGACATCGCCGAAACAGCAGCATTTTTCCGGCACGAACGATCCAGAGGAACGTATACAAACGATGTTGGAGGTTGGTGTGCTGGTCAAAGGGGGGGACCTGAAACTGGAGTCGCATTGGAACAGTTTGGGGGTTTCTGTGAACGGTAGCGATGGGACGTTCGGCTGTTTTCAGAGAGCCAGCTCTTTTGGCTGGACTCCCAAAGAAGAGCTTTCAAATGGCTCTTAATCTGTTATCATCTGCAGCCTCTTGTTTCCGCTAAACTTGGCCAATATTAAGGTTTTCTACGCTTTTAAGAGCTTTTGCATTTTGTGTTTTTTCTGAAAAACCTTATACATCCACAAACAAAACATCAAAGTCAAAAGAAATTCCTCCAAAAAAAATTGTTCTAAAAAAAATTTGTACATACAGAAGCTGGATTGTAGTTGTTTTTTCGTTTGTTTTCATTAAAGCTCAGAGGATGGTTCCTGGAGGAGCTGAACAAATCGTCTTATTTATAAATGAAACGACGGCTCCGTTAAAACCCTCATTGTTCACGGCCTTACCACCAGTAATCAGCTGCAGCTAACGTCGCCTTTTCTTTTTTTTTCCCCCCCTTTTTGTTTTTTTACGGCCTCAGAGCTTGAAGAACAAAACACATTTCATAAGACTTTTCTTTCTTTCGGATCACCTTTTCCGCCAACAATTTGTTGTACACACAGCCGCTTACCATTTAGCTTGGAGTGGTTTTTATGACTAAATGACATGTCAGCTGTAATAGCAGTTTCTCATCGAAAACGACTAACTTTTCTGGGAGTGCAACTGTATTAAAAAAATGTTGTTGCATTCACCAGTTGATGTTGCTGAAACGTGATGTGGACGACTTATTTTTTTCCCGCTCACCGTGTTTTACACCACTGTCCAGGTTTCCGCAGAAATATGCCATGCTTTTGTGAAATGAAAAGGTAACAGAATGCAAACGTAATGCAAACTGATAGGCTGGATGAAAGTGCAATTGGAGCAATAATCTCCGTTTCAATAAGTTTTAATTTTTCATACCAAAAAAAAGTTTTAATAAAAAGTTGAAACACAGCTGAGTTCGTTCTAATCCCACTTTCCTTCCTGAGCTTGTGAAGAATATCTTTCCACAGGAGGAAGTTGGGATGTGGATAGGCTGACCTTTTTTAATCAGTATAAAATAATTAAATTTGGCCTCTTATCCATATAAAATTAAATTTCAGAGGGAGGAAAGAAAACGATGACTGTCTAAATTCCAACATGAGATATGGAGATATGCTAACAGTTTTTATTATGATTATTATTAAGAATGTGACGGCTCTTTACTAACCAATGTTTGAAAAGATGTAATGTCTCATTTTGTTCCTCTTGAACAGATTTATAGCTACCCTAATTTAAAAAAAAATAAGAAAAATGTTTGTTTTGCTGAAAAAAATAATCTTCCAGTGAAAATATAATTACCAGGATTCTATTAAACATTGAGTAGATGCCTAAATCTGCTACGCGGAGACTACTCCTCTGTATTTCCAGTGATCCATGTTGCACAATTCATTTCATCCAAATTCCTTAAAATATCTTCAAATTTATTTAGTCTCACCAGGACACCAGCATTTACTTGGCTATTTGATAGTTTTGCATGTTTGGCACACAGCAGCGAATATTGTAGATCTCAGTGTTGATGGTTGAATTTACAACTGTCTCGCATCAGGAGCAGAAACAAACCTGGTGTTGCAACCAGAAGACTGAGTTCATCCAACACACCACATGGCAGCGCCGGCCCTGACAGCTGAAGGGAGGGGCGGCGGGAGCCGGAGCGGCGCTTCCATTATTAAGAACCTGCAGTGGTCCGATAACACTGTGGCAATAGATTAGACAGAGCAGAGATGGCTGTTCTTCCTGTAGAAGGTCAGGTTATTTAATATAGCCTGTCTTAATCCCACACACTGCTACTGCCAGAAATAGTCCCATCTGTTCCCGGCGTGTAGGCATCTCCAGTCTGTCAATTTGATTAATATTTTAAACAGTGTGGGGTTTTCTGATGACAAGTGGAACACTGAAAGAGGTTTTTGCATCTTGTTCTGTGTTTATTTTGGATATCATCACCTTTTTTTTTATATTCAGACACAGCTGCTGCGCGCCTCCAGCAGTAAATACGCGATCACAGAACTTGAAACTCTGGATCCTCTGTCGGCCTTTTCGCGTTCTGTCTAAAATTAAACGGTATGACTGTTCAACAGCAGAAGACCGTGCGTTTCTAAAATAGTCAAAACAATATTATGTACTTCAGGGATACATAGTATTGTATGCATCCCACATTGTTCAATTCAGACTCCGACACTGATATCGATATCTGAGGTTTAGTATCGGCTAATACCGATCTGATACAGAGAAAGGGCTGAACTGACTTAAAATGCTCTTTTTAATACATACAAAAATGTGCTAATTTACAAATTTATTTAATAATTCTGCACCAGTGCAGCACACTTTAATGCACTAATAGCTTTGACTTTAATATGTTCAGGAAATGCAATTATGAGTATTACAGTCAATGTAAAATCAAAACCTAAAAAGAAAAACTGACAAAAACCTTTCAAATGGTTTAAAATGCTCAACGCATAGACTTATATTCAATAGAGCTGCCCTTTTGGACAGCTACTGATACCAGACCTAGAATATTTTTCAATATCGGGACCGATGCGGATAATATCAGATCATTGCATCTCTAATGTATTTTTCAGACGTAGTGCAAAAAAACAAGGAAATATAAATTAAATTGAGTTTGTTTAGCACCATTTCACAACAAATGTCAAGGCACTTTAAATAAGAAAACAAATCATAAACCAAAGAAATGTCTTCATATGTTGTAGCTCCTCCTTGGACTTTTCCAGATTTCCAATTATTGCATCTAGCAGTTGAGGGGTGACGTTTTGCAGGATGGAGTCTTATTAAGACTCCTTTTTCTTCCCCAAGCATCCACCAAACAAGTTCATTGGGACTGAGTTTAACGCCCTGGTTAATCTGGCTTTTACGAAGGCGAGTTTGATTGAATCAGTATCATTGTCTTCTCCACTCCATGTCATCAATGACTGTGGAAATTGGCCATCTCCACATGTTTCATTCACCAAATAAACATTTGAGCTTCATCATATAGGAAAAGCCAGACTTGGAATTCATCTCACTTTCATCCAATCATCCATAACTGCTTATCTTCAATAGGGTTATTTTCTTCTTCTCTGGTGCCAAGGATGACTATAAAATACCTTTTCTAGACACAAGTCCCACTTACTACTTCTACTTGACTCTGGTTTCTGCCCATCAGTGAATATTTCCACGACATTTGTTGATTTACATTCTCAGATGAGTTTTATAACCCTCATCACCGTTTCAACAGCCAGATCTCTTGTTCAGACCATATTTTCCCAAGGAAAATTGAGTTCATCAAATTGCTTTGAGGGACTACAGAAAATGGTCACAACAATCTCCTCCTACACTACTTTCTCTTTTATTCCCTCCTCTTTTTCCCACACCAGGTGAAACTTTCTAACAGAGAAGAGGCCACTCCATAGCAAAGATCCTATTAGAAGCTCTAGTGAGCAGCACGAAAATTGCTCCAAATGTTGTTGTTTCTTTTCCATTTGCATTTGGGGATGAAAGCTTTTAGATTTAGTGTACCACAACATGTCTGGTGAAAACGGATTATTTTCTCTCTGTGTTACAATATGTGACGGTCGTCACTGAAGGCTTTTTGTGGCCCTTAATTGTACGTTCGGTCGCCCTTTCCTTGACTTGAACCATTCGTATAACAGGATGTAGGAGCCGAATTTCCTGGGGAAATGTTTTGGCTCCACAGTGGCAGTCGTGAGGATGTATCACTTCTTAATCTCTTGACTTCAAGAAGACTCCCAGGAATTTTTTATTTTACAGTCCTTTGTGACCATCACCGGACAGGAAATGGGTGTGGAGAGAAGGAGGGAGGAAGCCGTTCGTCAAAATTCTCAGGGTCAGAAATCAAACCAACCCAACTATTGCCTTCCTACTCAAATCCGCTCGATTCTCATCTCCCTTCAGTATGCCATTTGGAATTTCTCCCACTGAGCTGGATTTCTCCGCTAGAATTTCAATGGGGCCAATCAGCGAACAAAAGGAGAAGTTATGAACGATGACATTGATTTTCTGCGCTGTTTTCAGAACTGTAGTCTGCTTTTGGTTCTTGGTTTCATTCAATAAATCTACTACACATTATAAATGCCCCAACTATCAATCATTACAGTGACAATTTATCTGATAGTGTGTTGGTCAATCATCAGTGCAGAGACTCCACTGGACAGCTGAAGATGCGCTGTGGTTTCGGGCACCAAGACAGTACCAGAAGATTCTCTTAACTCCCATAAAGCATAAGGTGGACCGGACATCTTTGTCCAGTACATCCAACAGAGGCTTGATTGGATGGAGATCTGGTGAATTTGCCAAGCCAGCACTTCAGACTTTTTTGTTGTGCTACTCAAACCATTCCAGAACCAATTTTTGCTTTGAAAGCTGTTCTTTGAAGTGCATTGAAGTGGACATCTATTGATTGGTATTGAAATGCTGGTTCAGTGTTTCTATAGAACAAGGAAAAAATCCTTGTTCTATAGAACATCACAGAAGGAGATACCTATAATTACTCACTGGAGATTTGGGGGAAACAAAGTTGAGGTCTGTAATGCATTACTGGAAAAAGCTAGCTTTTGTTTTATACTGCTTAGAAATTTCAGTAACACTTTATTTGAAGGGGTATGCATAAGACTGACATCACACTGTGAAACATGACATCATGCCAGCCATGAGCATGAAGGAGTGTTTATGAATATTTGACTGTTGTCATGAAGTGTCTTTCTGTAAATACTGATACCTTGCATTAAAAGTGTAAACAACTACATTTTTATGCAACGTTGAATGAAAACTTACATTAGAAGAGTGAACTTTCCACTAAAAGAGCTAGTATTTACTGAATGGCACTTCATGACAACATTCATAAAGACGTTTTCATGTGTTTCAGGTGTCATGCTTATGACAATGTAATGTCAGTCTTGCACACGCCTCTTAAAATGAAGCGTTACCTACATTTCTTAACATGCTAAGTTAGTACTGTTTATGTACTGGGATGAGTTTTGAATATTACTGATGTGCGATATTCCAAGAAGAAAAACAAAAAACAATGAAACTCTTGAGTATGTGACTGCAACATGGAAAACAAAACATTTTCCCTTTTTTTCCTCCCCCTTTTCACCTCTGCTATAACCCCGATTCCTGTAGTGCCTCAATCTCTATCACCTTCTGGTGTGAGCATCTGGGATAGTGAGTTTCTAAATGCTATTAGCTTGCAGAGTGAGAACCCATGGCACCTGGAAGCATCATTGCCTCCCATTTCTTACTGTCTAAGCAGTCCGTTGTATTGATGTGGCTTGTTATGAACGTGTGCATACAAGGATGAAACTGTCGCCCGTTTCTATGGTAACGGTGATCAAATTTCCGATCATTTTGAGAGGACATTACCATTAAACGGCTCCAATATAAAACGGAAGCATATGTTTGGCCACAAAGGCAGAAGGCAGAGAAGAAGTATTGGACGTTTTTCAGATAAAAACAGCAGCAGGTCTGCTTGGATTTTTAAACCTTGCATTGTAAATGTTTTGGAGACGTTTCTTCCGTATGGAACTCGATGCAGAAAGAAGAGACCAGAGTTAACATAAGTCCTCTAGCTTCCACGGCTACTTGGAGCTAGCACCTGATGCTAAGTTAGTTAGCTGTTAGCCAGATGTATACAGTCTAAAGAATCATAGCGATTTCTTTCTGTACCGACATGTCAGTACTGACATAAACTAAGACATTTTACTAAAATGATAAAATTGTCTTTATTCTGTCAATGACAAAAGAAAATACAAATTGAAACAACTTCCTGAAAACCTTTGCAAATGAAAGTCTTGAACATAAGTAATGAACTTTTATCTTTGAAGACTAATTATAATAAGTCACATAATGCTTGTGTGTGTGTCCTTACAAACACATTGTTGTTACTACATAGGATGTGTATATGATCGACTTTCATCCAAAATATAAATTTAACAAAAATAATTCAACTTTCCAGCTAAAAGTTTGAGCAAACTTGCTAAGCTAGCACCGCTCATCGACATTACTCAGTAAATAATGAAAACTAATAAACTATCCTAGTAAAACATTTAAAGCAAATAATAAAGGCAAAAAGAAAATGATACGATAACGTCACAGTTCAAATTCTGAGAAACCAGATTTATTTATGCGTAATTTTGAAACGAGGCCAAGTTAGCTTTTAACTTAAGACTAGTTTGTACCAAAATATGTGTATTACTCACACATTGGGACAAGCATATGAAAATATAACATGAAATAACTCATGTTATCTAACATGAAATAACTCATGTTATCTATGCTTGAAGACCAACGTTTGTATTGGAGGAGTTGAAATTAGTCCCTCTTAGCTTTAAGCTAATTAACATTAGCTTAAGATCGACATTTGTTTCAACAATCAGTTCACAACATAAAGCAGAAGTGAAGATGATACTGTTATGTTGAGAAAGTAATGTTTCATTAAGTCATTTGTGGAATTAGAATTCAACTAAACTTTGCACAGTTGATGGTGATTAATAAATTTATTAATCAGTTGCCACAGTAAGCAACGTTGTCGTCTGATTTAATGGTACCTTGAGACGCTGGGAAGGAAAGTGTCTTTTTATTCACCATAAAAGACAGGTCTGTAAAGAAAGATGTAATTTTCTTTACATCTTTTCAGAAAATTAGATTCCAATCTTTATTGTGTTATTTTCCAACATGAGCCACAATAGTAAAAAGGGAAGAAGCTTTATGAAAAAAAAAACCCTGGAGCTTACCTTGGTGTTTTTGTGCTCAGCAACTTCCCATGCTTGGTTGCACTTGCCTACGGTTACTTGAACTTTAAATTAAATAATGAAGGGTAATGATTTAATGACTCCATCTTATCTTCTGGCCTTTTCTCTATAGCACAGTTTAAACGCCGTCGCTCAGCTGTATTCCGGCACTTCTTTTCATTTTCATTAAAAGCGAATTCAAGCATATCTGATCCAGTTAAACCGTGTGCAGCAGTCGCAAGTCGAACCACGCAGTGGAAGAGAAAAATGTCTCAAGGTTTCCACTGTCGACACAATGGGTACCTTTCTGTTGACTACATAATTGTGCAATTTGACATTTTGAAAATGAGTTCACTTAATGGAAAGGCTTTTGACAAGGCTCAGGTTTTGGCAATAGCATGTCTTGTTTTTGTTTTTTTGGGGATATCAAAGTTTGTTTGATATTGCCAAATCAACTTTGGCAGTAAACTGCAATGGTAGCACTGTTTTTTTTTTCACACTACAGGAGTCACAGCGTTGACGTTTTTGTTCTGTTTTCAGTTGTTTATCCTAAAGAGCAACTTTCTAATCTTCATCTAGAAGATTTCCTTCCAAAAATTTGTTTCAGCTCAATTCAAATTTATTTCACATTAAATAATTTTATGTAAAGCAACGATACCTGGGAGAAACAGAAGAGCCATTTTGTATGTAGGTTTTCTAGCCACAGGCTAATTTGGTCGGACCTTTATTAAAAGACAATAAAATTAAAAATTCTTCTCACACACACACACACACACACACTAAAACACTAACAAGAAAAAAGGAAATAAAATTTTAAAAAATTAAATTTATGCATTGTCGTCATCAACAAGGGAGAAATCAATTTGTTAGCATCACATCCTCATATACCATCTTCAAACTATTTTTTTCTTCCTCTACTTGTGATTTGAGTTTGTCTTCCCTTATTAATCGTCACAAAAAGCTTTTGCTTGTCCACAAGTGAAAAGAAAAATACTATCAGCGATGAAGCCTAATGCTTGAGTGGACAGTCAAGTTGTTTGAAATGTATGTATTCACCCTTAAAAAAAATTTTTTTAAGTGATTTTTCTCCAACGCAATCAAGCAGGATTTATCCCTTTTCAAATTACTCCCTTCGTCAAATTGTTTTTGGTCATGGTCTACAATTTCATTTCTTTGGTGATGATATAAAAATCTACATCAGTATCAAATCATTGAGCAAACTGTCCCAGCAATCAGTGGCCAGCAATAAAAGAGAGACCAGAGCATGGATGTCTGCCAAGCTACTTAAGCACAACAGCGGCAGAAATGAGTTCCCCTCTCAGAAAGGTTGGAGATATAATTTACCAGATGTAGAAATGTTTTCCATCATCCTAGATCCACAATCTTGGCTTGACCTTTCACGTCACCTTGTCTTTTGAATCCAATAAACGTCTTGAGGCTCGGACAATATATCCGTGACTTTGTAAAAGAAACTCTCGTAAAGCCTTTAGTTTCGGCTGTGCTGCTATTGTTTGGTTTTCCATTAAAGCTTTTGAAAACCTCTGATGCATTTAACACTCCAGTGTCTAGTGTTTTCACACACGCCGAACCACAACGAAAGCACGTAAGTGTTTAGCTGGTAGAGCTTGGAAATGCATTCAAAGTCTTATTTGAGTGAGAAAATGTTCCCATTGCAATGAGATTTTAAAAACTGGTATTTATGAGGAGTTGTTGTATTAAAACCAAAACATATTTTTCATTTAAATAAGAAAGATTGTAACAGTGAAACTTCTACACCTCTTGGAGTTTTCAGACGTAGCTTAGAGAAAATGGGACAAGACTGTCTTTGCAAGCCTCTTTATGCCTTTTCAGAATATTGTAATCTGCCATAGCGGTGTATGTTCTCAAAAAAAATGTGAATTTCTCATTTTAGCAACTTTTACATCTAGTTAAAATGAGGTTTCCTTCCCATTACAATTTTCCGTTTCACAACTTGAGAACAAAACAGCCACAGTTCTTCTCCTCAGTAACCATTTTCCCTCATCAACTCACCCAAACGTCTGACAATGGACAAGCTGGGCCATTACCTTACTCTGCTATTCTGCTAGATTGTCATCTCTCTCCAAATCTGGAATTTCTCCCATTGACTTGGATTCTTCTGTTTCAATTTTGTAGCAAAAAAAATTATTTGCCTCTCTTCACTGTCATTGCCGCTTTGTCTGAACGTCCGGTTTGGACCCGCAATAAATTATGGGACATGGTGCTCCGCGAAGGGTACACCAGACCCATCCTTCAAATCTGGAGAAAAGAAGGCCGCATTTGAAGGAGGACTTCGTCCACCAGGCGCATTAAACCCAGGGTCTGTTTTGTATTCTCTTCGAGGCGGCATCTAGCCATCGGTGACAGCCCCGGAAAACATTCGTCTGCATGTAAAGTAGCCTCATCAAAAATGAAGATTAAAACAGCAGACCTCCCCGGCGCCACGCGAACATATAGTCAGTGATGGAAGATCTCTATCCTGTTTTACTCCGTCAGAACCATCCGTCATCCTCGTCTTTGTCAGTGATTAATGCGAGTCATTCCAGAACGTACAATAAATGTGGCGAGACACATACACAACTGGGACTGCTTTTATGTCTATTCACCTTGTTATTTGAGAAATATCAAGGTGCATGGAGGAAAGCTGTGAGAATGGAAAAACAACCTTTACTCCACCTGATACTATTTTTTTTTTCAGTCACAAAACAATCCGCTGGCTTGTTTTGTGACTGGACCTTGTACCGCATTGCATGAGTGGATTGAACTTGTTCTGTCGGCTTAATTTCCATATTTATGTTGGGGGAAAAAAGCAAGGCTGAATTTAGTTTGCTACAATTTATGTTCTGTGTTTATTGTGCTCATTACATCAGACAACAGAGGCAATATCTTTTAACAATGTGTCCTGTAGTTCACACTGCTGAGGTCTTCTATATTTTGCATCCGGAGAAAATACACAAATTTAATTCAATACACAAAGTAACTATCATAACTGATGTGTTTGTTAATTATATGTTCTCATTAAGATGAAAATGGCACTAAGACATAATTTCTCATAGTGAGTCTCTTCCTCTTGTGCCAAGGAATAGAAATGATGCTCCTGGCTTGGCTGGTGTGAAAACACCAACCAATAGTGCGTCAAGTCGCATTATTGTTAAGTCATTTCAGCTTCCCGAGCTGCTTTTTCTTTTGGGTAATTCAGATAGGTTCCAAGATTACATATGTGAATAGACGGGTTTTTCGAATACATTGTGCGAAAAATACGCAAACTATCGAATCCGTGAATTGGCCAGAATCCAATGTAACCCAAAACATACAGATAACAACTTTTGTTTCAGACCTGCATACCTGTTGGAAATATTTTAGGATAGAGTTATTTATTAGGTAGAGGCTACAGAGCTAAAAAAAAAAAAAAAAAAAAACTCATTTGTAAATATTTTACTATGACCCTAGTGAAAACTGGCACATGTTTAAGGAATCAATTCTTAAGGATTTATGATAGAAACACAGTCAGAAAATATACACCCTTCACTATTAGAGCCGTTTTCTGCAATCAATTGTTGGAAATCCCTATGCTGCTTCCTGTCAAAAAGGAAAAAACACAAACAATAAAGTTCTGAAAATTTTTTGAATTCATCAAGCACTTAGCGCAGAACCTTTGCGTCAGTCAAGCTCTGCGTCCCACTGAGGGGGGGCATAAGAGAGAATACATTTCCAAGCTCCGCTTTCCGATTTGTGCTCTTTTATTTTCACTCCACCAATATAGATGATGTGAAGGTCAGTTTTGAAGAAAGAAATAAAATAAAAACAACAAAAAACATATCCATTTAAAGCGCGAGGTGCGATGCTTCTGAAAAAGAAAAACACGCCGAAGGGGGTGCACAAGTTCGCGGGGTGCTCCAGCTTTCACATGAATACTAAAGCCTGTCGTTCATTGCTAAGTCACGGTGTGGTTTTAAGAAGCTTTGAATATTTGAATATTCTTAAAAAAAGGAAATCTCTTAAATTAAGCTGCAACAGGGCGATGCGTGGTATGGCTGAAGACTGCTTAATCAAACACCTGCTTTATCATGGTAGAGGGGAGGATACTGCTCAGGTCTAGGAGTTTCTCTCAAGCTGCAGTGCTTTGTGCTGCACACAGTGACAGCAGCCTAAACTCAACACGGCAGCCTCACAGGGACTCGACACACCAGAGGAAGTTCATTGCTTCAGGCAGCTGGACGGGTTGTGAAGGACGTGACTTGTGAGTCTGCCGTAGTCGGCTCACGAGAGACTCTCTAAATGAGCGGCTAATCTAATTCTTTCGTTATAAAATTAAATATAGAAACTAAGCTGCTGGACACATGAGGGAAGGTTGACTGGAGATGTGATTTACATGTGCAAGGACGGCAGGGGAAGATGGAAATAGAGTGTCTGCCAATTTAGGTTGAGGGTATTTTTGAGCAAGTGTGTGCTTTTAGCCCGGAGCTCCTGAATTCGCTTGTTGAGCCTTTAGGACTGGCCAAACGCCCGCCAAAAATACACCGAGTCATCACAAACAACACCCAGTCTGCCCTGAAACTCTGACTCATCATGTCCTCGGGTCTCCTACTGTACTGAAGTCTGATTGGTGCTTTTACGCCTAGCTTCAGAAGCAAAACAGAGCTTTAAAGGGATAGTCTGAAATGTGTCTCTTTCTTGTGAAGATCTTTACTTGTAAACATATATTGCAGTGGCTTTGCTGAAGAACATAGAAGTCATCAGGGTAACAATGGAAGTCTAACAATGAGTATCAGGAATACAGCAATACAGTGAACACCGTCTACACTTTCATAGGGGGCTGTTGCTGAGTTTTCACTTTCAGATGTTTTTGTGGAACTTGATCCTAAATGACTTGCTGATGTTTTCATATCTGGAATATTTTTAAAAATTCATAGTGGGAGGGTAAAAAATACCGAGGCACAATTCTACTTGGTTTGCTATTGACGGATATTTGCAAAGTGGTCAATGCAGGAGTTCATTGGCCACTTGTACTCCAATAGGCACTAATCGGATGCAAGTATAAGACTGGGAATGAGGTTTGCAAGTAGTGTCAAAAATGGAGTCTGCAGGCAGTTCAGACCTTCCAAGACCAACGCCGCACTCCCAAAGACTAGACCTCTCAAGATTAATTCATATTTTTAATTAATTTTTCAACATTAAATTTTCCTTTGATCAATAAACTACTTCAGAATTTCAATTGAATTTTGAAGTGTTAAGACAAGACCTCCCAAGACTTTAGTCGCTTAGCGTTTGGCTAATTCTTCAGGGCATTGGGGGCGGAGTTTGTTCGTTCACCATGAAATGCAAAACTCAATGGAAAAACAGAAACCAAAACTACTTCTGGTTATTGAATCAAGAACTGACATAACAATTGAGGCTTAAGTTATTAAATGCAGCAACAAATTGATACACAATCACTAAACTGAATTCATTTAGCATACATTGCACAATAGTTGTATGATAATAAAAACAAAACAATAATAGAGTAATAAAGATTTGTATATTGGATGTGAAGTCAGGATCTGTTCTTCCAAGAGAGGCCAGAAAAGCCCTCCGTCCTTTAAGGTACTACCTCCTTACAACCAGTTAGCAGAATCTCACTTTAAAAATCCTGAACTCTCTCTCTAAGGTCTTGTGAGAACAGTTGTAAATCCATCAGAGCCCTGTGATTCATTTCCTTTGTGCTTGAGTGGGAAACGTCACTACTGGCTTTTTTTTTCCCCTTTTCGATAAAAACCAAGCTGCGAGTCGGTGTTCGCTCAAATGAAATCCTCCGCCCTACACTTACAGGACTTATATACGTGATGCCATCAGATGTAACATCCGGAGCTCTCTGATATTATTCGCTACACAGCGGAGATTTCATAGAAGATCCCTCTGGATTTCATCTCGGCTGCCTTTACCATCCCTGAGTTTTTTCATTCATTATTCATTCTGTCAGGTACCGCTGCAGACACTGAATGACAACGACTGGAAAGATTAGGGGCTTCTTACTTATAGTACCAGCATTGTGTGGTTCACGCCGAGGAGTTGAGCTACGAGACGGACCAGTACAGAAAACCTTTCGGGCTCTGTCTGTGAAATTTCCCCGCCTTCTCCACCTTTATTTCTATCAACTGAAACTCAGCATAAACTAAACACAGTGCCATCACTCATTTCAAGTGGCGACTCTGCTTGCAGTGGATCGCCAACAATGAAAAACGCAGGAAATAGTGTCAGTCAGCGGAAAAAAAAAAAGTCGAACCTCTTTGCGGGAAGTGAAGTGCTGAGGTTCTAAGAAACGACCCGAGTGTGTAGTTGCCTCGGGAAGGAGTGCAATAAATGCAGAACTCATGATGAGGTCCAGTAACTCTTGTAAAGGTGTTTGAATTTGCTGCATTAAACAGAGGAGAGAAGCAGCAAATCTGAAATTAATACCGAAGCCTCAGAAGCCGTTTGATGCTGAAATCTGTTACACACCTGATGCACACTGTGCGTCACACATCCAGGGCATGAATCATTTTTTACTGGGTCTTATTGGCTTTCCTACAATAGAACAGGTTAATATGAAGCAATGATGTAGGTGAAAACAGAGGTTTACATACACTGAGTAAAATGAGTTTTTTTTTCTTCCCATTTCCTGACATTAAATCAGAAACTTCCCAGACTTTTGTTGTTTTTACAAATAAAATCTGAATAATCTGTGGCGTGTATTTGTATTGAAAATCACTGGGACGTTATTTGATAGAGACGTTCACTTCAGTTAAAACTGTAAGACTTTTTGAATGCATGTCTCTTCTAGCTTTACCTAAATGGGGACTGAATTTGATGACCACCGTTTTTGTAGAAAACAGCTTTAGCCAAGTCACACAAGCTGCATTTCCATCACAAATGTGCACAAAACTTTGTTCACATTCCACTAACGTAGAAAAAACACAATTCCACAATTGCGGCGTTTCCATTAAATAAGTCCATTTACAATCTCAAAAAAAAAAAAACAAAAAAAAACAATGACTTTGTTTTAAGTCATTAAAAAAACATCATCTTTCCACTTCCTGTGACTGGAGGAAGGAAGAGGCAGTGGTAGTGATTCATGTCCTTTTCGAGAAGCAGTGCTCTTCAGTGTCGCTCCACACTCCCCCTAGTGGACTGGAGCTATTCGTTTGCACTTGTTTCTTGCCGTTTGCTGTATTTTTTCCTCTTTGCTTCTACTTGCTGTGGTTGCAGCATTTTTCTGTTTTTGTTAATTGTAGGTTTATGCATCTAACTTCTGCAGCAGTCACATTTTTTATTTGCAGCAATTTTTTCTGTTGCATTTTTGTTATATTTGTTTGCATCATCCATGGTGTTTGCAGCACGTTTTGCCGTTTCCTGTGCATTTGCACCTGTTGATACTATTAGCTGATTTTGATAAAAAATGACTTCAGTTTGATCATGTTTGTACACAGTACTTTTTCACACGTTTCCTCTGGTACTTTGACGATTTACCCTCATTTATGAGGCTGTTAGGTCTCTTTGCCATCACCCTAATCTTTACCTTCTTCTGTATATTTTCTATTGGATCCAACACATTAATGTCACTTCAAATATTGGGTGTAACACGCAGTATAATAGTTACTAATGTGTACCGTTATTACGGCACGCAGTATGTAAATTTTTTCATGCTACTAATCTAACTTTCATCCACTGAGAAACTGTCAGCCAACTTAAGCATGTTTGTCCACATGTAAAACTGACATGTTCTAGTCGCTGATGCACTAAAGTCAGAAGTAAACGTTCGACTCTTCTGACCCCACTCTCAGTCCGCCAGACCAAACTGTTCTCAGGTACGCTTAAACGTCTTCAAAACGGCCCAGTTCAGATTTCCTGAACAGGAACGCGAGTGCTAGAAGCAGCAGTAAGACACGGAGGAAGGCAATTTCCTCAAACCACGAAAGCAGAATTCACTTTACAGCAACTGCAACCCCTGAAAAGTTGTTGACTCTTCAGAAGTAAAGATTAGGCTGATCTAAGCTTGTGTGCTCTTCTTCTTCTTCATCATCATCTTCTCCTCGCCCTTTCCTCCCTGCTCTCTGAAGTGTGAACAGACGCTTTGCTGTCTCAGCTCGGCAACCTTTGATCTGCGCCCGAGTGTCTCGGACAAGGTCAGGGGGAACAATGAGACAGTCGGTGGGCCGTTGAGCGTTGTGCGACGCCTCCTGTTTGAGAAAAATGTTGTTTTCTCGCCATCTAACCAGCAAAAGACCTCAAACCGAGAGGCAACAGCAGCCTGTTTATTGATGCGTCCCCTTGGTAAAGCTGTTGAGGTTGATTTCTTAGACGGCGTTCGCCCTTTGGGGTGTCCGAATCTGTATTTACCCACAGAGGCTAGGACTGCTTGAGCATCGCTTTGTGTCGGTGCAGCTGATGAACGGCTGTGCCGTTTGTTTTCTGCTCCCCAAGCGAAAATGAAATCAACACATGAGCCATACAGTCTTCCTCAGCCAATTTGCTTTCCTCCCCTTAGGGTGGAATTTGAACGAACTGATCAATTTCTAATCAGCAGAAAAAGAAAAAAAAAATACTGCAGACCTGTTCTAAAGAAATGGAATTCACGACAAATCCTCTCTACAAACTCTTAAAAAATGTTGAGGAGCAAAAGGGAGGCAGGAGTTGAAGTGTGTTGGATTCCTGCGGCTCGATTCTTCAAACCCATTTCTCACTCTGTGAGGTGATGATAGTGTTTAATCTGCACTGCGGATCCGCTGATACCTAAATATAGAGTTATTGCTGGAGTCCCAAAACGCCGCTGCACATCAGACGGGATAGTTGGTCCCCCGTACAAAGGCGGAGGTGGCTTTTTCATGTTGGAAATGAAACCCCAGGACGCCTGCTGCTGTTTCCTGTGCTGAAAAAGTCACGGCCTGAAAAATAAAACTTTACTGAACTCGAGGTGTTTCTGTCTCGAGTGTGTGTCAAATACTGCCGTGTTTGAGAAATGATTAAATCCAGTTTATACTGATGTACAAATCAGAGTTTGTGGCCAATTTTCCGTCTTTAATTTAGTAATTCTCTGACTGGTCAAAGAATTGTGTTTTAAGCCAAGATTTAAGCTTAAAACACATTAAGACTTCTTCTGGTTATTAGTTGTTCATTTTTAGGGGCTGGGATGTTTTTCTCTGTCTTTATAATTGTTGAAAATGCTAACTATAGTCCACAGTTAGCCTAGTTGCAAAGCTCTGTCTCTGTGTGTACCGCCTGCAAAATATAGACTCCTATCATAACTCCACGACTGACAAAAGGTGCCAAAGCTCCATGTTAGCATGCAAGCTTTTTCTGCTCCCCAAAAATATATTTTTATTCTAAGATGAAAGAGGCTTACTTTAAGTCTTGCTCTCCTTTTCCTCTTTGCAGACTAGCTAAAGGACAGATATGTTCGACATCTTGTAAATACAGTTTCCTTTTAAATACCATCTTCAGTCTCTGCACTTCTTCTCACTTTAGGTTTCAAAATCTCTCGTTGACATTAGTTGCATTTCAGTTAAACATAAATAAATGAAGTTAAATTGAAACACGCCAAATTTATGAAAAAATCAAATCATGCGTTTTGATGAAAGATTTCAGCTCTAGAATGAAGTGGTGTTTTTTTTTTGGCCTTATCAAAATAAATGTATGTTGCAAAAACTGCAGTGGAAAAGCTTTTTTACATAACGAGTCACATGATCAACAACCAGTTGTTACTGCTGACGAAAATGACAAAGAAGACAACAGGAAGTGGTAAAACTGAAATCACATTTAAACACTTTCAGTATGAAATGTATGTATTGGCTGTAGTATGACTGCATAAGCATTACATTTAACCTACTTGCTGTTTGCCACTAATCCTTACAAATTAGTGTAACTATGCAGTTTTTAGGTCTGTTTCATTTCCGTTTATTCTTTTTTTGTTTGTTTTGTTTTGCGTCTTATTTCACTCAAAAAGCAAACAAGTCAAAACTTTGAAAGAATCTCCTAAACACTCAAACTATTGATTAATGAAAACCACTTCAACGGATGACAACAAAGTCTGGCTTCTTGAAAGCAGAGCATTGAAAAAGTGGGTTGTTTAAAAACTTTTGCTGGGAACGCTATGAAAAGGCACTTTCATCAGTAGGATTTCGACCGCATCGTTTGTTTTGTGGTCCTCGGGACACCGGAGCGGAGCTTTAAACCTTTTTTTTTTTTTTTTACAGCGGATGACATTTTAGCTGCTGAAATAAATTGTGGAAGCTCTGCCTATTCTTTTTTTTTCCCCCTAAAATGTTTCAAAGAGGAACTCGCAGCAGGTGATAAACTACTAACTCCTACAACACTGTAGTGAGCATTTATGCCCAGTGGTTGAGAGATTGAGTTTGAGCTACTTCTGAATATTCAGGATGTACTTTTTCTACTTTTTTTTTTCTTTCTTTTTTTTTTTTTTTTAGAGCTTTGACTTTGGTTAAATATTCTGTTTCTTGGCAGTTTCTAAGATTGTTGCAGCTACTAGCAAGTTTGCACACCCATAATAACTACATTTTTATGAACCCTCTCCCCCTGTTTCTACCTTTAAACTGAGCCAATTGTTCTTGGCTATAAATCAATTACTATTGGAAAATCTGCATATTTACTTCTAAGTGATGCCACATTCATCTGAAAACTACATTTTCAGGTTTCATAACACAGTTAAAAATAGGTTTCAGCCATTAAAATCTTGCTAAATCCTTTATGCCAATGACAAACTGAGCTTATTCTGCCATTTTTCCATGTTTTGACATTGTTTTCTAGATTGGACAATTGGAATTTGAGAAAAAGATCAAAATTCTTTAAGTTTCTCCCAGCACCCCGTCTCCATGATGACTCTGCTCGGCTCCTTCAGACTAGCCAGCAGCAATTAGCAAACACCACAGCTAAGCTCATTGTCGGAGCTACTTCTCCTGGTAAAAACGTTGCCAAAGGTTTAGTAGAGCAGACATGTTATGATGACTTCCTGAAGGCGGAGTCTCAGAAAGAGCTAGGATTTTTAAAGAGACAGAGGCCCAATTCAAGGCATTACATTCCAAAGTTAGATTTCTCTTATATATTTGATATATGTATATTGCATTTTTATTACAACTTAGTGACGTTAACAAAGTTTCTTGATGGTGCTATACAACAAAAGGCAGAATCACTGTTGGAATTATCTGAACTCAATAAGAATTGATGGCCCTGCCCATAGCAATGCATAAGGAGAGTTCTTTTTGTTGTTGTTGTTGTTAGATCTTGTCCAATGGCCACTGGAAATAGCTCACATAAAACCATTTCCTTAGGTTTTGCTCTTTGTCTGGTCAATCAATGGTCTCTGGATCTCCGATTATCCAGACAGCAACATTTTCTCTGCACTGGGTGAGCAGGGGCCAGATAATCAAATCAGTTTTGCTCCAGGTTGGCTGCAGCCATTTTCACTAAAGACGGTCCGTAATAGTCTTTTTAAGCGCTATGTGGCACCCAAATACAGTGCTGTGAAAATGGTGTTGCCCCCTCAGAGATTTCTGATGTTTTTTTTTTCTTTTGTCACATTTAAATGTTTCATACCATTAGTTACATTTTAACATTAGACAAAAATATCAGAGAAAAATCTAAATGGCAGTTTTTAAATGATGATTTTATTCATTGAGGGGGAAATAAAAATCTTTATGGGGCAAAAATATTTTTCACACATCTGATAAAGCATGCAGTACTTTCCACTAACACTTAAGCTGATTATGTCCCATTTGTTTCTGTTGGATTGTCATGCTTGAGAAACTGATGTTGAGCATTCTAGCGTACTAGCAAAAAATATTAAAGGGATATTTCCCAGTGTTTTAAAACAACATCTGTTAAAACTCGTGCGGTCAGTAAATTAAAAAATATATTCAGATTAATCCAACTCATAAACTCTGCTTAGCTTTCTCAGCGTTAAATATAAATATACATGTTTTTATATGAAACAAAAAGCTGAAGATGGCAGTGGACAGAAAATGATGCCTGTTCATGTATATGATTAAAGAGTTCATAAGAGCAGAAATATTTTTCAGTTCTTCAGGGTGAACCGCAGAACTATTTTTTAAAACACTATTACGATACATATCATGCCACCGGCACACAAACCTAATTCAGCCCAACTGCGCTGAGTATGATATGGCTGTGAGCAGCGCTGCGCCCCATGCTGACTAACTGCATCTTAAATAAAATAATTATTCACGTCTGGCTTTCTTGGGACTTAAAATAAAATTTTGGTTTCTGCCAAAGCAACTCAAGTCTGTTTTTTCCATTTACCTTGCTTTTAAATTGCAAGTAGTCCTTTAATGTCATAAAAAGCACAACACTTCTCTTTTAATTTCCATGTGTTTGACATCATTGAAAAGCTAAGAAATCACATTTCCTGTAAATAAATCAAATCGCCCCGAGTAGACTGGTTCATTGTGTTATTGTGATCCGTCACATTTACATAACGGCGCCAAGCTTGTCGTCAGGATGAACAAAGACGACAATATAAGTGAGCTAAGAGACTCAGATTTTTTTTCATTTCAGATTGTATATATTAAGTTGTTGTGTTCTTGAGATGCCAGTTTCAAGTTAGGTAGTACATGAGTGTTTGTTAAATGGGTTAAGTCACCCGGAAAAAGTTTGGGAAACGGAAGCAGACCAAGCGCCACATATTGATTCCTGACCAAAAAGCCGTTGCTGCACGCCTTCTCCCATTCTGTATTTATTCATTTGCTGTCCAACATATTTTTTAAAAAAGCATCTAACATCACTGAAAACCCTTTAATAAGAATAAGAATCATTTTGCTCAATTGTTGGTCTAGTAAGGTCACTTTCTGTACATGGAACTTTCACTTGAACCTTACTTTGGAAGTTTTGAACTACTCCTTTAAAGTCCAAATGTTGCTTTCTCTGTAAAACATTCTTTTCTCTTTGTTTGCGTTTCAGGTTGATAAGAGAAGAGTGGAAGCCGCAGCAGTCACCGACCCTGCAGAGTAAACACCTGCCTGGTAAAAGCGGTTTTCACACAGAACACACACCGTCCTCTAGTGGAGTTCAAGATCTCTTCAAAACGACAAGACGGATGGACGCCTTTGACTGAGGACGTTTATGAACTTAATCCTCATCTCTCTGCAGAATACGGACGCTGGGGTTTTCCACATTACCTCATGTGATTGAAATATTTGTGGATCTGAACTCGCCACGATGCCATTTCCCTTCACTGCACTCTTCGAGTTTTCAACCAAATGACTTTGTGATAAAATGTCTTTAGTTAAACGGAGAAAATTCAGGACTTTTGCTCTCCTGCTGTGCGTCATTACCCTGACCACGCTCCTGTTCAGCTACACTTTCCGGGACCCATCGCTCTGCTTCTTAAAGTACTTCCGGCTCTCGGACAGCTTCTTCTCCAAAGGGCCGTGTTCCTGTCGGCAGTGTGTCGCCGAGCTGGAAGGCGACCCGTGGTTCGCCGAGCACTTCAACCTCTCCATCCACCCTCTGATGACCAGGGAGAACAGCTTCCTCTCTGAGGAGACCTTTAAATGGTGGCAGGTGAGATGTGAAAGCTTTTCTCTTGTCGGCGTCTTACGAAAGCTGGAGAAGCAGGGAGGGGAGCTGGCTCTGGAAACAGGCGAGGTGCAGATTCGGAAAGAACTCGGATAAAGGGAGCTCATGCACTGCTGTGACGCTTCCAAGAAGGTGTTTGTTTTGGCCTCATTGATTGTTTCCAAATGCAGGGGATCTTTACCAGGATCAGACTCCAAAGCAAACTCCCACACACCATTTGTATGCATTTAATGAATACGATGGGGGAGAAGAAAACTGTTGTTTTTCTCTCACCGCCTTTCCTCCCGTTTATCTTTAGATAAGAAAAGCTATGTTTTCAATCATATCTCGGAGTCTTGGATAACGTCGTGACATTTCACTCTCTTAAAATTTTCATCAGAAAGTGCAGCGGCCTTTAGCCGTGGAAACACCAGCATCAAAGCCGTGAAAGTTCACCAACATCCTTCTGACTCCTTTGACCGTCTGACTGCAGAGCCAAGTTATCAAGATCTTTTGCGATCCTACAATAGCACGTCAAAAGTAGAGGGTATAAAATGCGTGCATGCAGCTTTATTAAAATGCCTGGTTTTTGAGATGAAAAATAGAAAAACTACAACTTAAGCAACAACATCCAAGGACTCCAGTGAAATTTGGGTTTTAATAAAAATGCAACTGCAATACATATAATTTTGTAAATGTTTGACTATGGACTTCTTGCATGTTGTTGCGGAAATTTTGCACAAGCGCACAACACTGAAGGGCAAAAAGACCATAATTTTATTTTGGCATCCATCTAAGCATCTGCTCTATAGATCTGTTGAAGTTGGTGTGTAGGTCGATTTTTTTTTTTTTTTTTTTGTAACTGAACCAAATCACACCGAATTCCACATCATGCTAAGGTTATCAAAGTCAAACTAGCATAGCTACTTCTTTCTCCCTCACTAGCTTTTTTCCATAAAACTTTTTCTTGACATTCTTACCTAGGTTGTTCTAATGTTGACAATTAGTAGTAAAGCACTGCGTACCTTTTTCTTTCACATAACAGGCATATATTTAAGATTTAGCACTTTACATTGATCACAGCTAAAACCAATAGTAATCACTGTCAGCAAAACAACCATTGGTTTTTCCATGTGTATAAAGCATTATTCCAATTACTTTGACTTTTTTTTCAAATAAAATATAAAAATACATTTTGAGTGTGCCTATAATGGTATGTAATCAATAAATGTTGGCCCAGGGCACCAAACGGGCTAGGACAGGCCCTGCTCGCAGCCTTAGGCGTTCTCACATTCACCTTGCGTAACGCTTAATTGGACACAAGGGTAAAGAAGAAAAAAAAATAATAAAAATTGAAGACAAGGTTGCCTCCTGTCATTACTCATTCTAGAGGATGTGTCTACCTGGAGAGTTCTGCCCACGCCACTGTAAGGCTTTACCGGGTTTACCTGGGCCCTTTTCTCCACTGAGCTGTCAAAACTAATATGCTAGCATTGTGACAGTGTGAGACTGTGATATATTAGGGCAGGGCCGTGCAGAGACCTTTGGAGGGGCAGGGCCTCAAATTTTATAAAGGGCCCATTGAACAAGATCTTAAAACGCAGTATAACAACATAGCAACAACCCATTTCAATCAAGAATTTAATTGGATCATTCTGTAGAATTGCCATCATGTGGGGACAATGCAAAGCAAATGTAGTCTATATTTTCCCCAATGATGAAGTTGCTGTTTCTGCTGGAGGGCTGAGTTGATCTGAGACTGTAGCTGTTATACCGGAGGAGAGAAGGTCGCTGGTTATAAAGTTATGAAGTAAGCAAATTTGCTGCCATTTTACTCATTAAGCCGTAATAATATACATGTCATTAGATTTGCTTCAAAAGCCCTTTTGAGATCAGAACGTGAAGCTCTAGCAAACCAGCTAGTCCTGTTAAACAGGTGGAATGTGTCTAAAAATAATATTAAGCTCAAATTATGTAATCCTCTACGCATTCTGAAGGAAGCCTTGAAGGAAATCTGAAGTGGCCTTGCAGAAAAATCAACTTCTCCCCAGAGGTTATGTCGGAGATATATTATGCGTCTGCAGCTCGGCCGTCCTCGTTTAAGTTGTTTGTATTTAAAACTCGCCCCGGGGGTCTCGCCCCTGACTGAAAGGCTTTCGTTTTGTCATCACCAGTGGTTGCAGTCAGAGAGGCAGCCAGCCAACTTCTCCGAGGTGGTGGAGGAGCTGTTCCAAGTCATCCCCAACGATGTCCTCTACGTGGACGCCAGCCCCGAGCGCTGCCGGCGCTGCGCCGTGGTGGGGAACTCCGGGAACCTGAAGCGGTCCCACTATGGTGGCCTCATTGATGCCTGCGATTTCATCATAAGGTAGGCTAAACCTTCACACGGAGTTACATCAACTGTATTATGTCAGATTCTTATTATATATTATGAATCTGACAGTTACATCAACTGTAACTCCGTTTCTCCAATCATCCTTACTTCAAATATATGAAGACGTATATTGGACAGCTCAAACCGACACGTTCCCACATACAGAAGTTCATTAAAACTGGTGTTATGTCTCTATCTTCCTGGTTTTAGTGAGAACGCCAGCAGCAGCGTTCTGGATCAGCTGCAGCTGGAGTAAAATTCATGGGAATCGGATGCACTGTGATTGCTCTTCACTAGCTACTTATTTTTACATTTTAAAACTAGTTTTAAAATTTGCATTTGGTACTAAGTTGGTTTCATCTAAATTGTGAAAGTAAGAGATGCAAACAGCAGCATTTGAATATTGTGACATAATAAATAAATAAAAACTCACAAGCTGGAGCTCCCAGTTATTTGTCACATGAAGTGAAGCACAGCAGAGCAGCAGCAGGCGTTTCTCCCCAGATGGATTCTGGGTCTGTATCGTATCATGTTAAAATGAATGGCTGGATTTATAATGGCGGCCTCTGATGCTCAGAGGCGAGATCACCGTCCCCATTGAATCTCTGTGGAAAACATGACTACTGGCTGTGTCCATGTGTGAAACCTGCAGAGATCATATGTTTATACATTCACGTCCCTCATTTGGCTGCAACTTTAAAATCTGCCTCCAATTTATGTATTATGAATCTGACAAATCAAGTTTTATTCTGCAGAGGGTCTTCAGCGCCAGAGCGAGTTCTCTTCAGACAATAACATTCTTCTTTTGAACAACAGCGTTAAGCTTGTTGATTAATTTTTTTTTTCTTAAACAAATATATTCATCAAAAATGTTGCAGGACGTTGATTAAGTAATAATTAGTGAGAAAAATGAAGCCTAATTGGTTTTTCCTCTTGAACAAATGATGTTCTGTAGCAAACAGAACCTTTGCTTCTAGTTTGTTCGGCAGATAAAAGTGTTGAAATGAACCTTTATGTCTGACTCTAACAGACAAAAGGAACTTCTGAGGCTTTTGAATTATGTTTAATTAAAAATTTACATCTGAAGCATAAATAAGTCACACCGACGATTAAAATTAAATCACACCTCGTGCGCTCGTGTATTATCGTCGTAGTTGTTAAAATTTTTCTCTGGATAACTTCCGTCCTCTTCCAGTTTCCAGATGAAGCATTTTTAAGCCACAAAATGAAGATGTGGGAACAATTTCATTGTTGTGTAAATGAGGGAGATTAAATCTCCCTTTTATCTCTTTTATATGGTGGCATAGGGGATAAAGAGAGCCACACTGCACCCAACAACCAAAAGCTTAAAGTGGCCAAAAACAAAGCACTAAACAAGAAAAACGGCCTTTTCCTCGGCTACACAATGCCTTTTAATATACAATATTTTCTTTGAAAAAATATAACTTTTTGTCGTTTAAGTGAAATCAAATCTCAACCAGAAAGAAAACAAAATTAAAGTTTTTAATTTTGTTTTCTGTATGTGGGAACGTGTCGGTTTGAGCTCTCCAATGACGCTTTAAATGACGCCTGAAGTTGACAGATCAGTTGGATTGTGCATTTGTTTTCAAAATGTGAGCAATCCAATGTCTCTGACCACAAATTTAATTATGATGTTTCATATTATTATATGAAAACAATAATAATAATGATAATACAGACCTTTGGGCACTTAAATAACTTAGAAACATCATAATATGTAGGAAAAATATTTGAACATTAAGGAACTGAATGTTTAATAAGGGATCCTAATTTTTCCACTCCACTGTATTTCCTAAACATCAGCCATATCTCATAAAAGATTACTTTTGTTTTGAGTTAAATTCACAGACCCAATATGAACCATTTCACACTTTTTCATCCTTTTCCATTTTTTTTTTTTTTTTTTTTTTTTACAACACAGTCTTCCAGAACAACGAGCTGGAGCTGGAAGACAATGTCATGCATCAATTAGCATGTTAATTAAGTCATCACTACCGTTTGCAGTCTGCTCTCCACCAGCTTATTTACATCCATTTGATTCTCTCCCGCTCTCTTTGCACAGATAAATATTTTAACGAGGCCCGATTCCTAAGAAAACAACAATTATTGGCGTATTTTTCTGTTTCCGTTGGGAGACGAAGGCTGAAAGAAAGCTGCTTTAAATGACGCCTGAAGTTGACAGATCAGTTGGATTGTGCATTTGTTTTCAAAATGTGAGCAATCCAATGTGTTTGACCAAAAATTTCATCTGTTTCTAGTTAAAATTTTCAGTTCAGTATCCATATACTTGATGTTTTTTGAGGAACATAAATTATCAAAATAATTTTTTGAACGTTTGGTTATTGTAGAATTTTTTTTCATGGAACACTTCTGACATATTAAAAAAAAATGCTGCTTGGGAAGCTGAAACACCTAGCGCAATGCTACTCGACACTATTGGCTAGCTTTTGCGATCGACCAATCCTCGAGCGGCTTTCGTTTTCCTGGACGCTGATTGGCTGTTTTCCCCAAAGACTGAATATGAGGAAGACTGTAGATGTTTAGCAAATATTATCTACTTCGGCTAAGGTCAAAGAATCAGCCACTGTCGTCTTTGACCGTTGGCCCCGCCCACCAACTCATGTCTGTACATTTCGCAGTTAACAATAAACTGGGCGACTTTCTCGCTTTGTTTAGCACAAAAAATATTGATATCGGCAAAAATCAGAATCGGCAGGTCAGACTTTTTACAGATCGGCCAGAAAACTATAATCGGTTCAGCCCCAGTGCTTATTAATAGATGTTCAATGTTGTCGTAAATGCACCGGATTTCCAACCACTGTCCCATCAGACAGATGCAGGACACAAACGCTCATACAGTTTACTGCATGAAAATAAGAAACGTAGAAAAAATAATAATTAAAACCATCTGACATCTCAGATGCTCCGTTCGGATCTATAGAAATCGAGTTTGTAGCAAAGTTTCCACCAAACACACAAATTCCACCATCGACGTGACTGCAGCGCAGCTCAAATCTCCGAAAGCAAATTTCACCCCGCATTGTGGTGCCTCATCATTGTCGGCCGCGTGGCTCTGACGGCCCGCCGCGACGCGTCGCCTCTCCAAATAAAGCCACATCACAGCTCCTGTCTTCCTCCCGCTGCGACAGCAGCATGCTATTCTCCACAGATTCAATTACGGCATGACGGGGACGACAGCAAGATGAGAGTTATTACTTTGCCATTAGCGGACATAAAAAAAACAAATCCTTGCCATGAAATAATGATTTATTTTTAATTTTTTTATTTACTCAGCAGAGCGGAGTCAGACCCGGAGCCCACGCTCGGTTAGAGGCAGCCGGGCTGGAAAGCTGGAAGGTTACCTTCGCAGCAGGAACAGGCTGGGTGACAGGAAGGTGTGGAGTACACATGCTGCTGATGAGACTGTGGGGAGGGGGTGATGCGTTCGCTGAACTGACGGGTGCAGAGGCGCAACATGCAAATTAGTTAGTGGAGAGGTTCGCCTCTGCCTTCATCGGAAAGCATTTCAGCGTCAACGTTCGCCTTGTATCCACCGTTTTCCCTACTTTTTATCACATCGCTGTGAATGGAAAAAATTATATCTGACTGATGCATCAGGATGTACGAGTCTCTTTAACTAGAATATTTTTATCACTCTTTAAGTTTATGTGAACGCTCAGTAATGATTATCAAAACGCCTTGATTTCACAGGTAATGAGACAAAAGACGACAATTCACTGCAAAACTACATTCTCCAGACTACAATAATTACATAAAGTTATAGAGCAAACATGAAATGTTATTCACCTTGACATGTTGCAGTCATTGAGTAAATGGAGGAGACAAAAAGCCATAAAGTCTAACCACTTAAAGTAATATAACATGGATTCTTTCTCTTTCTCTCTTGCTCTTTAGCTGCGCTTAAGTTACAAATGTGCGCAAAGCATTTGTGAGTATTTCCCTTACGTTGAAAGAATACAATTTGGTGGTGTTTACGTCAAGTCAGAGAATCACACTTTGATGAGTTTGTTCACGCGTAAAGACTTCTCCCAGCGTCTTACCGCGTCTCCGTCTTCGTGGTTTGAATCATCTGCAACATCCGATTGTTGTTCTTGTGACGTGAAATAAGCCAATTATGATCCACGCGGAAAAACCCCCCCACTTCGCCTTTGCAAAAAAGTTTTATCGAAAAACGACACTCTTCAAAATTGCTGTGTTTTCCATTAATCAAACTTATTATCAAAATGTCCAATTGCGCAATTTTTGGTCAACAGAAATTAAGCTTCTCTCCTTTTCCTTACACATGCATTTTCACCAAGATATATATATATATATATATATATATATATATATATATATAAATTCCCTTCTTTTTCTTTTCCCTTGTAAAAATCAGGTAAAGGCAAAACAGCACATATATTTTTCTTGACAAAAATGGACCTTTAAGAACAGAATGAAATCTGTCCTCTCACACTCAGAGGTCAGAGTGCCTTTTGGGTCACCATGGCCTGAAACGACCCATAGATAACCACTCTACTGACCTGAAAAGTGTTTCTAAGTCGAGGTGTGGTTGGTGCTGGAAGAGGAGAAATTGACAGAGTAAGACCGTAAGAGATACATTCACGAGCATTAGCATTTTTACAAAATGTTTTAAATATTTTATCATAACAGTCTCGTTGTTCTAAATAAGAAATTAGAATAGATCAGAATTGTTCCACAGAGGGGAAATTCAGCAAAGTGACAGGCAATCAAAGCAAGTAGGTTAACGCAAAGATAGAATATTTAAAAACTGAAGACATCCTAAAGCAAGGAAAGAATTCTCAACATAAATACTGTGCAGATGTTAAAGTGAAGACTGGAGACTTTTTTTTTCTTTTTTTCCTCCAACAGTCTGGGTCAGAAAAGCGAAGTGTTTTTTTTTTTGTGAGTGCGTAAGCATGTTCAAGGTCGGTTTTTGTGCGTTTTTGAGGGAGCTGAACTAAAACACAAAGGATCTCCAAAACCAAAAGTAACAAGTCTAAATGGAAAGAAAATCTGTTCAAATATAGGAGCAACAGAACACAAGAACAAAGGGAGAAACTCAACAGGGAGGAATGAACTGAATATGGCAAGACCTTTTGAATATAAATGCATTGTCATTTTATAGCTCAATCAAGTAACTTTAACGTCAGTTCGTATAAAAATGTACATACCAAATATGACTTAAAAGACATTTTTACTTAATGCCTTGAAATTGGGCCTCTGTCTCTTTAAGAATCTCCTGCTCTTTCTGAAACTTCTCCTTCAAGAAGCCATCACAACATGGCTCCTCTCTTTGCCTTTCACCAACAGTTTTACCAGCGTAACACTGAGACTTGTTGAATGAGTTCAGCTGACTTTCGGTTCTGTCAGGTGTTTGCTAATTGCTGCTGGCTAGTCGGAAGGAGCCGAGTGTGGAAGTTCACTGAGAGGCATATGCTTGGAAATTTGGAAGCTGCAGCTCTGAGGAGGAGCTTCGTCCTCGAAGGCGGGGCTATGCCCCGGGCGTTTTTGTACAGCCGAAGGGTTGCCACGGGATTTCTCAGACATGAGAATCAACATTCTATGTATGTTTTATAAAATAATGTGAATCCAAACAAAAGTTGATTTTACATAACAATCTCCCTTCAAGTGCAACATTCTTTTTTTTTTGTCTTGTAACATCCTGATAGAATACATTGAATTTTGTGGTTGGAAAGTGACAAAACGTGGAACGGTGAGCGTGATCATTTCTGTTGGGCCGTGAATTCACATCACAATGCAACCAAATCCTGTAAAGCCTTAATCAAAGACTCCGGAGATTACTGAATAGCATCGGCTTATTGGCTAAAAGCCTGTTGTTTGTTCAGCCACCAGAATCGACTGTCAACACAAGAGGTTTTTTTTTTTTTTTTTTATCTTCCTCTGATTGACAAGTGCAAGCTGTGTAGCTTTTGAATAATTAAATGTTTGTATGTATAGGCTTTTTGAAGCGCTAATAAGCCACTGAGGCTGTTTGATTTAAATTTGAAATTATTATTTTTTTTTTTCCAGTTCTAAGACATGAACATCAATAAGCCAAAGCATATAATGTCACAGAAATGTGTTAGTTTTTTTTTTAATTATTATTATTATTTTTATAAATGTTATCTTTTGGATGCTCACAAACAAACACCGAATCTGGCTCTGCTTTATGCCTGTTCGCAGATAAGACTCACATTTCCCACTCAAAGGAAGAGGCTTTATCTTTAAAATGTGAAAATGCGACAGACTTTATCTCGCTCAAATTGAGATGGCAGAATCGCACTTGATCTCCTTTGTGGCCCCGAAACGCGCGGCGTGGCAGAGAGGAGGGAGACAAATGAGAGCAAAACAATAAACACAACTGGCCTGCTAAACGCTTGCCTCGGGAACACAAACAATTAAGCGTGAATGGAAAGTGCAGCACAAGGATAAAGAGATGGAACGGCAAATAAATCAATGCATGAAGACCACAGTAGTACTAGACGGGACTCGGTCGATGCAGAAACACGCGCACGCACACACACACACACACAAAAACCCTATTTGACCTGCTTTGAAATGTCAAGAACGTGACAAATGTCTGCGTGAGAACAAGTTTGCGTGAATATGCAGGAGGTTTTGATTGTTTCAGCCGTTTTGTTTTATGCTAAACTAAAGGAGCGAGTCCAGAGGAGCAACCTGCCAAAGGAGCTGCTGGTTGGTTTGAGTCAGCTGATCTCAACGCCTGTTCCACTGGTGATCTGTCAGACAGTTGGTGTGTGAGTCGCCTTCTCTTTTTAGCTGAACCGAAACGCCAAATTCTGCAGCACAACTACATGTTAAGTTTGTCAAAGTCAAGCTAGCTTAACAGAGCATCTTCTCTCTTCCTTGCCATTTTCATTTTGTTGAAACTTTTCCCAACTTCATCTAGTTGTTGTTGTAGTGTCAACTTTTCTTTTATTTATATATGTATTTAGATCACATTTACATTTAAGAGTTATTTTATTGCTACTACTTGACAGCTACAACCAATGCTAGTCATTGTTAGCGAACAGTTTATTTTGTTTTATTTTTTTCCAGTAACGTCTTTATGGAGCGCTTTCTATAATGCAAATACTTAAACACACTATGCGACAGCTATGTCAGAGCCTCTAAAACATATTCACATTTTTATTTTTCAGAGAATGTAACAGTTATATTTTTGAACCACCACATTGTTGCTGTTTCTCTCTATGTTCCCTTGTCACACCAGAGCGTCTTTTATCTTAGAAAAGTGAGGCCGTCTTGCATGTCTCATTATTCATATTTACTCGGCTGAATTGAGCATCAGTCAGGCTTAAATCCTACAAGATGATGTATACCTTGGCAGAAACCTTCATTAAGACGGATCTTAAACCGTGAAAGTTTAAATCCCCCTCTCAACTCATCTCAATGAATCTATGCAAACACGGAGGCTCTGCCCTCGTTTGTGAAGGAGTTATTACCTTAATGAGATGTTCCTGTGAGGCGACAAATGGCCTCAATGGGGTTTTTTTTTCTTTCTTTTTTTTTTTTTTTTTGCAAGCGCCGCCAACACATCAAAAACATGTCAGAGAGCAAGATAACCAGCGCTTGGTGCCAGCAAGCTTCACCCTGAAGCTTTTAAACCTCGTGTCCAATTATTCCTCCTCCTCTTTATTGTTATTAATGTGTCCCTAAAAATTCAATTTAGGTTTTTCTTTTTCATGGGCACTCGATCAACTCTGCAATCAGCCTTTTTCTTTGCCCAGTGGACCTCATTGTAAATCAAAGAAAAACGCAAGTCAACAAATTGATTGCTGTTTGGGCTGCAACAACACTTAAAAAAAAATAAATAAATAGTGTAAACACAGCAGAGCCAGAAGGTGGATTTAGATGCTTTCCACGTGCGGTGCAGAGCTAAACAAGGCTCTGTGTAAACGCTAACCCAAGGACCCATGTAGGTTGCCGAGAGGCGCGTTGCCCTAATGCTAACGGAGAACACTGTCGGGCAATTGGCTTGTTTACATTTCATCAGTGGATAATTCAGCAGGTCTACAATGCAAATGGCTCAGTTAAACAAAAGGGGGACAATAACAGGGATTTTTCTCCATCTTAAACGACTCAAAGCGGCTGGTTTTCTGCAGACACCAGAAGGAATTTTAAGGTCTGACGGTAGTATAAGATTAGACATGTAAGAGGTCTGCTTTAGTCTCATCTTTACTAAATATCTCTTATGTAAAAAATAAAAAATCTATGTCGACACAAGAACATCATAAATACTGTACAAGATATGATGCGCAGCTAAAAGCACACGGGCTTCTCTGAATGTTACCCAGTCAGGATTGTAAAGACCAGCTGCAGTAACAACAGCAGACTGAGAATGCGGAACCGACAGCGAGCTGAAAAGCCGCTGACCTTTAAAGCGCCGCCTATTACATGCTGTGCGATCCAGCTGCACCTTCAGCTGTTCGGCCATGTCGTACAACGCAGAGATTCCTGACACCGGACGTTTAAAGTGGAAACGAATATTAATTAGGCCAACAGTATCCAGTGAGGCTGCTGGATAACAAACAGCCAGGACATTAAAGCCGCTGTTGGTTACTGGTCGCCATGACAGCGGGCCGCTGTTGTTCCTCGCTTCAGATACGACCCAGTTCAATCCTGACTGCAGACAGTCTGTCTGTGCTAAACCTTTTTCAACACTATAAGCATGAGTCAGTTCTACCTCTAGCACCTTAAAATATAATGTCTGTTTTTGACAAATAAATATGCAATCCAAATGTTTCTGTCATTTCTTAAAGTGGCAGTATTATGCCACTTTAGGCACATTGTGCTATTTTGTAGCACAATGAAGTAACTGCTAACTTCAGTGAACAAAATGCTATATATATACATCAAGTGCAGCTTAAAAGAAATGTTACTTTGTAAGTTAACACTTTGAAATTGAGCCTCTGTCTCTTTAAGAAGCTCCTGCTCGTTCTAAAACTCCGCCTTCAGGAAGTCATCACAGCGTCAGTCCTCTATTGACCCTTTAACCACATTTCAGTTTCTGAAAGAGCAGAAGATTTCAAAGTGATGGAGGCCCAATGTCAAGGCGTTGACTGACAAATTTAAACTTCTTTTAACTCAGATTTACTATATATAGCACTTTTGTAACTGAACACAGTTGCTTGGTTTGCTATAAAGTGCAACTCTGTGCCTGGAAAATGGAAAATGCTGCCTCTTAAAGGTGAAATAAACTACAATTCGTGACACTCGATTGTCTAAGTTGCTGAATCCTGACATTTGAATCCAAAAGTCAATTTTACAAAACACTGACCCTTGAAGGTATTGGACTTTTTTTTGTGTGTTTTTTTGTTTTTTCTTATTTTTTACCATCTTAATTCATGTCCCAAAATGACTAAGGAAGTCCACCTGTGACCTACTTAGTTTGCATTGTGCACAAACCCTATTTCTAACATCATTAGCCACTGTAGGGAACACTTTTAGAACGGGACGTTTTAAGCATAGTAAGCGACTTGCTCTGGAGTTTTTTGTTTTGTTTTGTTTTTTTTACTGGCACTCCAACGTAGAGAACGAGGATCAGATCAATTATTTCCTTTCTGCAGTGAGGATAGTTTGAAAAAGAACCGTGTCAGCGACTTTCTGTCGCTAATTTATCCCGCCTGCCTCTTCAGAGCCATTTCTCAACATCACCAGGACCGTCTGCGCAGGTGCTGACCATTAGTGGAGCTGGTTCACCGTGTTCAAATACATGCCTGTGATGAATGGCGACCAACACGACACAGATCAACGCAAAGCGGAGAACGGGCTTTCGGGATGGTTCTAAATAAAAATCTGAATGTGAACGAGTCGAGATCAAAGTCAAACCAACAGAGTAGCAATATATGACATGGTCAAAAAAAATATGTCTGAAATCCACAAAAATTAAAAATGATGCAATCAAAAAAAAAAAAAAAAAGAGGAAAAAAAATGAGCCGACTTCAGTTTGTCCTTGAACAAGTTCTGTTGACGGAAAGTGTGGGACCAACTTTTGCTGCAGCTACAATCATCGTTTCCTGATTCACTGCAGTAATCGCAACTTTTCCGAGACTCTGACCAATCGCATGAACGTTTTCAGCGTTTCCCTCCTTTCTGACCAATCACTGCAACTCCTCTGAAATCGGTCAAAATGACCAGAAGTTGAATTAAAGTTGGTCCCTTTTCAATTCAACTTCCTGTTTCACTGTATCAGATGAAAGCAGAATCGAACAAAAACACGCATGATGCTAAATGGTAACATTTAGCCTTTTTTTTTTTTTTTTTTTGAGATATGATTTGTGCAAACTCCACGTCTCATTTAATGGCAAAATTCGACATGGTTGGAATATTAAAGTTCTGCACGGAAACGCAGTGACTGTTGCTTTCCGCTTGACTAAAATAAATCTTTCCAAAGAGTCAGAATTGTCGCTTGAAATACTTTTTGGAAAAAGTTTCACTGAAGCCAGTCATTTCAGGCTGCAACGGTCACAGGATGATGCGCTTCGTTAGTTTTCCTCAACACTGAGCTTTTTGCATCTGTCTGAAAAGTTTAATCTGCACCTTATTTTTTATGTAACACAAAAAGTGTTAAAAACTTGTGGCCCATATTTAAATTGCTACTTTTCAGCAAATTGCTAAAATGGCCACATCTCACTGTCAGCGAGCAAAGTGTTGTTTTTGTTTTTCTTCTTTTTCTCCACTGACTCGTTGTTTGCTGCACCTCAGCAGCCCCTTTCCGTCTCTTCGCGGTTTTCGGCTTTAAGCCGCCTACTGAGCTGTCGCGCTGCACAATAGATTAATCATTTCATTAAAATTCAATTTGGCGTTTAGTCACAAGCGTGACCCGTGTCTCGCGGGAATATTCATTAACAGTAACTGACAACAAACCCAGCAGTCATGATGAGGAGACATAATGTGCGACTCCAAAACGAGACACGGGCGTCGTTCTGAGGGTGACGGCTGAACGGACGGGCGACTGATGCTGCAGCCAGGCAGGCGGGCTGCAGTTTACAGAGCCATAAATACAGTACAGGGAAAAAATGATTCATCTCGAGGGGGAAAAAAGAAAAGAAAAACGTGAAAATGTAACATTTTTGACTTTTGGAAAAGTTTCAACTTTTGAGGTTTTTGAGAAAACCTCTGAGATTAGTCTCTAAAGTGTCTTTCTAGAAAGTCTTCAACTTTTCAAGCTCAGTGATTTCCATGTTGTTGTTTTTTTTTTTTTTTTTTTTTTTTTTTTGTTTCTAGAATATTTCTGAGGTTAATTTCAAAATGTTGCTGTTTTTTGTAAAAAAAAAAAAAAAAAATATTTTTTTTCTATTTGCAAAATCCCTATGACGCTGTTTTAATCGGTGTGAGTTGCCCTGTTGAAGCCACATTTAAAAGTCCCACAGTGAATCTTGAACTCAAACCTCTGTCACCTAAAAATAAATAAAATAATAAATAAAATGGAAATTACAGAGTTCAGACCATTCCAATATATTTATTGAGCCCTTTATGTCATACAATTATTCTGGTAAATTCTTTAACAGCTTTTTTTAAATTCATCAAACACAGTCCTGCAGTTGTCAAGGCAACATTGCTGTTTTTCATCGTGACTTGCTGCTAAGTAAAAGCCTTTCTTCCTAAAGAGTTTGAGAGATTGAGCCACGTCTTCCTATCAGCTCGTCTAGATTATTTTAAATTCCTTTGTTGGCTCAGATCGGTCATCGTTTCCCCGTTTGCAGCTTGCAGAAGATGCTGCTGCTGCTGGTCTGTTAACAGGAAGCAGTGAACAGGAAACGGTTGGAACCAGAAGTTTACATACACTAAATAAAAACCATTTGTTGCACTGTCTGAAGTAAAATGAGATCAAACTGCTCTTATTTCAATTTGTCAAATTCCACAATAACGAGAAAAAGAAAATGTCAGATTTATTTATTTTTTTTGTCATCTTGTTAAGAAACATTTTTCTTATGTAATTTTTCACAAATATCAGCGCAATGTGGAATGAAAGTGAATCCATCCTGAACATGAAAAAGATTCAGTTAAACAGTGGCACTTAAATGTGACAGCAAATTGTTCCTAGTTGATATTTATCAAACAATGGCTCAAGTCATTTTTTGACAGTTTATTATTTTTTTCCCACTTTTTTCTGCTTAAATCATCTTTTGGCATTAGGAAGTGGGTGATTTATTTTTTTTTAAATTTTTTTCCCCGAAATCACTTTTGACAAAAAATAGACTTAGGAAGGTGACAGTATAATAAAGTTAAAAAAACCACTTTTTTAAAAAAAAAAAAAAGAACATGTACTATTTGCGCCTCTGAACGACTTTTTGTTTGCATGACATAAAAATGTCTCTGTATTGTTGATTGTACAGGTTGCAAACGCCTGCATTTGACCCTCGCTAACTTCCACATACTTTCACCACAAACCAGCAGCAAACCCAATCATTTCTTCGGTTTGGAGAAATAAAAGCTGAAGGGGGAATAAAACCCCTAGCAGTTTTTGTTCTTTCAACCCTCTGAACTTTATGATTCCATAAATCTACTGAACAAGCTACATCCACGCTAAAGCTGAAATCACTTCCAAATCACACGTCTCTATTTCAGAGGCATTTATGTTCCCTGAATATTTTGGTGTTTTACGGGTTAAAACCTGTTTCCAGTGCATAAGCAATCCAATTTATTAGCTCCGAAGGGCCAGAACATCCATTTATTTTTGTTTCAAGTCCATCTGCCGTGAATATTTCTCTGGAGCCGGAGCAGAGAAGCAGCCGGCCGATGTGATGTAGTTGAATATTGATTGCACCAATTTAAAATATCTACCTCCTTAGAGCAATTGAAACACACACACACACACACACACACACACACACACACACACACACACACACACACACACACAGTTAAGTGAATAAGCATCCCACAGAGTCCACTTATCAACACTAGTCCACGTCTCTCAGTGCCCTCGGAGACGGGGAGTTATTCTCGCGGCGCCCCCTCTGGCAGGCAACAGAAGGACGCGTGCTTCTGCTGCCTGAAAATGCTCTTCACCTTCCTGCTCTAAAAGCAGGAAGGTGAAGAAAAGTCTGTAATTTTCATTCTTCAGCTTCACATGAATCACATTTCAGTGGCTCTGACAATACAATAATGGAAAGATTTAACAAAGAAGGTTCGACACCGACTCACAGTGAAGGTTTCTGAAAGAAAAATGACAATTTTTTATATTTTTTTTATTTCATGAACGGCAGAGTTTTGCAATGATCAAAATTCCTTATTTTTCAAGGTCAGCAGAGGTGTCGCACCTCGAGTTCTCTGAAAAAGCTTGGTGCATAAATCTGGCCGGTCGTAGATTTTTACGTGGCCCTTTAAACTCCTAGTTCCATCAATAAGTCCTTCCAGTTTTTCACAAATCTGCAAAATTCACACAAAATTGAGTCTCCGCTTTTTTTTTTCTCTGAATTTTACTGCCTTTTTTTTCTTTCTTTTTTTTCAGAATTGGTCGCAAAGTGACAGCCGCCTCAGTCTTACTTGTTGTCAAGTCAGAATTGATAATAAGAGCAATAAAAAGCCACATTTAACATCATACATTTGGACAAACATTGTAAGATTCCTCATAGACATTTCTGAAATCTGCAAATCTGATTGGAAAAAAAAGAAAATCATTAAAACAGTCACAAAATCCTGCAGGAACAGCTGCTTACTGATATTTTAATATTTTAACAATTCAATTGGTTTTATCAATATATTCTGGCACAACCAGTCCTTCAAGAACGTTCAGATTTTTGATACGGCCCAAAATGAACCTTCACTCTTTTGTTCAGGCAAAAGCTACACCTAGACGTAAACCCACCAGCGGTTGGGCAGTCATTACTGACCACCCTACTGCTGGTGGATGGTCGAAATGAAAAGCGCAATATAGGTCCAGTTTATTTAACAGTTCGGACCGCCGTGTCCTTGCCATCTTACTGTTACTGATTCCAGATCTTTGGCTGTTCTTGCAAACCGTGGGTTTCGATGCGTCTGTGTGTTCTTGGACAAATGTTAAATCCTCAAGAAAGCCCAAAAATGCTGTTAAAGTTCTTCAAAATGAAGTTCTGTAATCTTGCTAAAGTGGCATTCCTGAGCTTCGTGTTTTTCCCTCTTGTCCTTTTTAATTACTTTTCTCCAAACGCCGAGGTTCCATGATCCCAGTCCTGCTGGTTTTCATGTTGCTACCTTGTTGAGGTTTTCTGTAATAACTCTCCACTTATGGCTTCATGCCTCTTTTGAAAGCACCGAGTCTGCTGTGCAGACACAACCATATCCTTTGAACGCAAGACTAGTTCGAGGAATGTGACTTATTGAACTTGTCATCAACAATAAATAGCCTTGGCCAATGATGCCTCTCGCCAGCGGTTGTTCTGACAGGCCCAGGCTGAAAATGTCAGCTTGTTATATAGCTGTCATCTCGGACTCGGTAATGAGGGAGATGATACCGCTCAGGCCAGAGCTCCCAAACAGGTAACGTCAGTCAGACATGGGGGGGTCAGACTCGTGTTTCAGGCTTTGTGTGTCACTTCCTACTTTTGACCGAAGCCAGCCGCCATCGTCAAGCTGTATTTCCGCCAATTACTGTCCCAGTTTGAGAGAAAATTGTTGGACAATAATGGGGATCCCTCGGCTGCTCTGCCAAGAGGTAATTGCCTGGCTCCACACGGACGCTGGATTGTACCGAGTCGCTTTTTGGGGGAGTGGAACAAGGTGATGGAGGACAATTTAAGCATTTTTCTCTTTTCTGTCTTCTTGTATTTATTTATTTTTTAGCTAAAATCTGACTCTGCTTATATTAAAAGTACCAGTTTAACTTTTCCACATTGTGCTATGTGACAACCACAAGATTTTAGGAGATTTTTATGTGCTGGAACTACAAAAAAGTTGTGCACAATTGTGAAGGAGAAAAATAAGAGGAGAGGCGTTGTGAGCGAAACGGCTCCTAAATGAGGGGTGTTTTTGTTTTACCCTCCAGGATGAACCAGGCTCCTACCAGTGGATTCGAGGAGGATGTCGGGACACGCACCACTCACCATGTCATGTACCCAGAGAGCGCCATGGACTTGGACAACAACACCAGCCTGGTTCTGATCCCGTTCAAGACTCTGGACCTGCAGTGGATCGTCAGCGCTCTGACCACTGGCACTATCACACAGTAAGAGCTGCGAGAGAAGCTGCAGCTCCACTGAGCTCTGAGCTCAAATATGAGCGACGGACGAAGCGTGATGTGAAAGTCAAACCCAAGAAATTAGCATCAGCTAAATTCAGCATCAACAGGTCAATCAGACTGGAAATCTCACTAGAATCAGTTTCTGTGCATCTGATGTTTGGCATCATCACTGGAAAAAGCAATAAGGCAACACAGAAATTACCTGTTCAGAAATGTGTGTAACAACATAATCATTATTGGGTTTTTTTTTTTTTTTTTTGCCTTGTTTCAAGTTTTTGTTCTCATGAATATTGTACAGGTAGTCATAAAGTAAAACAAAAAAGTTTGTTTTTCTCTCTCGGTGTGAGAAGGAAAAAAATTACCCACTTTCTCGCTGCAGAGGCATCATCATGCATGCTGCATGTATCACACTCCCAGCATCATTTCCACTCCGCTAACACCAGATTGCCATCCAGTCACACTCTCCCGCGTTTTCTATTCGTCTCTTTGCCACAACAAGGATAATCACTTTGGTTATTATTTTTTCCTCCTCCTTCTTCTTCTTTTCCAGCACATTTCACCTTCTCTGTCACTTACCCATAATCATTAGCTCAACTACTGGACGCGCAGGGATGAAACGGAGCCGCTGCCAAGCAGAGCCGTGGCACATAAATCAGTCGTGCCGCGACGCAACACGGTGGGAGTTTCCGAGCGAATGTGGCTCATGGCGGTGGAGCGCCTCAGCAATCCGTCTGCGTCGTTAAATCTGAACTCCACCGGCGGAGATGTCGGCTTTGGCCGACGGCGGCCTTCGGGTCGCCGTGGGTCCTTGCCGCGTTTCCGGCGAGACCGGGCTCCGGGCGTCGAAGGACGCGGGGCTGTTGGTTCAAATTTGCGTAACGAGGAGACGTTTTTCACGCTAACCAAACATGGGCTCAGCAGCAGGTGTCGCACACACACCTTTCTATTTAAATATTTGGTGTCTATGTTTGGAGCTTCACACCAGATGCTCTCGTGTTAAAAAAAAATGGAAAAAACAAAAGAACGAGCTTTACTTTGGTGTCTGCCTCGGTATCTGGATTTAATTGGCTCAGTTCGCTCAGGCTTAATGAAGAAAGACACTGGACATTCATTTTATTCACCATCTGTCACTTTTGAATGAAGCCATTTAGATGTGTTATTATTCTGGAGCTCTGGCTTAAAAAGAGGAATATGACTTTGTATGTGTGTCTCTTGCAGCACATATTTACCAGTTAAAGCCAGGATAAAGGCGAATAAAGATAAGGTAGGCTCACATATTCATATTAAATGTATTTTCTTGATTAAAAACGCAATGTAACTTAGTTTCTGCTTCTTTATTTGTTTTTGTTTGTTTATTTCAGGTGTTGATTTATAGTCCAACTTTTTTCAAATATGTCCACGAGTCGTGGCTCGAAGGTCACGGGCGATATCCGTCGACTGGCTTCCTCAGCTTGCTGCTTGCTCTCCACATATGTGACGAGGTAAGCTGCACCTCTCCAGTCCAGCAGCATCGTCTGTCCGTACCGCGCTGTTCTCGCATGCTTCATTATTTTGTCCAACAAAGGGAGCTAAAGTAACATGGATCTGGACTGAGCCACGCTGCTTTCCAAAAACATTTGTACCGCTTGAACCTCAGTGGAGGCACCGATTGCGAACGCTGCAATCGCTGACTGGCGCGGCTGAAACTCTTCGGGAGAAATCCAGGTCATGAGAGAAAGGCCAGATGGAGCTGTGAAGGGAGATGAGAATCGAGTTGAATTGCGTTGGAAGGCAATGACCAGACTACAATAATTGACATGTTGACAAAATTGATGGAAAAAAAACCAGAAATCTACCCAAACCTGATTCAAATCTTCGATCAGGGAAAGCGTCGCCGATATTTTGATTGCTTTGAACATCAGAAGAGTCAGAAAACTGCACCTTTACTGTAATCAATATCCTTCCCGCAATTTCCAAGTCATAGATTCATAGTTGCATGTTTTACTGACAATAGCTGAGGGCTACTGTTGATGATTTTACATTTCATTGGTTTGTCATTTTATTGGGATTGGTTTTTCTGTTTCAGGTCAGCGTGTTCGGCTTTGGCTCCGACCGGTACGGAAACTGGCACCACTATTGGGAGGAGAACCATTTGGCCGGAGCTTTCAGACACACTGGAGTCCATGACGGAGATTATGAATATAATGTCACCTTGCTGCTGGCGGACAAGCACAAAATCCGAATGTTCACTGGCAGATGATACCAAGCATGGGATGACCAGCGAATGAACGTCAAATGATGGGAGGGGGGGGGATAAAAAATACAAATAAAATACTAATTTTATCATGTCTGCAAACATGTCTGTTTGACCTCTTTTGTTACAGGCTGGTTATTTCTCACTAGCTGAAGCTGCTGGCACGGTAATTAGAAACCAATAAAGCTTTCTGTCAAACAGGCGAGACAAAAAGCAACACCACAACGTTCCACCGCAGACTGAGCAGCCAGGAGGAACATAAAAATGCATGCCATATTAAAATGCCAATGTCACATGATTAAACGTTTCCATCTGCTTTTTTTTTCTCTCCTAAACAACTTAAATTTATTTATTTTTTCTGTATGACTTTCTGTGGACATCTTAAGCTCTTGTGTTAATGAAATTGAAAAGAATACAGCTGTTCTCTCAGCAGCAGAAAGACAAAGTGCTACATTATACTCCTGATGTATGCGTATGGAGACCTGAATTGCTAAAACGGCCCTTTTTCTTTTTTTTTTTCTTTTTTCTTTTGAAGCTGCTAAGCCCTGCATTTATGGGCAAAAAAATAAAAACTAGTGTCAGAACCCTATTGACTAAGGTGTAAATCATATTCATAAATCGACACAATGCGAGAGTTGAGGCGTCTTGGTTTAATGGCCGTCATGACAAAGTCTCGGTTGTTTTTATTGCGCCGATCAATTCTCACATTGCTCATTTCCATCACGTCGCTCCTTTGCCTGTGTCCTTGCAGATGCTTGACGATCGAAGATCATTCTCAGAACTTATCCCCCAAGGAACGCATTTTATTACAATGTAACTTTTATGAAATATATATATATATATATATATATATATATATATATATATATATATATATATATATATATATATATATATATAACACCCACTGGGCTTTCTTTATGCCTTCAAGAATAACTGATGCTGTTGGCCTTCAAACATTAGTATCCAAACTGGGAACATTTCAGTCAAACAAACATTCAGTTTTTCTTTAATTATTTTTATGTTTTGGTAATTGAAAGTGGATTCAGCCTGTTATTTTTCCCCAAAAAATGTTTTCCGATTTTAAAATGCAATCTAAAAAGGAAATGCATTTACATTCATAGAAAAGTGATTTGTCCTGTTGGTTGTTTAATGGGCTTAAACTTTTAATCATCCGACATTTTTCAGTGATTAGTCTCTTATCACGATGAAGACTTGAGGTGAACTTCAATGTTCTTGATTTTAATTGCCCTCATTTCCCGCCTTTAGCTCTTCCAAACAAACTTTAACCTGCTGACGTTGTGGTGCGTTCCATGACTCTTGGACGTCAGATTAAAGTTTAAAAATATGATCTCGATTTATTGAAGTTGAAATTCCAACTGGGAATGATGGCTAACAAATGTTAGCATGTCAGACAGAGCAAGTCTGACATGCTAACATGCCACTGACAGTTTAACTTGGGACTGGAGCAAGGTTTACTTGGGGATGATGTCATAACAGTTTCTGAGGTAAATGGGGGGAAAAACATTTATATGGAGCTAAATTGGGGCCATAAAGTTTGTTCAAATGAAAAAAATTAGCTGAAAAAATATTATATGAAAAGTACAAAAAAAAAAGTTTCAAATCTTTATAAAAATGTTTTGGCCCTAATTTAGCTTCATGCACTTAGCTACTCTCCTAAAGTCACCATGTTTAAAAAAAATACTTAATGCACTTTCTAGAACAGCTAAATTACTCACCCAGAAGCTATTTCTTCAATCTACTGAAAGTTTGAGCCTTAAGGATAAAGAATCATTATGATTGGGTTTCATATAATATAGCCTGCAAAAATATGCCTTATTACTAATTTATATATATATATATATATATATATAATATATATATATATATATATATGTATATATATATATATATATATATATGGAGGGTTCCATCCCAAATCCAGCACGCTGAGACTGTACACGAGCCGCAAGGACGGAGGCAGAGGACTAGTGAGTGTGAGAACCACTGTCCAGGACGAAACAACTAAGATCCATAAATACATCAGGGACAAAGCCTCAACAGACAATGTGCTCAGTGAATGTCTCAGACAACAGGGAACGGAGGTTGAGGTGCCAGAGATACCATCATGGGAGGACAAACCCCTACATGGGATGTACCACCAGCAAATAACCCAAGTGGCTGATATCAGTAAATCCTACCAATGGCTGGAAAAAGCTGGACTCAAGGACAGCACAGAGGCCCTCATCCTGGCAGCCCAGGAACAGGCCCTAAACACCAGAGCAATAGAGGCCCAGATCTACCACACCAGACAAGACCCAAGGTGTAGGTTGTGCAAGGAGGCCCCTGAGACAGTCCAGCACATCACAGCAGGGTGCAAGATACTGGCAGGGAAAGCGTACATGGAGCGACATAATCAAGTGGCAGGCATAGTGTACAGAAACATCTGTGCAGAATATGGACTGGAAACCCCAAGATCAAAGTGGGAAACACCCCCAAAGGTGGTGGAGAACGCCAGAGCTAAGATCCTGTGGGATTTCCAGATCCAGACAGACAAAATGGTAATGGCGAACCAACCAGACATTGTCGTAGTGGATAAACATCAGAGGAAAGCCGTTGTGGTAGATGTAGCAATACCAAGTGATTGCAACATCAGGAAAAAGGAGCACGAGAAACTAGAGAAATACCAGGGCCTCAGGGAAGAACTAGAGAGGGCCTGGAAGGTGAAGACCACAGTGGTGCCTGTGGTCATCGGGGCCCTCGGGGCAGTAACCCCAAACTGGAGCAGTGGCCACAACAGATCCCAGGAACAACATCAGACATCTCAGTCCAGAAATGTGCAGTCCTTGGCACAGCCAAGATACTGCGCAGAACCCTCAAGCTCCCAGGCCTCTGGTAGAGGACCCGAGCTCAGAGGATAAGAACCACCCGCGGTGGGTGAGAAGGGAATTTTTATATATATGTACATAGTGACAGATTTGGAATGAAAAGTAAGTGCCTTCATGAACAGTTTTTGACATTTATTTTACCGTCAAATTCAGCTGCATTCTGATATTTACAAATTTGTAACGTCTCTGTTATTGTCTGTTCTAATTTAAAAAATAATAGCCTAATAATTCAAACGATATTTGCAGTATAACAATCTAAAAGTTACAGTTAAGATGTCGACATGTGTCAGTTTTTCAGCATCATTCCATGCAGTGGAGGTTTGAAATGAAAATCTATGTGCTAAGATACTGCATGTATTTAAATGTTCATTTATTTCTCTGTGCTGTGGTTGAGGGGGATGAAAGCATATCCATTCACACTCCACAGTGTTTTTTTTGTTTGTTTGTTTTTTCAACAGACTTTTCAGACGTGAAGGTTTGGACTCTGTCTCCTGATTGGTTAAGGTTTGCTCCATGTGCCTTGAAGCCAAACTTTCCATTGTGACCTGCTGTACATGTCTTTGCAAATCTGTAGAGTTGTCTGAAGGCTGTTGTTGTTTGTTGTTCTACAGGGAACACTGTCATCTAGTGGACGAGCACTTGTTCTTTTCATTAATAATCCTGAATAGATGTGATGCAATACTAGCAGTAGATGCTTCATATTTCGCTGTGCGTCTTTTAAATAATATTTTTGAGTGTTTGAAAATCATGGATGAAGCAACATGTCAACTTTGGTGGCCGGAGAAGTTTCGCTGATGTTGACCTGAGTGGGACAGACGGTTGATTAAAATTTAAATAATTTAGTCATCCAGCCATCTGTGGATGCAAAGCCAATCTGTATATTGCTTTTGGATGAAAGATGTGGGGAGGTGGGTGAATTATTCATATGTGATTCAAAAGAGAAATATTTTCTCATAAATAAAAATCAGTATTTTAGATATCATGGTGAGAACTTTTACTGGATGTCCTTTTGTTCTGCAGTGTTTTAAAATCAACATATATCCTCATTATTCCTGTGTGCATTTCTGAAATGACTTCATCAACCACAACTGGAGAAATTAATTATCAGCGTTGTTTGCATCTCTCTTTTCCATCGATGTACACTACAGATAAATTTTTTAAATAAAATTTTTGAATTCATTTTGTTTTTTGTTTAATATGATTTATATATTTTTTTAAAAATGGTTGAGATAGAGGTTGCACAAAAGGGCGGACGGTAGGGGGTGCTGTAGCTCCCTCTGGATTGGACATTACAGTCCTCCCACAATTCCCGCGCCCGAAGATAGGGCGTTTTTATTGATTTAATTATTTATTTCGATTTAATAAGAAGTAAAAGTTGACAGTCAAGTATTATGGACGGTGTAATAAATGAACAAAAAATAAAAATAAAATAAATAATCAGAAAATTGGAAATCACAGTGTAATTATTTTGCATATAATCAGCGAGGAAAAGCCGGAAGCAGCTCCACCAGGTTTGTTAGCGTTCTGAAAGGTACAGGGATGTATCGTTAAAAACAGGAAGGAGTTAATTTGGAAAAACTAAAACGTAGTTTCTCTCACCCCTTAATGTTACATCACTTAAGTGTGAAAGGAGGTGGGCATGCTGGGCATTACTAGATCATAGGCCTGGCGATGTTTCCGTGGCACCAAAGATCGGAAGCTACACCTTACAATGACATATATCAAGATAACAATTCAACATTAAAATATTAACAGATGTTATAATTATACATGTAACAGCTTCCCCTTTATGCCCGTCCCGTCATACACACAGAGGAGGCCAGTTGGTTGAATTTTCTGTAATAACTGTAATAAATGGTCAACACAAATTAGTACAGTGAGCTCCACTACTGGTCCATCAGCTCTCCGCATACACAGTAGAGCGCTCAACAGACTGCGTCACAAACAATCATTACAATCTGGCTTAACAACATATCAATCAATCAATCAAATTTTATTTGTATAGCACATTTCAGCTACAAGGCATTTCAAAGTGCTTTACATCATAAACACAAAACACGAAGGCATGCAACATAGAATACATATTACATTTCAAATGCAACTCTAAACAGGTGCGTTTTTACTTGAGATTTGAAGGAAGTCAGGGTTTCCGCTGTTTTACAGTTTTCTGGAAGTTTGTTCCAAAGTTTTGGTGCATAGATGCTGAATTTTTCTAACAAATGATCGTATAGTGATATTTGATTATTAATACTTCTTTAAAATTAATTTAACACAATCTGGTCTATTTCCTATAAATAAAAAAAAATAGACAGACAACAATCAAATTTAACTAATAAACTAATTAACAGTAACTTCTAACTGAAACAGGGAACAAACAAACTGACAAGCTGGTAAATACAGCAAACCGACAATACAGACAAACCGACAAAACAACTGAAGAAAAACTGACAAACATAACTGACAAAATAATTTACTAATAAATAATATAATATAATTACCTGTAATAAATGGTCAACACAAATTAGTACAGTGAGCTCCACTACTGGTCCATCAGCTCTCCGCATACTGTAATAAAACTCCACGTCAGTCTTTGAGCACACCTACTATGACTATTCAGAAAAGAACTGGATTTGGTGACTTACCACAGTAGAGCGCTCAACAGACTGCGTGGAATTTACGGTTTAGCTTTGTATTTATAGGCAATCAGTAGGGGGCGCCAAAAACCATTCATCACATGGTAATTACAAAACATATTTTAGCAAGAATTTCATCTTAATACCCGTTACATACATATCTATTTATTTGCCTTGAAAGAGTGATTTGTAACTGAACTATGTTCTACAACACGAGATGTCCTGCATAAATCTTTTACTATTTAGCTGGTGCAATTTGCAACTTCCATAATGCAATTTCTCTCGCGCACCAGCACGTGCCTTTCGTCACTCAGCCTTCGTCAATAGAAGTCATGGAAACGACGTTCACCTCGGCAACCCTATAAATGACGCTGACCTTCTGGAATCTTCCCCTTTGCTACGAGACTTTTGAAGGAGACCCCAGAAGAAGCATAACGCCTCTGAAGGTCTGAACCTGTTGAGAAGAATACTTTGCAAAATCTCGCTCAAGAAGCTCTTGCTGAAATAGCATTTGCTGAAGAACCCCGAAACCCGCGGAAGATGGATCCTGGCCCGGAGAAGCACCAGCAGGGTGACCAACTGGAAGGTTAATATTATTATTCTGCTACTTTCAATAAACGAAAACAAGTTATTACTAAAGTAATAATGAATGGTTTCGTTTATTTTGTGTTTGTGTGCGTTTTTATAAAGAAACACTGCCTGCTGTACAAAAAAATGACAAGTAGCATTCTTGCTAGCAGAGATCTTTCTTAACTAATGAGCCTTTTTCTTGACTGAATTTTCTGGAAATGTAAGGGATGTTAAATATATGTATTTTAGTTAATTATAGTCAAATTACTTAAATTCATGTCAAATTCTTGAAAAATGAGCTCGCTCGTGACCGTTATTTTTTGAAAAATGCTCTGATAAACACTCAGTTTCCATGGATACGCCAAATGAAAAACATGAGCTATTTAATGGTAAAAGAAACATTTAACAACGTGTGTTTAACCCCTTTGATGGCCTGTAAATGTAATCATTTTGCTTTGTTTATTTAAAGAAAGGAACATATGTTGTTTTTTTAGCATAATGTGGTAAAATCTGCAAATTGATTGAAACAAAGGTGCTATAAGTGAGAGCATCGGATTTAATGACTTCACAAAGCTTTATTAACACTAGTGTTCGAGAATAAATATTATGCTGATTTCAAAAGAAAGAAGAAAAAACTGTTGCGTTTCTGTCCATTTGTTGGAAAATTAGCTTGCTTTTGACTGTTATATTTTGAAAAATGTAGTGACACACACTGGGTATCCATGAACACTGAATGAAACGCATTAAACATTGAATATTACCTTAAAAAGCATTTTTAAAAATGTATTTTCCCTATGACACTATGATTCAATAGTTTAGTTTTATAGTTTTATTTTTTTTTCAAGATAGGGGAATGGTTTTGTGACTTTCGTGTTAGCTTATTGAAAGTTGTGGATAAAGCACTAGTGTTTGAGAAAAATTGTGCTTGTTGGAAATTTTTTTTTTGAAAAATTAGCTTGGAAATCTCCTTTTTTTTTTGTAATGTCCTGACAAAACATATTTTGTTTCCATGGCAATAACATCAGACTTGTAGAGGTTTATTAGTGTTCACACACTGATAAATCAGTGTTCATACACTGATGGTGATAAGATAATGGATAGTAGCCACAGCTGTTATCAAGCCATTGACCCTTCTGACCAACACCAGCAGGAAAGAAGTGTCTTGACCAAGGACACAACGATGGAGGCGGGCCATTCCAGGGCAAACCCCTACCACTGTTGCCCCAGTAATAAGCATCATTATGTGTTTGTGTGCACTCGTGTGTCTGTAGTAGTGATCATCAATAAAAGCTGGTTTTCAAATACAAAATAATGATTACTTTGTGAAAATCAGCTTTTATGGCTTTGGTGTCCAATTCTAGGCAAACTGGATGGTTCTTTATCCATTGTTTTTGAAAAATGCCCAAACATATTTAATTTCCATGGATATGTTGGGAAAATGCTATAAAATGACTTTAATAAAAAGTTAACAAAGACAAAACTTTTCACACATATACCTCCTATGATATCCCTAAATTATTTAGTTTATCTCTTTTAGATCTAATTTTAGAAATGTTACAAATGCTTACAGTGATTATCTTTTTTTTTGACAATATTTTTTATATATATTTTATATAAAAATATATGTTTGTTTTCCATGGATGCACTCATCTGAATACAAAAAAATAAGAAATTGTATTTAATTATCTACAGTTAACATTTTAGTAATTTAAAAATGCTAATGGACACAAATTATTTTTCAATTCTTTTATACTATAAAATGTATGTAAGCAGTAATTTAAGTTGAATAGTAGAGAATGGCTCATTTGTCTTGTTTTGGCTATGAAGATAAAACATACCTGTTCAGCAGCATCAAAGATTTATGTGAGTTATAGAAGGGAATTTCTTGCAGTGTTGTATATTATTCACACTAATGGTACAATGTAAGATTAAAGGTATTTTATTAGCTATTAAACAGTCTTCAACACAGTACATACTGTCATTTATATTTAGACATTTTCAAACCTGGGTTAATGTATTTTGGTATTTCAGTGTTCTCTTTAAACATTGCCTTTTATGAAGGTCTTGATACTGAGCTATAGTTTTTTCTTGTTTTCCTTCACAGCTTATAGTGTAGCGCTTCCAGCAGATGGAACCCCAACATTGGAGGAACATCAGGACGATGGTAAGGATCTTGGTAAGGTGTGGTCAAATGTTTTCCCTCATATGTCAGACACCATGGTTTCTGGAGGCCATGGAGAGGAGTCGACATGTAGTTCACCTCCGCAGTCTGTTGACTGTGCTACGAGCTCCAGTCTAGATGAGGTTGGTAATGACTGTGCTAGCAATTCTAGTGGTAGCAGTACTACTAGCTCCAGTGAGGACAAGGTAGGTAATGATTCTACAACCAGCTCCAGTGAGGACGAGGTAGGTAATGACTCTACTACCAGCTCCAGTCTGACAGTGGACCGTGCTTACCCTGCGTCACAGCTGCTTGAGATTCTTCCTCCAAATTTTAAATACATATGGAACATCAGGATGGCTCTGACACTTCAAGAGAGCATTTCTCAATTGGCTTCACTTGAATCCACACATGGACTTGACAAGCCGGAAGAGCCCATTTTGAGTCCAGATGACTCCAGACCTATTGGTATCTCACTACGTCATCAGGTAGGTTTGGTAGGGAATGTGGCTCGTGGGACATCTGTGACCGGCATGAACAGAAAGAGGACAAAGGACAGTGACTCTGAAGAGGAGCCCCCTTCAAAGAAGATGAGGGACACCGTTGCTATAGAGGAGCTCTCCTCCAAGAGGACCAGGGAGAGTGATGATGTTGAAAAGGAGCTCCTCTCCAAGAAGACCAAGAAGAGTGATGATGCTGAAGAGGAGCTCCCCTCCAAAAGGACCAGGGAGAGTGATGATGCTGAAGAGGAGCCTCCAGCCAAGAGGACTAGGGACAGTGTTTTTGCTGAAGAGGAGCCCTCTGCCAAAAGCACCAGGGAGAATCAAACTAGAGACAAGCTCCCTTCCAAGAGGACCAGGAAGAGTGATGATGCTGAAGAGGAGCTCCCCTCCAAGAAGACCAGAGACAGTGGTGCTGAAGAGGTACCTGTTCTCAGTCCCTCCTCAAATACGTTGTGTGAGGATCCCGTTCTGTCATTCCCTGTCCTTAGAGGGACGATGCATGAGAATTCTTTTCAGCCATCCCCTGTCTCCAGTCCATCAAAAGGGACTGGAGATTCTTTTCAGTCTTCTCTTGTCTCCAATCCCTCACCCATGACATTTTGGCTGAATCACATTAATTCACCCTTCAGTATTTCATCTAAGAGTGCATCTGAGGATGCAATTCTGTCCTCCCCTGACTTCAGTACCTCACCAACAATGCCAACTGACTGTCCCATTATGTCATTTCATCCCATCAGTTCCCCAGTCAGTGAAGATTCTGTTTCGTCATCCCCTATCCTCAGTTATCCACAAATGATGCCGTGTGAGGATCCCTTTGTGACTTCTTCCCCTGTCGTCAGTCCTTCACCATCAACATACTGCAAAATTCCAAGTCTGTCATTCCCTTGCATGTGTGTGTTTATGAAGTCTCAAACGGACAGAGAAAAGGAACCAACACCTTTAACTTCTGGAATTGGGTCTAACAGCAGAGTGAGTTCCAGACAAGTGTGGTTTAGACCTCGCTACGACTTGTCAAGTGATTCTGACTAGATTGGGATCTTGAAAAACTGAGAACCTTCCTGAGAAGTCCCATTAGGATATAATTTCTCTGTTGTTTTTATTAAAGCCAATAAAAAAATCCTGACGTAGCGTCTTGCACCGGGGCTCTTCTTTTTCCCGTTGTCAGATTTTTCATTTTAGGTGTTTGGGATTCTAATCACGCACTTCCCCACACTGTCCCTTACTCGCCTAAACAATTTACAGGCGAGTAAATTGTTCTTGCCTGTTCCTCCATTAATCCACTCTCAAAGTTTTTATCTTTCAGGTTTTAGCTGCTCGTCACTGGATTCTTTCTTTGTTGTCCATATGGTTCCTGTCCTCCTGGCTCCTGCTTGTAAGTTTTTGCATTCCACAACACATAATACTGCTTCCCTCCTGCTTGCATTAGGGAACATCAGGTTTACTAAATTAACACAGAAAGATAAACGATTTACTTTTGTTTATATGGCCATATTCATGTGTTGCAACACAGAAAGATCACAAAAAGAGAATAGACATTAAAAATGTACACACTAGTCTCTGATCTCAGATCCAGACTCCTCAGCTATCTGATGTTCCGATAATCCCAGGTTGGATCTCCTGAGCCTGCAATCCTCCACCTTAATCATCACCAGTCAGGTGGAGGAAGATAAGAGAACCCAGTTGATGAAAAAAGTACGAACATTTCTATCTACACAACATAACTAAGCATTTCAGATGTAGCTGCGTAGAGCTGGAAGTTAGAAAATGGTTCTGTCTGCTGTCCATGCATATTTTCCTCTTTAACTCTGTTGTCTTTTCTCTTTGTCATTTCTCTGTCAACTCATGTCACATGACTTGAGTTGACCAATAATTAAAGCAGAAGACCTGCTCCACCTGCTGTTCTACTGGTTGTAACAGATTGTGGAACAGGTGAGGACATGACGATGACTTGATCAAAAAGTCTCCTTCAATCATCTGTTATTTAGACTGAATGTGTGTCTGATTATGTGTTGATTCTCCACCATCTCATGTTAAAGTTCGATGAATATTAAAGAATTTTAGAAACATTATAGAAAACCCAGCACTGGTTTCTGATCCCAGATTCAGATTCAGCAGATCAATAATATCTGATCGTCCCAGGTTGGATCTCCTGAGCCTGTAAACCTTCACCTTCAACATCACCAAAAAGTTGGAGGAAGATAAGAGAGCATAGTTGACAAAAAAAGTACGAAAACATAGTTTTACCCACTTAATTTAAAATATGAATGAAATTGAGATCACTATTAAAACTGACAGTAAACTCAGTGACAGAAAAATATACATTTCTATTCTCTTTATTTAAACTTGTTGTCTTTTCTCTGCATTTCATTTCTCTCGTACGATTTGAGCTGCTGATCTACTGGTTGTAACAGATTGTGAAGAGGTAACGCCATGACGATCACTTGATCAAATACGGTGACCAACAGGTGCAAACGTGCAGCAAACAGCGAAATGAGCTGCTAACAGGTGAAATGGCACAGAAAAAGTGAAACAAAGATCTTTTTATATTTCCAAACTGAACTCGCTTATACCGTCACAGAAGCCAAAAACATGTTTCCACCATTTTTCAAGTGACGAGTGTTAAATACTGTATTCTAGTATGACAGAAGTATATATACATTCCTTGACTTTATACTTCTACTCTTGTATCATTTTTGGTTACTCTACTACCCTTGTGAATTGACTGCAGTTTTTTATTTGTCTTTGAAAAAATCAAAAACTGCATGAAGACCAGAGATGGGGATAGATGGAACCAACGATCTGACAGAATGACTAACTACTACAACTTCAGCTGCACTGGTTTTGTAGACTCAGTGTCTTTTCTTAATAAAACATTCTTATGGTTTTGTGTTTTCATATGGTATAATTAGCAAGCCATAGACTGTCCACCTACTTTCCTGGCATGCTTTTGACGATTGTGAAGACATAAAACAATGGACTGTATGTGTCCTACATACAGCCCACGCAACGGCGTATGAAAGCCATGGGCATGAAGGGTAATCTTGAAAGCATCTCCGCTTTAGTTTGAGATTGGAAAAATTGCTACTGTTTAAAAGTAATGTTCCATTCTCGGAGTGGTTATCTAACACGTAAGAAGTAGAACTTTTACCTTGAACTTAATAAACCCCGGAGGCGCCCATTAGGTGTTAAGGTGTTTCCCCGTCTCTTCGTGTTTAAGGCAAAGGGTCTTTTCTGTATTTTTTATGCGTTAGTTTTTTTAAATGCAATGCTGTCTCCTGAACTAAACAAGACAGTGTTTAAAATACCAATATGCTCCTCCGGTGCAGTAAACTTTTACAAAGGTTATAAAATGTACACAAGTGTTAAGAGTCTCATTCTGCCCAATTATTATGACCCTGATAAACATTTCACAAGCCCCGTAATGGCCCCAGAGAGAATAAATACAGCACAGAACATTCACGTTGGTGCTGAGCTTTCAGTTTTTAATGAATAGTTTTGTCACCAAATGCTTTCTACTCGTTTAAAATGCTATAAATGTTGGACATAAGATATCGTTTTAGGACATAAATCCAAACTCTTCCACATTTTCTCTTAGTGTACCCCCACTTAAAATATATCTGATTTCCTTTTTGGCTGTACAGCTGGTACAACTGCAGATTAATTTAAACATTGTAATTATTTGCAAGATTCATCCAAGCCAATTTTTTGTGATGTAATTTATCATGGATTTTTTTTTTTTTTTTTTTTTTTTTTACATAAATATAATTGGACATAATTTGACGAACTGACATTTTTGGATGGAAATGTTTCCACATAGAATAAAACCCATTTACCATACATTCTTATCAATTGCACAATCTAACTCAAATGTTATATTGTGTTGCTAATAAAATACAGGTAATATTTTGTAGTTTAAACTTAGCATGTCTTAAGCTGCATCACCTTGTATTCAGCAGTAAGCAAATTAAACGAACTCCAATTCACACACATACAAGAAGTAGCAAACTTATTCAAGCTAAGGCACAAAAGATTATTATATGCTGTATTAAACTAATACAGCACAAATCTTGTACAGCAAAAAAAATTATACTATCAAAGTAAATAAAAACAGTTTGAGATTTTAATTTCTTAGGACGTAATTTACAACAATCACTTGGCCATACTTTCTTTGAAGGGGGGATTGTGATGATTCAAAAGCAATCTTCTGATTACTTCAGAACATCAGAGTAGATATTTTTAATTACAGAAAAAAATTAAAATAAACAAATGCCAAACTCACTGGAACTCTTGGGAGAGATTTCCTAAATGTCCCCAAAAGGTTACAACAATAAGAAAAATGAACAAGACATGAAAAAACTGTAAACATAAATGAAGATAGAAAATATTTTTAAAAAGCAAGTGGGATAGAGAAGCACGTATGAGTTTGATGCAAAAGTTCGCGTGGAAAGAACTTTAGCATCAGTTTTGACTAGGCTGCCATTTTTGATCTTATGTAAGGTTTTTATTTTCTGGGAACGTGGGCTTCAGCTAAGTCATAAAAACTTTTACAGCATAGAAAACCCGCTGGTAATATATCTTTGTGTGTGGAGTTAAAATATATTTTCAAGCTTCTGAATTCAATTCCTAAAATTCAGAAATTACTTAAATAAATTAACTTTCAATGACAATTTATCGATATAAACCCGTAAAATGAGCCATTTTGTATTTCAAATTAAAACGACTTTTTCTTGGAACGGGGTAAATAGCCTTACCAATAAGCACCTTTAAATTGAGCTAAACTTCGTGAAGCTCATATTTTCAGGGTAAGTTTATCCACATAGAGTTTTTCCTTCAGGTCTGAACAACGCGGTGCAGAAACCGGCGGCGCTCCTTTAATACGCAGCGACGGGCTGATGACGCCATTAGAGTTCAGCAAGCAGCAAAACAAGGAAGCGCACCGCTGTCTGATGAAAGTCAATGTTTTCTTTGTAGCACAGGTAAGAAAGTCCAAAATGTTCGCTTAACCGCCTTTGGAAAATGACCTTTCCTTATTGCGTAGCCGTTTTATGAAAAAAAGTGCAACACGGAGTGTTTTATGGTGCCTTCAAGCTAGTTTCTAGAAGCTACAGGAGCTCCAGCTTTCACTTTAAAGCTTGTAACACGACGGCACTAAGCAATAATGTATACATGTTGGGTAAACTACAATTTAAATTTAAAAAAAGCGTCATCCCAGCGCTGCTGGCGGCGGCATAGCAAGCTAATGTGGTAGTGTGGCATTTTGGCTCTGAAACAATGTTCCTGATAAGACTTCCTGCAAGTGTCAGGCTGAGTAACCTGCTGCAGTGTGTAGGCCCTGGCTGGGTTTATTACTGGCGGCCGGAAGGGGAACTAAACTGCAGCAGTAGTTTCATGAGTGAATGAAAACATGTGGTCATCTACTTAACGTGTAGAGTTGAACGAGAGGTGGAACATTTTCTGAAGGTCCTTGGCATTTTAATTGTTGCATGATTAATCAGTGATGGTCAACACAGATTTTTAATCCGTGACAATGTAAGGTGTAATGTGAAACACAGGCAACATATGGATCACCAGATTTTAGCAGATTTTCCATTGTCAACCTCCTGTCAGCGTTCTGGTGGTTTGAACAGTAAGATATGTACGAAAATCCAATCAGTTCAGTTATTAACAAGTAGTCACAATGATGTAGCATAAAAACATTTATTCAAGGGTTGCAGTAATGTACTTATTTGGCAGGAGTACATTTCTGCCAAATGAATTACGGAAAATTACCATCTGTTTCCCTGGCAAATTTAATGACTTTTTTGACTTAAGGCAATATTCAAGTTTTTAATTTTAAGTATGTGAAATTAACAAAATGTTTTCCTGGATGCATAGGAGGGGATGTACTTGTGTATTTTTCTTGTGCAATGGCCTCAATAAGAGTCGTACTCTGAGTTTATAGCTGTAAAAGAAAATTGACAATTTCCCAAACAATGTTCTATTATGTGGAAAGTGTAGAGTATATAGAAAACTAAATAAGCACAAGTTATTAATTTATAAAGCAAAGTTTTAAATTCCTCAGTTCACTTTCAAAGTGCACAACAGTGGCAAAACAAAACGTTTTGAGGATTATTTTACAGGTCGAAAAGCCAACTTTTATTGCTGCACTACATTAAATATTTAGAAAACATGACATTGCAGATGTTATTTATGATTATCCCACATTTTCATCTCCAGCCTCTTACTTTTTCACCATCACCTCAATCAGATCAATATTAAATGTGGGTATAAAAAATGGTCAAAGTCCATCCTGGTGGCCAAATGTATTAATAATAAAATAGAACTTAATGCGTGGCATTTTTCAACCGCAATTTTGCACACATTGATTATATGATGCATTTTACAACTGTGACCTTTAAAACAACGAGAAATAGAAATCATGAGAGCTGTTTGTGTGTCTAAATTTTAGTCTTTACTTTCAAAGACTAAAATCCAGGGTGTTTTTTAGCTTGTTTAATCTAAGTATTGGTTATTAGGACAACTGGTCTCAAAGCCTTCAAAATGCTTAACCTTATGTCATTTTGGTGGTGAGAATATTTCTGAGAAATTGGCCCAGAAACTTAAATGAAAATAAAGTTTATAAATGGAAAAAGTGAAATGAAAATGAAGTTCTTGTAATAACATAAACCTGTGTGTATCATTATACAATACTGATGTCAAATACAGACAGAGAAAAAAGTTTCTCAGTTTTTTTCTCTTTTAGGATGTCTGGCAACAACCCAGAGGGCAGGACGGTGGAGGTGCTGGAGCTTCCTGGAAACATAGACGAGGAGCTGCTCTACCTCTACTTTGAGAACAAGCGTCGCTCTGGAGGAGGTCCGCTCGAGTCCGTGGAGATCAAGCAGAACCGCGCCGTGCTGCGTTTCGAAGATGCAGAAGGCAAGTGAAGTTTCCTGGAAAACCTGCCTGAAATTGTAAAATGGCAACTGCAATAGAACTGTGTAAAAAAATTCTGTGTAAAATTCATGAGCCACTCATTTAAATGTTCCTTTTCTTGTGCAATTGTAGTTTATTCTTGAAACACTTAATGACAGATCTTGAAAGATGATTTTCCAAGATAACTATGACTCTTAAGATATAGCGATTGGACATCCTTAAATATTTTACCCTTTTTTTTGGCTTTACGAATCAAAAATTACCAGAAAAATGTCTTCTTGGCAAGAATAAAAGACAAATAAACCTTTCGAAATCAAAGTGAAAATTGATTTCTACAGTTGGTTACCAAATAATGACAAATAAAAACAATAATGACAAATAAAAACATGTAACATGGAATAAATGATTGGCTAAATATCTACCCGCTTTATAGGAAGACTATTTCAACAGAGGTCCAGTCAATGGGTGCAATGTATACTTTTGTTACTGACTTACTGTATGCTAATTTCTTTTCCTTCTGCTTTTATCCCGTCGACAGCTGCAGCCAGAGTTCTGTCGAAAAGGCATCACGTAGTGCACAACTGTGAGCTGAGCGTAAGGAAGCCTCCGTCGAAGGACCGGTGCAGGCTTCTGCTGCGGGGGGTCAGCTCCTACACCAGCACCGAGATGATAGAGCTCTACGTAGAAAACATGATGGACCTGAACATGATGGACTACACTCTGATCCCGTCTTCAGAAAAAGACTTTGTCCTCATTCATCTCAGCCAACCCTTGTCTAAAGGTCAAATGAGAGTATTTTACCTCAGAAGACATTCAGAGATGATGTATACAAAAAGTTCATCTGCAGCTGGCATTTTGTTTTGTTTTTTTCATGGATGACTAAATCAACTTTTTTTTTTTTTTTAGATTTCCAGACTCTACAGGCCAGGATCTCCAAGAGAAAACTGGATGGGTCAGAGGTGACTCTGGAACAGATTGAGCAAACGGACTCGGTGTTGTTGGAGAACCTGCATCCGGGTACCTCACCAGATCTGCTCAGGTTGTACTTTGAGGGCGAGCGGGGCGGGAACCAGCGGGTGAAGGAGGTCACCATGCTCTCTGAGGGAACGGCCAAGGTCACCTTTGCATATTACGAGTGTAAGTTGTACGCTGTGTCACCTTATGATGACCATTTTTTTTTCACAAATCTATTCTGATAGGCAAAAGATTGAATTGTGTGATGACTAGTTGTTATAATATGCTAGCTAGCTGGCTACCTAGCAGGGGTAAAGTTAGTTAGTTTCACCCTGGCCTGCTTGACAGCTAGCTAGCTGTCTGGCTAGCAGGGGGGTAAAGTTAGTCAGCTTTTTTTTTTCAAGTTCATCATGGGTCAGCAGAAATGCATCAAAAGCTGACTGAATGATGTTCATCATGACCATTGGCTAACTTCTGTAGAATGTAATTATTTGTGATTTTATTTTGTACATTGCTGTCGCAACACAGGTCTTAAATTCCAATCTTAATGGTTTTTAAAAGTCTTAAATTTGAGTTTCTGAAACCTGCGGCAACCTTGTCTGAGATGGGAGAAAGTGAAGGGACTAAAGTGGAATGAGTAGCTCTGTTACTCGATGTCTAATTGTAATTACTGTGTCCTCTCGTCAGCTGTGGACTGCGTCCTACGTCTTCAACACAAAGTGAACGACACCGAACTCGTAGTGAAGGCCTTCTTTGACTTCCTTCAACCTGCGACACAAGACTCTGTAACTGAGAGCCAGGATGTCACAGACACTGAATTGGTGGTAGTGGAAAATGTGGAGATGCAGACCAGTCCGCTCCCAGTCGATTCAAAGCCGTCGTCCCCTGCTGGGACGCCACACACTAGTCAGGAGCCACCTGCTGCCAGTGTGGTGGAAGTGGAGGAGGCTGTCATGGAGGATCAAACTGTGGAAATAGAAACACACTCGTGCCATATCCCTGTCACAGACCGAATAAAACTTGCTTGGTATAAAAAAAACAGCATTCAACAAGATGTGCAAAAGGCTCATCCGAGTTTGGGCATCCAAATCAAAGACGACGGCGTTCACGTTTCAGGTCCGAACAAACTGGAATTAGAGCAGATAAAAGACTCGATCTCACGCTTTTTTGGCAGTATAGCAGAAACTCGTTTTACCGTCGGTCTGGAGGTGGCTCTCTTCATCGAAAGACAAGACGTGAAGAACTATTTACTACAAGCGTTGACTCAAAGGAGCCTGCCCGCTTTGTTTGTTGTGTCCGATTCGACCGTGTCCGTAACCTCCCTGAGCCAAAAGGTCGCCGATCAGGCGAGTGTCTTTTTAAAATCCCAGGTGTGTGAGTTCAGCGTTCCTCTGGAGTCGGAGCAAGAGGCGCTGCTGTGCTGCAAGGAGTGGTCCGACTTCCTGCAAACACTGAGCTTCACATCGACGAAGTTGTCAGAGCGCCCCGGCAGCATAGACGTTCTGACCTTGAAAGGCATGGAGAACGACAAGCAGGCCGCCATCATGCAGTTTCTGACCACACCCATCGAAAGGGAGGCACTCCTCACCATGGAGCCCGGGATGCTCAAGTACGTCCAGATTCACTGTCACCAGCTGCTGGCCGACATGGATCAGGTGTCCATTTTTCCACTGGAGGGCGAAGAGAATTGCGGGCTAAAGGTGCGTAGGGGAAGAATGTCAGTAAATTAGAAATAAAAAAATTGTTTCATATTTCATTTCCGTTTTTGCCGAATTTGTTAGATCCACGGTCAAGCGGTTGCGTGCCAAATGGCGGAGGAGGTCCTGCAGAGTGTGTTGTCGTCAATCTGCACCAGAATCATTACTGTGAACGTCCCGGGCGTGACTCGCTTTTTAGACGAGAAGGAGTGCAGGAGCATTCTGAACGAGATGGAGACGAAGTTTCAGGTGTTCATCAGCCTGAAGTACGTCCCCTGGGAGCCGCTGCCACACCAGGTAACACCATGAAGCAAAACGTTTTGAACTGTTGTGCTTTTAAAGTTGTGCAGCTCCAAGTTCCCTCCCCTCAGGTGGCTGGTACTACTGGTTCTCATCCATTCTAACGAGCCAGCAATGTATTTTTTTTTTGTTGTTTTATTTTTTTCATAGTACAGCCTGAGGCAACATCTTCCAGCATACAGAATGATGAGACTCATTCAGTTTTCTGAATGAGTCTCACTTTCAGCGTAGTGTGTTTTTTCAGTGCAAATTAGAAGCTTTGAAACTTCACCTGTTTTAACTTGAATTGAATATTGACTATTTTTTAAATACCACAAACTGGGGCTGAGCAGACAATTGATTTTATTGATTAATTTAAATGTTTCGTTTTTGAAGAAAATTTTTTTTCAATCTGGATTTTCTTTCTCCTTACCGGTGCACTCCTTGGGTTTACATAGTTCAGAGTGATGTCAACTCTTTGATGGAATATTTGAGCCAGACCATTTTTTTTTCTTGACAACAAGAATAGGGTTGTGATATTGCAAAAAATACAATCATTTGACATTAAAGTTACGATAATATGACAATAAAATCAGTGTAAGCAAGTTCTAATTCAGAAGTTTGTAATAATCCAGCGGTCTTAGGTCTTGCATAATTAAAGGTGGCAAGATTTCTTAGAATGAATACCAACATACAGACATGGTGCAGCTTTGACAGTCCTGTTTTTGCGCTAAAAATCAAAGTGAGGCTGACTGAACATGGAAATCACAGCCAAGAAGTTCTAAGAAGTATATGGACTTACCCAAAACAGCAGTTCCTACTCTGGCTTTTTAATGGCTTTACATCGACTCTGATTTTCCAAACAGATCCAATTCGTACACAGTCTAATAATTCCATAATATTATAGGGACTGAATCAAATTCTGCGAATGAAGATGAAGGATATAATGAATTGATGTTTCCTTTTATGTTTCAGGACATTTTTGAAAGTGCGTGGAAGATGTTATCTCAGAAAAACATTCAGAAGGGGTGTGTGAATGACTCTTCCCCCGAGCTGAAGGCAGACTCGATGCAGACAAACTCAAATGGAGCCACAAACACCGGTACTAGCTTCCTTCCTCACCAGTTCATTTCTTTCACCACGGTGTCACTGAATCTGTTGATCTCCTTTCAGGTCTCCTGGAGGAGGCCAAGAGAATCGTCTCAACCGTTGATGATCGGCAGGAAGACGGGATGCCCGCTGCCGACCAATTCAATGACATGGACAGTTTAGATCTGTACTCTGCTGAGGAACCGAGCGCACTAGCGGATCAGGACTCTGATGTGACAGACGTCCAAAGCCCCCAGCCTTTATCTGATCAAAATGTGGCGAGTGCGTTTCTGCCTCAGGGAGTTCTTGGCGCCAGCCTGGAGGAAGAGGCCCAGCTCTCCTTAGCCATCCAGTACTCTATGGAGGCCAACCAGTGGTCCCAGCAGGACGAAGAGGAACAACTTAAAAAAGCCTTGGAGCTCTCCAAGAAAGTGATGCAAGAAGAACACTCCAATAGTACTACAGGCAACAACCAGCAGGTAGCTCGGCAGCAAAGCGTCGATCTGTCCTTTGAGAACGCACTGAAGGCAGCCAACACCCTTCAGCTCCACGTGTTTGCCGGTTACAGCTGCGACCTAATTCGGGTCGACATCGCTTTCAACAAGAAAGTGAACCAGAGGCAGGTTGAGGAGAAGGTGGAACACAGGACCGTCAAAAACATGACCGATTACCACGCAAAGTGTTTGGAGGTGATCAAGCGGAAGCACGCGGTGGACGTTCAGGTTCAGGGAACTATCATTGCCGTTTCTGGGTTTAAGGATTACGTGACCGCAGCGATTTCTGACGTGAAGCTGCTGCTGGACAATATCTCAAACGCCGTGTCGGACAAAGAAATCCTGAAGACTGTTCAGTGGGTTCATCACAACCCGATCACCTCGAAAGCAAAAGCTTACTCTACGGACGCTATAGTGTTTATTGAGAACGCCTGGAGGATGAAGCTTAAGAAAGTTGACATTTTGTTCGACAATCAACCCCACATTATAAACTTTGAGAAGATGCAGGAATATAACATCGCTTCTGGGAAGTCGGTGAAAATCTCCAGGAAGTTGCTGGAGTTGGGGGATGTGACCCAGGATGTACCAGGTAACTGCTATTTTTGCGATGTCAGGACAAGTCAACACCCAAAACATAAATATAACATTTCTTTGGTCAAGAGAGAGTAGAGAGTTGGCATTTTAAACTGGCATTTGCCTTTCATATTTTGGGTGATTAGCTAAGATGGCATAGCTAGCATTACGAAAACAGGAGTTTTAGTCTCTGTAACCCCAATAAAATATGGTAATAATGACACAATACCTGCATTTCATAGCTTCCTGTCAAGTTCAGAGGACCCCAATGTGCTTCACATTTTATTCAGTCATTCAAACACATACATTCAGACTCTAATGCCAGGCTACTACATTGTAGCTCCAGCTGGCCTGGGGCAAGCAAAACTTGCTACCTTCCTCATTTCTTATGAATGTCTTGCTCTCTCTCGCTGTCCTGCAGCCTAAATGAACTACAGACATTTTGTCGACGTGTCGTAGTAAAGACAGTTTTTTTTAGATACAGTGACCCTCGGTATTCACCACCACTGAAATGGCTGTGAATACTGAATAGACAGGGGAGCGACTGTAGCTGCATGTTCTTCTCCTGATTTCATTTTAAACACCTTACAGAAACTTAAAATGGGTATGTTGTCTTCCACATTCCATAATGTTGTCGACATTGAAGAGAGTTATCAGCACTTAGTGTGCTCCGTTTAGTGATTGGAAAACAATGGGATGTTTTTATGTCTCTAGTCAAAGCAGTTTATTGATAGATGGTTTGAGTGGTACGTTATGGGCTATTTTATCATTCTGGTTTGATGTTCGGGATTTGAAATCTGTTCTTTTGAGAAATTAAGTACTTTGTGTTAAAAAAAAACATAAAAATGTTGTTAAAGTGAATGATGAAAGGAAGACTGGTACCGCTACTTGTTTTCTATTTTGAGCATGCTGGTGAAACAACGTAACTAAAACAGTTTAAGTAGCCTAATAAAAACACAGATGTAATACTTTGAGGTATAATTACTTTAATAGCTTTTATTTTATGTGCTATATTGCTGATGGTGACACGATAAAGTTGTCCTTGCCTGACTTTTGTCAGTTTTTCCAGCTTTATGTTCTTGTTAAGTGATGATGGCGATTGATTTTCATCCTAAATATTTTTACAACAGAGGAGGAATATTCTCTCCTGTCCCACCTGCCTGATGCAACCAAAATCGACGAAGAGTCCGAGGAGTTCCAGGAGGTGGTGAAGAATTTTTACGGCACCATACAGGAGTACCACAGCAAAATCCGAATCATACAGGTGATGAAGACGACACCTTGTGACAAATTTAGGCGACGTTTCTGGAATAAAGAGGGTCTTTATGTTGTTTTTTTTGGTCGCCCAGGTGGAAAAACTCATGAACCGACTGCTTTACAATCAGTACAAGCTGAAGAAGGCGAGCGTACTGCAGCATTCCACCCAGCCGGTCGTCGAACGGGTTCTGTACCACGGGACGAGCGAGGGGAGCGTGAAGGAGATCTGCGTTCATGGGTTTAACAGAAGCTTCTGCGGGAAGAACGGTACGTTTCAAACCTGTCTCGCGATGCGTGTCTCTTCCCAGAGGTCGCACATATCCTGTATTTTTTATCATCTTCTCCTCCCCCGCACAGCCACGGTGTACGGTCAGGGAGTGTACTTCGCCGTCAACTCCGCTCTGTCCGTCCAGGATCAGTACTCGCCCCCGAACGCCGACGGATACAAGTTTATATTCGTCTCCAAGGTCCTAACCGGAGACTTCACCAAAGGCTGCCACTCGATGAAGACCGCCCCGCTGAAGGAGACGGGAAATATTCCCCTCCGATACGACAGCGTGACCGACGACATCACCAAGCCCACCATGTTCGTCATCTTCAACGACACGCAGGCGTTCCCTGAATACCTCATCACGTGCCAGAGAATCTACCGCTAAGCAGAGGGTGTTTTTGTTGTTTACCATGACTTAAAAAGTGCATTTTAATGTTTGAATGGCCTTAGTTTTGGAGATGTACAGCTTAATCCGTGACAATCAACCCTTCATCAAGTCTGAAACCCATTTTGTGTTTACCTTCATTGTTTCAGCGTTGTATGATTAAAAAAAAAAAAAGTCACTGAAACTAAAGGACTTGTAATAATGCAATGCTGGACATGTCCTCGCTGCACACCATGGCTTATTATTGCCTGATCTTTAACTCAACCTTGCACTCTTTTCAGTCCGTTTCCTTGGGAACTGTTCAATTGACAAATCCGACAGCTCACCTGAAGAAACAAGTTTCTTTTAAGCAGGGTCATTCATTACTTGCATTTTGTGCTATGAGCATGAAAATAAAACAGTGAGAAGGATGAAAATAAATGAACCCAAACTGAAATCCAAGAAAGAACTTGCTTCTCTTTGTAGGAGGTGCATTTTGGGGGGAATGGGCTTGATTAGTGCAGGTGTTTAAGTGTCTTAAATACTACTTTATAACTAGTTTTTTTTTTTTTTATTTGTTTCTGCATCTCTGAGCACAATTCTACTGAGCAGCATAAAGAAAATCCCAAAATTGAGACCTCAAAATTGTTAACCGAACGACTGAAAGTTTGGCTGAGGGCAAGCACAGTCAGGATGAATCTTTGTCATAAAGACACTAATTTACGGGATGGAATCGGTTCTGTTTTCACTTTCTGAGCTCTTGCATTTTTTTCACTTGCGATCTGAAAGAATGTCTTGTTTTTAATAAAACAAAGTCGGTTGAGCTGTGCTTTATTTTTTTGTGAAATTAGCAGTATCTTGAATCTTCTGGTTGGCCACTTTGCAGTCCTGACTGTCGGCATGATTGTCATAATGTTCAAAGTGCCTGTTTAAGGTTTTTGACTGTTCTTGATGAATGCCCTGACTGCAATTCAGATTTTTTTTTCTTTTTTGCTTTGCATCCGATTTTCAGTTGTACTTCTAAAATATGCAAGTGAATATTTTTTTGTTCCTGTAGAGCTCTTGATTTTTAATGAGAATCTTAAAATTTGAATCTGCTGAGGACTTTTTTTTCAGCACCGATTGACTTTTCTTGAGCATCTCATTTGCAAGAAGCCTTAAATAATCGAAGATGTTAAGTTTCATACAGTAATAGTTATGAACCATTGTCTAATAAAGTGCAATAAACTATATTGGAATGTTTTGTGCGTACATGTGTAAATCTAGGGAAAGGCATATCCACCTTTTTTCCTCACTGAATTGAATCAGATAATTTAAAAAAAAAATTTATTATTATGTCATGATTCAGAAAACGAAGGAACAGAACACAGAATATTAAGAAGCATCCTGGGCTGTTATGTTCTATTGTAGGTACATTGGTACAAAAGTGAAAAAGCAGATATTACAGATGACAAAAAATTTTCTATAACCTACAGCAATCATAGGAGTTTATAGATTTATTTATTTATTTATTTTGCTTGTTCTCTTGAAAATAGTGTTAATTGTGGTTAGATGTCGGATCCCGGGCTTTTTGGCGTCTCTAAAATGTTGAACTGTAGGGGGCGGCAGCACGACTGCGTGCCTTTGCTTTGTTCGCAGAACAAGAACACTGGGAGCAACACAACAAAGCTAACTGCCAGGTTACCTGGCAATTAGCAAGAGCGCTGACAGTCATTTTTACACAAAAAATATGACTCATTGAATGTATGTTAAGTTAATAAAGCGTCAAGCTTAGATAACTTATCGGATATAGGTACGTTAATAAGTTTAATTCAGAATTTCGTAGATAACCTGGACGTAGCGCTGAACATGCTAGCTACTGAGCTACACGAGCATGATGCTAACTGAACAGACTGAAGCTGTTACGTGCTTTATTTTTGTTACAGACATACTAAGCGTGTAATTATATTTTAAAATATATATATATGACATAAAAATTATCAATAACCCATTATCTACTCTTTCAACTTCCTTGCACGCGTTGCTGGGGCATCTCATTGTCTGGCCGTGGCAACAGTCTGGCAGTTCATATGCTAACAGAGGAACGATTTAAATTGAACAGCGGGAAAAGGGCTGCAGAGCTGCTGACACAAGTTGTTGTCTCCTGTCAGATGCTGAAGGGAACCTCTCAGGATGTACGCCGTGTACAGACAGGCCCACACCCCCACCGCGGTGGAGTTTTCCGTCTACTGCAACTTTATATCCAGCAAGGAGAAAAACCTGGTCATCGCCGGAACGTCGCAGCTTTTCGTCTACAGGATCATCCACGACGTGGAGGTAAGCTGTCAGCTCGACCTGTTAGTGGATGTCTGTTGAAAGGGGTTCTATGTCTTTACTGGGGGTTTTTTTGTGATCATTGCAGAGCACCTCCAAGACTGACAAGCCATCCGGTACGTCTGACACTCAACAATGCACGTTTTATGAATGATTAGTAGTAATTAAAGAAAACATCTACAACGATTTTCTGAATGTGCTGCAGATGCTAAAACTCGTAAGGAGAAGCTGGAGCAGGTGGCATCATTTTCTCTCTTTGGCAACATCATGTCCATGGCCAGCGTGCAGCTGATAGGTGCCAACAGAGACGCGCTCCTTCTCAGTTTTAAAGACGCAAAGGTGTGTTGTCTGAGCCAGTGACGCTCAAGCAAACTGTAAACAGCTCTGTTTCAGTGACGTGTGCACGTTCTCTCTCCAGCTGGCTGTAGTGGAGTACGACCCTGGGACTCATGACCTCAAAACTCTCTCTCTGCATTACTTTGAGGAGCCAGAGCTGAGAGTAAGCACATCACCTCGCCTAAATCCACCCTTTGCCACACAGCAACAGTGAATATCAGTGTATTTGAATGTTTTTTTTTTATTTCATTCGTTTTGGTCAGCTTTGTTGTGCAAAACGATGTGCCCCTAACAAGTTAAAGTGAAGAATATTTTTGTTGCATTTTCCACCAATCTCAACATCCCGTAGAAGAACAGAAATGAAATCACGGCTTTTACACCATCATTTCATTTGGCAGGTACATTTGGTAGATAAATATCCACCAAGTTCTATTTGGTGGATATTTATAAAAAATTATAAGCCATCTTATGACAAGATCATGTAACATTTGCAAGCAAGTTTTTCTTAGCTGGGCTGAGTCCAATATGGCTCTTTTAATTATAGAGGTGTCTGACTAGACTAGGTGTCTGTGGATAGACTTTGCTAGTAGCTGATATTAACATGTACTAACCATCCAGTCTTGAAGAACTGAAGCTATATTAGAAGACAATTAAGTTTCTACATATACAAAGCTGATAGACATACCCCTCTGAAGCCTTGCAGCTGAAATTATGTTGAAAGGTGACTCTACAAAGTATTGACTCCAGGAGGACGAAGACAGTTGCCCGCCATACTTACAGAAAGAAATGCAAACTGTGCACCATTTTCTCACCAGTTTGCATTTGGTCGTGAATTGCCATTTGTGTATGCAATACACTAGATGATGGGTTTTGTGTTCGTCTCATCCCGTTGTTTTGCGTTTTCAGGACGGCTTCGTACAGAATGTCCACATCCCGATTGTCCGCGTTGACCCAGAGAACCGCTGCGCCGTCATGCTCGTCTACGGCACCAAGCTGGTGGTGCTGCCATTCCGGAAGGACACCCTTACAGACGAGCAAGAGAACGGAGTGGGAGAAGGGTAGGACTGATCTTCCAGCAGAATTCCCCCTCCATGTCTCCAGTTATTCTCATTGGTTGTGCGAACCGTCCGCAGACCGAAATCCAGCTTCCTGCCCAGTTACATCATCGACGTTCGCGAGTTAGACGAGAAGCTGCTCAACATTGTCGACATGAAGTTCCTTCACGGTTACTATGAGCCGACGCTGCTCATTCTGTACGAGCCCAACCAGACTTGGCCGGGGTGAGTCGGCGTTGTGACTCCTGGACGTGTTTGTAATGGGTTTTTACGTAACGTTCACTTCCTGTGATGTGATCCCTCTCACAGGCGCGTGGCCGTTCGTCAGGACACGTGCAGCATTGTGGCCATCTCCCTCAACATCATGCAGAAGGTCCATCCTGTCATCTGGTCTCTTAGCAACCTGCCCTTTGATTGCACACAAGTCATGGCTGTTCCCAAACCCATCGGTGAGCTTTTTTTTTTTTTCACTTGGCTAACGTTTTGTTGTGAAGGTCATTACCTTTGTGGGTGTAGGATCTAAACTAACACATGGATTTTAAAGTTATTGTCACCTCTCTGTGTTCTGATCCTGTCACATCTTAGGCGGTGTGGTTGTGTTCGCTGTGAATTCACTGCTGTATCTGAACCAGAGCGTCCCACCTTATGGAGTCTCTCTGAATTCTCTCACCAACGGGACCACATCCTTCCCTCTGCGTAAGCAAAATCAACCAAGCCAGCCCTTTCTGTTACACAAGACCAGGAGTTCAATGTATTCTTGTAAAGTATGGCATATTTTTAAATGGGGGAAACAAAAATGACAAGAGCAACAAAAATATTCTCTTCTCTGTTATGCTTTCTAAAAAATAAATATAGTAATTAAAAAAAGGTTGAAATAAGTTAAGTACTGATGGAAAGGTCAATGACATCTTCTAGCTAACCTGCTACATCAAACCTTAAGGTTGACATTTTAGCCATTAGCATCTCTTGCATGGAAGTATAGATTATTTTTATTTTTTATTTTTCAAAAGCAATTGAAAACCTGAATAATTTTAGCTTTAACATGAGTAGTCTGTATAATGCTGCAGATATACCTGTGGATATTCAGTGATCGTCTCAAAGCAATGTATTCGTTACTCACAGGTGTCCAAGAAGAAGTAAAGATCGCCCTGGACTGTTCTCAGTCTGACTTTATCGCCTATGACAAGATGGTGATCTCACTGAGAGGAGGGGAAATGTGAGTTCCCGTAGACGTCTTTAGAAAGTACACAACTTTTTGGGACCCTTCACCGACTGTGGTCTCCTTGCAGCTACGTGTTGACACTCATAACAGACGGCATGAGAAGCGTGAGGGCTTTCCACTTCGACAAAGCAGCGGCCAGCGTCCTCACGACATGCGTAGGTTCTCCAATTTAAACGCTAGCAGCGCCGGTTCTCATCCCTTTTTTTCTGAAAGAAAAGGTTCGGTGACACTGCATCCTTTCCCTCGTTCAGATGGTGACCATGGAGCCCGGCTACCTCTTTCTCGGTTCCCGCCTTGGAAACTCGCTGCTGCTGAAGTACACAGAGAAGCTGCAGGAGACGCCGGCGGAGGACGGCAAAGACAAGCAGGACAAAGAGAAGGAGAAAGAGGCAGAAAAGCAGGCGAGTTGGGCTTCTATGACACGTCACGACTTCACAGCTTTCATTCTGACTATCACACTTGCCTGCTGATGTCTTCCAGGAGGAACCACCAATCAAAAAGAAGCGTGTGGAGTCTTCCGCCAACTGGACAGGTAAAGCCACGGTCGCCCCGTGTGCTGTGGCAGCACTGAGCATTGTACGAGCTGATCAGCTCTACGGCTGATGTCTCTGTGGTTTTCAGATGAAGTGGATGAGATTGAGGTGTACGGAAGTGAGGCCCAGTCAGGCACCCAGCTGGCCACCTACTCGTTTGAGGTGAAGAACTTCACATTTTTTTCTTTTATCTATAGTAGATGCAGATTTAAACAAGATAAATGATGGGATTTTTTTATTTTATTAAATCGTTCTTTCAATTCATTTAAAAAAAACAACACCCAATTATTGCAAAAGCAAGGCAAACATGTGGAAGATGTTCACCAGTTGGCATGATTTCAATTTGGAAAAACAAAAAAGGCAGAAGGAAGGACAAAATACAACCACCTGAAAAGTCACTTTCTGTTATTCTCCCGCAGGTGTGTGATAGCATCCTCAACATCGGACCTTGTGCGAACGCCTCCATGGGCGAGCCCGCCTTTCTGTCGGAGGAGGTACACACACACTTCCTTATCCTGACGTCGAACTTCTTACTCAGACTACTTCGTGATTGACCATATTTTTCCCCCTGCAGTTTCAGAGCAACCCTGAACCTGACCTGGAGGTCGTCGTGTGCTCCGGTTACGGTAAAAACGGCGCGCTGTCCGTCCTCCAGGTAAAACCCTTTGTCTCCGCGTCACTGCATCGTCGTCGTGTACCAGACTAGCGTTGCTGCGCCGTCCTAAAACCTGCGGTGGCGAGGGCCGTCTGCCGCAGGTCCTGCGACAGCGCTAAAGGGAAGTCTGGGTTTACCAGGGCTGCCTCAGAGATCCATGGAGTAGCCTGTAAACACCCCAGATACAGCATCCATCTGCTGTTTGTTAAACCTGCTTCAATTGTCCTTTCCTTTTGTTTCTGTTCTCTCCGTAGAGGAGCATTCGACCTCAGGTGGTCACTACTTTTGAGCTGCCAGGCTGCCAAGACATGTGGACTGTCGTCTCAAGTGAGGTCAAGGAAGACAAGAAAGTAGGAGTCGTTTCAGAAGGGATTGAGGTTTTCTGACATGTTAAATTCAAGCTTGTCCTCATTTTTCCTTGCCGCATTGTGTCACTTTCCAGACCTCAAAAGGTGATGAGTCAGAGGACGGAGGAAAGACAGAAGGTAAAGAGGATGGTGAAGAGGTCGAGAAGGACAAAGAAGAGCCGGAGAAAGAGGAGGAGAAGACGGAGCCTACCATGGAGGACGATGCCAAAAAACACGGCTTCCTCATCCTGAGCAGAGAGGATTCCACCATGGTAGGAAAGCAATAAATAACCAATAAATGCAGACGCGCCTTTTTCAAGTTATGCTCGATTCTACTTTGTTGAGATCATTTTCAAGCAATATGTTGTCACCTTCCTAGAATAATGATTTAGGCCATTATTTTAGGAAAGGGACAATATATTACTCGAAAATGCTCTCAAAGCAACAATATTATCGTTTATCGCAATAATTGCTGGGACAATTTATCACCCAGCAAAACTTGTTGTTGAGACAAGCCCAGTAATCAGGTGGCATCTTACCTCCAATGCTTGCTTGTAGATCCTTCAAACGGGTCAAGAAATCATGGAGCTGGACACCAGCGGGTTTGCCACTCAAGGCCCAACGGTGTTCGCTGGAAACATCGGCGACGACCAGTACATCATCCAGGTCTCACCAATGGGCCTTCGACTTCTGGAAGGAGGTAAAATCTCTACGTGTAAAGACTCCAGAAATGAATGGAAGATCTTAAACAAACTTCGGATCTTAACCCTTCCAGTGAAAAGGTTTTTCTCCTGCTAACTGGCTTCCGACCTACTTTGCTTTCAGTGAAACAGCTCCATTTCATCCCAGTGGACCTGGGCTCCCCCATCGTGCATTGCTCCGTGGCGGACCCCTACGTGGTCGTCATGACGGCCGAGGGCGTGGTCACCATGTTTGTGCTGAAGAGCGACTCCTACATGGGGAAAACCCACCGACTGGCGCTGCAGAAACCTCAGATTTCCACTGTGAGTGAAGCATTCTCTCTTTTCAGAAGGTTATAGCTTAGAAGTATCAGATTTTAAAATTGCAGACTTTGTTTAGAGCCCTTAAAGGTTAATAATGCTGTCATATCGAAATGTCTGTTTCTATTCCAAAGCAATCCCGCGTGATTGCGCTGTGCGCATACCGAGATGTCAGCGGCATGTTCACCACAGAAAACAAAATGAATTCCTCCACCAAAGAAGACTTCATCAACAGGAGTGATTCAGAGGCAGAGATGGTCTACCAGGACCTCAGGTAAGAACTCCCATAACGTCTATTGGGCCTTAACTGGTTTAACAGAACTGGTTTAACAGGGTGTCTCCACATCCCTAAAAAGTTTCTAAAAGTCTTAAAGGCATCTATCTATATATACTATTATTGGGGTATATCAGTACCAGCAATTAGCTAGCTGGTTAGCTATTTTGCATAGACTGTGGGTATGTGCAAACTGTCAGTTGGCTGGACATTTGTCTTCAGCATTAGCTTGCTTCTGTTGCCAACCCATACAATTTATTTATTTGCATTGTATTATGCATATTTGTCATGTGACAGGTCTTAATTTCAATGTGTAATGGTCTTAAAAAGTCTGAAATTTGAAGTGTTGAAACCCCACAGACATCCTGAGCAGCTTTTATTTTACATCCGTCGTAGGTAAATGCAAATTTGTTGCCAGTTGGCTGGATGAGTTTCTACTTCACCATTGGCCCCCTTCTATTGCCAACGATAAATACGATGTATTTATTTGCGTTTTTCCTTTTTCTCTCTACATTTCTGTCATGCTCAATGTCTCAAATTTCATTCGTAGTGGCCTTTAGAAGTCTTAAATTCGAGTCAGTAAAACCTGCAGAAACCCTGTTTAATATCATTCCTGTTTGTGCAGCAACACCGTGGACGATGAGGAGGAAATGCTGTACGGAGAGTCCGGCACCAACGCTGCACCTGCTAAAGAGGAAATGAGCCGTGGCTCCGCTGGACCTGCACCTGGTACCAATGAGGGAGACCCGAGCAAAGCAGAGCCATCCCACTGGTGTGTGATCATCAGGGACAATGGCGTGATGGAGGTATGCTGGTTTTCTTCCAGCTGACTGAAGGAAAAGATAGTCCCAGAATGCTTCAGACATGTAGGTCAAGCCTTTTTGATCCTTCTTTGGTCTTTCTAAAAACAGATTTTTCAGCTACCAGACTGGCGTTTGGTCTTCCTGGTGAAGAACTTCCCAGTAGGCCAGAGGGTACTGGTGGACAGTTCTTCTGGCCAATCGGCTACTCAGGGAGAGGGTAAAAAGGAGGAAGTGGCTCGACAGGGAGAGTTCCCACTGATCAAAGAAGTCGCTTTGGTTTCACTGGGCAACAATCGCAGCAGACCATACTTGCTGGCGAGTTCCTAACTTTGATTGCTCTCAATTTTTAATTTCTCGACTAAGGAAATAACTTCAACCTCCTTCGATTTTTCTTCTTTTAGGTCTACGTGGAGAACGAGCTTCTGATTTACGAGGCGTTCCCATATGACCAGCAGCAGCCGCAAAACAACCTGAAAGTTCGCTTCAAAAAGGTACGAGCAGCAAGCAGCGAACATGTCGTCTTTGTAGACGTCAGCGTTAACAGAGACTGTGTCTGTCTGAGCAGGTTCATCACAACATCAACTTCCGAGAAAAGAAATCCAAGCTGAAGAAGGACAAGAAGACAGATAGCGGCGGCACGGAGGAGAACCCGGCGGTGAAAAGTCGCATTTCTAGGTTTAGATACTTCGAGGACATCTCCGGTTATTCGGGGGTAGGAATCAGATACATAAAGAATATTCAGGAACCTCACTTCACGCTGTGAAGACTTAACCTTTTGCCATCCTGGTCCGGGCAGGTGTTCATCTGCGGCCCGTCTCCTCACTGGATGCTCGTCACCTCGCGAGGAGCACTGAGGCTCCATCCCATGAGCATTGACGGACCCATCGAGTCCTTCTCTCCCTTCCACAACATCAACTGTCCAAAAGGTTTCCTGTACTTCAACAAACAGGTGAAGAGATCACACTTGAATTCAGCTAAGTCTCAAAGGCTAATCGATCAGTTATTTGGGTAACTTTGTATTGAATCTAGCGGAATTGTAAGACGTTAGATGAAAAGCATCTTATTTTGAAGCATAATATTCTTTGCATAGTATCGTTATTTCAAATGAAACATACAGGAACAAAGTAAAACATGGATAGAAGAGGACAAGATGTAAACATTAATGCAATACCTAAAGACATTGTTGAACATGTAACCTAAATTGGTGTTTGTGTTCAAGGGCCGATGGAATTTGAATTGAAGTTAGCATTTTACCATTAGCCTGCACTAAATACAGTGGTGGTGTTGGTCTTTAGTATTAGCTTCTGCTAAATTCAATGGAAATTTTTCACGTTAGCATTTCTTCTTCTAAATATTATGTATTTTGCATTAACTAATTCACCTGAGCCTTATTAATACTATATTTAGCATTAACAGAAGCTCATGCTAAAGTTTTATACCAACACAGTAGTTAGCCTAAGCATACGCTTTGGCTGAAGAAATTGTGTTGGTACAGTGTTTTAGCATTAGCTTCTTCTAAATGCTGTAGAGGAATAGTGCTTTAGCATTAGCTTCCGGTAGATATTTTGGGTGTTAGTGTAGTGCAATGACTTCCATTAAATACTGTGGTTGTGTAGCATTTTAGCATTAGCGGCTGCTAAATATTATGATCTTGCAGTGCTTTCCACTAAATACTGTCTTTGTGTATTAGTTTTTGCTAGATATATTTGGTGTAGCACTTTAGCATTAGCCTCCGTTAAATGCCATGTTGGTGTAGTCATGCTTTAGTGGCAGTGGAAGTTAGTAATGTTTATTATTATTAGTGCTTTGGGCTAGCATAACTACAGTTTTAGTTAGCGGTGCTCACCGCTGGACAAATGGGCTTTGACAATCCTGGTACTGTTCATCCAGCAACATGCAGTTCATGATTTACTTTAGCTTTGATGGTTCCTGAACGTTGTCAGAAATAGTTGTCAAATAGTTGAAGTTGGATGTTTCAACAGAAAAATGGTCCCAAATAAATCTTTTAGTAGAAATGTCACGTTGAAAAAACAGTTAAAATGTGTGTATTTTTACATGGCAGTTGTGATGGAAACAATTTATACCACAAGTGAATATGAAATCTTACATAGGAGTGAATAAAGCTGGCTGATTATTAGCTAACAGAATGAACTCCCCCTCAGCAGTATTAAAATTTGAAGAAATCTGCATCACAGCATCACTGTTCCAGGAAACCAACCAGTTTTTCTTCTGCTGAGATGAGGAGTAAAAAAATGCCAGCAGCTCATTGATGCTGACATGAGTGTGTGATTTACCCAGACATAGCTGGGGGTGTGTGCTTATCTTGCAGCCTGTAGTTGTGCGTGTTAAGTTATGTAATTTTAGCCATTAAAGTAGTTCTGCATTTGAACGCATCATGTTTCACCGTTTCTCCCCCAGGGCGAGCTGAGGATCAGCGTCCTCCCCACCTACCTGTCCTACGACGCCCCCTGGCCCGTCAGGAAGATCCCCCTCAGGTGCACAGTGCACTATGTCTCCTACCACGTGGAAAGCAAGGTAAGGCTCCTTGGCGTCGAGCGCTTCTTCGGTGCGAATTCAACTCATGAAACCCTCCCCAGTATTTCACGCCTCCGCCTCAGTAAGACGAGGCAGAATAAAACCACTCGGGTCGAGCTGCTTTGAAAAGATCGACATGAAAGGCTTCTGGCCTTGAAGTTTTCTTAAAGCAAAAAAGGGAGGAAGAAAGAAAAAAAAAATCAATGCGAGCGACTCTGAAGGGATTATTCTTTGATGCTACAGTTTTTGTTTTTTTTCTTCTTCCCTTCTGTTGGATTTCAGGTGTACGCTGTGTGCACAAGTGTGAAAGAGCTGTGCACTCGCATCCCTCGAATGACGGGAGAGGAAAAGGAGTTTGAAACCATCGAGAGAGGTCGGAGAAAACACACAATTTCTGTCGGTTTAATCATCCAGTGAACTTTAAGCTTTAAGCTCTCATGAGCTGGCGTTGAAAGCAGATGAGGAACGTTGGGTAGAAATCAGCGCGCTGACGCCGTTTCTCCTGATCCCCTCTGCAGACGAGCGCCACATTAACCCGCAGCAGGAGAAGTTCTCCATCCAACTCATCTCTCCTGTCAGCTGGGAGACCATTCCCAACACAAGGTAAAAACATCTCGGCACGGCTCTGCTGCCTCAGGCAGGCAGAGGACAATGAATTCAGTCTCACTTGGTTGCTTGTCTTTATTTCGGTCAGGGCAGCTGGAACCAGGAAGTAGTTTCTCCTGGTCTCAGCTCATTTAGAAACTCTGCCGGCAGTAATTAAAACCGCGACTGCTTCACCTCAAGGTTAATAAAGTAACATTGATTTGCTGCGCATTCACACTCTACTGTGCAAAAAAAGAGGTGAAGTTACACATTTACTTCTCTCTTGGTTTTCATTGATGTTTGTTTGCTGAGTGACTGAACTCGTCACCTGCAGATCATGTCGGCCTTAAGCAATTCTCCTATCAACAAATCCATCTTGTGAAAAACCATTTGAGACTTTTAAAGCAGAATAAAAGATTCTAGTGGTTTTTAATTATTTTTTGCGTAACAATTTTTTCCTTTTTTGAACATCAGTAGGAATGTTCACATGTAAAGCAGAAACACAAAACAAAGTTACCGCTTCCCCACCCAACTCTAATCAAACTGAACTTAATGGACGCCAATAAAAACAAAAAAAAGTTCAGAAAAAACTAACAAATTGAAAAAAAAGAAGAACTTCTATGCGCATATATACAAAGTGTTTAGAGGGGGACAGATGTTTGTGCTGGGCTTCAAGGAATGAAGGCTCTGAGTCCAGAGCTTATTCGTTCAAGATCACTTTGTTGATCTTGAAATTATTTTGTCCAAGTAACACAAAATACAGTAAACTATTAGACTGAAATAGAGTATTTCAGTGAACAGTTAGCCAAAGAGGCAGATGTGCAATCTGCCATAGACAGTGCAGTTCATGAGTTACTGACTGTCGGAGTTGTGTATTCTGATGGCTGTCAGGATAAGCAACCAAAACTACCCCCTGGCTCAGCTGCTCTCATCCCCAGCCAGGACGTAGTGAAGGAGGCGGCTGTTACTGATCGGGATGCTCTGTGCCAGCCTTCAGCAGAGCCTCTTAAAGACTGTGTTGACTTCCAGTGTTCTCCTTTCATTCGCTACTGACGCGAATGAAATTATAATCCTGTGTTTATTCCGTAACCGTTTGCTTTATGTTTTTGACAACTACTACACCGTATTAACGTTTACACTGTAGTATGCTAAATAATATACTATAATAGTCGAGCCTTGTCAGAGCGCCATCCCGGATGTCCTGCCCCATCTCCTCTGATCTTATTCTCAAAAAACAAGCATTAAAATTTATCTCTGAGATCCGACATTCGGAGTTGAAAGGTATTCCGAACACTTTTACCTTCTCATCTCCTTCAGGATCGACCTGGAAGAGTGGGAACATGTAACCTGCATGAAGACGGTGGCCTTGAGGAGTCAGGAGACGGTATCGGGACTGAAAGGCTACATCGCAGCGGGAACCTGTGTGATGCAGGGGGAGGAGGTCACCTGCAGGGGCAGGGTGAGCGGCTCATACCTCTGCAGACTCAACTTTGATGCCGCATGGCTTTTGTTTCTCTCACAGCATCTGTTTGTGTTCAGATCCTGATCCTGGACGTGATAGAGGTGGTCCCAGAGCCAGGCCAGCCCCTCACCAAGAACAAGTTTAAGGTGCTATATGAGAAGGAGCAGAAGGGACCAGTGACAGCCCTGTGCCACTGTCATGGGTACCTGGTGTCAGCCATTGGGCAAAAGGTCGCAAAAACACACAGAGAAGACAGAGCTGTAGAGTTTCAAATAGTAGAAACAAGGGTGACGATGACGTCCATGTTCCCTGTAGATCTTCCTCTGGGCCCTGAAGGACAACGACCTGACAGGCATGGCCTTCATCGACACGCAGCTCTACATCCACCAGATGATCAGCATCAAGAACTTCATCCTGGCAGCGGATCTGATGAAGAGCATCTCTCTGCTCCGCTACCAGGAGGAGAGCAAGACGCTATCGCTCGTCAGCAGGGTGAGCCGGGACTCTTCCTCACAGCTCAGCTGAACAAAGACGCAAAGACGACGGGTTCCAGAGCTTTATGTCTGCAACTTCGGACCTGCTGTGATGTTTGAATGTTCCACGTCAAAAGCCTCGTGTAGAATTCTCAAAATATGTCATCGACCTTTCTATGTCTACTTCTAGTACCTGGATCTTCAGGTCTTAAATAGCACAGAATTCTGAGATGAGAAATGTGTTGGAACTCTGCTTTGGATCTCAGGGCTTTGTAGAGAATCTTATTTACTGGAGGGTCTGCAGCTCAACATGATGAAGTAAAGCCCGAGTCTGTCTGCTTAGAGAGTTCGGCTTCATTGGAACGGTTAAGAGCAGCTGCAACAGTAGAGAATAATTATCTGTTGCTTTGTTAAATTGAGCCCGATTCATTTTGTCTGAATAGGACGCGAAGCCTTTGGAAGTCTACAGCATTGAGTTCATGGTGGATAACAACCAGCTTGGATTCCTGGGTAAAATTCCTATCGACCTGGAGATAACAGAACCCTCGAATGTTCTGCGTCGCAATCCTTTTGATTTATTTTTTTTCCCTTCCCCGTTTTTACAGTGTCCGATCGAGACAAGAACCTGTTCGTGTACATGTACTTACCTGAAGGTGGGTCGGCGCGGCCTGATCTGAATCTCCAGAACCTCGGTAAATAAAAGCGCTAAGTCTTGACTTGTGTTTGCAGCCAAAGAGAGCTTCGGAGGAATGCGCCTGCTGAGGCGAGCCGACTTCAACTCCGGCGCGCACGTCAACACGTTGTGGCGGATGCCGTGCCGCGGGTCGCTGGACTCCGGCAGCAAGAAGGCTCTCACCTGGGACAACAAGCAGATCTCGTGGTTTGGTAAGACGCCACTCATCCTGCAAGGTTTTCATGTCTCTTTCATCGTCTCTTCGCTAACATAAAAACATCGGTTCCTGCAGCGACGCTGGACGGAGGGATTGGCCTGCTGCTTCCCATGCCGGAGAAGACGTACCGTCGCCTGCTGATGTTGCAGAACGCCCTCAACACTTTGCTGCCCCATCATGCCGGTCTCAACCCAAAAGCCTTCAGGTTTGTTTGTTTTTTTTTTTTAAATCTTCAGCAATCTGTAATAAAACTAATTTCACTTCCCCTTTCCTGCCGTTGTTCAGAATGATGCACTGCGACAGACGGAGTCTTCAGAACGCCGTGAGGAACGTCCTGGACGGAGAACTCCTCAGCAAGTACGTGTACCTCAGCACCATGGAGCGCAGCGAGCTGGCCAAGAAGATCGGCACCACGCAGGACATCGTGAGTTCGCTTCTGATCAAACAGGTTTTCCTGTCTTTTATTTTTTTCACCTGTTCCTTTTGTCTCTTTTCGCAGATCATGGACGATCTTCTGGAAATCGACAGAGTAACCGCTCATTTCTGAGCGTTCTCACATTCCCGTCGGCTCCAAACGCTGGCCGTGTTCTCGATGCAGACACCATTTTTTGTGTTGTTTTTCTTTTGTTATTCAGAAGTCCACCTTGTTTTCCTAGAATATTTTGTATTAAAAAAATGAGAAGAAAACATTTGGTTTGAGTCGTTATCATCGATCAAAGACAACGCAATGGAGAGGTAGAACATTTTATTGTCACGTAAAAAAAAAAACAAAAAAACAAGCATTCTATTTAGTGGATTGTTCCTTTAGCCTTCATTGAGAGCTCTGCTGGCTCTCTATCCGGTAGTTTCACACTTCTTCAGCTCACAGACAAATCAGTTTAAAATGCAAAGATCGAGTTCGACTAGATGACCACAGGAGAACCAGGAAGTCGGCCCAGATTTACGTCATTTTGGGAGATCGGTGATCGGCCGAAAATGAAAGTCATCCAGGTCGCGTCTCAACGTGTGCAATTAACAATACTCACAATTATTGTCGACTTGGCCACTTTTCAGGAAAAGAAAAAGAAAAAAAGATCAGCCAGAAACAGTGCACCGCAAAAAGAAAAGGATGAGTTTTTCAGACTCCCAACATACAACTTTAAAAAACAAAAGTCACTGTACTGCTCCTCTAAACACAAGTGGACAAAAAAAAAAAAAAACATTACCCTTAAATACACTCAGATCATGGTCATTGGCTGTCTCATTCAGTTGTCTTGGAGCTGGGCTCAGTGCTTCGCTCTTTACGCAGAGCTTCTTTGGATTCTCAGCCATCCTGACCCTGAATGTCATTTGGCTAAAAATGTGAAGTCGGCAGCATCGATTTATACCCCCGGGTTGCTAAGGAGACCCTGAAAGGGATGGTATATTGGCTTGTACTTGGAGCGGCTCCTCCTGCTGTTGGATGTCAGCAACTACATCAGGTAACTATAGACTTCGGCGTCCAGAGTAACAAGACCCAAGATCTCCAGCAGCCGCAGGCAGGTGCGGGTCAGTCTCATAATGGCCATCTCAGACCTGAAGGGAGACAAACGGTTAAGTCTGGACTGGCCAATACAAACTAAAAAAGTAACAGATGATTGGTTGACCTGGTAGCATTACAATAAACATAGCAAAAACTCATTTTGGGTGTTTATTTACAGTTCTTGGCAGCAACTTTTTTTTTTTCTCTTGTTGCTTGTGGGTCTACAGTCTAAACCCCTGAATGTGTAGTTTTACAGCAATTTTATTTTTTTTTTGCATGGACTGAGCGTAGTCTCGTAAGGGTTAGATGAATTTAGGTCTGGATTTTGACTAGGCAATTCTGAATGCTATGATCTAAACCGGACGTGTCCCCACTGTAAATGTTGGGGACAACACAAACAGATGTAATTATCAGTCTTGCTTTCTCTTTGTTTAGAAATGTCTCACAACCACAGGCGGGGGCTGGAACATAGACAGACTACCTGTTGTTCATCGGCTTTTAAATTATTAGTTTTGGGTTCACCCAACACGTGATTTTCAAGGACGAGTGACCCAAGTCTTGTTCTTGATGAGAACAAAAAGATGCTCACCTCAAAGCCACTTGAAACTTGAAGCTCTCCCATGTCGACCTGCACCAGCGGATGATTCGTAACCTGGGCAGGATTCCTGTCTTATCCGCCTGAATCTTCCCCCAGCCTCGCACCGCGCTTCGAAGACAAAAAAAAAAGCCCCAGAGAACATCTTTACATGAATCCCTGTGCTTTTAGCTAGCATGTCATCCCAAGAAGAAGAACTTGTACACCCGTCTAACTCTTACCATTTGGCCATGACAAAGTAGCGGTCCACCGGGGCCCCCAGAGCGATGTTGATGCTCCGGACCGTGTTGATGTTCCGGAACACCAGCAGCATGGGCCGGGGCATGGACTTCAGCACCTGCATGATGCTCTCGAAGCGGTTGATGGCCATTTGTCTCATGTAGGCCGTCTCCTCCCGGCTCAGGATGTTGGACAGGGCTAGCGTCCGCATGTTGATGGGGCGCTGCAGCAGCATCTCGCAGAACAGGAAGTACTCTGCGAACACTCTCAAGTTACTCTCTGGCTTCGGTCGAAGCGCCAGAAGAGCTGAAAACCTTATCTTTAGTTACCTTTGACCCCCAGAGCATCGGAGTACGTCTTCATCCCCTCCTTGTCTCTCAGGACAGTAGCCCGCCACAGTTTACACAGAGCCTCCCTGTCTCTGAGGTCAGAGGTCACAGTTAGAGCCACATGCGTTTGATCAAAAGGATCAGTGGAACAGAATCAGGCCTTACGTTTCGCTGAGGAACTCGTACAAGCCGTGGTCCAACAGCACCAGCTCGGCCTTCTTATCTGGACCTTTCCTCACCAAAACTGCCAGAGGGAAAACAAACGCTCAGACCTCAGCTAGCTTTTTATGACATCACAGAAACGGTTTTGAATTTACGGATGTACGTTTTATGAATCTGAGCCTGTAAAATACCCAAATAACCTGACTCAGAGTAATGATGACTCAACTCGTTCCACGGTTCCTACCGACACAATACCTCCAATCCAAACCCTTCCAGATGGCTGGAAACCTTTTTCCAAACCTTTTTCTGAAATTAAATCACTCCAAGAAGGGGTTTGTTCTGGATAATTGTGTCTGGACACGTCTTGTCTGCACCACAATCCCAGCTCTGGGTCTCGTTATGTCAGAAGTGACGAACGGTTCGATCAGCAACAGTCGGGATGTACCAACCATTTCCGGGATGAGGGTCGGCGTGGATGAAGCCGGTGTAGAATATCTGCTCTGCAAATATTCGGATCAGTTTGTCAGCCGTCTGGAACGCAAACACATCAACGTCTCAGCAACGATTGACATCAAAAACCTCTATAGTCATATGGAGAGATCAGCTCACGTCTTTCAGACTTATTCCTTGCTGCTTGATTTCTTTCACGTTGTTGATTTTGCATCCGCTGCAAAACTCGGCCGTCAACACCCTCTGTTCCAGAAAAAAAAAAAAAATGCAATAAATGAAAACGGTGATGAAGGCGGGTTTTATTTTCTTTCTGTTTGATTAAAGAGCTTACTTTACTGGTTTGCTCCCAGAAGACCTTGGGAACAACAACAAAGTGGAAATGCTTCAGCTCCTCGGCGCACCTCTCTGAGTTTCTGGCTTCGTTCTCAAAGTCCAGCTCCTGAGCCAGAGTTGCCTTCAAGTCCTGCAGAAACCAAAGTGAGAACTGGCCAGCAGACAGAAGCAGCAGATCTCAGAGAAATTCAACCGTCTCTAGACCTTAAGGACCCATCGGAATCCAAAGCTGGGATGCATGAATTTGATTATATCCAGCAGGATCTCCAAAGTCCTGATGTCCCCGTCGAACCTGTCCCTCAGGTCAATGTACTGCACCTACGGGAGGGCAACGGGTGGTGCAAGATGTCGGGTCAGAAAGCTTACAGACAGATGACCCACAGTGTTCGTGCAGCTCACCTTCACCGCCACAGGAGTCCCGTCACAGAGCTCCGCCTTGTGAACTTGAGCCAAGCTGGCCGCCGCGATGGGCTCATAGTCGAAGGTCTTGAAAAGCTGCTCGGGGGTTTTGTTGAAGTCCTCCAGGAAGAGAGCGTCCACCTGGTCCAGACGTACACATTGAGCCCCTCTCCTGCAGAACTGGGAGTCCTGTTTGTGCGCCAGAAACTCACCTCCTTGAGCCTCCGGTTTAAGGCTTGGTCCTCCAAGACCTGCAGCGTGCGGATGTATTCGGGGGGCAGCAGGTGGTTGAAGGAACAGAGTCCTTGCCCCAGCTTAATGTACAGCCCTCCGTTCCTTACAGCTCCTTCCACTATGTAATCTGCTGCCCTCTGGTGGCAGGCTGACATCTCAGACAAGTAGGATGTGCTGCTCTGGCAGGGGGGGCAGGACGGAAGTGTTATTGACACTTGGCCTCTGAACAAAGACTCTTGAACCTTTTCACATGATCACGTTACAACGCAAGAATCAGTAGGATCTGTGACACACCAAACCAAGGTAGACCAATGTTTCTCTGCCTGACTTTCTAAATAATATCATTTACTTCTGAGATCAGTGGCAGAAGTAAATGAGGTGGATTAGCCCTACTTGCCAATGATGTCCCCCTGGACATAAGACTGTGACTCCTGTTTTGATGGAAGACTAAAATAGACCGTCATCGTTCACAACTTACTTTTGCTACCGTTTGCTGATTGGCCCGTTTGGAATTCTGCTGGGGAAATCTCACTCAAAGAGAGAAAGTCCAAACTGAGCGCGACGGAGAGGAGAATCGAGTGGAACCGCATAGGAAAGCTATGGCCAGGCCAGCTAGCACTGGAGTCATAACTGTTCTCAGTGCTGGTCAGGAGCAGGATTGCTGTGTCAAGGTTTGATGCAATGAAACCTTTGTTATGCTTCAGTGGTTCGGTACCTGATTCAATGGCTCATGTAGAAGTGAATCGCTAGTTCGACTTGCAGAGAGGAAACTTAAATAAGTAGCATCAAAGGCTGATGCAGTATATATAGAAACTGTTTTTATGTTTGCGCTGGTGCTAGGAGTTTTGTGTCCACGAATTGGCGAGTGACTGAACGTAGTGAGGATCTCTGAAGGGTTCTATGGACGTGATCAGACAGAACACGGCGTACTGCCATCGGTTATTATATGGCATGATTTTGAATGAGGATCTCGAGATCCCACCGTCCGAAGCTTTGAACAGCAGTGATCTCCGCGTGGATCTTACCTCATCCTTCCCGCGCAGAGCCACGTTGGTGGTCCACCAGTAATCCAGGGAGATGGAGATCCCTACAGAGAGAGACCTGGAGGCACGCACACACACACACACACACACACACACACACACACACACACACACACACCACACACACACACACACACACACACACACACACACACACACACACACGTCAGACGTCGCTTGTTATTTGGACGAGGGAATATTAAAACAAAGCAAAACAGAGATAGAGAGAAACACTTCTGGGTCACAAATGTAATTTTATTCTCCCAAAGCTCTACACCATCATTCTGCTGCTGGCTCTAACACCGGTTTGGACCCACTGAATATTATGTTAAGCAGAAGCTTATGATCGGGTCAAAGATGTTTTTTTTTTCTTTTGAATCAAAGCTAAGAACCCACCTGGTTAGAGTTCCCTTTGATTAGTAGACTGTCATGTTCGATGTATATTCACTTGGTGATTTTGTTTTTTTTACAAAATGGAACGCTTACTGCCCGTTTCACTATAACGTTTTCGTGTTGCTGCTGAAACGTGACACGCAGATAGACCAGAGTTCAGAATTTTCCGGCGCTAATCCAAACCTGGAAAAGCAGCAGGAAAACGTATTCCGTGATTCTTAAGACGGAGCGGGAACCCGGCGCGCAACAAACCTGCAGAAACGACCAAATCCCTCGACCGCAATCCTCATCCTCCTTCTCTGCTTCGGCTCTGCAGCGGCGTACTTCACGCCCGCCGCCAGGGGAAAACCCACAGAGAGACCGAGGAGGGTCTTCCAAAACAGACCCCTTCGCCTCGCCGGCCTGGAAACAGAACATACTTAACCAAGGAGAAGGACGTCCATCACGGACGGATTGCATCAGCGGGGCGTGAAGCGATACCTGACCACGCTGAGGGATCTGGTTGTTCGGCCACAGTGTGGATGTCTTCGCAGGAGAGCCAGATGACGATTGCATAATCTAAGCTACAGTGAAGACAAAGAATTTTCATCGTGTGACCAGGGCTGGTTGACGAGTCGCTGCGATCGATTGATTTGAATTTTTGGTTTCGAAGATTTGATTGTTTTGGAAAATGTGGGTCAACATTTGGGTGCATCTGGTCTTGATGCTGCTAAAAAAAATAATTTACTGTCGTTTGTCTCATTTTTGTTTTGCTTTGTGGTTTGTTTGTTTTTAGAAAGAATAAAAATATCAGAGACTTTATTTTTAAGCCATATTACCAACTATACATACAACTAAAAGGGGGTCTTTCTGGTTTCTGGTTATAACCAGGTGTGTGTGTGTGTGTGTGTGTGTGTGCGTGCGTGTGTGTGCGTGCATTCGCGTGTGTGTGTGTGATTGATGGCTGGTGACTGAAAGTGAACTGTGGACCCTGAGTAGGGTCTATCTGAGCAGACCCATGTGTGTGTTTTGCATGCTGGGAAGGATGCAGAGGGGGGCGGAGTGGGATGGGGGGGGGGGGGAGACTCCCACCAAGGCCAGAACTGTTGTTTTTGTTCGCCGTCTGCATGTGAGGGACAGAATGTCTCCACCGCTGACAAATTGACACCCAGATAACGGGGATGTCAGTGACCTGGGCTCGGACATGAACGCAACACGGGGCTCCTTCTGCAGAAGGAGGGCGATTCTGCAGGAGGACCGCGGCCAACACGCAGAGGACAAAGTCAGGCGTTCACTGACGGGAGGACAAGGGAACCGCTCGGAATTGTTTGCACATGAAAAAGCTTTGATATTCTCCGGTGATTTGAATGGGAAAGCTGTCATAAGAGGAAAAACGTGACGGTGAGCGATGATTAGCTGTTAGTCGACTAGCCGACCTCAAAAAATAACCCTGTTGGACTGTGTTAAAACAAAGAAATAATAGGCTTTATTTACCACTCTCGAGGTTTCCCCTGTCATGGTTCCCCGCAGTGATTTGCAGCAGAGGCGAGTAGCGGCCGCAGGTTTGCCCTCCAGCCAGCCGCAGCACCTCATTTGGCTACTAGCATAATGGTCGCTTCAAAGAGCAGCCTCTGCGGCGAGTCCAAGATGGAGTTCGCCCGTCTACTTCCGTCTCCGTCTCGTCTAGAGAACTGCTGGCGAGAAGTCAAGCGTCTCTCCAGTGTGACTCCGGGTTCCAGGCGTTGCTGACGTATTTCCGTTATCCCGAGACGCTCGCGCCTGACTGGAGAGAAGGTGGTTCCGTCAACGCACGTAACAACTGTGAAGACAAGTTGAAAAACCCTAATTGAAATAATCTGAAAACGTGTAAAAACAGTAGCTCCTTTAAGAAACGTAGATTTATCTCATAAGCGGATCCCTTTGCTATGTTTTATTTTTCCTTTTTTGTTGTTGTAACAGATCCTTTATGATGTGTATTCGAGTGTGTTTTTGGACATTTGTACATAAATAATAATCGGAATAAAGTACGTTTTTTGAAGGAAAAAAGGGTGGTTTCGTCAAACTTGAAAGTCAAGCAGTTAAATCCAACTGTATAAGAAGACATTTTAACATTTAATAACAGGACATGTGTAACCGGGTTCTGCTTCACTCCACTGTACCAGGCCGACCCAAGTAACCCCTCGACTCTGCGTTGTGTAGATGTTTTAATGAAGACCAGGAGTTCTGGGTGAACAGGCAGTTCATTTCCTGAATGAGAACAGATCGGGTTGGAATCAATGCAATGGCTCAGCTTCCCTCAGCACACTACAACAGAGCGTCATGTTGGCTTTAACTTAGCACAGAAAGTGTTTTACAATATGAACAAAACTAAAAGTGCAAAATTGGTGCCAGGCACACAAATCATAAATAGTAGTTGCACACTATTGATGTCAGTTATTAAAAATGATATTTTATGTGTTTCTAACACTTTTCCGTGCTGTGTGCTGAGGAATGAAACTCACCTCTCGTGCAGCTTCCATAGACTGGCACTGATTACAGGGGCCAGCAACATATAACCAGCCACACAGAGAGGAGGGCGCTTTTTCCCATTGCACTGATAATATATAAAGCAAGTGGGATTCTACAACATAAACTCTGTTACACATGGATCTCAGATTTCTTATAAATCAATTCCCCTGAGTACAAAATTTACATTTGAGACATCTGCCATTGTAAATTCAATTCAACTGAATTCAATTCACTAATATCTAATAGTATTCATATTAAATTATTATCTATTCTATTTTGTTTCTGTACACCTGGAAACAAGTTGTGATTTTTTTTCCCGAAAGTGCCTTCAGGTAACATTTGTTTTCACTCTGTAAATAAACTCATTTCCATTGTATCTTTAGTAATGAACCGGGACGCGCTCAGCCAGGACGTGACGCGGTTCACACAGGGAACTATCTCGAAAGCCTACTCTTTGGTGGGAGATTTCACAATAAAACGTCATTAAACGGAGGTGCGTGAGGGGCACGTGCCCTTGTTGCGACACGGCAATGACTTTAGGTTTATGCCTCCCTCTCCTTTACTTCGCAAAACCAAATTTACTGAAGATTATCATAACCTTCAGCAATAATAATAGCAGTGTATCAGTAATCCGCTCCAACTTCACCATGACAGGTTATTTGCACGTTGTTTATATTGAACTAAAGCCCATGGCAGCAATTTTGACTCAAACCGTTTGAGCAACAGACGCCATGGTGGTGGAAATGAAAGGATTTAAATATCGCAAATATATTTATGTAGCTTCCAAATTACAAAACAAAACAAAAAACCCCAAAACATTTAAAAACCCGCTTCTGCATACATTTATTAATTTATGGTTTCTTTGTCGATGACAGTATTTAGAGTTGCATACTGATCAGAGGAGTGATTTATGGAAAATAGTTTCAACGAAACCGATTATGCGCGCATTCACGTCTGCTTTTATTTTGAAGAGTATTGTCTTGTTTACGCCGCCCGTCCACCGGAAGCTCTGCGACCCGTGTCGCTGCAGCGTTGCGCTTTCCTGTTTACGAGCGGGAAGAGCGAACGGAGCTTCGCCGTGTTCACTTTCAGGGGTTTATAATCGCCTGCACATTTGTTTTTAGCTGTCTTCGAGAGCGGCGGTCCGCGTGTTTTAATGAGCCACTCGGCACTGTGGGGAGTTTAGATACGTTGTAGGCGGAGCACTGGTGAAAACAAGAGGTGTTTTTGGAGCGGAGTGGGACAGATGGAGGGTCCTCCAGCAGATCCTAGCGGCGGTGGTGGTGCAGCAGCTGCCGCAGCGGAGGGCCCCACGGTGCAGGTGGCGGACATGCGCCGGCCAAGCGGAGCTCTTCCTCTCCGGCTCCTGGAGTGGAAGGTCAAGCCGGGGTCTCGCGTGAACGTGAACTCGGTTCTTGCCTTATGTGCTCTCATAACTCAGGATAAGGATAAGGAGACGGAGGCTGAAGCTAGTCTACCAGAGAAGAAGGTGAAATCGGACCGTCCTGGAGTGGTGAGAGAGCTCTGCTGTCAGCCAGGACAAATAATTCCTCCCGGGTGAGTTACTGACTCTTCCTGCTAATTTTAGCTCATGTTAGTTGACCTGCACGGCAAGGCTACGGGCAGTATGTCAGCTGCATCTCCCGACAACACCCTGTTAAACACGGCTGTTAGCTTAGAAGCTAACAATGCTAACTTGCTTTTAGCCCATCGTCCACTGTCAGTAAAGGCGGCACAAATGAAGAGCCTTTTAACTGCAACCTTCAAAGTAAAAGCATTGTATTTGAACAAAATGTCACAAATCCTCACTAGACCTTTTAACTATCATATTAGAGATGATACGGTTTAAGTAGAATGTACTCAAGTAAGCAAACCACTGCGTGGACTCTTGTTGACATAAATGAGTACTATGTTCGCTTTTATTTTGAAAAGCAAACCAGATGTGGCGCTGTCTCGCGTTGCCGTGGCTTGACCTGACAACCCGGGAGCGTGTCGGAGCTGAGGAGGTTGACAGGTGGAAGGCAAGCTAGAGTCTAACCGAGTGGGCTCAAACCGGACGTTTCCCGCCGTTTTTTTTTTTTTCATGTTACAAAGTCATTCGGATTTCAACATCGTCTGCCTAAAATACCTCAGGGAAATTATTACGGGAAAATATTTATTCACCTGTGATTTTAATTGCATTTCTTATTTAACAGAAACGCAGACATCGCAGAATTGTGTTTTGTTGGGACATCAGAGGAATATTGCGAAATCCTTGCGCACATTTGTAACGGAAATGCAGCTTGTACGGTCTTATGTAATATTCAAACCATCTGAGAAACTAAACTGTAATAAAATGTAGCAACATGTTGAATTAAAATATGTGAGTTCCACGTTTGTTTGATTTTTTTTTTCATTAAAAAACTGAAATAAATGAACTTGAATACTGTAACTTAATCTGTATTTTAGAAGTCCATAATATGTAAAACAAAAAAAAGGCCATTGCTTAAAAAATAAAATAATTGATTAATTTAATGCGTTTTGAAAAATTAGTTGCACATTACGTAGATAATGTGATAGAATTCACATTTCTTCCAAACAAACAGGGGCCCTACAAAGCATGCAGCAGATTCGACAAGGTTGGTAGTCATTGACAAAGATGAAGTGAAAATGAAAAAGTCCCAAGTGGATAAAGTAAGTACACCCAACAGTGGAGGGCCACCTTCAGTGGCAGGGCTTTTCTTTATCAGTCTCTTCCATTGTTGTGGTGGAATTTGACCTCTTTCATCTTTACGAGGTCGTTTGGGTTCATGGAGGTCCTCAGACCTTTGCTAATGCAAAACTCTGTCGAACCACCAGCACAGAGTTTTGAGTCTGATTGAGGTCTGGACTTTGCACCTTTTCCATTATTTTGTGTTGCGGTCAGTTGGTTGTGGACAATGAGGTTCCTTTTTCTTTATTTTGCAACAAGGCTCAGTTTGGAGCTCCTATTAGTCCATTTTTCACACAAACTCAAGTGAAACACAAGGACTTCCATTTTTGGAACAAAGATTATAAAATCAAATAAAAAAACAAAAAAAACAAAATGTAAGTACAATCTTTCCAAATATCTTGAGCCGTCTGTGTCTTAACCGTTGAGGATTGGTCTGGTCAAATAAATATTTAAATGTTTAATTGGCAAATAAAGCTGGTGATCGTCAGCGTACAGAAATACCCAGAACTGTCCAGTGTTTCTGCAACAAAAATGTGACTGTTTTAATCTACATTTAACAAATGTCACACATTTGTTTTTGTCTTGTCTCCAGGGGCGTCATTGTCAGAATCGAAGAATGCAGCCATCCAATAGTGATGAAGTGTCTGTGCGCTGAATGTGGCCAGAATCTGACTCAGTAAGGTTCTTTTCTGCATTTGAGGAGAAACTGGTTGCTGATTCTACAGCGATGTAGCGTTTCAGTCCCCGAGCGTCGGAATGGATTGTGTCACATAATGCCACGAAGTGACATCAGACATGACGATAGAGTTAGTTATCCAGAAATAACCCGTGTTGCAGCATATTACTGTAAAATTTAAAAAACTTCTGCTCATCATCGGGTCGTAATTATTTTTATGTGCTAAGTGGTTTAGCATTAGCTTCGGCTGATTATTACATGTATAGCAGGTCAGCGTTAAGTTCTATTTGTGTTGTTGTTGTTTTTTTTTTTTTGTTTGGTTTTAACACTAGCTTTCAAAAAGTTGTTTTACAGTATTTGCTAATTTCTTTTTGTTTACTGCTAGCAGGGCTAAGATTCTTCCTTATCAAATTAGTAGTCAGTGGAAGGAACTTTTTGACTAGTTGTGTCCACCACTGGCAATGACTGCTGGCTATCTAAGTCCGAACAAATGTTCTTCATTAACGAAAATGTCCATCAGAAAAAGGAAGCACAATATCAAGGAAATATATGTAGGTTTTATGACTCAAAAACTATGTAGGCCTTGATTTGACACCAAACACATTCACGTTCAGTTGGCGATTTTAGCGCAAAACCATCACAACCCTCGTGGCCATCTTGAAAAATCAATAACTTCTCAGTAAATATGATTTTTATGGTATCTATCATGTATAATTTAGGACCAAAAGTATTAATCTCTGAAAAATATTTGCAATATTAGTTTGTACCTTGGCGACCATGTTGAATGTTTCAGTTGCTCACGTTTGCTCATGAGTCATCCACTCTGCTGCATGACTATCAACTTTGAGGTTTTAGATGTTATGTGTTCTTGCAGGACCAAAAAATAAAGTAACAAGTAGCTACAAACAGCCCCAAATGAACCGGTGTAGGAGAGGACTTCTTAGAGTAGCAACTGTTGATGATGTATTCTTCAGTCACAGTATGTTCAAGGACATTAGAAATGGACAAACGCAGAACTCCTACTCCTATTATTTCCCTTTCAGGCAGCAGGGGACAGCAACAGTCTCCATGGTGCACAGTGTCCCTGAACTGATGGTCAGCTCGGAGGTGAGTCATATGACGGCGATACCTTGAATGAACAACCGCTCTACTGTAAAGTTTCATTGTGTTTCTGTGCGCCTGTTTGCCACAAGCGGTTTGTTTGAGCAGCTCCCAGGTCCTAGTTGCCCCGGATGAAGAAGTTTCCTGAATAAACCAGAAGAAAAACGCGATGAAAGCAAGAGTTTGTTGTTTCTCTCCCAACAGCAAGCCAAACAGCTGGCTCGCGAAGACCAGCAGAGGCTGCACCGCAACAAAAAGCTTGTCCTCATGGTGGACCTGGACCAGACGCTGATCCACACCACTGAGCACCACTGCCAGCGCATGTCCAACAAGGTACCGCTCCCACCTCCAACCCCACTTTCACTGCTAAATCTTGTGGCGGCAATTTAAAAAAAAAAAAGAAAAAAAATGTTTCTTTCAGGGGATCTTCCACTTCCAGCTCGGTCGGGGGGAGCCCATGCTCCACACGCGGTTACGGCCGCACTGCAAGGAATTCCTGGAGAAAATTGCCAAACTCTACGAGCTGCACGTCTTCACATTCGGGAGCCGTTTATATGCACACACCATCGCTGGTAATGAACTCATTGTTGTTTTCTCATAACTAAAACGACAGCATCTGCTGTACCTTGCAATAGTTTCCTCACTCTGGAAACTTTTTCATGTTTTACCACGTTGCAGAATTCAGTGTACGGGGTTTCCTCCAGTATATCATAAGCCTGGCGGGCTGCCAGACTTCACTTGCCCCTCTGCCAAGCTAGACATCGTTTGCTTCTTTACTTTACATATTTTTTTTCATACACCGGTATCACTGATTGTGAAAAAGCTACGTCTTTAAATGATGCAATGAACTGGAAATGATTTCTCAGGACGGTGATTTTGCGGAGGAGGTTCACCTCTACCGGCATTTATATTGTAGGTCTAAAGAGGCCGTCTTTGTTTGGATCGCGTACACGTCAAGTTTAAAAACGTCACCACTTGCTCCGCTCGCACCCACTTAACACAAACCCACAAAAGCGCGACAATAAAGTCTGAGTCACAGTCACGCTTTTAGAGGTCTGTCGAACGTGCATTTGATGTGAGCGCATATGTCATCGTGAACAAAGAAAGAGTTGAGTGAGTTTCCGTCTCGACCACACTCGCCCAAATTCACGTACTGGCTCGTGTTTTGATCTGTGCCTGCACTTACGACTTTATAAAGTTGATATAAATGCACAACACCACCAGCCCGTCAAACTGGCATTTTTCATTCGTATTTCTTGCAAATTCTGCTTGGATAACTAACGGCGAGTCACTAGTAAGGCAGAAAAATTGCAAAACAAACTATACAATATAGAGGAATCGCAGTCACTGCATTTTTGAGGTGACTTGTGCTGGATTTTATTTAGGGGTCTCAGAATAAAGGGGGTCTAATACAAATGCACACTACGTATTTTTTTAGACGTTCATGTAAAAAACAAAATATCGAAGGAAACAAAAACTATAATCTTCGAGATTCGACAGTCGTCAGCTTGCGTTTCCTGCTAGCGTCCACCAGAGGGCGGTGCCTGCTTGCGCTCTGGAGTCCAGCTCAGCTCTGGTTCTTTCTGGGGAGGGCAAAGTTTCTGCAACTGATTTCCAGCATATTTTTTTTCTATCATTTTTATTTTTATTTTTTTGGATGCTGTTCTTCTTAGTATAAACATTTCGCTGCTGTATATCAGGTTTTAGACGGAGCTTTTCTGCAGAATCCTTTTGGTATTTATGCTGCTGTCTTTCGTTGTGGCATAAATAATAAGATGAACACCGTCCCGGTGCTTGTTTCTGCTTCCACGATGAATGTTTAATGCAGGTCGAATTGGATTCTGCTGCTGACCTCATTGCAGTGAGTTCAGCTTGTTTCAAAGCAGGTAATATCAGCAGCAGTTGTGGAGTTTTTATTTTTGTTTTCATAACGCGCAGCATGTTTCGTTTCAGAAACAGATTGCATTCAAAATGAAGTTTCTGTTGAAATCAATCTACTCCGCGGAACCTACAAATGGATAATATAATTCAGACGAAACAGGAATCAAACATCTGCTTCTTCCTCTCTAGGCTTCTTGGATCCCGAAAAGAAACTTTTCTCCCACAGAATCCTTTCCAGAGACGAATGCATAGATCCTTCTTCCAAGACGGGGAATCTTAGGTAAGAGACACACTGTCTGTTTACCCATCAGCATACATGATGATGTTTTTGAGCTGTTGTTTAAAAAACAGATGCAGTTTGAATGAGATATTTACATCCACTGCATAGACATCAATTTCCATTGTTTTATTCTCTGTCTGGCATGAAATCAGACTAAAGCTTCTTGTTTTAGGAGGATGACCAACATCAGGTTTGATTGCTAAATTCTTTTCTTTAAATTTAGACGCCTACTTTTCTTTCCTGTTTGGTAGAACTGTCTTAAAATATATGACGTGGGCCAAAGTCTTAAGTTATTCATCAATAAACGTCTCACTGTAGTTTGCTGGAATTGTGACCGTTGCTCCTGACAGAACTGAATCAGGTTTGTTTTCCTCTAACTCCGCCCACAGATTTCCTGTCTGACTGCGATCAGGCCTCTGTTGGCCGCGGTAAACCATTGACATTCTTGTCCTTTAAGCCACTTTATTACGCTACAGACAAATCATTGTCCGTTTTGAAGACTTCCAGGCTGACAACTTGAGATGTTGCTTTAGTATCTACTTGTCATTTTCTTTCCTCATCATGTGTGAAGTGCACCAGTCTCTTCTGCCACAAAGATCACTTTGGAATAGTATTCTCAGGCTAGTGAGCATTTGGCATTGTGGCCAAATGCTTCAATTTAGGTATCATCAGACTACACTCTAGAGTGCACAATAAATCCACTCTGCTTTCCTTCATACCTTCATACGAAACCGACCCTATTTGCTACCACATAGACCTGAAAATCACCTACTCCGGATGACTGTGTTCATGTGCGTGGCTAACTACAGTTAACAGTTAAGCTGGACAACTTAAAGATTTTGTCACCATATTGAGCTACTTCTCAGACGAGAAAAAATGATTATTGGCCAAAATTGGAATCGGCAGGTCAGACTTTTTAAAGATTGGTGATCGGACCAAAAAAAAAAAAAAACTCCAATCGGTGCACCTCTAGATTACAAATGTCTGTAAAAACGTACACCTTTGTTTCCTGAGTGAGGTCTTCAAATACATGCACAGGTGTGTCTTTAATTGAAGTGTTACTAGTTTCTAAGACATATAAATGTAGGTTGAATGGAATAAAAGTTCTTAAAAAAATGTCATTATTCTGTCGCTTAGCAAAAGGCAATAATTGTAAAAATTCTATCTGAGCTGAAACAAGAAATCTTCAGTCCGATTTAGTGTCAAACATGAAAACAAGAGTATACCTGATTTCAACAGCAGCAGATGTTTACTTTGTATTTCATAAAACGTATTTTTCTCCTTCTCCAGGAACCTGTTCCCCTGCGGCGACTCCATGGTCTGCATCATCGACGACCGGGAAGACGTCTGGAAGTTTGCACCGAACCTCATCACTGTGAAGAAGTACATCTACTTCCAGGGCATCGGAGACATCAACGCTCCGCCGGGATCACGGGAAGCTCAGATGGCCAAGAAGGGTACAAGAACGTTTAGTTGTTTTTTTCTTTTACTTTTCTGAAACTTAAAAACTACACCTTGAAATGATATTGTTTAGACCATGTCTGATTAGATTTGGTGGATTTATTGTCTTTCTCTGGTTGACTATAAAAAGTAATTGCAAAGATTTTATTGGACAGAAACTCTGCCCCCGGTTTATGCGCGCTCTTGTCCATGGCTTAATGTACTGCTTTTGTGTTCCTAGAGCGGGTACAAACCCCAAACTGCTGTAGCGTGCCCTGTCTCCTCTGATTATTACGCCTCCATATCTTGTCCATTCAGCCCAGTGCCTTCAAAAGATACAGTATACTTACTTTGAACAAGGCAACTTTTATTTATGTATTCCTTTCTTTCCGAGTCTGCTTTGTTGAGAGGTTATCTCCTCACATATTTCACGCTCAAACAGAGTCGCTGGCTGCCGAGTGACTCAGTGTTCCCAGAGGAATCGGATTTGCCTCGCAGGAGTGTTCTCCTTCAAGAAGTGTTTGCCAACACGGGGCGAAGGCAGAGCTGCACGCGCTGTGCTAAAATCTAAGCAATTCTCTTTGCGGAGCGTATTAGAGGGGAACTTCAGGCAGATTCTGGCAACTAGGAAGAGGAAAGTTGCTCATTGATCTACTTGGAGACAAGTTTCCTAATAGGTCTGCTGTCAGACTGTCGGATTCCGTTATCACAAGACATCACAAGATTGATACTACTATTCCTCCATGTTTTCTCTAAGTATAACCATAATATAGTTCAATAGGATTTTTATTATGGACGAACACAAAGCAGTGCATACTTGTATAGTGGGAGAAAAATTAAAATGATAATCGGTTTTTATTTATTTTGAGCTTTCCTGAGTCAGCTCATTGCTGAACTGCCTTTCGCTACAGGTAAAGCTGCAAGTCTTTCTGGATATTTTCCTCCACATCTAGAGATTGAATGTCTTTCCTGATTTCTTGTCTCAGGTTGGATGGAGAGCATCTGCAGGTTTCCGCAGCATGACATAAGCCTGGCGGGCCACCAGGCTTTACTTGCAACCCCTGCCAGGCTAAACTTAGTTTTTTAATGTCATGTTAATATGTTAACCATTAACAGCGATAGCAAACACAGGGTCGTGTGCGCCACCTTTTATTAAAAATCTTGTATTTGGAAGGTGATCTTGCAGAGCAGGTTCACCTGTACCAGTGTTTATATCGTCCCTCCAAAGAACTAACTTATATGTAGAGTATAAAACATCACAGTGCGCTGAACACAAACCTCTAAAAGACTGATATGAGCACATATATCTCTGTGAACAAAGAATAATGTTTTGTCATGTGTGTTTACATGTCACACACACTTAGCTCTGTGTCTCTGCTTGCAGCTTGAAAACGTGTATGTCAATCACAAACACAACTTTTTCATCCAATCAGAGTATTCCCTGCAAATGCTGGACAAAAAACAGCCAGCAAATCAAAATGCAGAAAAGAAAGAAGAAAACTTAACACAGTAAATATTAGAGTTTTTAATTTTGAATCTTAAGAGTATTAAGTTAATCACGCAAATACTTACTCACCATTTTCCATTTTAGGTAATATTTATTTTAGTGAATTTTACTTTCTAATCAGAATGACCTGTTTTAAGATCCATTGAGGATTTAAATGACGTCCAAAATATTGATTGAATTGTAAGTGTTTGAGTTTGCTTCTGTAAGACTCCATAGTTGGTCGTCAATAATATCTTCCAATAATATTTCTTGGTATATTTAAAATTTCCTGTCAACTTTTACTTTTTTTCAATATAAATAGTCGGTGGGTTGGTGGTGGACTGCCTTAGCAAGCTTTCTGGGGGAAACGCTGCACCTGAGAACAGCAATTTGAACATTTTGACAATCGGATTTATGTGTTGGGGTTGATTGGACCATTCAAAGACGGAACATGCTCTGATTAAAATTTTATTGCAGCTCTGGATGTGTGTTTAGGGTGGTTATGCTGCTGAGATGAGAACCACCTCAAGCCTTTTGCAGCATCAAATGTTTTTTTTCTCTCTAGGTTTTAGCTTCACATATCTTCCTATCAGATATGTGATAGGATATCACACACACCAGCTCCGGTGTGTGTGGCGACGTACCTCACAGCATTCTGTAACAGGAACTTTTTATGTTAACAATGACTTTATACTGAGCTTCCTCTAAAAAGGCCACATTTCTGAGCGTTTTCTAAAAAGTATCAAAAACCGTGTTTGATTTTCTTTCCATCTCACAGTGAGGTACCTCCAGTTCATCAGCAGGTCTCACTTCACCCTCACATCTTGTTTGTTTGTTTTTGTGATCGGATTTTCATGTCTTCCAGCAGGAGGCCCTTCAAGTCGGCCGGCAGAGAGCACAGACCAAGCGGAGGCGATTGGTGCTGATGAGCAAAATAATGGCCTCAGGAAACGGTCAAAGGAGCCAGGCATTTCAGGAAAGGAAGAGCTTTCATTACCTCAGTCTTCTCAGGAAGGAGCTGCCGGTGAAAGGACACTGGGGGCTGTGGAGGAGGATCTGGAGGAGGCAGGACGGAGTCAAGGGTCAGACGCTGGTCATAAGGTTACAGAGTCTGGGCAGAAACCAAAGGACACTCAGGTGGAGGATAATAAAGATGTAAAAGAGGATGGTGGTAACAGGACAGATGAGGCACAGGAAGGTACCAACTCTTCAGCACGGAGTCATGACTCCAATAACTTGGATTTTGACCTTTCTAGTGACAGCGACAGTGAATCGGGTACAGGAAAGCCCGCCTCGCTAGACTGTGAGAGTCAAAGTAGGACTCACGTGACAAAGGAGTCTGAACAGGAAGGAGATGTTCAGGAGCCCTTTGATGAGGACGTGACGAAGGACGGGGACAGCAAAGGTTCTTGCGAAGTCGAGAACAGCTCGGACTCGGCAGAACACCCAGGCGTTGTCCTGCCCGACCCTGAGCTGGGGAACGGCTTCTTAGAGAGGAGAGAACCGGAAACCGAGTCCCAGAACAGCGAACAGTCCGGAGTCACAGTGGGAGAGGAGCTGCTGGATCAGAGCATGGAAGACGAGGAGGAAGAGGAAGAGACCGATATCGACCAGGACGATCACCTCATCTACCTGGAGGAGGTGCTGGAACGGATCCACGCAGAGTACTTTGCCCGTTACGAGACCTATCTGAGGAAAGAGATGTTGGAGATGCCGGACATCCGCAGGATTGTTCCAGAGCTGAAGAGCAAGACTCTGGAAGGCACGACGGTCGTGTTCAGCGGACTTTACCCCACTAACTACCCCATGGAAAGGACAAGGGAGTTTTACCACGCCAAAGCCCTAGGGGCCAAAATCGGCAAGAGTTTGATCCTCAACTCTCAGGACCCCAACCGGACGACACATCTAGTTGCAGCGAGGGCAGGTATGTAGACATGGATGATACAAACGGAGTACAGTTGTATGTTGTCCAGTTAGATTCACGTTTCTTTTATGTTGTCATGAAGCTCACTGACTGGTTGTCAGGGAATAAGTTGCATTTATTTTGTCCCAAATTTTTTTAGTCACTTAGCCATCAACAACAGCCAAATCTACTGGTTAATATTGTAGTGAATGGAGTAAAAGTTGTTTAACTCATGATTTTACCTAAGTTAGCATTTCATACTTGAGAAAGTCGGACAATGACCAGCATCCACTGCTGCAGTAGCGTTTACTAAGCAAAAGACGTTCATTTATGTGGAAACACTTTGGATCCAAAGCCACAATCATGGATGGCTCACGTTGTAGCTAAATACAATCTTTTGTATCACTTCAGCACTAGCTAGACTTTACCATTAGCTTTGGGAAAATACTGTGCTTGTGTAGAGCTTTAGCATTAATGTAACTAATATTTTTGAGTAGGTGTGGTTGAGTAGTTGACATAATTGACTTTGTAGTTACCACTGTACACAGACATGTCAAACGTAGAATGGATTATACTATTGATTCTAGTGTTTATAGCTTTTATGTGAAAACAAATTATTTGCATTCCAAGTTTTCCTCAAAAAATATCACCCTTTTTTCATACATTCCATATTTGTTCTGTCTTGTGAGCTAATGTTTCACCAAACCGCTTACAACTGCGGTTCTCGCAGGAACCGAGAAGGTACGGCAAGCGCAGGGCTGCAAGCACCTCCATGTGGTCAACCCCGACTGGCTGTGGAGCTGCCTGGAGCGCTGGGAGCGGGTGGAGGAGCAGTTGTACCCTCTGAAGGAGGATTACTCCAGGACGCCACGGTACCAGAATTATGATCTCCTAGGCTAATCTGTTAGTAGCTAAACATGTACAAGCCCAAGTATGGCGTTAAACTCCCAATTCCGTCTCTTGAAGGAGCAACAGTCCGGCCGCTTTTCTCGACAATCAGGGCTGCCTGCAGAAGGCTGTCTTCCAACCAGCTCCCGTCCACCCCAGACCGCGAGGAGGGTATTCAGAGGCCCGGACCTATGACTCTGTCACAGGCAAGCTAATCCGCAGGGGCCCTCAGGCAGGGCGTCCATCAGCCTACCTTCAGGTGTCAGGGCCCCTTTCCGACCGCATGGATCAGTCTGGTCTCAGGTACTGCACTCAACCAGTTACATCACTGAACATTGATATTAATAAAATGTAGTAATAATCATTTTGTCACCCAATTCAACACTCAATCAGTTTCTTAGCATTCCCTTTGCTTTCACCAGAGAACAGCGCCAAACTAAAAAAAAACCCGGATAGCCAAGTTTTTTATTTGAGTGATTCACCATAACAGTGCCATCAGTGAGTCACCCATCAGGCTGGGTGACCTCCTGTTCCGTTCACACTTTGTTTCGTTGTAAAACATGAGACGAACCTGAAACACCCTTAGAGTTGTTAGAAATAATAGCAGAGGTTTGGATGCAGATGTTCTTGTTGAGCACCAATGGTAGAGTTGCCTTTGGCTATTATTGTTATCCTCAAATTTACAACATCTGCTAGAGGCTTGACGACCCTGAGTCTTTTCTGTCCTGCACCAAACTGATTTCTCTTTGCAAAACACCAATAAAGAATGATCGTGGAGAAAGTCCTTTTTATTTTCAAATGACTTTCAAGTTTCACTTAAATGAAATAAGAGCATCGCTTTTCGTCCCGTCTTTTGTCGCTTTCTCTGTTCCCGTTTCACCCCAGACGGCCATCCTCCATCCTTAAAACATCCTCAAATTGAGCAAATCTCTGACGATGCTCTGTGATTAATCATCTGAAGTGGAAAATTGCCCTATTTTATTCATGGATTAGAGGCACAATTAAGTTTTCAGCGAGTTGCTTTAAAATGAAGAGAATCATCAAAGGAGATCTGTTCAATTAAGCAGCGCCCGGAGGAAACTGGGAAGCCGTCCCTTTCGCATTTGCATATACATCCATTAGGCTCTTCTGAGTCCTGCGTGCTTCCCACACCGTCGCTCTCCTGCTTTAACGTCCCTGCTTTTGTTGCACTGACCGGTTAAAAGCTGATTGTGTTTTGCGTTTTTGCAAATGAGTTTTGCTCCCTGGCGAGGCCCACAAAGATCAGAATGACATAAAGAAAGAAAGGAAAAAATCTAAAAGTACAAAGCGACGGAAAGTGATGCTTCTGATGTTCTGATAGTCACTAAAATATAGAATATATAATTTTAATGTGTCTTTAAATGAACTTTAAAGCAGAAAGCCAAATTTGAAATTGAATTTTATTCCAGAGACGCACGCACCTATCCACTTTTTTCACTTCTGATACCGATACCAGTATCGGCACTTTAGTATTACCCAAAACAATATGATACAGAAAACAGATGAATTGTCTTAAAACGTTTATTTTTTTAAACATAGACATAAATGTATCTTTCACATGTCAAAAAGTGCAATAAGGAATTCTAAATGTAAAATAATAAACCATCAGAGCACAAAACAGACTTAGACTGAATAAATTGGCCACATTGTCACCAATCTAGATGCTGTAAAACATCAGGACAGATACAGATATCAATATTGAATCGGTGCATCTGTGTTCCCCCTCTGCCCCCCCCCCCCAGGATTCCTGGAAAAGTATGAAGTACCTGATATGTGAATGTGTAAAAACCCCGTTTCCCAACCATTCAGACTGGTTTTCTCATTCTCCTCTGCTCCTGCACCTCAGGGGAGCCGCCCAGGGTCAGCAGAACGAGGCGGCCGGGTCCAGCCAGGACGACGAGCAGCCGGGGCCTTCCCGCCGGGAGCGGCAGCCGAGCATGTCGGAAACGATGCCGCTATACACACTCTGCAAGGAGGACCTTGACAGCATGGACAAAGAGGTGAGGACCACCGCCGCCTTGGGCCTGGGTAGAGTAAAGAGTGCAGAAACGCGTCCTGGAGGTTTTTTACTGTGAATGCGCACACGGCACATAATACAGTGACTCAGCTGTTTTCTGGATATGTTATAATATCGTCACCTTGCATCCACCTGCTTCCCCAAAGCTAAATAGGCTTTTTTCCCCCCCTTTATTTACATGAAAAACTTCACTTTCTAAATCTGGTGGTGAAACAAGCACATAATGCGTTCTTTACATTCCCGATCCTGCTTGGTTGGAACTCCTGAAGTCCAATCTTTTTTTTTTTCCCAGTCTATAAGAAGTTATGTGAAAAGAAACTTTATTTTCTATTGAAGTATTTTGGATGCAGGGCTGCAGCTACAGATTATTGTAATAATTGGTTATTCTGACAATTAATTGGTAAAATTTGTTTACTACGTTTTGCAGATTTTTCGGTTAGCCGCTTGCGCTCATTTTATACAATATTAGAAATGCGTAAGTAAATAAATAAATAATTCAGTTTCTATTTTAAATGATAAAACAAAATTATTTTATTGCTTAAAATTCATACACGCTAAACAGGTGAGGCTAAAACTGCCGTTTGAGGTGAAGAACAATGTTTTTCATCCGATATCCAGAATCTTTTGTACAGTTTTGGCTTAATTGCTGCTCTGAGTGTGTTGTTGATTCAGCAAAATAATCTTTTCTCCATTACTACAGTCAACGATAGCTGTTACGAGTTGACCATTACTTCAGTGATCAATTAATCACAATTAATTGATTCAGCAATTGATTAATCAGGATTAATCCTATTAGTTGTTTTAGTTGCTTTGCTGCTGTAACAGCAGTAAATGTATTGCAGCAAAGTTTCACTGTTTTGTTAAACATTTTGAACTTTGTCATGGACAGACTTTTGTAAATATTAGATAAGTATTAGATAAACCGCCAAGTCTGAGGGTTTGCAAACATAGTTTGACTTTATAATTGTCTTTAAGAGTCACAGAATATCTTTTTCTTGATAACCAGTGCAATAACTGCCCGTCCTATGATAAATAACTAATCCCTGCTTACAGCTGGAAAGGTATAATCAGTTCAATCAGTATTGACAGGTGAAAGCTTAACCAATAGCTGGAGGTCAGAGGTCAGTTACAAACCTGCCCGTTACCGCTCGGTCCTCCTGAAACTCTTCACATTCCTTAGATTCCTTCTGGCCCTCCACTTGCACTATTACCGTCCTTCCATTCCATATCCGCCGGCGTTCTGCATGTTATATGTGTGGGCCTCATGAGGCAGGTGAAGGGATTAGTAATGACAGCGAACTCGGCACCTCCTGCCTGGATAATGCTCTTTAATTGAGACTGAGTTGTGCTAATGCTGCAGCGCGGAGAGATTTGCTCAGCAGACCCTGGAGATGTGCCAAGAACCTCTCGGTAAGTGAAGAAAAGGCCACTCTGTGGTTTGTCTAAATGGAACATGTGACGAGGCATGTTGTAAAGACATTCAGGGCCATTTTTATTGATTTTGCCTTTTCATGAATTGTGGGTTTCTGATGTGACGGCTCAGCTGGAATCCTCTCGGCTACTTCACCGTCTTTCTTCTAGAACTTTCACTTCATAAAGCGCAATTTGTCGCGTCTTTAGAAAATGACTTTGAAAGCTACAGTAATAGCCGAAAAATCTAAATGGCCAAACCAAAAGTAAAAAGTGTTGGTAGTGATGGTCAAGAACTAATAATTGATACACCTGTAACAATAATCAATAAATCAGTTAACATCATGAGAAATTAAAACAAACTTAGTAATCTCCATTGGCATGGTTTATCATTTTATCTCTTTTTTTCTCTCTTTATGCAAAAAACTGCATGATAAAAGACTTCAGTTTAGTGTTTTGGGCTCAACCAGCTCTTTTTATTGAAGTTTTGTTTACAAGGACTTCAAAATGCATTGTTTTTCTTGCTTTGTTTATTTATTTTGGTCATTTAAAATGTCTTCCAGTTCCAGTGTTAAATGTTTATTAGAATTTAAACTGCTCTTGAATAAAGGGAAAGTTACGATGTCCGGTGAAAATTGGAAATGTGCACAAAATTTTCAAACATGAGTTAATTAATTAATTATTAGCTGCGATCTCAACTTCCTGTATGGACTGGTGAATTCGCTGCAGTCGGCGTTTCCTTTGGGCAACCATTTGCTCCTCGAAGCAACAAAATCCCTCTTTAACATAATTTGTTTTTTGGTTGTTTTTTTTTACTAAAACAAATTGACTCAAAAGCAGAATACCTTTTCCAACACAGTTTCAAATGCCACGCTCCTGGCATACGCCTCGGCGAAAAGGGCAGTCTGTGACATTCTTAAACGCTGTAGATCTTCCGGGCCACCGGGGGGACAGTAGCGCGCTTAATTGGCCGGAGCGAGGCAGAACGTCTGAGTCAGGTGGACAGCCTCGCATTTAAATGTCAACGATGGTTACACGACGCTCCGTCAGTTTACCTGGAGCAACATGTGCAAAGAACGGCAGGCGGAGAAAAGCAGCAGTGTACCAGCTGTGTGACCTTTTCCTGAAGCCTCGTTGGCCATTTGATGACTTGGGGAGTGTGTGTCCGTTTTTCCTTCAACACATTAGAGTATTCAGGCAAGTCCAGTTGTTTGCTTTTAAGCACAGATCTGGGAGCAAAGCCTACTTCAGTTTATGTTTCAGTTTTTTTGTAATTTGACACTGATTTAATATAATTATAAAGGGAAAAAAAAAAAAACATAAAAAATTGGATCAATACTGACCAATACCAAACCTCAGATATCGGAACAGGAAGTGATAAAAGTGGATCGGTACGTCTCGGTTTTGAAGGCCGTTTCCCCACGAAGAGAGGAATCAACCCCAAATCTGTCTGTAATTTCCTCATCTACCACTGTCGAATTTCGACTCTGAGGCCCATCACCAGAACTCAGCGTACTTACCCGCCACTCGCATGAAAGTAAGATAATCTTTTTAGTTCACTGAATCACATCAGGACAACATGACCTGAGTGTGTCAGACGAGCCTCTTTTTTGTAGCTACGCCTGCAGTTTCATCAGGATACAGTCAGTTTCTGGAATCAGCAGACCTCAGAAAGACATTAGGCAGAACAAGAGCAACAGGGAGATTTGTTTGACAATTTCTTCTGATAATTTCTGCGACATCTCTGATATTTAAGCAGACCCATTTAAAACCTAAAGGTCGTGAATGGTAAATATGAAACATATTAATTGTGATTAATCAGATTCGTTGTGACTAATTGGGTTAGTTGTAATTAATTGTGATTAATCGGATTAATTGTGATTGCTTGATTATTGAAACAGTTGTCAGCTAATATAGTAATCGATTAATCGTCGGAGCAGTCACTAAGCCAAAATTGTTCAAATAATATTTTGGATTTAAGGTATACATAAAAAAATATGTGATTATGTTTTACCCAAAACTCAAGCGGAAGTTGTAGCTTCACCTGATTGAAATTCTTTAAAAACTGAAAAATCCTTTTAGGCACCTTTTCCCATTCGGTTATTAATGTTTTAACGGATTATTCCTGCATTGTATTGATGTTGAGTCATGCAGAAAGGGCTGAGCTTTTCACTTGTTGATGTTAGAAATATGTTTTATTCTTTGCTACAAATGTACACTAAATAAATACCATTTTATTGCATTTCAGGCTACGGAATATTTTGCTTATTTAAAAAAGGAAGTGAATTATTTATTTGCATCTCTAATGTATTTCTAATATTGCATAAAAAGACCGAATTGGGTCATTTTCTTTTGATCAGATTAATTGCCAAAATAATTGAGATGAATAAAATAACTAAAATAATTTAGTTCCAGCCCTAAAATTGACTCATCAAATTGCTGTAAATTTCACACCTTTAATCCCAAACCACGTGTCTTCTTCAGATCAGAGGTGCCTCAAAGTGTGCGCATACGTCAAATATGCGAAAAGTTAATGCTCCACAAAACCCCCCATTCGGTTCCTTTCACTCGTTTCTCCATACGCCGGCATAAAATGTAAAATCAGCAGTCTAAGATTAAGACTATATTATCCTAATAGATTGCACGTGATTAAATGCCTTTAAACGAAAACTATATGCTTACAACTATATGATTCTGTTGTGAGTGCAAGCCGGGTTACTAGACCCACTTGAGAATTTTTTTTTGTTTTGGTTTTTTTTTCTTCCCTCACAGACCTCTAAACAGGAACACAGAATTCTCCTCGGAGTTGTGAATAAAGCAGAGTTTCTGCATGTGTGAGGAACATGAACATGCGCCTGGATAAGTCCAGGAAGCTGACTCTGTCAGACAGAAGCTGAGTGGGCGAAGTCGCGCGTTTCTTTGATAGTTAAATGCAAGGTCAATCAACTTTTACTCTCAGAGCTCGAGTTGTTCCACAGCCCATCGGCTCCCAGGCTCTCGCAGTTTCTGTCGTGCATTATAGCAGCTTATGTTTTCCAGCAACACCTCCTAACAGTCTTTGTCAAACTAGTCTCAGTGATTCGGGGTGAGGGGGTTTGCTGCCTGTTTAGGGCTGCAATCAACGGTTATTTTGCTAATTGGTTAATCAATCAATTATTCTGACGATTAATCGATTAATCAGATACAAAAATTGGCATATACTACACATTTTTTATTTAACCACTTAAACCTTTTTGTGCAATATCAGAAATAGATTAAAATATGCAAGTAAACAAACAATATAATTCATTTATTAAGTAAGAAAATAAACACTGTATTGCCTAAAATGCAATAGCGTACCATTCCTTTAGTACATCTGAACTGTGTGAAGCCTAAACATGAAAAACGTAAATGTATTTGTTGTACAGTTTTGGCTTAATTACTTAATAAGTGAATATTTTTTTAGTTACTTCTTTTTTTACCCAAATGACTTTTTCTTAGTCAGCAAACTAAGGTTAACAATTATTTGATTACTACATCAATTGACGATTAGTCTAATTAATCATTTCAGCCTTGCACTCATAAGGCTGAGACTTGGTGATACGTCACTCAGTCATCAACAGTGCTTCTGCATAATAAGTTGATTAATTCAATGGTCGATTAGCTACAATTAATCTGATTAATTGTTTCAGCTCTACACCTGCTACATTAAGTTACACGTTAACCATTTTTCTTGACAGGATTGCTGTTCTCAGGCGCTCTACACTCCAGTCAAACTAAGTTTGAGCTTTTTGACAAAGAGGAATTTTTTTTAGATACTCATGGCAGCCAGTGAAACAAATATCGTTAAATTATAAGAAGGCAAATTTGGTTGAATTGGAGTAACTGCGTAAAACCAGTAACATTGGCCCTCTGTCCTCCCATATTTTAAATTTTGATTATTTCTGTACTCATTTTTGTTTTGCTTTCTTTTACTTGAAGTAAACCTTCATAGTTTACGTTATCTCTCTCCACTTTTAGATCATTCTCTCATATTTTGAAGAACTAAACATAGGGTTCCAGAACAAAGGTGGAAATGTGAAATGATACAAAACCATGATACAAGCTGCAGAGTCTCAGTAAGTTACAGGAAAAATCCTTCACACATATGCTACATAAGTGAATACCGAGTTGCTAGCCGTGCCCTCTTTTCCAAAAACGCCCCATAGATTCATGCTCTCAAACCGCAAACAGCCCCCTGATCTCCACACATCGACTTGCGTGATCATTAAAAATTTCCGTCAAAAACAGATTTTTTTAAGGTCACAACGTGAGAAAATACCCCCACAACCAATCCCCCCCCAAAAAAACCTTCCAAGAGCTATTAATACTGTAGATCTTCCATCTGTTTTCTGCGAGTAGAAAACATCCCCAAGCCATGCTCTGTGTGGAGTTGTGCATCATTTGCAAAGCGATGCATCTTTGCAGTGAGAAGTTTTCACACCTCTACTGTACTGTGTCAGCAAAGCTGATGAGTCATCCTGTAGCTCACCGAGCGGATCTGTCAGGATTTTATGGGCCTCTCCTTAGTTATCATCGACTCGCTCATGACTTATTCGCAGGAGCGTAAACACAAGTTATGATGTCGGAATGGCAGAATTAAATTAATCTAGCGAGTCTGTTGGATCGTTCAGTTTTGCTTTGGTGGAGAGGATCCCGAAGGAGAGTTTATTTTAACCCTCTCCATGCTAAGAAAGTTCAACTCTTTCATGAAGTCGTAGGCCTGTCACGATCACAGATTTTCCTGGGCGATTAATTGTCTCAAAAAATTATTGCAATAAACGATAATATTGTTTGAAGACCTTTTAACACTGATTTAATGGAAATTACGTAATAATACATGCGAGATTTCCTGCCAAAGATAGATGCATTTTATTTTCAAAAGATCACTTAACACTGGGACTGATACACAAAACAAATAAAACAACCAAAAATAAAATAGATTCTCAGTCTCCATTAACAATAAATGTGCTTGAATAAAAACTAAACAACATAAAGTCAAAGTGGAAATAAATAGTGCATTCAACCAAAAGAGTGCAGATTATGAACTCTGTATAGTATATTGCCCTTCAGTAATAATTAGATTTAAATAGAGAAGAATCCGACTGCCTGATGCAATAGTTCAAACTACAGGATTTTTCACCCCGAACGACAATCTTAGAACGTTCTTCGTTCTAAGATTGTCACTTGTGTGTTACGGTAGATCGTCGCTCTGATCTAAATCAAGGATTTGTCCAGACTGGGAGAGTGACGCAGCCTGTTGAATGTGACCGGTAGCCAATCAGAAAGCGCGGATTCTCCTCCTGCTTTCTGAGGGGAAACCGAGGGAGTCCCGAACAGCTGACACGGTGCAACCCGAAGTCCAGCAGACATCGGAAACAACATGAATGTTTATTCAACATTTCATGCAAAGAAAATATAAATAACTAGGGGAGGAGTTGGAGTGAAATTTCTACCAGAAAACCCGGTAACTTTTCAGCTGTTCTTCGTTAACGTGACATAAATAGGTTATAATGATTTTCATTCAGTCAGGACTGACACTTGCCACATGCATTGCAGGTAGATTGTAGTAAGGAATTGATTAAAGCTTGGTTTCAAAATTAGTAAACTGGATTTATTATTTTGTGTCCATTGTTGGACACCAGACGGTTCGATCGAACCGTTATACCTAGGATTTCTGTCGGCTAATGTGTCTCTCAGTCTTTGATAATGGGGCGACAATCGGCGACATAAGATGGTGCAGCGCGCGCTGGGCATTACACTAAGGAAGTAAAGAAGGGAGGGTCAGTGGAGAGCACCGGAGTTGAGCCTTTTTTCATTCAGTGTCATCAACTGTCAGAGAAAAAGGCAGGAAGAAACGATATAGCCAATAATTGAAATGAGGTCGATAGTTTTAATTTATTGTGCGATTAATTTATTTATCGTTTATCGCGACAGGCCTATGAAGTCGCTTCATTGCTGTTCAGACAAACCGACTTTAATGAAATGTAAAACTTGACTTTGAAAGAGAATTTTTTTTTTAATTAAACTTTTTGATTACTTTTACCTATTTCTGAATCAAATGCCTTGACAGCTTTTGGTCAGTTCTCAAACTATATTAAATTCTTCCTGAAAAATGTCAAAATTTGGCAACTAAAAACAGAACAAACCGAAATAAGGATCTGGTGATAATGGTGTATCATTAAGGTGAGGTTTGGACTGTGCAGTTTGACACGGAGGCCATTAGAGACAAAACTCATTAAGTGTCAAATCATAGGAGGTTTTTACACAGTCCTCTGTTACCATGATCACAGCTCGCACTTAGTAGCCTGCAGATATTGATCTCTTCCCTCCTTTTTGAGATGTACGAGCTTTTTAGGCGTCACTGGGAGCCAAGAGTTTCTGCTTAAATTTGGGGTAAATTAATTTTCTAAGGCTGTGTTTATAATGACAAACATTTATATGATTTTTTTTTCTTATTTGCTCTACTGTTCAGCCATAATGTCTGTATTTTGTCTGTTCTGGCGGTGCACTCAGCATACTTTTTGTCCGGAAAATATGGTAACTCAGCCTTAAATGAAATAAGTTACCAACATGTTTTTTTGGTTAATTCCTGCTCTAGCAAGGCCAGGTGTACAGATAATAAAGTGGCCTGTGAGTGTTCAGCTTTGTAAATTCAGCTTCAAATTCAGATTCTTAAATAATGTCTTTTATTATTATTAAATCTCCATCTGTTTCTTCTCATTGCCTCTCCTTTGAGGTGCTGCTGCTCGTTCCTCGAAGTAAAAAAAAAATCTTAGGGAAATTGGTTATTTTAGGGGGAAATTGTAAAAATTAAATGAAAACATAAACCTCGCCGAGGAAGAAGCCATTGCCTCTTGTGGTTTACACCATATTTGAAAAGCAAAGCAAGGCTGTCTTATATAAAGAGACGCCATGTAGACGAGATGTAATATCCTTCAAAGACCCACAACATCAAGTTAATCCCCCCAGTGGGATGTTTACAGCCAGGTACACACCTGCTATCCTCTGCTAATTCTTTTTCCTGATTCCATTCCCAGTTCAGAGAAATTAGCAACCCTTCTAATTAGCTGTAATTTGTTCAGAAACATTTTCAAACCACGCCGTTTATACCCGTCTAAGAACTCTCTGGAATCTGATTTTTTTCACCCAAGGCTGTGCTCTCTATCTTTCTCCTTATTTTTTTTTATTTTTATATTTTTTTTTCATCCTTATGTAACTGGCCTCAACTCACCCTCAGCTGCAAGTGTGGCTCTTCTTTTACTGAGTTGGTGTCGGGGAGAGAAAGAAGAAAAAGAAAAGCCAGTATCATCCTGTTTGCAGATCATCTTAAGAAGTCTCATTCTGAAACAGAATCGGAGCGTTCTCCACGTCTGAGCGCGGGAGCTTTTTGTGCACGTAGGAGGGAAGCAGGCGGAGGGAAAATGTGAATCGGAGCTGGGATTGTTCCCGGCGGAGTGGCCGTCCATTAGGATGTGGATTTGGGCCTTAAAGCCCAAATCCATGAGCCTCAAAGCAGCTCAGGTGGATTTAAGCTCATTTCCTTTCTCATCAGGATCTCAAGCAATATTTTTGCTCCAAATAAGCAAAGTCCTTTCGCTCCCACTTTCTCTTGTCTTTGTGCCTACCTCCTGTGTAATCTTGTCAGATTTTGATGCTATACCTGCAACAAGCAAGGAGCAGAGTTTGCAAGCTAGCATGGACACCACACACATCGGAAAAAAAACACAACCTCCAACGACCTGGAGGTGTGATTGTAGAAATTTTCCAGCGTTTTGTGCCTCTGGTAAGACATTGACACACCAGTGGAAATGTTTCCATTTCCTCGTTAGTGGATTTTTTTTTTCAAAAGAATTTTGTGCAAACTTACGGAAGTTATTTAGAATTTTGACGTTTCCCTCTACTTTATCCAACCCGATAATTCAAAAGATTGACAAGATTCCACCTAACTAGTTGCACTTTCATTGTCCATAATTTAGCGCACATTGGAATCTCAAACAAATTTGCTTAATGACAGCGACTTATGATTTTTGATTCAAAGTTTTCGCGGTAGGATCGCTTGGTCGAAATTTGTGTATTTCACAAAACCGCAGTGTTAACACTTTCCCCCCCCCATCCTGAGAGTTTGTATTCTACAACGTGTTCAGTTGTAGGCGTTGGCGTTCTTGAATAACACACAGCTTTCTTCACCACAGAACTCACAGCATCTAACAGTTGAATTTTCTCATTCAGATGTGTTGAACCCACAGCTCTTCTGTAAATCCCAGTAATGTACACCGTGTTTTGACGTTTGATAAGTGTTGGAGAAGTTCAAGAGTTTTTAAACATTTTCATGGAACTGTAAAAGCATTATGTACAAAAGCAGGAGTCAGGAGTCTGAACAATAAACACTAATTAGATTTATAAACAGGCTCTTGCTGAGATTTCCTGCCTCGTCTGTTCTGCCGCAGGACTTTAATCCAGATTTATTATTCCTGCCTCCCGTTGGCCGCCGTGTTTTGCAGGAACACTCATGTTTTCATTAACAGTCAAACCTCAGCTAATAAAATCACCTTCAGATTACATGCATCTTGCTTTGGTCGCAGGTGAAATGAATCATTTGGGGGAAATGTTGCCCCATTTTTAAAAAATTTTTTTACACCGCTTCTATTTTTCCATCTCAGTCGGTGTGAGCTGACGGCAAAACAAAATGACAACTCTCCCATCGGTGTATAGCATGCTCAGAATTTGCGCCTGAATTATGAAACCCGCTAATTAATTAATGTAGCTTAGCTGCGTGCCTACGTAGGTTATTACTTTATCACGACTCACGCCGACAAATGGAAAAGCTTCTGAATGACATTAATTTCATCAGACTGCAGTCTGGCCAGTGGTATCAAAAGATATTAAGTGAAAAAGTAATACAGAAGAACAGAAACTTATTCAAAGTTCGGCGTTGGCCAGTCATTTCCTTCAAGTTGGCCCGCGCTCAGCTCCAAACGCTTTTGCTCTGGGCAACAGCCGCTCACTCCTCTGACTGTTCCAGCTACTCCTAATTGCCGGCTTTCATTCCAAAGTAATTGACTGTCATCTACTTCTCCAGTAGATGAATCTCTGCCTGCCACAGTTTCCACCTCCAGCTGAATTTCATGCATACATTTTAAACACCAGGTTTGCAAATATTAGAGGTGAGTGTTTGGCGGATCTGCTTTTATCACGTTTCAACGCCGTTTCGTGTTCACCCTGCTTTACGTTGCCTGTCGAGAGTCAGGATAGTGTGAAGAAGTTTTATTCACACAAATGGGCGATGACTTCGGCTCATGAGATAAGAAGACACGGGTTTCACAAGATTGAACTGAAATGTTAGATCTTTAAGGCGTCTTGACTTAGAGAACTGGGAGTACTTTATACCAGACCTTAAATTGCAGTTTTTAGCTTCTCTGTTCCTTTTCTTGGAACGCCTTGCAAGCTGGCCAAAAACGATCAGAACAATTTTCAGTGAAGGCTTTACGCAAAATAAAAAGAAAAATGACAACGGATATTCTGTCAACCGTGCTTGTGTCTTAAGTTGCTTCCAGTTTTCTTAACTGCCAAATTAATTGTGATTTATACATTTCTAATCTCAGTTTTTGTTATATCTGTCTACTTGTCTATGATGCTGTCTACTGCTGTCTTTCTTGGCCAGGTCACCCTTGGTGAAGAGGTTTTGTTCTCAATGGGTTTTTATCTGGTTAGCGTAGGCTTAATAAAAATGAAATTTATAAGACATGGAAACAAAATTGCAAACTAGAGTCACTTAAATTTACATACATTTTCAGGGCCGAGATCTTCATCACAGACATGCGGTGACGTCTTATGAAAAGCTTTGCTGGACAGATTTCTCTTAACAAAAGGAAAGCTAGTCATTCAGAAACGAATCAAGTCTCCATACAACTAAAAGAGGCTTAGAGCGTAACATGGCATGTTTGTTACAGAGTGTTGTGCATAAAATAAGTGTATGGAAACCTATAAGGGGATAAACACATTCATGTTATCCTAGCATTTTATGGAAAAATCTTGTTTTCTTTTTTTACAAAATTGTCGTGTTTCTTTCAAGCAAATTTACATTCGTGATTTGAATTTGCGCAATTATGTGATGTGGTGTCTGTGTGCTCTTTGCTATACAGCCGATATGGGGTCGTTACCAATCTGGTTGGGTGAACTTGCGTTTCTCATGTGAAATGTCTGGAATGAAAGGCTTTCGAGGAAATATCAAAAACAAAGACCCGATTGAGTCAGACAACAGCCGTTCACCCAACTACTGAAGCTTCAAAGGCTGTAATGGTCCTTCTGACCGCAAACAAATATTAGTTCCATCTAACGCTGCTCGCCACCTTTAGATAGACTCGGTGAGCCACCAGGTAGTTTAAAAAAGATCTCTGCCACGATAGTTCTGCACTCTGTGAGCCTAAAGTAGCTTCTGTGCCCTGGAATCACTCCTGACATCAGAGCTTTCAGTCTCCATATGAAAAGCCTGCCTTCAAACTGCTTTGAGGGCATGACATACTTTGCTTTAACAAGTTTTAGGCTCTCTTGTGTTTGGCCTTTGATTATAGCAAGGACAAATGATTCTGCTGGAAGTTTGCTTCACTGTTTGTGGAGACTAATAGATTCATTTGTTTTTAAAGGCTAGTAATCGCAGACAGAGCACGCTTCACCGGCTGTGTAATTTATTATGTTGTCTTGAAGGTACCTCTAAGAGGAAAAACGAGACCATTTCTGAATGAATCAGCTTAATAGATTTCTTTTTTTTTCCCGTTACATTTAAATTTGAATTTTATCCTCAAACAACCTGAATACTTAAGGATTAGATGCCAGTTCACTGTTGGAGTTTGTCCAAAGCCAAGATAAATGGGGAGTGTTGCATTAGAAAGGACACAAAATTGATGATTTGTAGCACATCTCGAAATTGCTATTCACAAACGCTTTACAAAGCAGAAGCTTTTAAACCCCAGATGTGCGAATCTGGTGAAGACAGAATGGGCTGGAGCTCACTTGTTTCTACATTGCCTAAATAAATATTATGGGCTGTCAATCTGCTGCTCTCTTCAAAACAGCATGTTTTTTTTCAATCTTAGTTTTATCTTTGTTCAGACCTCAACCATGTCCAGCTGCATTTCCATTGACCATAAATTGTGGAATGTAACATTTTGAGAAAATAAAAATTGCTCAATTGAAACAAGCCAGTCTTGAAAAAAACTGTTCCTTTCTGTAAAAAGATTTTGCAGTAGGATTAGGGTTTTTTTGTTTTGTTTTTTAGGATGTTTAGAAACTGCAATGGAAACTTTTTTTGCATCACAAGACTCACATGACTCCTGTAATGTCTTCTTCATGTTGCCACTGGAAGAAACCATGAAGAATACAACAGGAAGTGGTTGAATGATCATGTTTTTGAATGTCTTAAAGCGTTAACAAATTTATCCATGTGTGATTTTAATTTAGTTTCTTAATTGATGGAAACACAATAATGAAGTTGTGTTTTTTCAGCATTTAGCAGAATATTGATAAATTTTTCCATGCATTTGTAATGGAAACACAGCCACTGAGCAACTTAAAGTACAAGAGTCAGAGCATCAGAGACCCATAGTAAAATGTTGACTTGAATGAAATGTGCGAATAATGACATGTGCAAGGTCGTGTTATGTTTTTTTCACAAGCAAGTTTGGGTTCAGTCAAACCAACAAAGACAGTGCATGTTGAACATTGGTAATGCTTTGAGGATCGTTAGCGCTGGCCCTTGACCAAACTTTGTCCATCCCAAGCCGATTTCCCATAGCGTCTGGTTCCAAAACCAGATTGCTAATCCCAATTTCACTGCTTTACAGTACCTGACTATTTTCTGTTCAAAGATCTCTGCAGACATTACATAATGTTTGTCGATGTTGTGGGGAGAGATAATGTTTACGTTGATGCAAGGAAATAAGTCCTACTCTTAAGCATCTCTATAGACCTTTTCAAATGCAAGGCAGAGACGTAAGGGAAGTTTCTAGCCACTGAAAGCTTTTCCATCTTTGACTACGATGGGTTTTCAGGACACATGATCAGGACGGCACTGAAAACATGTATTTATGACACAACTGTGAGAACAAAGACCTTGCTTGCCAGCCAAATTAAAACTGTCTGTCTGCAGTTTGATCAAAAGAAGATAAAAAAGCTACGTGGATATTCTGAACAATGTTTTGTTGATTATCTGACAAACCCAAGTCTGAATGTATTTGTACAGGGTTTTATCAGAGGACCCTAAAGAGCTTCACTACATTCAGTCAGACATTCCCACGCTTTAGAAGATGTATCCAATGTGTGGGATTCAGTGCTGGTCCTATTATGAATTAGACCCTTTTTTGTGGCCCAGAGAGTAAAAAATATTTTTTTTTTAAATAAAATGTCAAATGGTGTGTCTTTGAACCGCAGAAAGTGGGTCAATAAGTACAAGAGCAACTGAGGTTGCGTGTCTGACTCTTTTCGGTTTCTAACTGCGGGACATGGTGTCGGGAAAAATGTCAAAGTAATGGAACCGTTTTAGCCCAACAAGAAGATGGAAAAATGAAATGAATTGATATTATTCTGTAAACAAACCAAACTCGTTTTCCTCTTTTGTTTGGATCTGTAGCCTGTAACGTGCCAGACGCCTACAAGGTTGGCCTCAATCAACTCCGAGCAAAGCTGGAGAAGAGAACAAAGACAAGTGTTTTTTTTTTTTTTTTTGTCCCTTTTTTCTGTATGGATTAGCTTACATTGCGTCCCTCCTACCATCGACATGGCAGCGTTTGGCTGTAATGAGCCTGGCGCGGGGGCAGAAACGTTCGTCCCTCTTCAGTCGTCAAAGACAAAGTGATTGAAATGAGTCAATATTTAAAAAGCAATAGGTTGTATCCATTGTTATTGATCCAAAAGCTGTCAAGAGGCTAATCCGTTTGAACTGGTCAATAATCGTCAGCTTTAGAAATGACCTGCTGAACATTTGTTCCAAGGTGAGGAACAAATGTTATTTGTCAGGTGCTCCGCATCTTCAATTGTCGATTAATTGTGTTCTGTGCAGATTATAATTTTTTATTTATGTATTTATTTTGGCACAACTGACTTTTAGAAGATATTTACAGGCTTTAATCGGGTTAATTACAGACTCTGTAATTAATCACACATTTTAATCAAAAACCATATAGAGAGAAACTAAGCAACATTCTCAATTTAAAACCCCTTGTTGCTAAATTAGTGACTACACATTAGTTCAACAATGGAGATCTTTGCTTTAATCTGTTATTTAGGTTATTCAGCCATCAGATTGTTACTATTATACTTACTCAGCTTTCCAGTGTTTCAGGAACCTCGGATCATTCCAGGAACTTTGAAAAAAGTTTTTCTATTAGAATTGTGGAGGTTGACCTCTGTTTTCTTGCAACAAGTTTCGCATCGACGTGCTATTTTATGCTTAATTAGCTTCATTGATGGGCTAACTCCTTTCGGCTCGACATGAACACAACAATAGTATTTTCCAGCGCCTACCCTTCAACAGTTCACAAGACACATCTCAGACTAGCTGAGTTATTTAGTTACATCTGGGCTACAGAAGACAGAGTAGAGATTTGTGTTCAATGTGTTAATGCTGGTGTTACTAAGGTGTGCGAAAAAACCCAAACTAAACAAAAGCTCCCCCCTCCAAAACCAAACCCAATTCAGGTGGACGACATTTTAGGAGAGGAGAGCGACAACGAGAGCGAGGGTCGAGGGAAGGAGAAGCCAGGCAACGATGATATTGCTGAGGAAGAGGAGGAAGAGCAACACCAGCAGCAGCCAGAAGCTGGAGAGTCGACAACGTCAGGGCCCCCCTCTAAGACTGACGGAGTGGAGGAAAGACTTCAGACCACACCTCCCAGTGACTCCAGTTTGTCAGAGAATACCCCAAGGTGAGGAACAAATGTAATGTGCCAGTTGTCCTTGCCAAACTGGATCTTCTAGTGTCTTAAACCAACAGTTGTTATCCAGTCAAACATGTCCAGAGATAGAATGCAGGATGAACAGGCATCCTTAAAAAGTCTTAAATTCATGTGTCTAAAGCCAAGGCCTTAAAATGTATTAAATTCATTAGAAAATATGTAAGTTGTCCTTAATTATGTTCATCACAGGTCTTAAATTTTGTTGTGGCTGGACTATTTAGCCTAGAAGATACTATATAGTTTATTTTTTCCATGGGACTTTTCTGTCAGGTGAAAGGCCAAGTCGCACGCAGACGCCTTCGTTAGTTTCTGTGACGTGGAAGTGGTTGAGGCTACCGCTAAGTGACTTCCAATAAGCTGTTATAGCTAGCTAGCTTTTTTTGCGCCCATCAGTGATGAGTGTAAATTTATTGCCAGTTGGTTTGTCTTTGCCTTTAGCTCACTTCTGTTCCCAACCCGTATGACGCTACATCCATTCTATGCGAAGAAGCTGAGCTCTTCCACTGTCTAAAATATGTGATTTTATTTTGTACATTTAGGTCTTAAATTTTATTCCTAATTATCTTTTTAAAAAGGTCTTTGATGGTCCTAAATTTGAGTTGGCGAAGCCTGCAGAAACCGTGGAATAAAATCAATCAGTAGCTTCAGGTCACACGCTGTTGCAGCTGATGTTGACGCTCACCACAGACCCCCCGCTGGGCAGGGGGGCTGAAACATGGCTCATTACGTGACCACCTTCCAAATCTGCTGCCCGTTTCCAGGTCCAGTGTTTCGGCAAGTGACAATTATAACTCACCACTTCATCAGCGTGTCTGTGCCACAGCAAGACGGTCTGGTCGGTTGCCATGGAGACTTAATTCCAAACAGACGGCAGGCATTTGAAGATCTCAGAACATAATTATGAGAATCTCCTGTTGCTGAAGGACAGGCCGGGCCGTCAGTCTGCCACAGCAGATGATTTTCGCCGTCTCTGCTGCGTTCTGAGCAAGAGAGAAATCTCTTCTCTTAAATTTACAAACTCCTCCCTGACGGACGGCACTGGATGGTTTTTGTAAAGCTGTACTGCTGATTAGAGGGGTAGGAGTTTGTCTGTTTTATGTTTTTTTTTTTTTTAGGGGTGTAGCGAAATGTCACAGCAGGAGATATTAAAACTTTGAATAGTCTTGGGCCAGTTTTATATTCTCACTGAATGACCAGCTTGTGTTTTACCACGGTAAAAATTAAAATGATCCAGTCTAGATTTTTAAAGGCACTTATTGAACCAAATTTGATTAATTTCCCCCTATTGTTTGTATTGGCTGTTCTCAAAATTACGTCAGCAATAACCAAATACTGTCATAAAAAACACAGAAGGGTTACGTGAGTCGGTTCTATGTCTCGTCCTCATCTGTTCAAGAGGACAAATTTATGAGGACACATAAATTTAGCCTTTTATAATAATAATAATTCCTGAGGAAATTGTGGTTTATGTTTTTTTTTTACATCAGATGAGTAGTTGAGCTAGATCTAGAATTAATACATAAATATAAAGAGAGATATATCCTTTATGTGTCAGTCTTTCTATTAGTCTTTCGAACTAATGTGAAATTGATTCCCCTTCCCACACACAAGTAGTTTATGGCATTTCATGCAGTTTGAATGCGACTGCAGGCAGTTGGAGTAGGATCTTAGCTAATGTCTTTCCCGTACCAGCTGTGTTTCCAGTTGACTAAGTTGTTTCCGGTGAGTAATTAAGTTAAATGTTGGGAAGAAAATACCGGCAAACCTCTGGCTCTGTAATTCTTTCACTCTCCGTCATCACTGTCGCTCAGTAAGAGTCCTTGGCTTTTCAGACTTTAGTGATCGCTGGGAGGCTGTCGGCTTTGTGCGAACCAGTGCTGTGCAAACAATTTTCAGTAGGTATTTGTGCGTCGTTACAACTGCATACCGCAAACAATCTCCAGCTGGAGCTGTAGAAGAGGAGGTTCGTCTTCACATCGCACCTTTTCAACTCGTGACTCCCAAGTTTCAGCTTCACTGGCCTGAACTAACAAATCGCAACAGCTCTTTTTTTTTCCCTTTCTTTTCTTTTTTTCCTCACATTGACACAGAACTCTGTCTGCTAGCTCTGGTTCAGTATTCAAGGTAGTTCAGACATGTCGCGCCGTCCATCACCTGGTCTGGCACCTTTGGCAGTGGCTAATGAGTCAGGCCCGAGACGCACCGTCCACAGTGTGGTTTACATGCTGTTTAAACTCTCTGGAAGTCCGCCTCCAGACTGCTCAGAGACATAGAGGAGCAACCCTTGATTAAACGCCCTGACACACCGGGGGAGAAGTGTGAATCTGATTTGGGGACACAAATTGGTGGGTGGGTGTATAGAAATACACCGGTGTCATGGGTTCATCATATGAACCAGAGCTAAGCCCCTGCTGAGCCTGGAATGTTCTGATTGTAGAAACTCGATGATTAGACAATAGCTTTCCAAAGTTGTTGTAAGGTTTGGATTACGCAATTTGAATTCAGCTGTCAATAAACACCAGCTGAAGTTAGATTAAAATAATTTACTTTCAATCTTAGTAGAAGTCTGTCACGTTAATAAAATTTACTGGACGCAATGATGATTGCAATAAACAATAATATTTTCATTTTATTGAGACCATTTTAGGGGGTCAAATAAAACTCTTAAACTCTCATCTGACAGTCTCACTGAATGCTGAGAAGTACTTTGTTTCCTGCTGGCTAAACAGAATTTTGAACTTAAATTAGAGGCAAGAGAAAATCCCAGAAGTCGTTAATTTAAATGGACTCTCTGACACATGGAGCAGTCCCGCCGTCCCGGTGTCCAGTGAGCCGTCAAAGAGTCGGTTGAACGTCTCTCCATGCGTCCACATTCGGCTCCTTTCTGCCTCACACCTCCAGCCGGCCCTAATGGTCGCCATCCTGTCAGTCTCCATGCCCGGCTCCATCGCTTCCTTTTATTTGCTACAAAACAGCGCTCTCATCTGTTGCTAAGAGACCGCGGCGGTGTGAATGTCTCCGTTTTGTTCTCGGCCCCATTCAGGTTCTGCCTGGGCCAGCCGCAGGGGGAAACGGAGCGGCGGTTTCCACTGCTCTTTTCTCACCGCCGTCTGTCCAACCGCCAACACGCTGGAGGTATTCGGTCTATACCGCTAATGGCAAAACGACGCTAATGTCCAGCATGCCACTTTGTAAATTCGTCTCCCTGATGAGAAATTTAGTGCTACAGTGGAGGAAAATCTTCTACCTACTAATACTATTCCTTTTTTAAGAACTATAAATGACACAATTCAGGTTTAAAGATTTTATTTTTTTTTTTTTTTAAAGGAAGGATGGCATGATTATGAAGTTGACATTTTAATCTATTGTAGCGTCCAATATTAGTGTTTCTTTCACCTGTGGAGTTAGAAGATTTGACCCTGAGGAGCAAGAATCCTGTAATACTGTCAATATTACCTGATCCATCATTTCCTTGACAGACATCATGGGACTCTTCAACAGGTAAAAGCAGTTTACTGAAGGAGATTGAAGCCAAAACACCTACATATTTGATGCTTCCTCTGACTTCGGGTTTCAACGCCTCATAAGCTGCATTTTCACTGACCGTAAAATCACACAAACTGAAATTACAGAAATAGATTTGCTTCGTAGAAACACAGCAATCTCTGACAAACTTTTCCCAGAAGGTTTTGGCGCTAGGATGAAGTGGTTTATCGACTGATTCCTAATTGGTGAATTTTGGAAAACTGTGAAGAAATCTCTTTTTTCTCGCACATCACACGAGTCTCGTGAGCAGCAATTCGACGTCACTACTGCCGAAAAAGGGGACAGGAAGTGGTAGAAGGGAGGATGACGTGGCATGTTTTTTTTGATGACTTATCACATACACAAACTTATTTATATGTAATTTAAATTGCATTTCCTATATAATGGAAACACCACAATATTGCAAAATTGTGTTTTTTTGCTTTTTGTTTTTTTTTACAAAAAATGGCGCACAATTGCAACAGAAGTGCGGCAATACATGCTAAAAACACCTAAGCTTCTCTTTGTAGTAACTTGCACATCAAAGACTGTTGTTAGCATTGTCTGGTGTTTTCTTGGGTTGTTTGTGTTTATCAATTGAGGGGAAATCTCCCACCTCAATAGAATCTGATGACAAAGCTCTCCGTTCTACTGAAAAGCAAAAAGCAAACCTGTAATAATGTCAATTATGGCTTTCTCTCTTTAGCCTTCCTTTAAACCACACAGATTCACTGGGTTAAATGGATGGTCCTTTTTAAGTGGGTGAAATGTAAGATTTCCTTCAAAAAGTTAACAGTGAACACAGAGATAAATGTCCAGCCCACTGTGCGCTTTTTGTGGAGCAGGATGCCCAGCACTGTTAGCAACAATGTCTGGTTTCACGTGAGAGACTGCCGCTGAATTCGTTTACATTAACATGTACTAAGCTGTTGTCCATTTCCTCTGCAGAACAGTGACAAGGTTTAAGTGGGTTCACTGCTAATGCACTTTATATTTCTCCTAATAAACATTTAAGGCATAATCTAAAGTCAAGCATAAAGTGCTTTTAATGTGCATCCTGCACTTGTCCTGCGTGCTGCTGCCATAGCCAAGTCTCTGAATGACTTCCAGAGTGCATTTAGGAATTCACTATAATACATGGCAGAGTCGCAGCTAATGTGCTTTGAGCATAAACACTTCCATTACTGTCTCCTGTAATTAAATGCGGTGCAAAAATGCCAAGTTTGTATAACTTTTTTTTCAATCAAAACTAACCTCGAGCCGACTCAGCCTGGGCTGCCTTGAACGTCTTCTTATCGGGTCTGTCTGAGTCTTTAAAACCGCGGATATGGAATCCTCCACATTTATTGGCACCTGTGGTTATTGATGTGTGAAACGCCGCAAAATAAATTCATCTTCACAATCTCACACTGAAATATTTAGAGAAATGACACATCTAATTTGGGTATGATGCTGTATATTCAGCTGCAGATTTAGGATGACCATTGGTGAAATTGTTGGTTGGCCAAACTTCCACCATTGTCTTTACTCATTAGTCCTTATAGGTCCTAGAAACTTTTGACTAATACTTCATGACTTTGTTTCTCTATGGCTGCCTGTTCATTTTGTCATTTCTTATCCTAGCAGTTTGGCTCCTTTCATACGCTTCCAACATAAACTAAATTCCAAAATCGGAATTGGCTGGTGAAACTTTTTATAATGGTTGCACTAAATTGCTAAAATCCAATGTATATGTACAGGATGGGGACATGGAAACAGCTGATTTTATCTCATTCAGTTATAAACATGTAACATATAAACATTTCACCTAAAATGTCCAAATATTGATTATTGAGATCAAAAGACATTGTGTTTTTAGCGTTGTGGGTTCCATGTAGACCTCGGCCATTCTTCAAATCAAATGGTGGAACTGTTACAGTGAGGGCATGGCTGGCTTGTTTCTCTTAAAACCTTCATGGCGGATACAGGTTTGGTTACCAAATACCATAAAAACATCTTTAATTCAACTCATTTCCATGGAGTTTGTTACATTTTCAGCTGGCTTCAGCCATCTGCTTAAGGAGGGGGGAAAAAAAGACGTAATTTTTACTCAGCTGCCATTTATATTCACACTCCTTTTTGCCCCCCTCATTCAAACCTGACAGGACTTTTATTCAATGGGCTGAACGCTCGCACATTATGGGGCATATAAAGTACAACTGTACTCATTGAAGCCACCATTTCACCTCAGTTTCATCATCCTAGTTCGATGTATTGAAGAGCAAATGAGTTGAGCACCGACTGCAGAGGCTTTCAGTTCGAACTCAACCTCTTAAATTTGTTCACAACCTGTTGAGATGCTTCTCTCTTTCCATGTTGCATGTTTGCTTAGATGGACATAACTCTCCAAAGATTTCTTTTTTCTTTTTTTTTTTTTGCCACCGGTATCTGCAGCTTTTCTTTTGAGTGACCTGACTTTACGGCAGTTTTCCATCATTATCATCATTTTTAACACAAACCTTTGGTAAGGTAACCGAACCGTCGAACTTTTAGCTCACGTAACGGCATACAAACGGTAGTTTACATGCAGTACCTCGCGGACCACTAGGGGGCGCTCATGGATCACAGTTTGAGAGAGGGTGATCTAAGGTGATGAAAAATGAAGAAGTTTATAAGTTGCATAAATGGTTTCCTTCAACCTGTTGCTAACACACAGACTTTGGTTGAGCATTTGGATTGATGCAGGTGTAAGATGAAAACGTTTGATTGTTTAACACACATTTTTGTGTTTTTTGCTGACCGTTACTTTTCAGACCTTTTAAATGGCGCCAGGGAATATTTTTGTTGCTTTAGAGGTATTTAGAGGGCAGCAGCTTCAGACATTGGTGTTGCAGAGCCTGGAGACTCCAAGCTGCTTACATGGGAGCCAAAATCATGTGTGACAGTTTTACTTTGGTTCATTTCAGCATTTAGCTCAACTGAAGGCGTTAGTATTTTCAGATATCTCCAGTTGAACTGTTCTTGGATAAATTTGTCTTTTGTCCACATTTTCTCCCCAACATAAACATGGGATTGCTCATGTTTTTACTCTGCGGCTTTACTTAATTTCAGATAAATCTAAAATTACCTAGATTGCAGTTTTAGATCTATCAAAATGATATTAGAACATTGCAGACTGTTGCCAGGCCAGAGTCTCCTCTCCTGTAATTTCACCAACACATTAGACCAATCTAATGAGTTCTGCAGTCTGCTTTGCCAACTAGATCATTTTTTTTCCTTCTCCCCATTGACCCTGTCAGATTGGATTTTATTAAAAGAAGATGAGGTATTTTTAATATTAGCTGCCCCCAGTCACAGTTTTTTTTTTTTTTTTTCAAACACTCCTGACTGCTTATCACAGCTGAAATTACATCCTGTTTTTCACCAAAGCCGCTGGCATCATTTTGGCATCATTTGAAGCCCATCCTCAGATTCAGGCACACAATCTCAGAAGATGTTGTGTTTTTTCTTTCTCTCTTTCTCTCTCTGTTGATTTTTAGCAGCTCAGTGTAAAAACTGGCATCAGCGTGAGACCAGGAAAAGGTCTAAGGAAGGCAACGCCATTATATATGCCCATTTCAAAATAAGGAATAAGGAGCCAGATGATTTTTGTTTTCAGATTTTTTTGGAGGACTGAAGGATATAAATGTTCGTATTTTTTCACTGATTTCATTGTAAATGTAAAATATAGATTTTTCCCCCCACTGTTTGCAAAATAAACCAACCACAGCTAAAGTTTTTTTTTGTTGTTGTTAATTTGGCGTGTTTCCATGAAGTGGATTTGTTTATGACATGTCAATAGCGCAGTTATTTGTTCAGTGGTATCAAGCTCTCCCTGCTAACAAGCGGACAGCCTGATTGGACAGGCGATTGGATTGGATTAGGCCGTTCACTTCGCAGCAGTGTTTCATATTAGTCGGGTACGGTCCCCCATGAGGAAGTATGTTTTTTTTTTTTGTCTCAATTTTGGCACCACTCGGATCAGTTTTCTGCACTTCCACATGTGTGCTATCAGTCCTCCTTGCTTTTAATTTCCTGTCTCTTTAGGTGTTGTAGAATCACTCATGCGCCCAGCCTCTCCCCTTCTCTCTTCCCGTACCGTGTTCCTCCGGAGAGCGTTTTGTTTTTTTCCTCCGTGTGAAAATGAAAGTGTGAAACTCTCCGGTTCAAGTGAGCATGTTATTACAACGTCGTCAGGACGGAGGAGACGGACGGAGGCAAGCGGGTTGCAAAGTTTTCCATTAAGGTTGTCAGACAGCAAAGTGTGAAATTTGAAATGCGTTTCGTCTTCGGAGCGGCTAATATTTGGAAAAATCTTCCGGACCTCGGTTCTCCTCGGCTGCTGGCTTTATTTGTTGTTGCTGTATCAGGTGTTTGAAGGGTTGCACATCTCGCCTGTTCTGGCCTCTTTTTTGTCGCATCTCCTCTGGAGATGGGGATATAACGATGTGTCACTCTGACACATAAAACAATTATTTTTGCCATGACTAAAATCTCAGACAGTGATGTAGTTGGTCAACGACTCCGATTAAAAAAATAAATAAATAAAAATAAGATGAAGGCAAATGAAATGTTCTAGTTTTACTTCCATTACTGAAAGTTTTTCAAACACTTAGTAATGGCTGGAAAACATATAATGATATAAATGTTTCATATCAGTCAATATGGATAATCATATCTAAGATGGTAAATGTGATCTTTCCTGTTTCCTCTCATTTTCTCCCTTCATTCCCCACTGCCATTTTTTATTTATTTCTTTGTACATTTGAACCAAATTTAAGCCACAGTAGCAAAACACTAGACTGTTGTGCTAATTGCTATCTCACCAATAAGTGAGTTGGTTGATGCCACCAACTGTGCTCAGCTGGCCGTGGGAGGCTGAAAGCCGTTTCTCTGCCTACGTCCCCCCAGAAAAAAAAAACATTTTCATATGCTGTAAGTAAACTTCTGGTGTCAACTGTGAATGGCTGAATTACCTCCTTTAGTTTACAGGAGGTATTTCAGATAATGCTAATGCTGCGCTGGTATGAACTTTTCAGTGTTTGGATTAGCATTAGGTTTTGCTTGCACACAGACCAATGCGGTACATCTCTCTTAGTTTCACATGAACTGTTTGTGCTGAAATCAATGGACCAATGCCAGAATTTATAACGCTTTAGGTGTTAACGTCAATCCTCATAATTAGCACATTTAATCCTCTTAATCTGAACGTGCGACCTTGGCGTAAGCCTCAGATGAAGTTCAGTCATGGTTAAATTGATAATTTAGTGCCTAAATTGATAATTTAGTGGTTAAACGGCGTCCTGCGTCGTTAGTCACAGCTCAGATCTGCAGAGGTGCAGCGGAGCATTAAGTCATGTCTTCCCTCTGGCTGCACACATTGTCTGATTTCAAAGGGCCGCTACAGTCGGAAAGCTGATTAAACATGAATGAAACACAGAAGTTAAAAAAAAAAAAAAGAACGCCTCAAACCAAAGAATCAAGTTCGTTTTCCCTCTCGGTGTGTTGCCCTCCAATCTGTGTGCTTTCTCTCTCATCAACCATTTCATCTCGCTGCGTGTCAGTGGATGATAAGTCTTCTGAAATGAGTTTTGACTCCTTTGAGTGATAAGACGCTCAAAGGAGCTTACTTTTCTTACACTTTAAAGCTTATTTAACACCTCCTGACCTCTATTTGCTCTCATGTCAGCCTGAAGGTATTGGAATCAGCATTGCAGCACTCATCTGCTAGTAAACCTGATGTTAAGATTCTATTACAGAGAATCAGTTCAGCTATAGATCATTACAAACGCAGACGGACCTTCAGGTTGTTTGATAAGCCTCTTTGAAGGCCTCCTAAACATTCTCTGCTTTAGAAAAGCACAATGACTCTGCTGTTTGCTTGCTTCTGCTGATGTTCTGACTAGTTGACCATATAATCGGGCAAATAGGAAATATGAATATAAATTAGCTACATGGTAACACAGCATTTTCAATAAACAGTTTTGGCGCTGGGACAATCTGGGGAATTTTTTTTGGCCATGCAGAAAATAGTGTGTTCCACAAAACTGTGATGGAAACACTTTTGCCGCATCACACAAAAGTGTAGTGTTTGCTACTACTGGCAGAAACAACAAAGACAACGACAAGAAGTGGTATGCCAACTTTTTTTCTTTTGGTTTATTGCGTGAACAAACTTGTTCAAACTTTCTTGTTTAATGGCGTAATTGCAAAATTGTGGGGTTTCTTTGACATTAACAAAACATTGACATAGTTATATTTATTGCATATTTTGGGCTGACATTGGATGTCACCTGTGATGGCAGATGAGACGAGACATTTGTAATGGCTCAACCTGTCAGCCATGCACTGTTCCTTACGTGGCAATGAAGAGTTTCAGCAGGAAGTCCTTCATGTAGCTTTTACATCGTCCTTTCCGACTTGTTTGGATTATAACACAGAAGTTATTCACCAGTAATGGCCATTATTAATATTTAATTCTGCTCAGTAAACTTAGGTTGCTGCTGTGCCTTACAGTACATTTCTTTAGGAAGCAGATCCTAAGTACCGCGTCAGTGAGAGCCGCTCACGTTTTTTTTTTCTTTGCGGAAGACTTTTAACGACCATCGATCGGAGTGGCGACATTAACACGAGTCGATCTAAACGTGGTTTTTCCAATACAATATAGTCGCTATTTAAGTTCGGGATAAGTTGTGTCTAGATGCATTTTTAAGGCATTGATTACTGTACTCCGTGTTGTGGCTTTTCATTTTCTCTAGTGCAGTGAGCCATTTGTTTCTGGTTTCCTTCTCCACTCAAACATGTCTCTCCTTCAGTTCAGCTCAGCAAACATAACCTGGGGGAAGATTCAGATTTTAAAAGGAAAATGTTTTAAGATGTGAAATCTTTATTTTTTTTAATTTATTTATTTTTTTAAGTTTCTATGTATAAGATATAGTGTGAACAGCCAATTATTTGTACATCATTTTGACTGTTGAAGCTGTTTCATCTAATGCTAATGTAAAGCTAATGCTGCAGGCGCTACAGTAAAGCTAATGTTAGGTCTTTTAGCTTCTATCTTGTTTGGATTTTATTGAGAATGTATTCCTAATTATGGTCTTTATTAATATTTTTATTCTGCTCTGTATAATTAGGTTACTGCTGTAATGAGGATCTCTGAGTAAAGCGGAACCTAAGACTAATGCTACAGGCATTAGCTTTGCATCGCTAGTTTTAGAAAATGTATCCAAAAAAAAAAGATTTTTAAATGAAAGTTCCACGCTGCTGCTTTAACAGCACATTTGTAACATGTAGGCTGGAATATCTTTCATTTTGTTGGTCCAAAAAGTGTCAGTCTTTTAGATGCTTTATCCACTGAGTGTTTGATTATATTATATATTGTTTATATATATAATATATTTTTTTTTTCGTGTTTTGGTAACAACTAAGCGCTACTTCTTTTTGTTCCAGGTGTTGTCCGCTTTGTTTTAGAAAACCCTTTATTAAACTGCTAATTGCGCTAAATCATTATATTCTGTAGCTCTTCGATGGCATGAATCATTTAGGCTGTGATGTATGAAAAGTGTCATAAATGCTGGATTGTGGCCTATATAAAACTCACTCCGTAAGCTTTATAACGCAACGGGACTCCGGGTAGAAGTGCAACTCTTGCACTTTGTTGGGTTTATAAATAAACTGCAGTGGAAGTGAGAGGACGGAGATGATGGCGAGGAACGCAGCTCACCTTGATGAACGGCACATGGTGTGGAAGTAATATTTCTGCTCTGACTTTAACCAGAATAACCGCTCTCTTCCTCTTCCCAAGATGCATTTGTCATCCCCTCCCTCCACCGTGTCTCCAGCAGCATTCAGTGCGGTCTCCATTTCTTCACAGGTAGAATTTATTAGTCTAAAACCGCTGCTAACGTTGGACAATTTGTCACAATTAGAAAGATGAAGTCCACACCGTTTCCGGAAGAGTTCATGTCTGAAACGTCTGAGTAACTCTTTTTCTCGCTGTCTCTCTCATTATGAAGAAAAGTGAATTCTATTTTGTTCATTAACAGAATCTCACTTGAAAAGTCCTGAACTGTCCCTTTAAAAGGGATCCTACGGATTCTGGAAAAGTACTGGATTTGATGTAATTATGAAAAAAAGGAGTATGCCTGTGTGACAAAAAATACATATCAGATTATGGAGAATTTACTGATATTTCAGTAACTTTGTGCACCACAAAACATAACATTAGGCCTTTATTCCTGTTAATCATGATAAAAACACGACATTTAAGATTAGAATATTACATCGGATTCTTAAAAAAAAAACATTTTAATACAGAAACGAACACTTAATCAACTTAATAACCTGGAAGCAAGTGTACTTAATACCTTCTTCCAGGTTATTTTAATAAGGTAATTTGAATCTGACAAAGTGCCTCATTGGAACCCACAAATTTAACTCTCCCCAGTCACGGCTCAGTGTTCATGATTTTTTTCTCTCTCTCTCTCTTTTTGTGGAATGTAATTTCAAATTACTTAGGGAAAATTAGCCTATTTGCAGATTTTCCTATTGCATAAAATGCAGTTTACAAAGCTGAAATACCTCGGAGCAAAGCTACTGATGTTTCCTAAGCAGCCAATCCAGGAGGGTCATTTACTTTCCTTAGCGCTGATTGGCTGTACCCTCAACAGATGAGATGAGGTTATGTGTTATGGCATATTTGAACTATTAAAATAGGTGGATACTTGTGTTTTTAGACTAGACATCCAGTCTGAAGTATTTACAGATTTTAACCATTCACAGTTAGCTCTGGTCCACTATTTTCTAATATATTGAATATTTTGAAAATGACATTATCTCCATACTTTGTGTTCTTTCGCTCTTTCTTGCTCTCTGATCCCTCTTGCAGTTTTATTTCTTCCTTTCTCTCTTCATTTGTCTCCCATTAAGCAGTGCTTTAGACATTAGAGCAGGTTAGCACTCATTAGCATTGTTCTGTCCCTCTCTGCAAGGTTTCTGTCAGAATTAGTCAAATGAGCCTTCTGGACAGATGATGGTGCCTTAATATTTAAAGGATCCCGGCCGCCTGCCCAACAGTCTGGGTGTAAATAAACCGTCCGCTGCGTCGGGTCAGCGACCCAATGTCAACGCTTCCAAGCCACGTTGTTGTTCCCACCAACTGTCCGTCAACGACGGCATGTTTGTCGTTGGCCGTGGACCCTGACCACCCACCAGAACGCAAACCTCCCTAAATAATTAATAGCTGCTTTAGCCGGTGCCGGCGCTCACCGGCGCTCCTTTTTCTTCAATAAACAGACTGTGCAGACAGACCAAATTACCATACTTGACATTCATCACCTTATCAAATTGCAGAGCAGCTGCCCCCTCACAGCTCAGAGCCCACTGCTGGGGCTGATTCTGGTTGTGGGCTGTACATAAGTGCTACTTGTACATAAGATTAAATGAGCAATCCGCACTCAGAGGCTAAGATTCATTATTTGAGAATTCGTCTCAGAAAGGCATATTTTCCCTTCCTATATGCACTCAGACGTTCATAATTACAGCGGAGCGGTGGGTTAAACATCTCTGCCTGATCACATCACATATTTAATAGGAAGTTGTCCTTAAAAAGCCGTCCCGTTGTGTTCATCCAGAATAAATATGTTACATTGCAGACAAAGCCGATTCTGTCATCTTCCTCCTCTTCAAATAGGAGAAAACCACAAACAGCCCAGTCAGGCTGGTGGGTCTCATGTCTTTTTGCTGCATTTTTGTTCACTATTTGCTTCAGTGGAGATGAAAGTGGATTTCTTGGCATCCGGTGAATTGGCCTAACTGCGCTCCTTCTTTCTCTAACTCTCTGTCTTGCCTTGCCTCCTCTCCCACCTCTCTAGCTTTTGTTGCACTGGTTCTCCAGGCTGTGGTTCTGTGTGATTTGGGTCTGTTTGTTCCGCCTGACTGAATGAGAGCCGCAGATTCTAAGCAGCGGTCTGTTCTTCCATGTTTCTGACATAGCTAACATTAGCCTATCTATGCTAATGGCCACCAGAGGATGAAGGCAATCCAGTAGGTGACCATCCTATGCATGCTAGGTTCTGCTATCTCCAAGGCTAACGCTACCAAATCCAATGGTGTCACTAGCCTGTCCGTGCAGATGAAGAAGATAGAACACGCTAATGCTTTGTATGCATGTAGCTTACAGATATTGTATGCCAACCGTTTTTCTTGTTAAAGTTTTCTTAAAGAAGGAAGTGCGAGGTGACCAATAAGTATCCAGTATATCTGAGGCCAACGTCAACAAATTGAATTTTGACTCCAGCATATCTATGCTATTGGCGAGCATAGTGGGTGACCATCCTACATGTGCTAGTCACCAGCCTCTGTAAAACCGACAGGTCAATAGTCTCCATAGCATTTGCCAGCGCCGATTAGTCAGTTACCGGTACCAGTGTGCTGCTAATCATATTAGTAGCTAATTCAGAATAGATTTAGCCTCCTGCAATATAGAAGTAAGCGCAATAGTCTTAATGTTGACGCTGAAAACGTCGTTATATTCTATCCATCAAAGTCCTTACCTTAAGTTAGAGTTACAAAATGTCAACATTTCCAAATCCGTCATGTTCCAGAGGCTGAAATCCCGAAAGAATAAGAATAATGTTCAAAGTCTTGCTCTCGTTCACTTTATCACAGCCTAAGTTCTCCATAAAACAGCAGTGGAGCACTTTAACTTCAGTTCATTTTTATTTACAGACAAATATAATCTTATAACAAACTTTTACTCAAAAGCAGGGTTGGATGCTCCCGCCTACTGATTAATACGGTGAGGACTTCAAAAGAAAGAGCGACCCACGTCTCGTTGTTGTAGCTGAGCAAGAAATTAAAGCATTTCATCTTCACAGTTCAAATCAATGCATTTCCAAATTCTTCTTTTCTTTCTTAGTTTCTTAGTTGCCCAAAGTACAGTTTAACAGCCCATAAAACCGAGACCGGCTGCAGGTAGAACAGTCCTGTTTTTATTGTTTACTTTAAGTCAGCGGTTCACTCTTTAATCTAGCAGAACTGCAGTTTAGCAGTTCAGCACATCCGCCCCGATAACGTGAGTAAACGTTCAGGCGCTGCTGTAAAACCTGAGGGGGGTTGAAGTCGTCTCCTTTCAGTCTGACAGGCTGCCGTTTGAACAGCTCAGTCCCGATTTTCTAATGAAGTAGCTGATTGTGAAAGTTATGGGAAAGATAAGGCCGTTATCTGCTCGTGTTTAGAGAAAGTTTGGCTCAAAGTGCTTTCCAATTAGAAAGTCTGAGCCCCTGGGGCCCCATTGAGGATAATTGTTTTCAGTAATGACGCTGTGTTTCTCCAGCGCGGGGCTCAGATTACTGTCGGTTCTTACTGAACATGTTTCCTCCGAGATGACAGACGCGGCTTTGTTGTTGTACTCGTCCCGCTCTTTTCCGCCGATGAAGACGCGGAGCTCTCGGCGCGATCCACCGCTGCAGATTAATTAAACCTCTGCAACGTGAGTGTAGCTTTCTGCCATTCAGGGCCAAACAAACAGCCTTGCGGAAGGAAGTCAGCCCATCTCCGTCAAACCATTTCGCTCTTTTCACAGCTCCACATAGCAGACTGTTTTTTTGTTTGTTTGTTTTGTGTTTTGCTTTTGCGTGCGGTCAGAGTCCCTTCCATTTGATGAGATCCGGGTAATACGATCCGTCAAATACAAACAAATGAGTCCAAACACACTTTGTTTGAGAGAACAATACTTTATTTTCCTGCCAGTGTTAAAAAGTTGAAGGACTTTGCTGCAGTTTTCATGAGGGCAGCTGAGAGGTTCAGTTTGCCTGACACATTACAGATCTGCAACAAAATGTGCAAAACCTCAATGTTAAAAATACAAACCTCAATGTATTTTATTGGAAATGCATTATTGTAAATAAGGACTAACATCAGTATTTGCCTATTAGTAATTTTTAACATTGTATTGGTCTGATATACAGGTAGGCATTTATTGTGTCTATCATTTATTATAAAAAATCTCCTAATTTATCAATGTTTTTGATAAACTCCAATGAATTACAATAAATTTTAAAAATTACAATACTATCAGAATTACTCTGGGCACTTTAGTGATATAAATCACCATTCTTTAAGTAAGTGGGGTCTTGAAGAAGCCTATTTCAAATGGTAATATTTGTGTAGTGTTTGTGATGCTATAAATGGACCATCCATTCATTGCCATATAGTTACCTAAAAAAGAAGAAATACAGTTTTTTTCTGACCGCTCAAAATTGCAATAAATTTTAATATTGCCCATAGTCCGATAGATGAAACTGTAAATTAAGCTAATATTAACTGATTTTTTTTTCAAGGTGTTGATAAGATATATTATATAATATCGGTTATCTGCAAATAATGGCAATATTAATGTCAGATATCGTCCCAAATTTTCAGATCAGTGCATCCCTAATTGTGAATAGTAAGAAAATGGATGTTAGCCTATAAATCTGAAAAGGGTGATCTATGTTTGTATTCTATCAAATATAAATATGTCTTCTAATGACCAAGAACAAGAACAGTTTGGCCTAATTTGACTTTGGACAGGGAGGAAAAATAGTTCAGTGAATGTGAACGCTGGGTTTAAACTGTACATCGTCACCTTTGTGTTGATGTTTCGCAACACAAATTTCAAGGGGCATCAATACTTTTTTAAAGCCACTCTACTGCTCCAAAAATGTAATATTCAAGAGCAGTGAGCAAGAAAAGCTAATAATGTGATCGTCTCTTTTCTGCATTCTTAGATGCAGACTTTTCCCATATGTACTCAGCTGAATTGCTCACTTCTGAGAAGACAGTCAGGCAGAATGTGACCTCTTAAAAGCAATTTTTCAGGCAGAATTTTTCCTCTAAATGTATGCCTCATATCTTCAGAAAAAGGTCGATTCTAAAGGTAGCACTCTGCTGCATCTGTTTCATGAAATGAAAGGTGAAACATTGTACATTTTGATTAGGTTTGCCTGCATACTGCAGCAATATGTTCGTGTTTTTAAAGACCTTCTCCTTTATGATTTGTAAAAACTCCATCAGCCCATACACTATAATGCATACAAACTCATATGTGTGAACATTCACATTGAAAATTTAAATGCCATAAACACGAATCGTGAACGCAAAAATGGGCTGCAAGCAGGTTTTTTTATCCAACAGAAAACTTTACATAATTTTCCCTTTGGTATCCACAAATATGACAAACTTTTATCAGATAAAACTTCCTCCAATTCCGATGTTTGTTTTCACCATTGGCTCATTGTTGTTGTGAACCCATGAAATTTTATTTTTGGGTGCAATTCTGCCATGTTACAGGTCTTCAATTCTATTCGCATTGGTCTTAAAAAGACTTACATTTGAGCTGGTGCAACTTACAGGTATCAAGTACCATATACCTTTTATGTCTTTTCATAACTTTTTAACTTTTCACTTGCCTCTCTAAACCCCCTTAAAGTGCCTCTTCTGTCTGAATAACTGCTTGAATTTAATTATGATGACAAAATGAAAGATGGTGTACAAATGCATTACCATTGAGGGGACAGGATACAGCCGTTGTCCCGGTCCGTAATTGGATTCAGGTAAAAATGTTAGTGTTTCGCTGATGAACCATCAGAAAAAAAGCAGCAGACACGGTTTGGGACAGACAGAAAGCACTGCTTGTATTCTCCAAAGGCTCCCACTGAGACTCACAAACACGACGTGCTCCAGCAGCGCCTTCTGCTGAGATGTTGATTAAACATTGACATTTCGCTTCCGTTTAATCGGGATTTGCAGGAGGAGAAAGACGGATGTCCCGAGGGGCCGAGTAATTTCCCATAAACTACATCTCAATAACCTACTGAGCAAACCCCCGCCATTATGAGATTTATATTCCTGATTTCAGAAACGGTGGACAACGACGCTTTTTATGGCGGTGGACGCTCCAGTCCTAAAAACATTCCTCTTTTACATGTTTAGCGTTTCGTTTCAGATTTTTTTGCATTTTCCACATTACGATTTCTATTATGATACAGATTTAAAGGGTCCCGTTAGCGCTCCGCCCTTCTGGAGTCCTACTGACTCTTCGGTGTGTGTGCTGTTAGTGCAGCGGCGATGAGAAACGGCGCTGTGATCCTCATGTTCAGCTGGGTGAGAGGAGGCGGCAGGCCGCGAGGAATACGAGTGCTGACTCAGGCTTTTCACATATATGAGAAGAGGAAGACAGAGAGGGGGAAAAAAGAGAATATAATCTGACCCGGTTTCTTTATTAGTTGCTGATGGGGCAGGAAGTGTTTTTTTTTTGTTTGTTTGTTTGTTTGTGTGTTTTTGCTACAGAATGGTTTCACTACTCGACAAAGATCCGTTTCTAAGGTATCGGCTTGTGTTGCAATATCCATTGTTTATCATAACCCACACACACATTCATAAATCAGTTATTCATTGAATTTACAGAACAGGTGTATCGGTTTCAGTTTCTTTATTATGTATTTTACATAAGCTGTTTTAATTCTAACTGAACTGACTTAACAAATTTAAGTTGTTTTCACATGTTTGACCAACCTTGAAAAGCTATTGGTGTTTTTTTTCTTTTGCACTCATTTGGATCAACTTCACGATTAGATTGCACCTCTTAATATGCTATTTCTAATAATATAACTGTTTATGTCTAATGCTGAATGAAACCTGCAACCAAATTCTTGCAGTTTGTAGTTTTGTCTAAAATATATTTTTTGAATTATTGTTTTTGTTGTTTCTTTTATATATATATATATATATATATATATATATATATATATATATATATATATATATATTACACAAACTCGAGGTTTTCCCTTGGTTGTTTCCACATTTCTGTCCCAGGTCATATGTCCGCCCTACAACAAAACACAGATCAGGTAAGCAATTCTCTCAAATTGAGTCACAATGCTCTCCTTAGAATACTAATGTAACCTTTTGATGACATTCTACAAGAAAGTTAAAGAAAAGCGTATGCACGATTTGGGGGAAGGAAAAAAAAAACTTTTCTACAGAGCGATCAAAACACCCAACAGATCGGAGGAGTTCTGACGTCTTTTGAAAAAGTCTAGAGTTTTTGGAGCCGAGTTGTTGTCATTTTCAGCTTGAACTGAGAGCTGTAAAAGGTTCTGAAGGTTTGTTTGCATTCTTCGGTTATATTTAAAAAAAAAAAAACTCAACTCCTATATTGTGTGTGCAGTTATTCTGTGCTGTGTTTTTTTTTTGTCTTGATTTCATCCAGAAAGCTAGCATGATCTGCCTTAAAGGGGCAGTATTGAGTGTTCTTCTGGCACATGGTGCCATTTTATAGCACAATTAAGTAACTGTTAATTTCATTTATAACAAGTTATAACAAGGCTGTATATATATCAAATACTAAAAAAATTTTCACTTGGTAAATTAACGGTAAAATATCAAAGGTGAAGTTTTGCTCTGAAAGTCATCACAACATTGCTTTGCTATTAACCCTTGAACATTTCTATCAGTTTTTCACTGAACGAGATCATGCTGATAGTTTGCTAATTGCTGCTGGCTAGTCTGAAGGAGCCGAGTGGGAGAGCCTGCTCTGTGAGGCAGAAGCTTGGAAACTGCAGCTTAGAGGAGGAGCGTCGTCCTCGAAAGCGGAGCTGGATCCAACTAGACGTTTTATTCAGCTGAATGGTTGCCACGGGAGATTAATGGATTTCTCAGACATGCATGAAAGAATCAAAGCAACTCTCCTTGTATGTTTTTGATAAGGGAATAACATTATAACGTAACCAAAACCTCAAAAAAATGATTTCAGCCAACACTGCCCAGCTCTATTTGTCATAAAGTCATCTCCACTGGAGGAACATTGAGCTTTGAGAAAAGTCAGATATGTAAGCATAATAATGCTTACATAATGTTTCCTGCTTATACAGTTAAATGCTTTTAAAGACACCAAAGTGAAACACAGTCTCTGCTAAAAAAAACAACAACAAATATATAAAGAACAGCGGTGAACCCGAAGCTTCTATTTTTTTCCCCCACATATGTTTACCTGCTTTCCCCTATCCTGCCCAACTAGGGGCAGGATAATCCTTCTCGGGCTCCAGTGAAAAGATCTTTGCAGCCTTGTCAAAAGCTTTAGCAGCAGCAGTGCAGGCTGAGAGGAGGGGGGGAAAGTAATACTTCTGAAAAGATGCCTGGGGGCTTAAATCTGATTCCACTGCCTGTAGCTGTGCCAGAGAGAAAGCTGATGTGATGCAGACATCAGTGACTGGGGAGATATAAATGACAGTGAAATAAGTGTCAGTGAATTGCACAGTTGACTCCTGGAGTCATATCTCCGTCAGACTTGTTACATTTGGACATTACAGTCAGACTTCCTTTGGTTGGGTCGAGAGGCATTTTTCTGAGGGGGAATGCCAGTGGATTTCTTGAATGTCGTCACAAAGTGGAACTATGTTTCAGTCTGTCTGAGATGTGGGGTTTTTTTTGTGATAACTGGTTCATGAGCGAAATTGTCATCCATATCTACAGCAACGCACAACTTAATTTCTTTTTCTTTCTTTCCTGTTACTTGGAGCCCCAAAAAGACCTGCAAAATATCTAAGACCAAAAGGCCTTAGATAAGGCCAAAGATCAAAACAAATGATTTTTATTATGAAAAACATTCCACAAAAGGACAATCATTTCAAAATATTAAGGTTGTCTGAAATTGATTCTTCCGATGCATCTTCAGTGTATTACTTGGTAAGGTGTTCCATATTGAAAACACAGCCAAGTGCAAACTGAGCTGCTTTATTTTGAACTGTTTGTAGTTTCTGTGCCAGCGAACAATAATCTCAGACAAAGCAAGAGATTTAATTACATTCAAGCTATTCTGTGTCCAAACTTTCAAACATGTCTTTTATCACAGCCAAACTGCTACCCATTTGGCTCACCAATTTATCAATATGCTCCTTTCATAACAAATCACTTTGCAACACAACGCCCAGTAACTTAACTGGATTTTTACTCTGGGTTATTGATGAGATATTTAGACCCTATTATTATAGATCTTGTGTCTGCAGGCTGCCAAGTACTTCCCTGGCCAAAGGGAATACTTGGTCCATCCTCGACTTTCTTGGGGTCTTTCTTCAGGTGCTCTATACATCTCAAAGAAGTCCAACAACCTGAGAAAAGGATACATTCTCTGGCATAATAGAATCTCATAACTTTCTCGGGGTCTTTCTTCAGGTGCTCTATACATCTCAAAGAAGTCCAACAACCTGAGAAAAGGATACATTCTCTGGCATAATAGAATCTCGAGAGCTCCCTGCTCTCGATCCTTGTCAATAGAATATTGACCCATTGAGTCGGGGTGATAGTCTGATGGGTTCAAGTTGGTACATCAGTAAATCAAGAGCTTTACTTTTTGGGTTTAGCCCTTTTTCCTGTCATGATGGGATAGAGCGGTGCCTCCATAGGCCCAGATATCTCTCTCTCTACCATAAACGAGGCATAAAGATACTTGAACTCTTTTTACTTGAAGCGGAATCTAACCACCAACCCAGAGGGAGCTGTACAATTTTAAGAAAGTACCATTAATAATATTTCAACAAGTTTTTACCTTGAGCACAAAACTATAAATTCTCCACTTTTCATTTTCGGTATTAATTGATCAAGGTCACAAAGTGGAGAAAAACACAAGTCAGGGGAGCCGTGCTTTAAGAGAGCTTGACAGGCGTGTTTGAAAGCACACTTGGTACCAAGAAACTCGAGGCCAGAGGTAGTGAGGTTCCACTGATTACGTTCAATAAAAGTCTAGAAGCACGAAACCTATGTAGAAAAATAGCTGTGGTGATTAAAGTTGCATGAGATAGACTCCCCTGTTGCTTGTTTTTGAGCCACACCATGCAGCTGAAATAAAAAGAAGCTAGTACCACAAGTTTGACAAAACCAAAAAAAACATTGGGTTTTCTTATTAATGTTGCAAAACATGTACACAATTTGATGGGGTTTTTTTAGAATTTGCTTAGGCAAATTCAGAAACATCTGTTTGCTTGGCAAATAACATTTATTGTGATCTGTTGAAGTCGGTCATCCTTGCCTGAAAAAAATCCTCGTTTGAGCAACACCAGAGGGATGACAACACAAACCAAGAAGGAGAGGACGGGTTAGCTATAAACCTATTTTGTGTATAACTCCAAGTGAGAGAGTTAATTTAAACCTCAGATATGTTCTCACAGAGAGAGAAAGCAGTTTGTGGTTATTGTCTTCATCTCTGGTTTGCTGTTTGGAAGAAACCCGAATTCAAAATGAAAACTGGGTTCAATTTATTGTGACCAGAAGTTACAACCGTCAGAATCTCATGAATAAAAAAGATAGAAAAAACATCACACTTAAACATTTGTCAAAGCTTACGTCCCAATCTCAGTGCTGACATATAGCGTATCCTGTCTTAAAGGAACCTAAATTGACGTTTGTTGTACTGACCGAAAATGACTCACCTTGGGAACATTTCGTACTAACATGTATGAATTTGTACTTCCTCGTGGTCTTCTCGTACCAACCATTCCTCGATTCCTACCTCCATAGAGACCTTTACTGCCGTCCACATCACAGTTTAACCCCTCCGGGGACTTTCTCTACCAACCATGCCTCAATTCAAACTGCACTACTTTCTGTATTGACGACGCCTTAACGCAACCTCTCCTTCAGGACTCTTCATACCAACTTTACGTCAATTTGTAAACCCCTCAGGGACGAGTGTGTGAACCGAACATTTCTCAATTTATACCCAATTTGTTCCCCAATTTAAGGATGTTTGTACCCACCCTAAGTTAATTCTTATGCTCTTTGTGGATATTTCAAACCAACCGTTGCTTAATTCCGCCTCCCTTTGTGGACATTTTATACAGTTCTTGAGAACATTTCATACTAACTCTGCATAATTCATAGCCCACTTTGGGACATTTCCGGTGTGCCATGCTTCATTTCATACTAAAACCATACCAAAGATTAAATTGCAACCTCAAAGAGAAGCTTAAACGCTATTCACACATCCCATTTCAATAATGTGTTTTACCTGTTTGAACATTTTGATGACTTGTCTTCATAATTCATAAAAAGTATTCTTTTTTTTCTATGAGAATTGCAAACAATCGATAGCTACAGGAGTTCAAAATGATTTGTATATGGCTAGTAAACGAAGATCACAACTAATAAATGGAGCTGGCTTTTAAAAGACTTAAAACAGCTAGAGATGTCAGTCAGACTTTCCTGACATTTAATAATCATCTTAGCATAAAAAAGCAATTCGACTTCAAAAGGGAGATTCTTCCTCTAGATAAATCGAAACCTCAAGCCACCTCTTTCATACAGTTCTACCAATGCCAATAAAAACAGCTACAACATGCACTGAAAGGCAGATCTGCCATCCTGTTGTCTGAACTTTCCTGACACCCCTTGAGAAAGAGGAGAACTAACAGATTTCTGCTTTGTTGATTGACAACTGCCTCCAAGCATACTGAACTCCTCTACCAGGAGCTCCCTGCTCTCGATCCTTGTCACCATGTATATTTCACAAGTGGGTTGCTTAGAAGCTTGTGGTTTCAGAGATGACTCAGTCACTCTCTGAGTGCTTGTTGTTGGGCCATTATTCTACCAGTGGATTTCTCTTTTTATCGCACCACTGCCTTCATGCGCCATTGTTCGTCAATTAAACCTAAACAAAACTGATACGTTGCCTCTGAACTGAAAACATTGGTCTACCTCTGTAGACCCCAGTTCACAGCTGGCGAGGCAGACGTGAAATCTATTAGTGCCTCTGTAGTTAACATGGACGCAGCAGATGATGTGGGGATTAATGGAGGAAAGGGAAGCAAAACGACTGAGTACTATCCCTCCTGCCCTCGTTACACTCCTTCGGGGACTTGTTAACGTTGAAGGTCTGTTGTGTTGTGTGCCTCATGGTAGCTAAATGAAGGCTGAAGAATCCTTTGTAGCTCCCACAAACGGCCCGTTTGAGTGAAAGAAAAAAGCAAAAGCGACTGGAGTTCAAGGAAAGATGGTATCTTGATCTTCAGTTCTCCCTGTCTTTGTTCAAGTTTGTCGGAAGTCTTATCTAACTCTTTGCTTAAAGAAACCTGTCAAATGATTTCAGTCACAGATGTTGCATGAATATTAAAGTTAATTACTTTATCCTGCTTTTGCCATCATTCTCCTTTCCATCGTATTTTTTTTTTAAATTTCTTTGCCTCTTCTACCGCTTAGGGGCGTGTCTAGGATAACTGTATATAACTGTAGAACACAGTTATATAACTCTGTTATGTAACTCACGCTATGCTAACTCTGTTCAACTTATGAGCTTAAACTGGAAATTATTAAACCATTGCAGAGTAAAAATTACAAACCATTTTTAATTATCCCCCTTCTTTTTTATGCATAAACCTAGGTCCACATTTTCTTCTTCTTCTTTTCATTACTGTTGTTAAGCATCATATACCAGGTTTCTCCGCCCAGTGGTTGGGTGCTAGGGCAGTGTTAGGTCCACTCGGCTCGTTTGGTGGGGTAACGTTAAAGGAGACCACACAGGGATTTTCTGATTAAATGAAAATGTAATTGATTAAATTATACTAAAGAAATAAAACCTGAAAAGAAATGCCTGAAATGAGAACCCAAAATAGATTAATGCAAAACCCATAACTAACCAGAAATTAGCCAACGCAAAACGAACCGAACAAAACCCAACCATAAGACAGAAACCAAACCAAACGGGAGTTCTGAGGAGGGAGAGGGAAAAGCTTTAAAGCTGCATGCATGGCAGCTTTAAAGCAGCAGAGCACTAATACAGGCAAAACATAACATCTGCAGGAGGCCTGGCTCCAGACCCCTACAAGGAAAAAGGGCAGAGACCCCCTGCAGCCGTAATGGCAGTCATTCATCCAGCTGTGCGTCGTATATTTGAAAACATCACTTGATATTTATGTGTTATTGAAAGATTGGAAGATTAATACTTGAACAGCATCTATAAAGTCTTAAAAAATGCAAACATTTCAAAAATACTTAAATGAGTAAGCAATTCTTAGCCTAGTGGGGAACAAGTAAAACCCGCCTGGCTTACAATTCACCGGGGATAACCCTGATGTACATCAACTTGACAATGGAACTACAGATTGAAATCAGCCACTTGGTTATAATCTCAGGTATTTCCATATAAATGTTAATTAATTAACGAGCGACAACAAAAAGTTATTAGTGGCAGTTCATCCCTGTTTGGTATGATATGAACAAACTGACCGCTCTGTGGTGGCAGTGGTATGGCCACCCCTCATCTGTGCCACTTCCATAGATCAGAGCTGTGAAAACCATTTGAAGAGATTTTTACAAACAGATGCCTCGGTTGTCTTGGAACCAGATAAGAGGAAGATTAGTTCTTGCCCCCGGTCTATGAAGTCGTTCCCAGTCTAGGTCCCTCTCAACGCTCCCCATAGGCGACATTCCTGCTGTCTGAGTTTGGAGTAGATGCATTTGGGTTTTTTTCCTGTCCTATATCAGTCGCTGTGGGTCCCTCATGCAGCTCTAATGATGTGCTGAGGCTTGTGAAGCTGCAGGCTGTTTGTTTACCAGCAGACACTCTGTAGTGCGTTCTCCTGACACCCCTAATGCAATCAGACTCCCACAATATGTACACATAATGATATTGCCGAGTAATGACTTCAACATCTGTCCGAGGAGCAACGCGCCGCACCGAGTTACTTGTTGGACCCCCCCAGCCGTAAACTCTGACATATTTGTTCCATTCATAGGTCAGGGGTGTAAAAATGTCTTTACGTTGGACAATTTCTTTTCACACTTTCAAATTATGATCCAAATTATGGCATTAAAATCAAAACTCAGCTGACTTTTCTCCTTTTTTTTCTACATTTATATCAACATCCACATTAATTGGTTTTGTAAAGATGTGTGAAATCTCTTAAGTTGAATGTAATTATTTATGATTGACTTTTGAGGAGAAAAATAAATTTTCACATGGGAATGCAAACAACAAATTGGATTCGCATGATTTCTACGACGTGCCTTTTGAAAAAAATGTACATTTTGTGGTTGAAAATCCAAGATGGACTCAAGTGTTCAAGACGACTGGCTCGTCAAATCCAAAGAAATGTTTTTTTGTAGTGGAACCCGAATAAACATAAATGTGCAAATTCATGTTAAATTGAGTGTATTCTGCCTGGAAAAATGAAATGGTGTTTGTTGAATTCCAAAATGGCCGTTTGTCTTCAAGATGGCGGCCGTTACGATGCGGCTCATTTTAAATTAGCTTTTTAAAATTTGTAGTTTCCGCATTTAATTACTTTGGCAAATTATCTTCTTGTTATATTCCTGTCTTGTGAGTGAATGCATGCTTGTTTTTTTAACAGTGTCTTTTTTTCTTTTGCATTTGCCAATTGATTTTAGTGTATTTTTCAGAATATACTCAAATTGTTACATTTTTAAAAACAAATCGATAACTATAACCACACACACCAAGTACTCGGATCTCTTCAGTTAATTGCTGACAAGAGCTTTAAGAAGTTGGCGGCCTTTCACTCCACTGGTCAGCAGCATACGGGTCCAGTAATGAGGGAACTTAGGAGGTCGCATCCATAGACGAAACCGTCTGAACTCTTGCTAACTTTTCAAGATATAAAGCCTAATAATGAGCTACATTTCCATCACCAAGCACACCTCCTTCCACAGCTCTAATCATCACATTCCTCAGGCTGACGGAGCCTTTCTGGTTCGGCTCGCTGTCTAAAACTCTTGATTTTACACTTTTCCATCTAAACTCTCTGGAAAGAATGTTTTGAGTGTTGACTTTTTGTTTTTTGTGGCGTATACGTTACAAATCGTTTAAAACAAGATTTCTCTTTAAGTTTTCCTGCTAACGGAACTCGAGACTAAAAACCAGTTTGCCGTTTACTGGAAGTTTGTTCCAGATTTGAGGCGCATAGAAGCTAAAATTCAGTCCAACAAGAAAAGAAAAAGAAGTAGCAGCGTTCAGTAGGCATCTGCATCATGTAGACTCCCACCATATTGCCAAGGTGAACAGAGAGCGATGCCTTTAAGGACCAACTTCTTTAGAATGAAAGTAATAGTTTGGTAATATGCAACTCCCGATCTGGTTTAAATGCAACCATGTGAAAAAATAACTATGGTATTTCTTCTTTGTTTTGTTTTTTTACCAAAAAAAAAAATAAAAGTTTTGATGTACAGTTATTTAACTGTATAATAATTTACTGTTATTATACAGTTAGTGTAATAACTGTAAAATTTGAAACAGTTTTCAGAGTGACAATTTATAAGTTATAATTGCTGCTACTGACTCATCAGTGTGTGTCAGGAGCAGAAACTTGTTTCTGAAATATAACCACTAATTTAAAAGAGTCTCACCAAAACAGATGGGTTTATTACTCCCTCTGACTAAATGTCTTGTGTGAAACTTTGTATAAAAAAAACTTAAGATTGATTTCCCTCAGTATTATTTATTTTCACTTGGCAGCGAAAAACATTTAATGCAGCAAATTGTCAGATTAGCCCATCTCTTGCAGCTCACTCTGGGCATCTCATGTTTGTAAAATGACAAAAATTTGAATAATTTTGCAAATGGCAACATTCCACCTTTATTACAATGTAGTTTAACAGCTGAAATAGAGAGCAGGAATCACATAAAAGTAGATTGCATCTGAAACTTGGTTAGCAGTTGACATGAATGAACAAAGGGGGGGGGGGCGTTTCGTGTGTGTGTGTGTGTGTGTGTTGTGTGTGTGTGTGTGTGTGTGTGTATCAGTGGGGGGGTCGGATTAATAGCAGAGGGCAGAGATTGGATGTAATGATCCAAAGCTAAAAGCAGCAGGAGGGGACTCACCCCGAGACCCCCGCTGTCTCCACTATTAATATTTGCAAACAGAAGAAGAAGAATGGAGTTGTGCACTCAAGCAGCCTCTCCAACCGGCTCAGGTTATAAAAAATAAAATAAATGAAATTGTTTGGAAGTCGCAGACACTAGAAGCGCGACTGGGAAATGAAAACTCGTTAGCGTGAAGGATCAGCGCGGCTCTTCTGCTGAGCTTTTCCTCCCACGGCAACCTGTGGCCGGCGTGTCACCTGCCCTCTTCGCTCACATTAGTCGACATCTGACCTTTAACAAGCAGAGGGCCGGAGCCTCGCCGCCGCCGCCGGACGTTAGCGAGGCCTAATGAGAGACAGCGGGATGAGGGGGGGGTGGGCTCTGTGTCGGACCTCCACAATAACCACGCAGACCCTCATTAGCATGACGCTAACGAGGCGCTCGGCAGAGGATGTCACGGAGGAAGCTGGAGTGGAGCGAGAGACGGCATGTTCACTCACAGAGCACATCAGAGGATTCGCCAACCACCTACAAATCTGTTTTCCTTTTTTTGTTGTTGTTTTGTTGCGTTTCCTCTTCCAGCTTCATCATTATCCATAAGTGGCTGGTTTGCAGCAACGCAGATGGCATTGCTTGTTTTTGTTGTACAATATGTTCGCCGTATGTACGTTTTTAATTGATGTACATATTTTGGACAGCTTTGCTACATTGGGCGTATCCCATGCCCACTAAAAGCATCTTGTAGACACGGTTTTGTTTACAGGGTTTCTCGCCTGTAAACATGTGGAAGTTTCATTCCAGACTTTCAGTGTCTGAATGCCCAGATATTGTAACTGCAACTCAAATCTCGCCTCTGTAGAAACTGGTTGTATTTGATGAATTAGCACTTTGTGGTTAAAGCTCCAGTTTCTGGACTTAACATTTTCCATTGTGCTGTCTATCCAGCTTAAGCTGCCGGATTTTATTGTGAACTGTTAATTTAGTCTCAATTAATAGTCTTCCAGGTTATCTGAAAGCTTTTTTTCTTTTCATTTTTTTTATGTCCAGGGGTCAAAAACGGAAGCACGATGACGCCGGAGAGGAGGACGACGCCGGCGCGAAGAGCAAGCAGGGACGGCGGGACTCCTCCGACGAGTCGTCTAAAGACTCCAACGAGGAAGAGGAGGGCAGCAGCTCAGAGGCAGACGAGATGGCCGCCGCCCTGGAGGCGGAGCTGAACGACTTTATGTGATGAGGGGGAAAAAAAACACAAAAAAAACGACTGAATGCCAGCCCTTACCGATGACACACACGGTACCCCTCCCCCTCCGTAACCCGGAGTCGCTGTGGTTATGACTTGGGGAGAGATGAACGTGTGTCGTAATAAAAACCTGAATGTCCTGAACAGAACCAGCGCCTTTCTGCGGAAATGAAGGCTTGGACTTCTGTAGCACTGCTATATATAAATATATATATAAATATAGATATAAATATAAATCGCCTTTTTGTGGCATGAATCCTTTGACGTTAACATTTTATTGTGAGGTAAGCTCTAGGACTTATGAAATTTGATACTTTTGTTGTTTTTCTATTTGGACTTTTTATATTGTTGAAATGATGAATAAAAAAAAAACATAAGTGTATATTTTGCTGATGGTTCTTGCCAAAGAGTTTTGAAATAGGTTTGCCAAGTTGTGCAGCTAAAAACAATTTTTAATCTCAACTTCCACTTTTTAATATTTTTTATTTTTTTTGTTATAATTATTCTTTGATGTCAGCAGGTTTTTGGGGGTCAAATAGTTTCTCCAGACATTTGAATGTGTTTCTCCCATTAGTTTTTTTTTTTGTTTGTTTGTTATTTGTACATTTTGTAAACATTTTGTGTGCTAACAGAAAATCTTTTGTTGACGACGAATAAAAGATAACATCCCAGTAACAGGAAGCGGAACCGACTCTGCCAGTGTTGACTTCCTGTTAGCGGGAATCGGAGCACGGGGGGAAAAAAACAGATTTTAGGGGGGCAGGCATTTTGAGTTAATACAGGGTTTGTAGAATTGCCATCCGTCATGTTAGTTGTTGAATTTTGTTTTGCCTGTTTTCACATTCCTGAACTGTTCTTTAGATTAGTGCAACTTGAAACAATGTTACAAACCAACTTGCCAATTTCTCTTATCTGGAAGTGATAAAAATCAAGACACAGACATTTTTCACAAGTCATTTCTTTGTTTCTTAGCTACAAATGCACAAATTCTGGACAATACCAATCTCCATTTTGACAATTTTTTTATTTTTGCTCAGATCTGCACCACACAGAAGATAAAAATGCGCCACATCAAACTGATGATTACCTGGGTTAATTTTTTTTATCAAATAAAAAGAAAGATGTTGGTTGATGCAGTTCTAAATCAAAACTGGTGGGAATCTTAAGTTTTGACAAGTGCAGGGAAAGAATGTTTTTCGGATCAATCAGAGCTGATCAAAGGGCTTATTGGCTGATTCCAATCTGCCAAAATGTCTTTCATTGTGTTTTTAAATTTGCAGACTTCATCTCAAGAGTAAAACTGTTCTGTGGCCTTCAGATTTCAGAGCAGCTTAATATTTTATATCCCACTATTATATATATATATATATATATATATATATATATATATATATATATATGATTACTTTCTTAGCTAGAGATGTCAGAAAGTGTCAGTTTGAAGTAAAATTGTTAAATTTCATTTTAGCCGACTTGTAGCGAACGACGATCGAAGCAGACCTTGAACAGTTTTTTTGATTCACAGTAGAGATGCAACGATGTGAAAATCTAGGCCAGTATTGACATCCGATATTAATATTACTGTTTTGGTCAAATTTGCCAATATTTCTATTTTTCTCTACTGTCTTGATGACCCCAAAAAAAATATTTCTAGACATAAAATCACAAATATTTATTATTATAGCTTTTTTTTTCCAACATTTTGATGTTTTGAAGACTTTTTTTTATTTCAATGTTTTATTACTATTACTATCATTTTGAGTGAAAATAGATTTTATTTTACTGAAATTTTAGGAAGGAATATGGAAATAAATATCAGTTGTTAATATCGGCACAGTTATATTTATTGGCCCGATACCAATATGTTGGCTGCCAGCCGATACCAGTGCCGATATGCCGGGCGTCCCTAATTCAGAGTTGCCAGCTGTGAATTCTCTTTCTGCATATAAAACGACTTTATACATTTAATTCTAAATAATAGAGTTGCTGCCTAAAGGGTTTTCTTCCACCAATGTTCGCCAGAACAAGTCTGGCCCTCTTTCATGCTAAGCTAACTAGCTAGCTGCTAGGCTCGGGATGAGCGCAGCATTTCTCGGGGTGAAATCATGCAAGAAAAAATAAATGAAATAGAAACTGTCTACAGACGATTAACGGAGAGCTGGAGTAGTTCGCCTGAAACGTCCTTGCGCCACTTCCTGTCCACAACGAGCCTCAGATATGAAACCAGAGACTCTCCAGTCTCCCTCCTGACTGCTTGGATCATGTTTTACTCTCCATTTGTGTTGTGTTCGTAATATCTGGGAGAGGGGGAAACAAAAAACTAACCTCAGAGTTCTTGGCGGAAAACTTGAATCAGCATCGCCCCGATATTTCTGCAGAAAACTTTTTTTTTTTGTTTGTTTGTTGTTTTTTTTTGCTTATCAAATGTAATCTTTCAGTTTTGCTCTTTAAGCTCCCAGGACCGAACAAGAGGATTTCACCAGCACTTCTTCACCTCTTGCAACGCCACGATCATTTCATCTGGGACTCAAAGCGCTAACAGCGGCTAACGTTCACCCCTGGCTCCCTGTGCTCTTTCTGAAACCCAGAGCTCTGCTGCTCCTTTTTCACTCTCGTCTTGAACTCGGCGTCTTTTCCTGTTGGCGCTGCGGAGCTGAATCACTGTAATTATTGTCTGAAGGCTGACGTCTCAGCGTGATTTGTGTTCAGTGACTGTTTTGCCATCAGATTCTCTCTCTTGTTTTATTTTTTCCCCTCCCCTGCTGACTCCCACACGTTCTCCTTTCATTTCCTCTCCCACTGTGTTTCTCCGCTTGTGGTTTTCATCAATAGGTTTTCACCACGTCAGACAGATATCACGTAAAGACACTTGCAAAGTCTATTTCCTACTTGAAAGAGATACTTTTGTTCAATAAAGATGTTTCTGAAGGAATGCGTTTGCCTTCGCTCCAGACTGACTCGCACAGACTTCAGTGTATTTTCAGGATCAGCATCCGCTTCATTCTGAGCTCCAACAAGGAATTTAGTTTTCAAGCGTCCTCTGTAAAACTGCTAAATCTTATCAAGCAATTTTATTTATTTATTTTTTATTTTTGTGGAGTTTCTTGTGCAAATGTTTTAGTACACAGTATACATTCTCAGCCAGATATAGGAGCTTGTTTTAAGTCGGTAATTTGTCATTATTTATGGACAAAGTACCAGCTCCTTTGGTAGATTATTTCACTTATGGAGTAAAGCGTCTTCTAAAAATGAAGGAAAAAATGTGACTGTGCACATTCGCTTTTGTTTCACGGGGAAGTAGTTGACTATTTTGGCTGTGAAGTGTCCATTGTGTCCATCAGAGAGACAGAGACACTGTCTCTGAAGCGCCGAGCCAAAGGCAAGGATTCAAACTGTCTGTGTCCAGGATGTGTGGGATCTGCCGAATGTGTCGTAGCATCTCCGTCTCCTGACCGTGGACCCGGTTCAAGGTTTAATTGGGGTTTCATGTTACAAACCAACACAAAGTGCTGCCTGAAAAGTTTTGGTGTGCATTTTTAATTGGACACTTATAAATAAAGCAGACTGGGACCGATTTCCATCACGACGATCAAAGTGCACTGCATCAGAGGAGTGTAAAGCAGGTGTTGGGTCATTAGTTGCTCCACCATCAGCTCGTTTCAGTACAATATTCCAATTGGGAAAGAGTTTGGTACGGCTACAAAACCTACAAACTCATTCTGACAAAAGAGCTTTCAGCTTCAGGCGGTAAAATCCCGATGTGTACAATTTTAACTGAGCAGGTGAAATCTCCCCCAGGAAGTTGCTGCGGCAACGAAGGCACAAGTTGAATGAAAGCCAGTGAATTATGTATTGTGTGAGGAGATTGGAAACGCGCAATTTCACGCCTTGAGGAATCGTAACGTTTCAAAATGATTTCAAGACATTCAAATATTCACAACACGCTTTTGGAGAAATGTGAAAACAAACTTAATCTGGCATAAGAAAAATAACTGGATTGGACATTTTGCCTCAAAAGACAGGAAGTGAAGTCATGGCTAATGGATGTCATGAGTTTTCTCGACGGGTCTCGGTGTTAAGGGGTCAGGCATTGAAATGACACATTATTGGATGAAATGCATAAGGAGTCTAAAACGCAAAGAGGTTAATTTAGGTTCACATCTAAAATGTAATATTTATATATGAGAAGTAAACAGTACAGGGTCACATTGTAATAGTAACAATAATAATAATAAAGGAAAGAGGCTCAGGGAAAATGTAGAAGCAGCAAAATAAAAAATCTTTCTCTGCGGAAAATTCTTTATTTATCATCACTGACAAACATAAGAAGTTTCAATCAGAAATTACCAAAAAGTTGAGATTTCTATATTAAAATATGGGCAAGAAGGAAGCTAATCGATAAGCCAGATTACTAATATTCACGCTTGACTGGCTTCACCAGCTTCACATTTTCTCCTTGAGAGTTTTATTGATCTTCTTGTAAACCATGACTGAAGAAACAATACGGCGCCGCCGTCTGGGGGGACATTTGTCTGGATCAGAGTCACAAACAAACAAAGCGGCCTGCCTGGTCGGTCCTGCGCCGAACCGAAGGAGACCTCCAGGCGCAACGCCTCAGATTCGTCTCCCAACGCAACCGAGCCGTTCAAACATTCATGTTCATCAAGACAGCGGTGCGCTTCGATGTGTTAAAGAACCAGAGGGAATTGTCAGCAACTGTTTTGCTTTGCAGTTCTTTTTGTTGCCATGGTTTGTTCTTTGTTTCAGGCGGGGCGAGGAAACTGACTTGTTGTTTCTGAAATGCCCCGGCGGCTCTCAGCGGGGCACGGCTCTTTTCTGGGCCAAGGTTCTGCTGCGCTCTCTCAAGTTTCCCAACGTCGGCTGCAAAATGCTGATCTGGACAAGCTTTTGGGGTGAATTCCTTCTGAATCTGTGTGTCTTCATGACGCAGTTCGTCTTCAAAAGGTGCTTTCAACAAGCACTCGCTCCAGAAGCATCTTTTCTACTCTATAAATCGGGTTTATGAGAGATTACCAGAGTTTAGTAATAAACCGCTTACAGAGCAAAAACATCCACATCAGCTCGACTGTTTGTCCTCAGATGATCCAGTTATTTCTTTCACTCAGAGTCCTTGACAGTGTGAGGAGGAGGATTCTGAGTAAATGTGTTTCTAAAGGTGCAGTTTGCATGAAACTCGGCGTGATCTCCCAGGATCTCGTTGTCGAGCGGATATGAGACTTGCCCCGCGTCGTCTCAGCCGTCCACACAATGTGTCCCTGTGACCTTCGGGTCCAAAAACTTTCATTACAGGCGTCAGCAGTCTTCTGGGCGACATCCACCACCAATAAAGCAGAAGTCTGCATCCATTTCTCTCTCACATAAAGCTGCAACCCAAAGACTCACAATGAGGACAACAGAACTTAGATTTCCATAAGAACTTTTGATTTTTACGGTTACTAGTTTACCATTCTTCCCATGACAACACGCGCATTATTACTTGATTATTTAGCTTGTACTTAATGAGATAATTATTTCGGAGGGAGTTTAGAAAACTTGAATCGTGATTTCAGACCGCAGCTGGGGCGCCGACCTTGATTACGGGGCTAATTGTGTTATTTGCATCATTACCATTAGTGGATTTTAAGCGCTATTCATTGCTCTCTTGCAGTGAGGATTCGTTCTTTTCTTCTACGTTAATGGAAACTTGTATTTCTCGGGTCCCTCGGACGCGGGCCCCGCGTCGCTTTGATTTACAGAGCTAATAAAAACGCGGCGGCCCCCGGGGCTTCAGAGGGAGCCACGCGGAGGCCACCCTGCCTGCGTCGCCGCCAAATATAGAAAGCCACGGAGGCTGGGATTAATGAAGGTGGAAGTGTGTTTATCGGAGTTTGAAGCAGATCTTCACAAGGTTATGATTGCTTCATCAATTCAAGTCATGCCCGGTGCTTTAAACCCGGCCGCTCCGGTGCCGGCAGGGGTCATCGGTTTGCTGGGAAAGAGCATCTTTACGTCCAGTTAAAGACGTAACTAGGATCGTGCTCTGTGTGGATTCTGAAGAGGAAGTCACTGAAGAGGCCAAGGTCATTTTTTAAAATCTTGTTTATAGTTCAAATCTCTTTGTACATTTAAAACAAGATATTGGACCTTGTTTTCAGTAAAAAATAAAAATAAAAATTCATTAATCATTTTAAAAAGTACAAGATGCACTTATTCCAAGACATTTTCTTGTTATGTCAGTGGAACTTTTTTTTATCATTAATATTAAAACAAGCTCCTATTAACTCACCTAGAAGTCATTTTGGTAGGTGAACCAGGATGTTTGCAGTCGAAGCTACTTTGTCAGATTTTGTGTTTTTTGTGGTGTAGGAATGTGCAGGAACGTCCTGCTCTGTGATTGGACACTTCTTCATGAGAAGTTATTTATTGTTTAATCACAGATCCTGCTTTACGCTTCTCTTCTCTTTCTGCCGTCTTCCTTCGCGTTTTGTTGCTCTGTGTTTTATTTGGGGCTTCCTGGTCATTCATTTGTGCAGCCTTTTGAATCTTTTCCTTTCTTCCCTTCAGCTTCACTCTGATGTGGTAATTTCATGTTGCTCTGTCACACAACATCCTCTGATGTACGATGAAGTTTATGGAAAAGCAGAAGAGGGGTTTTGGATACTTTTGTTGACCCGTCAGAATTTCTGGTGTGGCGGTGGAGCGGTTAAGCACAACCCACATAAGCAGCCATGGATGCTGCTGTTGTTAGGTTTGACTCCTGGCCTGATGACCTTTGCCGCATGTCTTCCCTCTCTCTCTTTACCTTCTTTCCCATCTTAGCACTTTCAAATAAAGGCCACTGGAGCCATAAGAGGATTTCTAAATGATCTTGTTGGACTTATTGCAGCTTAGTGCCACTGCTAAGTAGCGAAAGAATCAGTGCAGACAGAAGGAATGCAGGTGGGTGTCACAGCCAGCAGACCCTCTCCTGCCCTCCAGAATATCACTGTTTGACAAGACACGTCCCCTGACAACCACAGCCCACTCCCATCATGGGTATCATGGGAATGTCTCCTGCTGCTGGTGACAGGAGTAACAAAATGTGGCAGGAAGTGCCATCCCATGAATCTGTCCGGCACGCTGCTGCCGCTGCTGCTTGTGTGTGGCAGCGAGGAGCCGACTGAGAACAGATGTTCTGGCAGCTCTGAAGTGTGAAACAAACCCCCCCCAAAAAACTTTTCCTTCCAAGTGAATCCAAACTTTTTCCGCTTTCAAAACACAAATCTCATATTGAAACAGTTACAGTTTAAGTAACAACAAGCAAAGGTGACAACATGTAAAAAAAAAAAAAGCATATATACATATATGTCTATCTATATTAATTAATTAATTATAATAAATATTACATGTTTATTTTATTTTTTATAGCTGTGAGATAAAAGCTGTGTGATGATGCTTGTTTGTTTTGTGTGTCTCCATGTTGACCTGAGAAGGCGATGACCTGACAAGTTTTCACCCCCGTTTCTCCGCAATGTTATTATTTTTCCTGTAAATATCCCGTACTGTGACCCACCTCTAGCCCAATGACAGATGGAGATATGGACCAGCCTAGAGATTTGTGTATGCCCAGGTCTGTTTGTGAGGAAAATTCACTGGATGTTTGCAGCCCTGTTTACTTATGAGTAAAAAGACAGAAGAAAGTAGCACTCATGGTTGTTAAACCATGAGTGCTTTGTGTTGTACCTAACGTTTTCCTATTTAGGAAGATCTCAATTAGTCAATGAAGCAGCAACACAAAGATCTGTATCTGGATCAACCGCCAGCAGAGATGATATTTCTCAGTATCGTGTCCTGGATGACATCATCAGTCAGTGGAGAACATCCTCCGTAAATCTGTACGGTCAGAACAGAGAAGGTAATGTTGAGGGGGGCAAAAAAAAAAAAAAATCAGATGCATCTTTGCTGCTAAATGATGCTGCTTTCAGCTAATCGCTCAGCTCAAACTCTCTGCGCCTGAGAGGCAAAGCAAAGTGGAGACAGCTGTGGCCGGTACTGCTGCCGAGAGAAACACACACCAACAACCACAGGTAGAAAACAAGCTCATGGCCTGTACCAGCGCTGAGGCTGCAGAAATAAAAAGTCAACCTAAACCGGCATTAGAAATTGTCCGATCATCAGAAATTTTACGCATTTTATGGCACCAAACCCAAACCCAAACCCAAACCCAAACCCTAACCCTAACAGTTTGACCTGAAATTAGAATGTTTTGACCTGAAATTAGAATGTTGATTTTTGCAGCTTTAAATTGTTTGAATATTAATGCTGACAGCAACCATGAAATGTGCTGCTGTAGACTTTCGGTGTTCTCTCTGCCGTTACATTTGCTGCCGATCAGGACTTCTTGCTCCTACCTGCTGTGACGGCCGAGTGACATTTAAGATTTCAAATAAAAAGCTGGTAAAAAAACAAAAACCCAACAAAACAACAAAAAGAACAAGGGAAGCGATTAAAATGAAACGCATTGATGCAACCGCCTCAGCTCTAAAGTGCTTTTTCTTGTTCTGCTGATTTGACCATTAGGCCTCATTAGCTCAGAACGATGACAGGATGTCGGCGAGGTGGACGTCTGAGGGGCCGATCGGCCCACATTACGTGGAATGTGGGCTGGAAGACGACTGAAAATGAGCTCCGCTGAGAGTTTTCTAAAAGAAAACATGTCAGAACAAAACAGTTTTATTATGTCTGAAATATTATATCTGCATGACTGCGGGAGTGTTTGTTTCCTGCTGTGCTGCATTGTCCCGATCTGACTCAATCAGTTGCTGATTGAGTCAGAGAAACTAAGCACAGTGAGGTTTTCAAATGATTTTGTTCACACAAAAATATTTTAAGTAGACAAGAATATAAATGTACAATTCTGGTACTTTAAAAGATAAACTAAAAGAATAAGATCGCATTTCTTAATCCTTTTTTCACATTGTAAAGCAAACTAATTTGGAATATTGTGGAAAAGTTCATTTTCCCATATTTTCACACCATTCAGTTTCTTATGACGTGCTTCTAATGAAAACAAGACTTTTCAATTCTTAGAAGATTAAAACATCACATTAGAGTCACAATGGTAAAATTAGACGGAAATGTTGGCTTAATGAAAAGTATCACTTCCACCTCTTCTTCTTTTATGGCAATTAAGAGTTCGTCGCACTGCTGATGTGAAGTCAGCTTTAATGAAACTCTTTAAAGACGTTCTTATTACAGCTTCAGTTTCCCTGACACCAACACCACCGTCGAACTAAAACACAACGTAAACTTAGTGAGATGGTGTCAAGAATACAATATCGATATAAAAATAACATAAAACATATAAACATACCTCGCTGGCTAACCCTTCCTTTTGAGGTAGAAATGAGGTCATTCAGTAAATTCTTACACTTAAATCATGTTTCTTCATCTGCTTGCCAACGCGATGCTGTTATATCGCAAGCGTCTCTGGTAACCTGGTAACCAGACGCTTCTACATCTACTTCCTACCTTAAACCTTCAAAATAAGAGTCTTAACAAAAAACTATAAATAATACAAAATAAAATCTGTAAATTAAAACTTTGGCAGTAAAACTCCCACCAAATCACAAACCTATGGTGATTTCAAATAACATACAACATTAAATAGGAATATATTTACATTTTAACATTTACTCTGCTTCCAGTAACAACACAGTTTTATGAACTGGTCTATCAAGATACACTGGCTTGACAGTCCTTTTTCCATCCTTATCCAAGGTCGAGTCACTTAGTAACAGCTTCACCTTCCTGATCCTTCCATCTGCGCTTGTATATACTTCTGTTACTCTTGCCAGTTTCCACTTGTTCCTTGGAGAATTGTCCTCTTGAAGAATAACAATGTCGTTTACCTTTGCATTTCTCTTGTTTCTTTGCCAGATTTGTCTCTGTTGAAGATTAAGAAGGTATTCTTTCTTCCACCTTGTCCAGAATTTATTAGCTAAAAACTGAACTTGGCGCCACCTCTTTCTCAGGTACAAGTCCTGGCTTACAAATTCACCAGGAGGAGGCAGAATAACACTGGACTTCATCATGAGAATATGATTTGGTGTGAGAGGCTCTGAACTTGGATCACTTAGGTTTTCTACTGTTAGCGGCCTGCTATTCACAATAGCCATCACCTCATACAGAAACGTTCTGAGGGAAGAACTATCGAGTCTCTTATAAGTTTTATCCAGAATAGCAGTTAAAACGCTTCTGACAGTCCTAATCTGCCTCTCCCAAACACCTCCCATGTGACTTGAGGATGGGGTGTTCAGAACAAACTCACATCCATATTGTTTCAACTGTTCTTTGTCACAGTCCTTCAGTGCATTCAAAAACTCTCCCTTAGCACCGACAAAATTTGTTCCTTGGTCACATCTGATTTGTCTTACATGTCCACGAATAGAAATAAAACAACGCAATGCATTAATAAAAGCATCAGTAGTAAGGTCATCTAACATTTCAATATGTATTGCCCTGGAACACATACATGTAAACAAAAGACCATATCTTTTTAGTTCTTTTCTGCCTTCTTTTACATAAAAAGGTCCAAAACAGTCAACACCACAGTAAGAGAATGGGGGGGTTGTTTCCATTCTGTGCTCTGGTAGATCTGACATCTGTTGATCTTGTGTATGCCTCCTGTACTTTCTGCAGGTTGTGCACTTGTAGATGTGTGAAGCAACTGCACTGCTGCATCCTGTGATCCACAGTCCATTGGAACGCAGCTCGTTGACAGTAATTCCTCTTCCTTGATGCTGCATCTTTTCATGGAAGTGTTTAATCAGTAAAGACGACACATTACTTGATTTGGGAATAATGGCAGGATGTTTGATGTATGGGTGCAGACTTGCTCTTGTTAAACATCCTCCCACCCTGAGTACTCCTTGCTCATCAACAAATGGGTTTAAGCTATGCAGCCTGTGTGTCTTATCCTTGAGTTGGATGTCTTTTCCTTGGGTTAAGTCCTTGATTTCCTTACTGAAGGTGTTTTTCTTGTGCAAGTTTTATTATGAATAGTTCTGCTTCTCGTCTGTCCTCAACACATGTGTTTCCACCTTTTGCTTGTGTGTCTCCTTTAAAATCTCTCACAAATTTCCTTAGACGAGCAATAGCTTTAACAGCTCTTCTCCAGTCAGAAAATTTATTGAGACGATCAAGTATTGTTCTCCTTTCTTGTACTTCTGTTTTGAGCACATGTACTGTTTTTAGCTCTCGATCATTAGGAAAAACTTCAACAACCTTGTCAGTTTCGATGGGTAACTCACTTTGCCACAAAAACTCTGGTCCTTTAAACCAGTTAGATTTGAGTAGCTGTTGGACACTTAGTCCTCTTGATGCATGGTCTGCAGGATTATTTTCAGATGGTACATGATGCCACTGATGTGGATCTGTGAGTGACCTTATCCTTTGAATCCTATTTGCCACAAACACATGAAATCTTTTGGCATCATTGTTCACATATCCTAACACCACTTTGGAATCTGTCCAGAAATATTCTTGAAGATTGCTGATTTCCAGTTCACTTTTTAGCATTACACTTGTTCTTGCTGCAACTACTGCAGCTGTCAATTCAAGTCTAGGGACAGTAGTGACTTTGGTTGGGGCAACACGTGCCTTTCCCATGACTAGTGCACAATGAACATCCCCTTTGGATGTGACTGTTCTTAAATAGCTACATTGTCCATAGCCTGTCAAACTGGCATCTGAAAAACTGTGTAAATCACACTGTGTGATATCTGTGTTTTCAGGTAGCATACATCTTTGGATTCTCACCTTTGACAAGTTTTGAAGATCTAGGAGCCAGGATTCCCACTCTCTGTAGAGCTGATCTGAAAGAGGCTCGTCCCATCCGACTTTCTCTTGACATAACTGTTGTAGGATTTGTTTTCCTTTTAGAATGAAGGGTGCCACAAATCCCAGTGGATCAAACACTGATGCTACTGTGCACAGGATTCCTCTTCTTGTCATTGGGTGCTCTTTGACTTTTATTCTAAATTGAAACTCATCAGAAGAGATGCACCACTGAACACCAAGTGCTCTTTCCATCAGTGGCTCTCCAAGTGCTAGATCCAAATCTTTAATACTGTCAGCACACTCCTCTCTGGGCAGTGATTTTAACACATTTTCACTGTTTGATACAAACTTGTGTAATCTTAGTTTAGCTGTGTTACACAGCTCTCTTGCTTCTTTGACTAGTTTTATTGCTTCTGCTTCTGATGTAACACTTACAAGTCCATCATCTACATAAAAGTTTCTTTGAATGAACTTTACTGTGTCTGGAGAGAACTTTCCCTCACCTTGTGTGGCTAGATGTTTTAAACCAAAATTGGCACAACCAGGTGAAGAAGCTGCACCAAACAGGTGAACCTTCATGCGAAAGACCGAGGGGGAACACTTAAATCACCATGCTCCCACCATAAGAAGCGTAAATAATCCTGGTCTTGAGGTGTTACATGGAACTGATGAAACATACGCTCCACATCGCACATTACAGCCACTGAGCCTTTCCTGAACCTACAGAGTACTCCCACCAAAGTGTTTGTGAGGTCAGGCCCTGTAAGCAGGTGTTCATTCAGCGAAATGTCCTGATATTGTGCAGAGCAGTCAAAAACAACACGGATCTTGCCAGGCTTTTGAGGGTGGTATACCCCATGATGGGGAATATACCAGGCAGGGGAATTACAGATTTCCTTCTCCGGTATTTTCTCTGCATCACCACGTGCAATAATGTCCTCCATGAACCTTGCATAATCTGAGTAGTACCTTTGATCCCTTATGAATCTGCGTTTGAGACTGCTTAAACGTTGCATTGCACTTGACATGTTGTTGGGAAGATTTGGTCTGTCACTTTTGAAAGGCAGAGGCATTTCATAATGTCCATCTTGCTTTTGTTTGATTCCTTCATGCAGCTTTCTTAGGAAGCAGACATCTTCTTGTGAAATGCTTGTTTCTTCCACTGCTCTCTCTGTAAAATCTAATTCAAGTGCTTTGATTACATCTGGACCTGTTACTTCTTTCATCTGTGTCTTGCAGATGTAATGAACTTTATTCTTTAGCTTTGTGGTTGGCTCAGTCTCTGGTATTACTTGCTTTACAGTGATGCGATGACTTACTCCAATTACATCGCTGCCTGCATCACACAAATCACAGTAACTTATGATGCTCCAACCCAAATCTGTTTTCTGGGCATAAGGCTGGTTTTCTTCACCACATATGACTTCTCTGGGCATTAAAGCTTGTGTGCAATTATAGCCTAACAGGAGTCCTATCTCACAGTCCAATAGTGGAGCAATGTGTTCAGTGAGATGTTCCAAATGTGGCCATGACCTTGCTGTGTCTGGAGTAGGAATATGGCTACGATTGACAGGTATAAAATCACGTGTGTAAGCAACTGGCACAGTGAGTTTCTTTTTGGAAAACAATCCTCTTATTTGCAGAGCTTCAAGTTTTGTACATGCTACAGTTGTTTTCTTGGATGACATTGTAGATCATTTGAGTTTAACCTGGGTTTTAGCTGTGTTCAGGTTGTTTGCTACTTCATTGAGAATAAAAGACGAATCACTCTGTGTGTCCAGCAGAGCATAGGTAAGTATTTCTTTGTGTGGCTCATTTTGTGTGGATACATAGACAGGTACTATTGCAGATGTCTGTGTGTTTCTACTTTCATGAGTCACTCTGTTAGATGTACTTTCATTAACTTTCGTTGTTTCTTGTGATTGTGTTACCTGTTCCTGGGTTTCCTTCCCTTCAGCTACTTCTTGTTCTTTAGGTTGTTCTTTCTTTGTCTCGTGTCTTTGTCTTTCTTCGTGCAGACATGTGGGATGTTGTTTTGAGCATGTGTTGCATGTCATCCGATTGCTGCAGTTCTTGAAGAAGTGACCACTGTTTAAACAGCCAAAACATAGTTTTTCACCTTGAATGAACTTGACTCTCTCAGTGACTGGTTTCTCAGTGAACTTACGACATTTGTGTAAGCTGTGTCCTGCTCTTTTACAAAATACACAAGAGATCATGCTTCTTTCTCTGGAGTTAGTTGTGAAGATGTTCGCTGTATTTTGCTTCTTATGAATGGGTGTAAGTAGAGACTTGATCTTTGGTTTGTCAAAGTCACTTTGTCTTATAGCTTCATATGATGTAATGGGATTACATGCAATACTTGCCTCCATTGACAGGAATGTTACAAAGTAACTGAAACGTGGGAACTGTCTGTGCTCTAACTGATACTCTGTAGCCTTTCGGTTCCATCTGTTGCTTAACCAGTCTGGCAGTTTAGCAGCAAGTCTTTGATTCTCTATTGCATCATTGAGGATGTTCAGGTTCTCATTGGTAATCATTGCAGATTGACAGCTTTGTAAGAAATCCACAAACTTTCTTAACTCTGCACTGTTTTTACCTTGGAGCTTTGGCCATGTGTGCAACTTGTCCCTAAAGGCTTTTGCAATAACAAAAGGCTCTCCATAACGATCATTGAGCATATTCCATGCTGCCTTATAAGAATCTTCAGAGCCAATCAGAAAATAGCCTTCTAAGGCTTCTTTAACACTCCCATCTACATACTTCTGTAAGAAAAATATCTTTTCTGCAATGGGAATGTTCTTTCTCTCTATTAGAGTCTGAAATGATGCCTTCCAATGTTTAAACTTAAGTGGATCCCCACTAAATATTGAAGGCTCTGGAATTGGTAGCCTGTTAGCTGACATAGCTTCTGCCAAAACTTTTACAAGCTCACCTGTGCTCTCGTGAACGACATTTAACTGTGGTGGTTGATTGGCAGTGTTCTTCATCTCAGTTACCTGTATGTTTGCAGGATTCGGAGTGATTCTTTCTTGCTTTACTAAAAAGTAGTCTTCTTCATAAACTTGTAATTTTGCCTTTGCTGCATTGAGTCCTTTCAGATTTTCCAGTCTTTCAAGTTCTCTTTTTAAGTCCTCAACTGATCTTTTCCTTGCAGCACTTTCTTCTTGTTGTCTCTTTATCACAGCCGCCTTCTCCTTTTCTCTTTTTAACTTGCGTTCTGTTTCCTCTCTTTCCTCTTGATGGCGTTGTGACATCGCAGCAGCTTCTTGTTCTGCAGTTCTGAGTTTGTCTTCTTCTTCTATGGTTTGCATTTTTTCTCTAATTCTCTCTTGTTCAGCCATTATCTTAAGCACAGCCTTTGTGGCTTCATACTCTGCTACAGCTTCTTGTCTTTTGACAGAGGAGCCATTAGAGATAACTGTACTGGGTTTAAAATGACTATGAACTGAGACACTACTTGAGCTAGAAGATGTAAATATAGAACTGGCATCAGGCCAAACAATCTCCTCCTTATTTGTTCCCTCAACGTGGCACTGGATGTTTTGCAAAACTAACTTAGTCACTGATGTACATTTGTCTAATTTGGAACGCATATCATGAGGTGGTCCATCTATTGCTCTGTATTGATCATAAATATCATTAAGAGCGGCTAGTTCTCTTTGCACAATGTCCATGTGACCTTCAAGAATGTCAAATGGATCTCCTCTGATAACAGATTTTTTAGCAACTTTAATTAATGCTTTCCATCTGTCATAGGTACTTTCAAAGTGACGCTGCAGCCCCTTTAGTTTTTCTTTATGAATTCTTTTCCTTTTTCCGTTAACATGCGAGATCTTTCACTTCTACATAGCTCTTCTTGCCCAGGTTGCTCTAAAGAGGTTCCATCTACTTGCTCTGCTTCAGCAGCTTGTTCTGCACTGGCAACTTCTATTTCTGTTTCATTTGTTTCCAACATTTTACTTTACTTGAAATCTTATGGACTTCTTAATTGGTCAAAATTTCCTTTTAATTTAACTTAGATTAACTCTGAGCTTCGTTGCATTACTTCCCTTCTCGTTACTTTGTTGCGCTTTGTTGTCAGGCTTCACACGGTTCCTTGTTGTTACTGCTTCCTTGTGTCACTTTCCAAACATGAACTTAAATGTCTGGCTTCTGGACGTCTTTATGAAGAAGCAACCGTTGAACGTGTGTCCGTTAACATTTGCAACTGACCGATCTTGATGCCCGTTAATATTGTCAACTGTCCAATCTTCGTGCCCGTTAACATTTGCAACTGACCGGTCATCGATGCGACGATGGGAAAATCGTGCAGCTCCGAGTTCGACTATCACTTCCCCTCTTCTTCTTTTATGGCAATTAAGAGTTCGTCGCACTGCTGATGTGAAGTCAGCTTTAATGAAACTCTTTAAAGACGTTCTTATTACAGCTTCAGTTTCCCTGACACCAACACCACCGTCGAACTAAAACACGTAAACTTAGTGAGATGGTGTCAAGAATACAATATCGATATAAAAATAACATAAAACATATAAACATACCTCGCTGGCTAACCCTTCCTTTGAGGTAGAAATGAGGTCATTCAGTAAATTCTTACACTTAATCATGTTTCTTCATCTGCTTGCCAACGCGATGCTGTTATATCGCAAGCGTCTCTGGTAACCTGGTAACCAGACGCTTCTACATCTACTTCCTACCTTAAACCTTCAAAATAAGAGTCTTAACAAAAAACTATAAATAATACAAAATAAAATCTGTAAATTAAATCTTTGGCAGTAAAAAAAAGTATGTTTAATGTCTTCTTAGAGGTGATTATTTTGAAACGCTTGTTAATCTGAGAAACGAGACTCTTCAGAACACGCGTTTGAATTTACTGAGATATGCAGACGTTATTTACTGTATCTTCACTCTGCCAGCAAATGGCTCATCAAGCTTAGCAGAAACATAACAGAGCAAAGACGCTTTTGTGCAAACAAGAAGTCTCACTTTGAAAAAAAAACAACTATTGCATCTTGTACACTTTTTTGGTTAAAATGGTACGGGTGAATTTTTCTGCCATAATTTGGAAGCACACATTTTCAGTCTGAAAGCAGGACTTTGTGTCTTTCTCCTAAAAACCTGTGATTGTACTCAAAACTTCTGCTCTCTTTCAAATATTCATTGTGCTCTCAAACTTTTCTCCTCGCACTCAAAACTTGCCTCTGCTTGCGCTTGGAACAGAAAACTACCATCGCCTGGCAACTACTCATCCAATAGAATGGAAGTATTATACTGGGTTCGTTTGTTTCCTTCTAGTGGATGTCGCTGTGTGGCTCTTTATTTGTCTAAATAGAGAGATATGTGTCTATTTTATACCAGTATAGGAACAATTTATTTAGATATTAATAGAAAACCCATCAAACTGATAAAAATCATCAACAACCATTCTTTTGAAAGAATGCCGTCACCCTTTAAAGAACGTGTACCGTGTGCGCACTTTCAGCAATATATTACATGTTGTTGGAGACTTTTGTCTGTCCTGAGCCAGTAGCTATTAGCCGCGGTTAGCTTCTCCTGCTTTTTCGGTACTGCAGCCAGTCTGACATAGTCATCCGTTCAACACCAAACCTTCACCAAATAGTCAGAGCAGAGCAAACTCATTTCACTCTCTGTCCACGTTGCAAATACATTACGCATGTGTATAGCTGAGTATTGCTAGCAAGTTGCCACGGGAACCCTTGATACTTCAAATTCATATGCCATCGGGCGACGGGGGAGCAGAGGTGGAAAGGGAGGGAGCACTGGCACACCCACTAGCAGGAAACAAACGCGACCGATTCAACACTCCCATTCTGTTGGCTGAGAGGTTGCCAGGAGACGGCGCTTTTTTTGTTTCAAACTTGAGCATAAGCGAGCAGCGAGGTTTCACATCACTGTCAAAGGTCACCGTAGCATGGATGTCATATGATGTCACAAGACACCTTGTGATGTCGCCACAGAACTTCACTTAAGTCCAGTCGATTTGTTCTTTTGCTTGTCAGAAAGCACAAGGTCGAGTGGAGACTGCTTCTACAGAAAACACTTTGGATCATTTTCAGCAGATTTTCAAACTATCTTTGAGAGAAATGGAGACTCAGACGAAGGAATTCTTCGAAGAGGATAAAATAAAATCCCTCCAACAACAACTAACATTGTCCCAAGAAAAGGAGGCACTTTTACAGCGAGAGATGGAAGAAAGCAAGGCCTTATACCAAGAAGTCCTTGAAAAGCTTCAAGTGGACGTGATTAATCTAACAGAACAAATGGAAACGTTGCAAGAAGAGTTGGAAATGGAAAGAACAGCAAACTCACAAAGAAATATGAGCAGCAACTTTTTTAAGATCCTGAAAGGTGACAACACGGCTCAGAATACAGACATGAAGAAGGAAATGGCTCTGCTGAGAAAGACGTCTGCAGAGAAGGAGGCAGCTGCAGGAAGAACTGAAGGAGGTGAAAGAGTCGTACAAGGAACTGGACAGCAATTACCAAACTTCTGTTAAAGTCCTGGAACATCAAATAGAGACACTGAAGAAGAAGTTCAGTGACAATGAAGAAGCTCACGCTGAAGTGTTGAAGATGAACAAGACACTTTATGCAGACTTAGAAGCTGAGAATGAGGCTCTTCGTCATCTGCTGTCTTCTCTACAAGACGCCACCAGAGAGAGAGAGACATGTCTCCAGAGAGAGCTGGACAAAGCCAAAGAGGAAAACATGGAAATGACCAAAAGATATGAGGCAGATGTTTTAACCCTCCAGAAACAAGTTTGTTCACTAGAGCAGCAGCTGAGAGACGACAAGGAATGTCATGTGGAGATGACAAAGATGAACAGAATGCTTTACGCAGAGCTACAAGCAGAGAATGAGGCTCTTTGTCAGAAAATGGCTTTGATTCAAGAAACTTGCAGAGAAACGGAGAAATGCATGCAAAAAGAGCTGGACCAAGTGAAAGACGCAAGTCTAGAAATGGTCCAGAAATATGAAAGAGACATTTTAGCCCTGAGAGAAGAAATTCAAGCAATGGAACAGGAACAGAAAGATGAACGATATCGCCATGCTGAGATTGAGATACGGAATGGAAAGAGGGCCAAATTTCTTCATGCTGAAAAGAACATGCTGCAGAAGGAACTGGACGAAGCGAACCGGAAAATCTTTTTAAATGAAGTAAAATATAAAGAAGAGCTGGATGAAAAGACAGCTGAAATTGAACGGCAGCTTGAAGACAATTACAAGCTGAAAGAAGAGCTGAAACAGAGGGATGAGGAGATTGCTGAAGCAAAGGCTCCTCTCCCAGGAAAGAAGCCGTTTCTTAAAAAGCTTCGGCACGCTGTGGGATTGAGGAAACCAGAAAGATGGAAAAGAAGGGAGGCTGCAGAAAATGAGTAGCACTTATTTATATTAGGGACCAAAATGATCAAGATTCTCACAATAATGGATGGAGGAAGATTGTAATACACTAGCAAGGACCAGATCACAATAGAAGTTTAAATTTCACCAGCACAGACCACACCACGAAGATATTAGTTTAAAGACTTAGAAAAGAAGGAAAGAAGCACAGCAGCACTGTTGCCTTGCAGCAAGAAGGTTCTGGGTTCAATTCCAGGCCTTTTCCTGCATGGAGTTTGCATGTTCTCTCTGTGCAGGTGTGGGTTCTCTCCGGGTGCTCCGGCTTCCTCCCAAAGTCCAAAAACACGAGTGTCAGGTTAATTGGTCTCTCTAAATTCTCCTTAGGCCTGTGTGTGTATCCATGATTGTTTGTGATGTCTGAAGGGGATGAAAGGATAAACCAGGGGTGTCAACATCTAGTCCTCGAGGGCCAATGTCCTGCAGCTTTTAGATGTTCCTCTGCTGCACCACACCTGAATAGAATAATTAGGTGATTAGCAAGGCTCTGGAGAAGTGATCTACACAAGGAGGAGGTAATTAAGCTATTTCAGTCCTGTGTTTTGTACCTGTGGCACATCAAAAAATTGCAGGACAGTGGCCCTCGAGGACTGGAGTTTGACACCCCTGATCTAAACCCTAGTAGTGTTCTGTTCTGTGCTTGTCATAGATTGTTGGCAACAATCTATGACAAGCACATGTCATAGAGTTCAGAAGAGTTGAACATGATGTCATATGTGTTTTTGACAACAGGACACCAGGCTGCCGTTGGATGACTGACTTTTGAGGTCTCATTTGATCTCATTTGATCAATTGCCAGGAACTGCAAGTTCTGGACAATTGCCAGAACTGCAAGTTCTGGACAATTGTCCAGAACTGCAAGTTCTGGACAATTGTCCAGAACTGTAAGTTCTGGCAATTGCCAGAACTACAAGTTCTGGACAATTGCAGCATTGCCAAACAGAGATTATGCTAACACCCTTAACAGACCATAAAGCAATTATACTAACTTTAAATTGATCACCGAGACAAAAAAAAAAGGTGATTATGATTTCATAGCTAACCTAACTCCCTTACTCCATTTTGAAGAACTTCCTCATGTTGAGTTTTTCAACATGATTTCAACATGAAACTCAACATGATTTTATGGTTGGACGCCGTATAATTGATAATATAACACTTGTCTTATTACTCAGCTTTGATATCAGAAAATAGTTTTATTCTCTTTCTTGACTTCCATGATGTTTTCATTCACTTGATCAGGGGTCTTCAACTCCAGGACACAAGACCTGATATCCTGCAACTCTTAGTTCCTGCTTCAACTCATTTTAATATAATCTGAAAACATCAACTGGATATGACTGAAGACTTCGTTTTTATCTTTGTTTTGCATATGAAAGTGAAGGGTTAAAATATGGGTGATTTTTTCCCGTGTAATTCTCGAGCACACATTTTCAGTTTGAAAAAAGGACTTGTCTTTCTCCTTAAAACTTGGAATGTTTGTACTCAAAACTTCTGCTCTCTTTCAAATATTGTCTGTGCTTTCTCAAACCTTTCTCCTCGCACTCAAAACTTTGTCTCCGCTTGCTAACCTCTCTGCTCGCTTGTGAAACATTTTGTGCTTGGAACAAAAAAGCGCAGTCGCCTGGCAACCTCTGAGCCGCATTTGGACAATGTTTAAAAGAGCAGAAATTTTGAGTACGAGCATTACAATTTTTATAAGAAGGACACAAAGTCCTGCTTTCAAACTCAAAATGTAAGCACAAGTTTTACAAGTTTTGAGAACCACCGTGTCAGTCCAGGACACTTCCCATGCGGGATGATGAAATCCTGTTTTCAGACTGAAAATGTGTGCTCTCGATTTATGGCAGAAAAATTCCCCCAGAAAATCATTCACGTTGACGACAGCACCCCTCCCCCCTCCAAAAACAAAAACAGAAAAACTGCACTAAAGTAAGAGTAGCATTTCTTCAAAGTGTTTCCATTGAAGCAGAAGTAACATCTGATAGGGGGTTTGATCACATGCGAAGAGCAGCTGCATGCTGAGCCCCAGTGGGCCGATGGGATGAAACACATCAGCTTGTGTGTGTCATTAATATTGAAACCCTGTGCAGGTCTTGCATCACATCTTGCAGAAGGTGAGCATTGCATTTTGTCAGCAGGGCATAATCCCAAGGCCAAACTGGTGTTATCTGATTCATAATTCACATTGCTGGAAGCTGCTTATGCTCACTGTGAAGAAATAAATCAATGTCTTCCGGATGACCGTGATTTACCGTTGAATAAATTCTTAATTGGAAAAAACAAAAACACCATCAGATGTCATCAGATACAGGTGAATCCAGAAGTTTACCTACATCAAGTAAAAAGATGCACACATTTTTCTGTCACTGTCTGCAGTTAAATCAGAGCAAACTTCTTGCGTTTTAGTTCAGCTGGAATATCTGAATGTGTTTCATTTACTAAAAGCCACAATAATAAAAAATAAAGAGTCTGTCATGGATGATTGGTTAATGTCTTCATAGTCAGACATTTAGATAGATTTCCTCAGTACTTTGTGGCATTACCGTTGAACTTTATGATTTGGACCAAACATTTTGGGAATCATTCCACACATTTCCAACAAGAGTTTGCTGGACTTCCGGTCAGTTCCTCTCGTAACCATGGTCATTATGGCCAAATAGTTCCGCTTTGGTTTCATCTCCAAAAATGAACTTCTTTGTCTGGGTGTGGGTTTGTTCTTCCGGAGTAATGGCTTCCTCCTCGCTGGGCGGCTTTTCAGCACCATGTCGGTCCAGGACGCTTCCCCTGGGGATGATGACTCCGTCCCACCAGCTTCAGCATTAATCCTCAGTGGGAGTACATTCTGGTGCAGCTTTGGCCGTTCAACAAAAGAAACAAATTCCCATCAATTCAGAGCAAGTATACATATTTTCTCCCTTTATCAGGAGTGAACAAGGCTTTGTGTTTTCTCTTCTCCTTTCATGTTGAGGATACGACTTAGGAAACATGTTGGGACCATAATTACAGGTTTAAGAGCTTGCCATACCTCCCATGGAGGGAGCAGGAAGAGATTAGAAATACATGATTTGGTATTATTAGGGCCCACTGCAGATTCAACTCATCCCGGCAATTATTTTTACTTTGCTGTCATTTGCTGCTTAAGTTGTGTAGGTGTAGGACCAAATCCACTGGTTCAATGACATAATCTGGCTAAATCTGCAGACGTGAATGTCCATCATATCTTAAATCCATTTTTAAATTATCATTCTGTTGAGTTGATTTTTTTTAATTATTACTACACTGTAAATTATTTTATCCTCAAGCTAGCTTCCAAGTAGCATGAGCTTAGAAAAGTGGCAAAACAACAGAGGATTAGAGAAAGGCTCTTGACCTCAAAGGTTAACACAGTTGCTTTAATGAGTTCATTTTAAAGTAAACCTTGTTATTTTTCCTAAGAGCAAAGGAAATCAGAAGGCTTTCCTGTCTGAACATAAACACACAGCAATTAAAAATGTGTTGAACATCAAGGACTTCACATCGATGCCAAGTTTAAGATATCAGACTAAGACAACTTGAGTGAATACAAGCGTTAAAAAAACAAGCTAAACAAAAAATGAGACATTCAGGTTGGATAAGGCCAAAATTGAATGTGTGATGGATACTACACATCACCCGTACACCACTGTGTTTACAGCACATGACATTTTTACTGCAAACCAGACAACTGCAGCATCATAATTCAAATGGAAACCTGTATCTAAGTAAATATGGGGGACAAAAATGCTAGATATTAGAGCTTTACCTTCCAGAGGAACCTTAAAAGTCCCAAAATCAGGTCAATATTCCAGAGAAAGAGTTGAAAAATCTTTCTAATCTGACTGAGATTGAGAGGAAATGTCAAAAAGGCAGAGATCATCAGCGTAAGTCTTGATACTGGAGTAGGAGCTGTACTTTCACAAATCTTTGACCAAATTAATAAAATCATCTTTGTGCCTTTTTCTCTCGCAGATTGTCTCTGCCAGAACGGAACTATGGCGTGGGAGATCGAGAACTGTTAGCTATAAAGCTTGCCTTGGAGGAGTGGTGGCACTGGTTGGAGGGTGCCGAACATCTCGTGCTGGTTTGATCAAACCACAAGAACCCCTCCTACCTCCAATCCGCCAAAAGATTAAACCCTCATCAGCCTCGTTGGTCTCTGTTTTTAACCTTTCCATTTAATATCACATCAGTTCTCCTGGTGGTCTGTATGTGGGTAAAGAAACTAGGACCCATAGTGACAATGTGTCTAATCAGTGTGTTAGCTGCACAGGAGCACCACAGGGTACTGTATTCGCACCATTTTATTTCATTCTGTATTCCTCTAACTTCCGACCCAATACAGACGTCTGCATCTACATAAATATTCTGCAGTCACTGGGCGAATCAGAGACTAACAGGCTGAGTGAGCACACAGAGATGGCGGACCACTTTGCGTCGTAGTGTAGGAAGATTAAGATTTTCTTGAACATAAACAAAACAGTCATCTCCATCGTTTTGTTTATGTTCAAGAAACAGATTAAGCTCTTGCTATTATGGGAAATGGGGCGATTGAAGAGTTTAAACTCCTTCCTGGATGAACTGCAGGTCTTTCAGTGTTTGAAGCAAGATGCGCCATATCTTCTCTAACTGACTTTAAAAAGCTAAACAACCTGATAAAGACGGCTGGAGACTCTCCTGGAACACCTGGAGATTCGTAAAGTAGCAAACATAATTTATAACTCTCAGCATCCTCATATAACAACAGTATCAGTTTTACAAATTGCTAAATAGCCCGTACACATCAGCATCTGCAACAACTCTGAACAAACTTTTATATGAGTTACAACAACATCAACAGTTCCTATGGGATAAATAAAGCCTTTTTGAATTGAATTAAGCAGCTGTGCCAACATGGAGGCCAGGCTGTAAAATCTGTGGAACTCCTCATGAATTTTAATAGTTTGTCAGCCCACTACAAGTTTTGACTGCATATAAAAATCGGAATGCTGCTTCTCAAAGCACGACTTAAAGATGTTGGATTTGCTGGGCAGTGAATTATTCAGCAGGGAAGGTACCGGGTGGAAGCAGTTGCATGATGTTGCATTTCATTGCATGTCGCAGAACACGGAATAGGTAAGAAGCTTTTTAAAGGCCAACATTACGTTTGTCACAAAATTATGTGACTATAAAATTGTTTGATTTCATCATTTCTGAGTATGTATTTCCACTTCACACCTTCAAAATCCAAGCTTGGCAGATGGTTATAGTTTAGTTGACTCTGACCTCATCAAACACCTCCGTGTGATGTGTGATGCAGGAACGGTTCAGACTTTGGCGAGGTTTGGGTTGATCTCTGGCGTCCTCTGGTCCGCTGCGGTCCGGTTTGGCTGGAGTGAACTCTGGTGTGTTTCTAATACCTGCGTGGACGCCAAGCGGACCAGAGAGCGCTGCAAAAGCAGGAAGCGGACTACAACCGAGGGCGTTCTGGGCGAATACAACCAAAACAAACACTTGTGTCTGGCACCAGCAGTCGAAATGACTCACGGCCTTTGTAGGATTTCGACAACAGCCGCTGAAAGCTGATGCTGTTACATTTGTTTTCATTTTGTGACGGAGGAAGTTGCACTCAGTGTCTCGTTAGGAGGTTTTTGTGTCTTTACCTTCAGTGTGGTTCTTAGTGGAACCCGTTGTTGTGTCAGCAGCACATCAGTGGTTTTTATCCCTGCGCTGCTAGCGGCCGATTAACAAGGCATGATGAATGCTTTTACTGCCATCATCACTGGTTTCACTTTAGCATCCTGCAGCATCTGGTTGTCGTCTCAGATGATAAGTTAAATTTGTGTAAATATTTTTGGCTTACCACTGCAAGGTGATGGGATTAGGACCACTGAAAAGAAAACAAATACTCAGAATTTGGACCTTTTTCTTTCAGAATTCTACATTTTTCTCTCGGAATTTCGACTTTTTTCTTTTTGTCCTGATTTTTAAGTTTAAGGCCAAAATTCTGAGGAGAAAAAAAAGTCAGACTTCTTTCTCTTTTCTATATCTCTCTCTCTCTTTCTCTCTCTCTCTCTCAGTGGTCCTAATCCTCGCCCCCGCATCCATCGACGCTCCTCTCGGTCAGAATCAAAAGTCGCATCTCGGCGCGCAGCAGCGGATGACGGACGGACCCTCCCTCCCTCTGACGCGCTCGAGCTGCTCAGAGATCAGCCCGTGTTTGTCAGAGCGCAGCGGAGCGCGCGCAGCTCCGGACGCACCTGAGCGGTCCGCGCGGAGCACTGTGACCACCACGACGGTCTCTCTCTCTCTCTCTCTCTCTCTCTCTCTCTCTCTCTCTCTCTCTCTCTCTCTCTCTCTCTCTCTCACTAACACGTTCACACACCCACTCCCGTGGAACATCTGCCACGTCGCCTCCGATGGACAGAGGGGTCGAACCCCCTCGCCCCCCGGCGGCTCGTCACTGAGGCGGACTCCCAGGGGCTCTGTCTTTTCCTCGCGCTCCTCTTGCTGAAAGCGGGACTTCCAAGAAGAACAGGAAGTCCGGGGAGCTCCCCGTAAAATCCCCGTCGCCACGATGTCCCGCGCCGTCTGCGTGGGAAACTTAAAGACACGCTGCGTGGCGACGGACGCGTTCGTGCTAGCAAGCCGGAGCGGATGGACTCCCGCCCCGCAGCGCACCTGGTGAGTCTGGCTGGCTTGGACCCAGCAGAACTGTCGACAGAGTTTGGAACCATGAGGTAGCCTATATTTGAACATACAGTTATTGCTCGAAGTGTGAAGAAAAGTTCCCAGAGGTGCCTCCTTCCTCTTTGTTGTGTCCGTCTGTCCATTTAGTGCTTTGGACAGACGGACAGAACATTACGGCAAAAAATTAGGACATTTTTTTGAAGTATGTATTCCACTGGAGCAGAAGCTCTGGTTAGACTAAAAAATAATAAACAGTTTGTTTTATTAATAAATAGAAATTACATTACAGAACAACAATAGCAGTTATTTGCTCGAGTTTTCTCGTTACTATTGTTGGAAACCGCGCGTGATTCACAAATATCCTGAAATATGCGCGTGCCATATATGGAAAAATAAAATGCTAAAGTTTTCTATTTTGCTCTGTTTTCAAACCTAAAATTGAGAAAGAAATATATTTTTTTTTTTTACAAAACAACAACAAATTCCCCATTTGAAAAATTGCAATCAAAAATTATATACAGACAGATATGAACATTAACAAGCTGATATTCTGAGCCAATGAAATCACTGTGAACAGAAGTCAAATACACAAAGTTGAAACATGGGCTTCTTGTCCATTCAGCAACTCGATGGAGAATATAACAAATGTTAAAAGCGTTAGAAATGCAAATCAATCAAAGAACCTAAAGTTTGATGAACAGATACTGTAAGTGAATTTGTAAGGAAACAGTAAAAAAAAAAGACATATAAACTATTACCTTCTGGACCAGTTGCTGGGCAGAGTGTGAATGTTGCACACTGCTGCCTGCTTGGCAACTTTGTTGCTCGATTAGTGAGTATCTGGAAGCCTTTAGCGGAAGGGACAAGGAACAAATCTGGTTCGTTTTCCTGCATTTTTGGAGCCACATAATGCGTCTCTGTAGTCTTGGTCTGTTTAGATTTTAAATGTTTAGCTTTACTACTGCATATTGTGAGTTCTGTAGGGCTCAAAAAAATCTAAAGGAGGCTTTAGAAATCCTAACTAAGTACCCAAGCGTGAACAAATGTACGCTTATATTCGGATACGGTTTTAAGCATAAAGTGCTTTCTAAAACTCCCCTCTATAACACGATCTGTCTCTCCTACATTACCGTTCAATTAAGTCCATCCTCCCCTCATGTCTGACACTAAACAGGCATTTTATTCGGTCCATTTCCTCCTCCTGCCTGGCTTCCTCTATGCTGTCTGATTGACACGTAGCGTTGGAGTCAGAGCGCAGGTTTCATTTTCAATTACTGATTGTCATAGAGCTCAGGGAACTTCAGAAGAGCCCTAATGATGCGAGGCGTTGAGAGAGACAGAGGGTGAAGTTAAGAACGTCTTTTCCTCGGGGGAGTGGGCTGACTGTGTGTGGAAGCTGTTCTCTAAAAAGTTCATGATGAGTTTATGGTGGAACTGCTAAAATCGGAAGTCGAGTGAGTTTATTTCTAAGTGTTGTATTTTTCCACAGTGTCACATCACAGAAAGAAGCTACAGCGTGAAGAAAAGGGGGGGGGGGACTGAAACGATTGATTGTGATGAGTCGATTAGTGAATTAATCAGCAATTAATTTAGTCGCATATTAATTAACTAGCGCACACAGTGATTAAGCTAGAATTGTGCAAATAATTTACACATTTTACATGATGAAAAACCTTCTTTTTATGTAAATATGTTACCCAAATCTCATCAAGTTCCTTATTTTAGTTCCACCTGGTTCAAATTATGTTAAAAGAAAAAAAAGAAGCTCCTATTATTCACCTTTTGCTATTCAGTTATTCAGCAAACCTTCCCTACCCCACACTGTTGCACAGTTAAGCAGAAAGTGCTGAGCGAATGTTTATTTTCTTATTTAAGAAAGGAATTGAATAATTCCAATTCTCTGAAAGAGAATTGGCTATAATCAATATTGGCAGAGCAGGGGGTTGCTAAAATCGTGAATCTGAAATTGATAAAAACAAAAACATTCTGATTTGGTGCCTTTCTGAAATGACCTGGGAAACGAAGGGAATGGAAAACACAAACAGGTCGGTGAGATGATCAGCAGCAGGACTGAGACAGACAGCCTTGGATGCAAACATGCCTGCAGAGAGAGAGTCAGACTCAGAGATCACAAGGGAGCTGGCATAAAGTGAAGGACATATATAGTGTCATAAAAAAAAGAAAGAAAAAAAAAGATGAAAGCAAATGGCTCAGTTCATGCAGAGTTGTTTCCCATGAGCCTTGGCCTGAAGGAAATGTTTAACGTTGTACATTTTGTCTCAGATTAGAAGAAGTCAATGCAGAAAGAGGGCTGGAAATGCATGCAACACAGAAATAATAGAGCAGACAGTGCAAAATGCCTCTAAAACTGTTCAAAACATGAAGTATCACCTTTATGCATGACTCAGCGGCATAATGCTGTTAATAAAAACCTGAGTGTGCATGTTATATGCAGAAACCTGCCTGTGCATTATTTTTTTTCCTAACCCAGTTCATTTGTGACAATATTTGGATAGTTTCATCCTTTATGTCAGCATAAACCGGAAAACGCTGAAATCAGATCTAGTGGATACAGTGCTGCTTGAAACTTTGCAAACCCGTTAAAGGGTTTCCAGTCATCTAATTTATGGAATCAGAATGATGGAAAAATAAATAATATTACTGTTCACACATGTAGTAGCAGACTCACTTCTTTCTCATCCCAATAGGAGTTTTCCTATGTCAATAAGAAAGAGAGGGAAGTTAACAGGGAAAGTCGATAGAAAGCAAAACAGCTGAAAACAGCAAGAGCGGAAAAGAGAGTCAAGGAGAGAATGCAGTAGAGGTAGAGTTAATGCATTAAGTGAATGGATAAAAGTGGTTAGCAACAAACAAAATACTTTAAAAAATACTTACAGTAAATCTATGTCAATGTTCTGAGTAGCTGAGTGAATGAGCAACTTCACAATTCCAGTTCAGATACACTGACTGATTTCTTCCATGGTGTGTTTTCTACCACGAAACCTCAATGGCATTGGAGACACAAAATATTATAGTGGATGTGGAAAAAACATTGTTCTTTTTAAAAATTTTGGTATAAGATTTGAGTTAATGTTACTTGCGGAGAGCTGTGTGTGAGAGAGAGAAAGGAATCACTTTTGCTTAAATGATAAAAAAATAGATTTTGGAGTTTATTGCTGGATTTCAGACACGTGACCCGGATGACACGCAAAATTCAGATGGAGGTCCAGAAGTGGATTTCTCTGGTTCAAAACAAAGCAAAATGGTTCACTAATGCCCTAAGTAGGCTGGAACAGACAAGGCACCTTGGAAAAAATATTAATATATCTAGGATATGAGCAATATTATCTCGGTAAAACAAACTTCTTATAATTTTACCCGGTGTCGAGGCGATCCACTTAACCATCAATTTGTTATTAGTGGAGCTGGCATTGCTGAAACAGTATCCTCAGTTTTTATTCCCTAGAAAATGTTGTAGTTTTTACTGAGAAATGACCAAAACTGCCACCGTCTGCAAACAAGAATGAACAAACTAATCCAGGATACAAAAATAACTATAAAATAACTGCATTCCAACTTGGAAAGACAAACACAGAGAGAAAGTAGTTATCAAAAAGTTTATTTGAATTTGATAAGTAAAACTATTTGGTGCTTGAATCCCATCAGACAGAAGGAGGCTTGTGATGAGGTGACAGACGCTGCAGGCGAATTTTGGTGTAAATTCAACAAGGCTTGAATTTACACCAAGCCTTGTTGTTTCCATTCTGAGCAATTTTTTTATAGCATTAAAAAAAACTGTACAAAAGTGAACTTTCCAATCAAGTTGCTTTGTTCAACATGGTTCTGCTATTGGCCAGCTCGGATGAAACGACTTGGCTTGAGGTTGAGAAAACACAGAGATCAGCTGTGGATACATAGTAAGGAAATCTTTCAATCTGGATACTTGAAATACTGGCAATGTTGCCACATGAGTTTAAAGTCTGGTAGATTGCAGTTCAACCAACATGTCCATACAATCGCTGGCAGCCTCCACTGTCTCCAGCCTCGCAATTAAGAATCCATCCTGAGACACTCGCTTGCTGGATTGAAAATGTTCCTAACAGTGTCTTACCGTTACAGTTGTTCAGACTGATGTTGCCTCGTATCCTGGTTGATACCAGGCACGGCTTTCTTCCTTCTTTTCTCAACTTTGTACTCCTTTTTGATGGCAGCAGATGACAGCTCCTCTCTCCCTCTGTCGGCTTTTTTCTGCTTTCATTGGAGGAAGCAGAAGAAAAAGCAGGTAAACAACACGGGAGAGTCATTGTGCTTGCTGCAGCAACAGGAGGAGAAAACATTGGCAAATAGCCAGAGGCACACAGTGGGCTGGATTGTTCAGCAGGCACGGTTCTGCTGTCACACACTTTATTTTTGGTGTAAGATAGAAGTTTAACGACTCAAGTCCAAGTGAGGTCTCGTGTCGGAGTTAGAGTAAAGTTGATTAATCTCGATTCCAAGTCATGTGACTCGAATCCACATTTCTCTGGTTTTGTTTGCCTAGAAAGTCTGGTTTGTTTGGGGAGGTGTGAATACGTAATCAAACTTTGATGCAGAGCAAAAAAGTGAACTCTGCTTCACTTAAAAACATAGCTCTTGGTTCTGTTGAAGTGAACTCTGGTGTGGTGTGAATGCATTTGTGGATGCTCTGCGAACTGTAGCGCAGGGGATTCTGGGTAAATACAACCCAAAAAAAACGTGAGAGTCTAGTGCTAGTAGTAGAAATGGCTTGTGGTCTTTTTCCAAAGACAAAGGAGAAATCAAATAACTGCTCATATCTGACGCTACACCCATTTTTGCTTACATTCCGTTGCATTCATGTCTTCTTCAGAGGTTTTTGTCTCATTTCCTTCAGTGGTTCTTGGTGTAGCGCCCCCACAGGCGAGGAGGTAAACAACTTTGTCAAAGGTTTCGTTTTGTTTGACACAGAACAGTGTGAAAGCGAGCGGCATCAGCTGAAAATATAATGGATGTTGCAATTTTGTTCCCCAATCAAGCTGAGTGTACTGGACAATCAGGTGTGAAGACACCGTAAGAGAAGAGAAATTGTTCGTCCTGTGAAACTTTCCTGGCCTTACAGCTCCTCTGTGGAAGTAGCAACATGTATTACTGAAATTCCTCACCTTCTCCAGGCTCTTTGTTCCTGCAGAAAGCCGTCCCGCTCGGACACGTGGCTGGACGCGCCCCAAGTCTGCGTTCTGTTCAGCGGCTCCACTCTGCATAAAGGTGTTGCCGCATTGTTGGGCTTTCAGAGTACATTAATAACGAGCTTTGGATTAAAGACCGTCAACCCATTCAGCACATTTATAATTCATACGAAAGAAGCCAGCTGTGCTGCTTTTCCATTTCCAGCTAAGAACATCGGACGTCGAATCAATAATCGAGCTACTTTCTGAACATAACCATCAGCCTCTGTGACTCATTATTATGAAACGGCGAGCCTCTGTCGTTTCCCAATGCTGAAAAGCCGTAGGCATCATTATTCTGTGAAACATACTCTTTTAATTCATACCATGACATTTTCAATCTTTCTAGATTACAAGACACATTTCTATTTCTCTATTGTCTCATTTCCAGCTGTGGTTTTTGAGACAAAGGACTTAAATGCCCTAATATATCTGGAGTGGAGTATGAATAAAAAGGAACGGCCTGAAGAGACCAGTCAGAAAGGTAATGGTTCAGTGTCATTTAAGCTCTCGTTATATGAGTCCTTCAGGCCTCTTGCAGAGATGAAGATGGAGTGGATGTGGGAGGGCATCAGTGGTTTGCAGATTGCTGATTTATGCAAAGAGTCATGCAAATTTGGTTTGCATGAGCAACTGGTGGCAAAAGAACAACGCCGCATTTAGTGTCCCCTGAGTTGCAGGTATTGGGTCATGTATGATAAAGTAGAGAAAACAAAAACAGGGAAACTTTGGGTTTTATAATCTATCTGACTCTGTCTTCACATTGTTCCACATAAACCAAAAAGAGTCAAATGAGTAGCTATGTAACTTATAGGCAAATTGTGGAAATTTCTATAATTAGAAACAGTTTGCATGTTAAAAAGACACATCCTGAGATTTTCTGACACAAAAAAAGTACAGTAAATTTAAAACTTTGACTAGGTAACTACGTGTTATTGGAATAAATTATATACAATACTTAAACACCAACTGTAAAGTTTTACAAAAGGCAAACATAAAAAGTACAATTTTGCACTTCAGTTGTTTCGTCCTAATTAAAGCATCCAAAATTCGTTGACCATTTTTTCACGATTTGTCATTTTGTTGTCTTTGTTGTTGGATTGTAAACCAGTAAGGACAGGAATCACTTACAGAGTTCCAGTGAATAATAAAAAGCTGTATGAGCAAAAACACAAAATCTTACCCTATAGTTTTGGCCTAGTTTCTGGTGCTAATATCTTAGTACACATAAAATAAGACAAGACATTTCAAAATGTCTGGTTGTTGGTACCATCAAGTGACTGGTGTTTATCCGGTTGATGAAATGGTGAAAAAAAATACAAGAGAATTATACATGGAACTGGTTCATTTTTGGGGGTGAAAAAGCTGTCATAATTGCCACATAAATAAAAAAAATGTTTAAAATGTTTCTAAACATACCAAAAAAATGGAAAATAAATAAATAGAAACTTATGAAAATAATGTTTAGTATATCATGGGAAATATCTTATTTTAAGATAAATCAGTCCCACATGGCATTTTTTAAGACCACAGCAACACATATTTATGAAAAATCATTCAAAAGATTTAATTTTAATTATGATTTTTGTTTGCACAACATTTCAAATATTTTAATAATTGCAGTGGAGATTTTTAAAACATTTAATTTAATCCTTATACTGCGACAGACTGGCGACCTGTCCAGGGTGACCCCGCCTCTCGCCCGGAACGCAGCTGGAGATAGGCACCAGCACCTCCCGACTCCGTTAGGGAGAAGGGTGCTCAGAAAATGGATGGATGGATGAAATCCTTATATGTCAATGACCCTTTTCCCATGTCATAAGTGACATATCAATAATCTAGCAATAGAAGTAGTACTTTTCTAATCCACATTAAGGAATTATTTACTCAAAAGAAAAAACTTGTTGAAAACATGTATGCTCTTTTGTTGTTTCTCCTCTTTGCTTATCAAATTGGTTATTTTGTAGATCAATACCTGTCTGCATTGTTTGTTTTGAATGCACCAAGTGGTGAGTGAAAAAAGGCGAGTAAATACAGATTAAAAAAAAAATCATTGCTCATTTTTCACAACAAAAACTCTCGTTTCCAGAAACAGGTTTTGTGTTTGATTGAAAAGAAAAGATCAAAATCTGTTTCATTTTGGATCTAACCGTAACTAAAACATAATCTTTCTATAAACACTGAAATCAGCGATCGATGCCAGCAGTGAGATTCAGCAACAGCATTTGAGGAAGAGAAAGTTAGGGACTATTTCTCCATTAAAACCTTGCTGAGGCAGACGATCATACATTGAAAAAAAATCCACCTTTCTTTACAAATGTTTTGGAAGATCACAGATAATATTTCCACTCAGAAAGACAAAGAACTCATTTGGTGCGTCCATGAAAAAAATACTCCTGCCACTCTCCTTGAATATATACTGAGGGAAATCAGTTCTAAAGAGCTAGTTAGTGATTTTGTGCAGTTTATTCTTCTATATCTTACTTTTTTTTCCCCCAGTTCCTTTTGTGCCTAAAACTCTTTTTATGACTTGAAACAAAATTCTCATCCATTTTTTCCACAGGGATCAGATAAAGATATGGTTCCCAGAGCTATGTATCATTATAAACTTACATTGTTTATACCTTGTGAAATGCCTACATCATTTCATAAAAAACTGCATCTGCACAAGTTATTGTTGATCACAGAAAAAAGTCGGCATCAAATTATAGATAGTGCTTCAGTGTAATTCTAAAAAATGCATAAGCCCCCGCTGCACAAGATTAAACATTGAGCATCCAGTGTGCAAGCGTTATTTGTTAAACGCGGCAGCGGAGGCTCTTTTGTTTTCACATTCGCCTCGGTGTGCAGCGGCGAGGTCGAAGCGATGAAGTGCATCTCCCGCGGTATGTTCAACAGAACAGGCCGTCGATGCGGTAAAATGGAAAAGCAACAAATTTAATTAAAGCTGAGTGAGTTCAAAGCGCAGCATGGCGTCCGCATGCTGCGCTTTCAGGCGCTGTTGCAATTACAGTGCAGGAAACATGCTTTTTGGACGTTAAAAGAAAAGTCATCATGCTTCAGCGTCTTCTTAAAACAAAACTTTGCTCTTTTTTTTTTTGTCGAGTAAGAAACGTAGTCCAATTACTCACTTTCCTGTCACAGCATGAGGGATGGGAGGGAGTTAGACATTCAGAGTCTGAAATATACATGTCAGCTGATGAGTCAGACTACTATGTCTTACATAAGTTAAGATCAAATGGCTTTTCAAAATAGCACATAACTTAAAGGCATCTGCTCATCTTTCTGAGGTTGGTCTAACTTAAAAAAAAAACCTTTTAAGGTCTCACATCAAGAAACACAATAAGAGGCAATTTGTTATTGTTGAATGAACACAAATCAGGCAAAAAAAAAAAAAAAGTAAAAAAGTACAGCCCATAAATCTTATGGAATGACTGCAACAATAAAAGCACAAGTCATCACTCTACCATCTCATGATTGTGTTTGGCGGTTAGTGATGAATGTTTGCGTTGACATTATGGGTTTTAATTTGCTGTGGATTGTGGGTAAACATGTCTGCTTCAAGCTCATGGGTCCAATTTTCATTGATGAATGCTGAGTTGACATGCATGATTTTATTTACAGTAACTCGTGACCTCGGCTCTCATGTCTGCTCACTTCCCTCCTCTGAAGAAGAAGAACCATGGATCTTTTCAACATCATTAATATTATTATTATTGAAAGTTGTGTAGAATTTGCTTGGGTTTCCATTCCTGTGAAAGCTGGCTGTGTTTTTTCCCTTTTCACCATAAAAGGATGAACGTCAAACAAATCGGAAAAGAGCTGATAATCATTTCCATATTGATAGACATAAACAAACAACAGTGTGTGTTTGTTTATGTACATCTGAAGACAGATTTGAATAATTTGAGAACCTGATACAAAGAACAAATCATTTTTATTACTTCCTCATATATAAACTCAATTTGAAAGAAGGCTGTATTTTGTTCGTACCAATGGTGTATTTTAAAACTTTACATATTAGAATGGTGACGTTCCAATCCATTGTTAGTTAACATTTTAACTTTTATGTCTATAAATCTTTCAGTCTGGTTGTAAAGCTCTTTGTCACACAAAAAAAGCAAAGAAGTTGAATGATATGGCTTTAGCTACATATTCTTCATGATTTTTGACCTTTTTATAATGTAGACCACAATATTCTGATTGCCCATCTGAGGCAATGTGAATATTCTAAGCTCATCAACAGGGAATTTCAGATCTTAATGGTTTTAGGGAAGCTTTAACCTCTCCTGGTCTTAGCACGACGCGCAGGTGGAGCATGTGAGACATCACAATCGGACATCGAGGAAGCGATGTCCGATGTTGACATTGTTTTGTGACATCAGTTCCCCAAACTACAAACACACACAAACCCGTAAAAGCGCTCACTGGGTCAGTGTGCCCCGGTTGGATAAGACAGTGAGAGGGTTATCGTTTCGTTGCTCTCCTTATTTCTGTATCATTTTTTGCCTTTATCTCTGGTGGAGTTCCCCAGGGTTCCATTCTTGGACTGGTGATGCTTTTTATTTAAATGTTTGGTCTTTAGATTTTGGGTTTAAAGATTAGCAATAACAAACATTTTAAGGAATTTTTATTGAAATTTCTTTAAATGAGTTTGTTTAAAGAAAAATATTTACTTTGTTTTGTTATTATTATTCCACAGATGCGATCTTTGATGCTGAATGGGTGACGAGCCTCCAGTCGCTTCATACACTCGACGCATTGTGCAGGACAGGTTCCCCCAGCCGGGTCGCAGTGATGTACCAGGAGGTGGCCTTCTTGGCAGGCAACACTGACCACCAGTTCACCCCTTTCCGCTTTAACCGCGTGGAAAATCCACAGGAAGTCACATCCAAGAAGGGCTTGTTCTACAAGAGAGCCCAGGTTCTGCTCCAGCCTCAGCCGAACCAGCAGGACGGAGACGAAGCGGGCCTGGCCGACAGGGCGGCCATTATCAACGTCGGGGGGATCAAGTATCTCATCCCCTGGTCCACTCTGGACGAGTTCCCGCTGACCCGACTTGGCAAGCTGCGCAGCTGCAGCAACGAGGCCGAGATCATGGATGTGTGCGACGACTACGACGTCAGCCGCAACGAGTACTTTTTCGACCGCAACCCGTCTGCCTTCCGCATCATAGTGACCTTCCTGGCAGCGGGGAAGCTGAGGCTGCTGAGGGAGATGTGCGCCCTTTCCTTCCAGGAGGAGCTGCTCTACTGGGGCCTGGAGGATAACAACCTGGAGTGGTGCTGCCTCCGCAAGCTGCGCCTCAGGCAGGAGGAGTTCAAGGAGCTGCAAAGGCTGGAGGAGGAGGAAGTCGAGCTCACCTCCCCACAGTCCTGCGAGGAGAGCCAGCAGCCTCCGGGCGGGCCAGAGGAGACCCTCTCGGGGGGCTGCATGCGGAGGCTCAGGGACATGGTGGAGAACCCGCACTCCGGCCTGCCCGGCAAGATCTTTGCTTGCCTGTCTGTGCTGTTTGTAGCCATCACCGCGGTGACGCTGTGCGTCAGCACCATGCCGGACCTCAGAGAGGAGGAGGAGAGGGTGAGTTCACTTCCACACCAAGCTTTTCCACAGATTCTGGTTCTAAATTAATTAACCCTAACCCTAACCCTCACAACAAGAAAAGAACTGGTTCCCTATAGACTTATTCAGACTTAGATTGATGATGTTAAACACAGAGCAAGTCCTGGAAGAATTATGTTAGAGGCTGCAAACGATTAGAGACTAGGGCAGAGGTTCAGCCGTAAACCCAGAGAACCACAATTTAAGTGGTGACCCAGCCAAAGTTCAGAACTGAATCCAACTGAGAACCTGTTGCAAATGCATGTTCAGAGATGCTACCTGTCTCTGATAGGATAGGGGGCAATGTCTTTGAGTACATTCACACTAACCCTGTTTAGTCTGCTTTCATCAAACTCTTGTTGATTTGCCCTGAATGTCTCGTTCGTTTGAGGGAGCGTGAACATGCAATTTAACTCTGATGTGGAACAAAAAAAGTGAACTCTGGTCCACCTACAAACATATGTCTCAGGTTGGTTAAAGTGAATTCAATCAAACATGCAGTTTGATTGAATATGTGAACGCAAAGTTGGTATGCAGGAAAAACGGACTATAGCGTAGGGCATTTTAGATAAATCCGGCCTAACCAACGGCTTGTCTAATTCAAGCAGGAGAAATGGCTTGTTATGTTTTACCAAAGACAAAAGAGGAAATTCTACAACCATTAAAATCTGATTCTACTCCATTTTTGCGAACGTTCTTCTGAAGAAACGTCTGAAGCGTCTTCTTCAGATGTTTCTATGTTAATTCCTTCAGTGGTTTGTGGTACCACCACTGGTGAGGAGGGGAACAGGTTTTTTAAAGCGTTTGCTTCGTTTGATACAGTTCAGTGTGAATCGCAGCACCTGAGAGCTAGAAAAGATTTGCTTCTGGAATTGCCATGAAAGTTGACTCAGATGCAAACAACTAATAATCATACTTTTCATATTTTCAGAATATTTTGAAAACCATTTCTTTTCATTTCACTTCACCAACATTCTCTGTTTTGTGTCAGCCTATCACATCAAATTCAAATACTTTTAAGACTGTGGCTGTGGTGTAACAAAATAAGCAAAACTTCAAAGTATAATTACTTTTAAGAGGCGCTCGATGTCACTGAAGTTTTCCTCAGAAGATTTAAGCTTCTTTCACGCTTCCCATGCATAGACCTATTTAAAATAACCTTCTTCTTCCCCGAGCCCTTGGCATTCCAACACAACCTGAGATTTCTCAAATAGAAATTAGATTAGAGCGCATTGATTTTCTAATTTCAGTGAAGTATGAAAGCAGGCAGTAATCCCATTTTGTGGATACTCATTATTTTTGTGCATAAAATCAGTATTGTGTCTTATAAATGGCCTCGCTTGTGTATTTGAAGAGTTAAATACAAAACAGACTTTCAGAGGGAACACCATGATGGTCTTTAAACAGCTCACAGAGGGGACAGGGAATCCGTTCTGAGGCCTCCTTCTATTTTTTTTTTTTTCTCATCGCCTTTGGGCTGTGTGTGCAGTAGAGCAGCTACAGCAGGCATTCAGAATATGTTGATGCAGCGGCCCACATACAGAGACTTTCCGGGCTTTATTGTAAATCGCTGTGAAATAAACCAAGGTGACGGCTCAGAAACAACAGGCCTACTCACCCTTCACTTGAGTGCCAGATTATTGTGCAACACTTCCTCCTGTTTCTGCAGTGTGTCTTCTGCAGCAACACAAATTCCAACTTTTTTTTGTTTTCGCTTTTTCCTCCATATTGAGGACAGCAAACACCAGCTATGTTTTCCCTGCAGCTTTAAACGGCAGGTGGAATTGGTTTTGTATGCTGTACATTTTACTTGACCTGCTTTCACAAATGAAAATAATAGAAGCTGGGATAAATTACAGAGTAAGCTCATTATAATTATGTAACTGTGTGATTATCAAAATTAGAACCAAGTAAAAGCTTGTTTATGCAAATCCTCCCAAAAGCAGAAGACCACTAAAAATGAAGCTATGAGTAAATACTTCTTAATTAATTGCTTTGGGACTTCCACAGTAATGCCCCCATTAAGCTATTACTTCATGTCAATCATGTAAAAAAGTGCCTTGGATGAACAATAAGCCACCATTGTTATGTTGTGAACTTTGACCTTTATCATAAATAATTGAATCTCCAGAGATGCAAGAGGTCCCAAATTCATCTGTCAATATGTTGCCCATATTTGCCCGTTGCTGTGCCAATTCAGTGCTTCTAAATTCAGTCCATCCATCTTCAGTGGAAATAATTTATGTTCATAGTTCAAAACATTCAAAGCGAAGTTATGAGCTCCAACAAGCAGTAGTTCACATTACTTAATCAACTTATGGTCATGATGTCACTCATCAATTCGCATGTCAAGGATGTCATTGTCATTTAATTCTGCTCTTTTCCCTTTGCTCACATAAACAGTATGTTGTACTGCCAAAAAAAAGCTGCTTTCATTGCAGGCACATGGAGACATAGAGTTTGCTCCTAGACTAAAATCAGTTTATGAAGGTTATGTTTGTAATCAAGATCACTTTGACAGCACAATGAGGTTAATATTCCCCTTAAAAACCCTTGAAGGGATTATTAAGACACCAGCAGGGTTTCCCTCAGCGCATTATTAGCCTGGCGGGCTGCCAGGCATGAAGAGTTTGAAGTCTGGTGTTTTTCATTATTGTTGTTTATTGCCGAAAATCCATCTGTCTGTCTCTACTTGTCTACAAGCTAACGCCTTCATCAAATAAAGTAATGAGCCACGTATAAAGATAAAGCTAGCTAGCATAGATGTCAGCATGTCGTAAAAGCAACCTTCTGTGTATGTATACATGGTGTTCTGATGTGAGCACATATACCCATCTGAACAAAGAATAATATATGGGGTGTTCATTTTCATCTCACACACGCTCACTCGGTGTCTGTTCAGGCAAGCTTTTGGTTCTGTGTCTTTGCCAGACTCAGTGAGCCGCACCACCAACCAATCACTTTTTCGTCCAATCAGACAACTCGACAACCAATCATAACTAGCAAATCAAAATAACCCAAAATATAGAAACATGTAGTACTTGCAAATTAGCTTTTTTTTTGAGCAACACAAAATAACAATTCAATAACAGGTTTATTTATTAAGAGCTTAAAGCATTCCTCTTCAGATATGAAGTTTACCTTGATGAAAAATGATACACATTGTTGGAGTACTGAAGTTATAAACCTAGCTTTTACAAGTCAAAAATGTCTGGATTTTTTCATGATCAACACCCACCAATTTACCACAGCTATTTACCAATTATAGCTCAAAGTGCTATTGAGAGAAGGCAGGGCTGCTGCTGGTTCTGGTTTGTCCTCTACTTCTGGACCTCTGTTGTTCTGTCTTTCTAACTTTTTCTAGCTGGAAGACTCTGGCTCTAACTGGCAATTTGTTTTTGTACGCCTGTTCTGAACCACAATCTGAATTTTCTAATGAACGATTCAACTATAGTGTATTGTAATGTATTTGTATAGTACACAAAACAATCACAGCCCATCTCTTCATTTCTGATTTATTTTACGACAAAGGTTTTAACAATTCAAATTGCAGAAAGGTCCACTGCCTGTAGAGAGAGAGCTCCAGCTCTTCTGCTGTGTGGTTCCTCTGTGACGTTTAAAAGGTAATTAGGACATTTTTTAAATCAATCCTCAGCTGATAATAATCAAAGGTTAGATTCTGCCGGGCTCAGGGTTTGTGATGCTCACATCTATCAGACTCTGTTCTTTAATCAAAGCAGAGCCACATCCACTTATTGCCGAGTTTGGCTTTCATCTCGCAGAAAGAGAAGCATTGCAACCTCGGGTTTTTGTTCCAACTAACTACTCGAGTTGCGATTGCCCATGACAAGAACAGCAAAAAGGCACATTAAAGCTTGGAATGTCTTATTCCTAAAACTTTTTATGTTCTGCCTCGGCCTAGGAGGCTTCAGAAAGCCTTGGAGATCTGGCTGCAGGATGTGCATGTATCACACCCATTCATCTTTTGATTGGGATCAGTGGACTGGGGTGTAATCACAGCAGAGCCCTGCAGTTCCTCCCTCTGTCAAAGTTATGGTTTTCATCAGCGAGCTTGAAAAGTGTTAGCTTCAAAAAAAAGAGAAATCAATGAAGGGGGAGGAAACAAAAATACAGACAGTGATGAAGATGTTTTCTGTTTTACTTACAACAAAACATTACCTCTCCCAGTGTGGCAGCAACGACCCATCCAAAGATGGCAATATTTAATTTGGAAAATCCATATTTCAAATGCAAAGACGGTTAGACTTACTTCACTGAAGTGCCAATTAGCCGCCCAAGAGCTCCAGATCTTCCTCTGTGTGAATTATGGCAGCGGGTCATTAGGACTGAAAACCAGAGGTGGAAATCAAACCAAAAGGGAAAGTGTTAGCAGAATAATGAGGTGGCCTTCTCTTTACGTATTTGTAGCTGTTAAAGACCCTAGAAAATACTGAAACCACAAACCCTTCAAGTCATTAATCGGCTTATGCCACGTCTGTTTTAACATCCTTAAGGCTTTCTGTTACATTCCTCCTAGAAAAGGCTGTGTTGTTGTACAGTGTTTTAAGATTTTTGATGAATTTTTAATATTACTTTCTGAGATTAAAAACCAAATTAGCAACTGCTTTTTTTAGCAAATAAAGAACAATAGCTACATAAACACAAAAAAAGTCATACAGTGATAGTCCGCTTACACTCACCAACATCTAGTCCTTCTTGTTCTTTGTCCTTCTGCTGCAATTAAAGTATTCACAGTATTCACCTGCCAGCTGCTTCCTGTTTATGTTTGCTGTGTTTTTATGTAGAGCTGTTTCATTCTGCTCTTCACTTTGCAGGGCTGTAACTCCAACAACATAAACTTGTCAATTAAATTAACTTTCTTTCATTGTCACCAAAAAATATGCAGGTTATAGTTAGAACACTGTTGCACTTCAGAGCAGTGGCAAATTATATCATCACTATGGAAAAGTGGCTGGGAAATAGTCAAGCAGACTCGGTTCGATTGGGGATCAAAATTCTAACATGTTACATTTTTATCCGCTGCTTTTACATTGCTCTGTGTGAAACGAAGCAAACCCTTTGAATAACCTGGTTGTACCCTTTGTCTGAGGTGGATCAAGAGCTGGTAAAGGAAACATCACAAAGACACCAAGCTTCTCTTTTGTCTTTGTTAAAAGACAACGAGGCATTTTTCCCGCTAGCGCTAGACACAAGTGTTTGTTTTGGTCGTATTTACCCAGAATGCCCTATGCTGTAATTCACTTCCTGCTTTAGGAGCGGTCTCTAGTCCTATCGACGTTTGCATTTGGATTTAAACTGCATCAGAGTTCACGTCAGTCAAACCCAATTTTACGTTTTTAAATGGACCAGAGTTTGCTGTTTCGGTTCGAATCAGAGTTTGATTTTGCATTCACACCTCCCCAAACGAATCGGACTGTTTGGACAAATGAACTAGATTAAAGCGGCTGTTTTGAATGCTCCCGTAATTAGTATAGTCACTTAATGAAACTCAATATGTCTGTATCGAAAAAACAATCGTACTTAACAATAATAATGGCAGCAGAAGAGGAGTTGAGAGGAAGCATGTATTAAGTGCATAAGAACAAACTTATTTCCATGTGATTGTTCTCACACTCTGCCAAATATTTCAAGCGTGGCCAAATATTTCAAGCGTGGCCCATAGTGATGTGAGCAGTCAGCCTCCTGCCACTGCTTCCAGCTTCTGTTTTGTTCTCTTCTGCCCCTCTGCCACCCCGTCCTCCCCCTGGACTCCCAGGTCAGAGACCCTCTCCTCAGTTCCTGACATGTGGAAGACATGCTCATGGTTAGAGATAAACTTCATGACTTCATGAAATGTTGGGAAAAATGGCTATGTAGCCTTGGTGCCTAACTCAAACTTCTACTGTCTTGCCTTTAAAAATATGGATGAATTATCTATACCAGAGTTGTAGAACAAATTAAAACTGGATTAATGGTTGAATTGCCCTGTCAACATCATAACACACTCAGCACAGGTCTGGTAATTACACTTTCATTTAGATTTAGGGTTATTGAACCAGGCAAACATTGAAAACATTCAGATCCCCCTGCTGCTTTATGGCAGTGATAAGTAATGACAGTAATTTGAACTGAGCTGATATCCAATGATCTTTGTTGGGCCACACACATCTGATGGTGACCACAATATTAAATAAATGACCTATAACCCAGAAATGAAGACATCAAACAGACCTTTGTTGTTTGTTAAAGTTTCAAACTGACTCGTGTGTCTGTCATTATTCAGAGTGTTTGTTCCCGCTTCATTTTTATTCACAGCAACAATCAGGGAAGTATTCACTCACTAAGTTTTTTTCAACAAGTTCTAATAACTGGGCCCATTGTCTTTTGCTAACCATCATTTCTCTTTCATCAGCTAATTTAATCTGTGACACAGACTCCTTGCAGCTTCAAAAGTCACACATTTACTTCTTCTGCTACCAAAATGTGTTTAGGTCAACACTTTTTTGTTAGATGTGGAATCTGTGAGCATGAACACAATCACCTCACTGAGAGACTTTTGCTGCAGTGCATTTCCCAGCTCATCTCTGCTGTATCTCCTATTCATCAATAAAAAAAATTATCTTTTAGATTTGATGGTTAGTCGTGTTTAAAGTGAGGGAATAGGAATCAACATCAGGTCCCCATAAAGCTGGTAAAGTATGTGTTTTTGTAACAGCACACACGCACGCTCGCACACACTTGAAAAGAAAAGAGGTCCTCATGACGTGTGTAAACGGATTGACGTTCCTAAGACTGTGTGAAAACTAGAAGACACACACACAGTCATTAAGCTCTGCTTAATAGAAAATTGTTGCAGCTATTTTTGCACAAAATGATCCAAATTCATCCCTGCTAAATACAACATAATCTTTCTTTCACCTACAAATTGAGCACAATTTTGGAAATTAATTAGAGACTGTAGATGACTGTGATTGAATTATGACATCAGTAGCCGATGGATTGTGTTTGAACCATCACACAAAAAAGATTTTTCTTTCAGTTTTTCTTCTCAGACATTCAGAACCACTGACTCTATTCTCACAAAGCACCGTTAAAAACACCTGTTTCTCCAGTCAGAGTCCTGGCCGTGAATCTTACCTTTCAGTGACTCCGCTCATGCCCCTCAGCCCTCATGCACTCATTGTGATGTAAATCTGTGGCACCTTAAAGCGCACCCTTACGAGGGCCACATATTGCCAGGGAGCAGGGAGCTCACAGTTGGACTGCATGGAGTGAGAAAGTGTGGAACAGCTGCAGAAAAACAGACTTCTTTTTTTTTCTTCTTCTTTAGCTTTAGTCAAAATCTGGAAAACGGAGGAGGGCATTACTCATTCCTGCTGACTGTGAGTTAGGCGTGCTGCTTTTCCGGCTTGGAGAAACGTACGATCCATCATCGATGGAATGGCAAATAATTTTTGCTTCACTGAAAAATTTTTTTTTTTTATAACTTTCTTCAGCAAATCATGCCACCGTGGGCTGCAGAGTGTGGTGTTCAGATGCAGCTTTATTATTATACACAAATCAGGCATAATATTATGACCACTAAGAAGTGATCTGAATCTGCTACGTAACTGAGGAGAGTTCAGGCGCTGACCCATCTCACTGCAAAAGCAACAACAACATTGAGTGCTCATGTTTTCTTAGACACAAGGTGAAGGTCGGGTGGATCTCCATCTTTTACTTGTGTATCACTTGGCAAGGTTTTAGAAGAACATTTTTTGTGTTTGCAACCTGAAACATTTTGTAGGTTAACAAAATAAAAAAGAATTGGCACCAAAAGTTAAATAACTAAAAATAGAGACAAACGTCATATTATCCATATTGTGGTGCAGGTAAAGGAGGAAGACGTCACAATAATTACATTTCTGTGTTTTTAATTGGGGGAGAAAAGCACATTTTGGCCTTATGGGCATTCAACTTTGGGATTTTATCCTTTGGTGCAAAAAAATAAAAAATTACAGGATCTGAAATTTCTTGGTATCTGGTACTCTGCATATCTTCGGTGGTGTAGGGGAAGTTTATGCCTGGATGTGTCATTGCTGGTTTGGCTGCAAAAGGGGGACAAACACACAGACTGGTGGTCATAATGTTATGCAGGATTACTGCATGTGTCTTTGTGTTCAGGAATCATGTAGAATCTGGTAAATTCCCTGTATTTTTCATGATGGGTTTTATTGTTTTATTTTAACCAAATGAGCATTTTAATCAAGGAGGCGCTCAACTCTTTTCACCCACTGCGCCTCGTTGGTCTCACTCGATCACCACCAAGGAACTTTGTCAGACTGTTTTAACTGGGTAAGCAAGCATCTTTTATTATTTGTAGCCTAAAAACAGTTCATCCAACCAGGCATTCATCATTTGAATTCGGGAAGCAACAGGACCAAACAGAAGGAAGGAAAAATATAGTTATCTTCTCCTTTGGTTACTTTTTGCGATGCAGATGCTCCAGCTGTGCGTCTCTTTAATTGCTCTTCCCTGCGGAGCTTCAAGCATGCCCGGCTGAACAGTCTCTATATGCTTGTGCCAGAAGAGTCATTGACATTGTTAAGTGTTGTCGAAATGCTTCTGCTGTTACCATAGAAGCTTTTGCTTTTGTAAACCCTTTCAGGTAAAGTGGTCTTATCTGCTGTTTCCCATAAAGGAAACACTTGCTGCCTGGCTGTTGACTGATTATTCCAGAGTGTGATATCCAGGGTGTGTCCCAGATCATGGATTCACCTGATGTTCACATGATTGTCTCAACTGAAATACAACTCGAGTACAATTTGTATATAAAACAAGTCTTTTAAAAAAGAATCTTAATTTAACTATAAGATGTTTTAATTATTGTATAAGCCAACTGTATGTGGTGGATCATGTGACATGGCTCTTTGCCCAGGACTCCATACTCCCAAGGTTTGGCACAAGTGTTGAAAGAAAAATGTTCAGCTGTAACCCAGAAAATATTTTTTTATATATATATTTATTTGTTCTCAAGTCTGCTCCATTGCACAGTGTAGGCCAGTGGTCTCAAAATACAGTCCTTCAGGGCTTTAGATGCTTGTCTGCTTTGTCACACCTGGCTCTTTTATTAGCTCATTAGCAGGGCTCGGTGGAGCTTGACTGTTTGCTGGTGAGGCAGTTTTGCCATCTTATCAGTCGTCTTGGACGTGGGACACATCTAAAAGTTGCTGGACTCTGGATCTTGAGGAGTGCAGTTTGAGATCACTGGCGTAGGCAGTGTAAGAAAATATGGCCAAACACCATCTGTGTTTAATGCTGCTGAAATTGGTGTTTTCTTATATTTCAATTTTATATAAATAACAGTCCAAGTGCATGAAGTGTGCTGATGTAATTAGCTTAAAACTAACAAAGTGAGCCATTATTCAGGGTGTAAAAACAAAATTAATATAATTTCAATCAAGTTTTCATTTGTTATTCTAGGACAGAATCAACCCTCATAAATATCAAGTAAAATTTGCATCCTATTAGTAAAGTGGCAGTGTTCACTTTGCGATGCAGAGCTAAGACATGATTTTTAGTGTTTCAGGCTATAAAAAACTAATTCATTTGTGATGTCGCTGGGCTTGGTTCCACACATTTAAAAACATTGAAAAAGATTATGGCAATGTAATCCAAATACTGTTATTATTGTTCAGTCTGAGTAATTGCTTTACAAATTGAAAATCTAAACAATTGAGGAACTGAGCCAAACCAAAACGTATTAGATGCTGCCTTATGGGGGGAGAAGAACGGAAATGACAGACGACACATTAATATTTAGTCAGTGTGAAATCATATTAAACATACAGGAGGTTAAGAGCTTGGGGAAACATGGTAGATGTAAATGTACTTATTACAATAAGAGCTTTGCAAAAACCCAAACTTTTACCAAGTATTTTTGGTCTAGTTTCTAGTGCAGATATCATGAATCCACTTGAAATAAGACAAGTGTCTTACAAGTGACTTTTCAGTAAAATATAGGAGTTTCTTTAACTAAATAATCATTTAGTACTTATAAGTACAACAATATGTCCAAGTAACAAGAATTTTTCCCCATGTAACTTAAAACATCTTGTTCCATGGACAGATTAATTCACTTATGACGATAACTTTTCCATCAATATTAAAGGGCTAGTATGTAAAATCAACTTTTTTGATTTTTGTAGCATGTTATGTTATTTGCTTGTCAAAAACATACATAATTATTTAATTCTCTCCTCTGGCTCCCCCAATCAGCTCCTCCAGACTAGTCAGTAGCAACTAGCAAACACCTGGTGGAACTTTGAATCAACTTAGCTCATTATAGGAGCTGCTTCTCAATGCAATGCTGATTAAAAATGTTGTTAAAGGGTCAATAGAGGAACCATGTTGTGTTGTGATAACTTCCTGAAGGCGGAGTTTCAGAGAGACCAGAAGCTTCTTAAAGAGACAGTGACCCAATTACAAAGTCAAATTTCTTTTAAGTCATATTTTATACATATATCATATAGATTTTTTTTAATAACAACTGAAAGTTGCTTTATTGTGCTACAAAATGACACAATGTACCTGTAAAACACAATATTGCCATAAATTATTGCCATAAAAAAGCTCCTATGTTGCCCTGAAAAGTTGCTTGTAAGTTAGTTTTGTCTGATTTCAAGTCTATTCAAGGTATTTGCACTAGAAACCAAAAACTCTTGGTAAAATGTAGTATTTCTGCACTGTGAGGTGCTTTCATATCATCCAGCTTCTCAATTTCTGCTTGCAGCTCTTCAGCCAACCTGGTTACCTGCAATAATCTCAAACTGTGCACTCAGTGACATGAAAGTTGTTTATAGGTTGTGGAGGAATAGAGATGAGGTTAAAAAAAAAAAACGTGTCCTCATAACCGACTGTCACAGTATACAGATGGCTTCTGTGTTGGGGAGATGTAGCAGATTAAATGAGCGCTGATGCTTGTTACACGGTGACACATTTTCCAAGTGCAGCATGGCAGGGCCTCTCGCCAGAACACACTGAAAGTGCAGTTGGTCAGGTTGTCAGTCAAAACTAAAAATAGACAAATGAAAATATTCCATTCTTCGTGTCATGTTGCTCACATTCCACCCAGACTGGAAATGGTTCGTGAGCATCCACAGCTCAGCTTTTGAAGGGAATAAATATGCTGTGTTTGTTCCCTGACGCGCCGACAGCAGTGATGAGTTTGTGATCAGACTTTAAACTGGGAAATCTGAATTAAAACTGGTTTCAGAGTTAGATGTCAGAAAGAGAAAACAGGAATAAGAAAGTTTTTCTCTTGTTTTTTGCTGTAAACCATAATAGTTCCAGTTATATTATAGTATTTTCTTAATTTAGTGACATTTGAATCAAAGGGGGGAATTAACAAAAAAAAAAAGAAAAACATTTTTGATTCAATTTTACAGACTGCTGAGGCGCAACCTCCTGACACCACATCCTTCTGACACCACATGGCTGGATGGACTTCTGCTTAGCTAAAATGAGCAATGGGGGGGAAAGACCAGACTGTTTCTGGAGAAGGTTTTTGTTAAAGAATCCTCATATACCGTATTTGTGATGTATGGGTTTGAGTTCTATAATTCAAAACAAAACAAAGTTAACTTTCATAGCAACTTTCAGCGACAAGGCATTTCAAGATGCTTTACATCATCAAAACACAAAAATACAAATACATCAAACTGATGGTTATGTTGGCCATTTTCAAGGGTTAAGTTACTTTATCAGACAAAGTCATAAAGAAAGTGGGTGCCTCAGGGCTGGACAGAAAGCAGGGCTTGAATGATTAATTGTGATTCATCCTGATTAAACCCGATTAATCGATTACTGAAATAATTGACGATTAATTAAGCAACTGATTAATCCTGATTAATTTTACAGACTTAAAAAAAGAGGCCATGTGCTGAAAGGACAACACAGTCAGAGCAGTAATTAAGCTAAAACTGCACAAAAGAATTAAACATTTTGCATTTAAGATAAAGAAAAGTAAAGTGTTTTCTTCCCTGAACTTGTTCTATGCAGAACTCCTCAAGTGGTATAGGTTTAGTTTAACCTGGTTCAAATTTCATTTTAAAAAATTTCTTTATTAATATTGTTAATTATTATGAAAAATAATCAATAGATTATCCTTCCTACACTGTATTGATGTTAAGTCAGGCAGAAAATGCAGAGCTTTTCCCGTTTTGATGTAAAGGTATTTCTTAGCTGCAGATACATCCTTTATTACAAATGATCAAAAATCATTTGTAATAAAGAAATTACAAAGAAATGTAATTGCATTTTAGACAATAATATGTTCATTTTCCTTTTAAAAAAAAGGAATTGAATTATTTGTTCATTTGCATCTTTGAATGTATTTCTAATATTTGATATTAAAAAGGCTAATATGCCAAGTTTTACAAATCCAATTAAGTGATTAAGTGTCAAATCAAGGAACTGATTAATCGGCGACTAAAAATAATCATTAGTCGCAGCCCTATTTTACTTTAACGAGACATTTCTTTGTGTTGTAACTTATGCTAGAAACAGTGATCAATAATGAACCAGCTTATTTATCCTTTTCATCCTACAAGTACAGTATATGTTGCCTTGACCAGGCCTGCGAAATCCTCCAGTGTTGTTCTGAGCTTCGGTTGTTTGTCACAAAAGGAGAAAAAACAAGCAGCCATAAATGTTTTGGTTGTTTTTTGTTTGTTTGTTTGTTTGTTTTGGACGTAGTCATAAAATCCCTGTGGCCTGAGATTTGATAAGTGAAAAAGCTTATTAAGACAGTTCCTGGAAGAGCAGTGGAAAGCGAAAGCGCAGTCCTGAGCAAATACACATACACACAGGCGCACACAATCAGCGAAGCTCAATGGGGTGAATAAACATAAAGATCCATTAAAAGCATGGGTGTGCCAAAGTCACACAGCTCACCGCTCGTTGAATCGGAGAAAGGGGCGTTCCCCTTCCTGGACTGTTTGTTTTCCACGCTTGTCTTCCATCGTGACGGGGTCAGAGTCCCTCCATCACTCAGATGGATAATTGCACGTTTTTAATTTGATCCTCTGTGGTACATGAGCGTACTCTAGAGGGAGCGGGTGGAGAGGGGAAACGCACTCAGGCAGAAAACAGAAAAAAAAAAAAAATAATACTCTGGTCATAGTGGATGAAAAGCGATGCTACGAGTTGCGTTTGTGTTACAAATAGACAGATTCCCTGCATGACGGCCGGTAACGGAGGAAGTGTGAAGCATACTGCTTGGAGTGTGAAGATCGGGGAATTAACATGGACTTGTTTCGGCGCCAGACTCGTACTATTTTGGATCTGAAATGGCAGCATGTGGTTCGAGGGTGGATCTCAAATTTGAATTATTTAGTTTTAAACGCCACATGAAGCTATTGAAATGTTATTTAAATGGCTGTTAGTCAACATTTGCAGGCAGTGTATGGAAAAGGTGCCAGAAAGGGCATATTTTCTGGCATATTTTGTGATGTCGTTGATGAATGTTATTGATAACATGGCTTAAAATTAATAGGAAAACAGTAGGGGTGAGGGATATGGACTTCAGGTTGTGTCACAATATTTGGCAATACAGTTGTGATATGTATGACTTTATGACTTTGACTCTGTGCCACAGCAATTATAGCCCCACAGACACAAATAATACCTCTGGCAAACATTCCTTGTCAATCTTATTGGTAACCATTCATGTTTTCATTGAACAAACAGTGCAGAAAATAGTAAAGTCCTCAGTTTAGTGGAATTTTAAATTCAAAACTTTAATTTAATTTAATAAATCAAAACTCTCATAACAAGAAACGTATCACAATAAATGATAAAAAATACGATAAATACTTCCCCCAGCAAAAAGTTCGACAAACAGTGTTACTGTTGGTCTGCTTTGGGTTTATTGTAGCCATAGAGCCCATATAGCGAGTAGCATATCATTTACATAATAATGTAATGCAATCTGAGCACTTCTTTGTGATATTTACATCCTACTAATGAAACCTGATATGTTGTGACTTCTTATGTATTTCCTTGTTTGTCACACTTAAATGTCTCAGATCGTCAAATTAATTTAAATCCGTCACTTTTACTCAGCCACCCTGAAGGGTTTTTGAGCAAGATTCGTTTGATTAAGGTCACGCAACAACATCTCAGCGTGATTATGTGATTTGGGTTCGAATTTTAACTAGGGCAAAATCTTTCTTTGCATAATTTTGCTTGAATTTCAGTTTAATTTCGGTCAGCGAACAGCAGATCAGCTCCTGTGTGTTTTATGTGGGACTAATACTGAGATTTCAATGATTTGGTATGACACAAAGGATGAACAAATGAAAAAGGACTCTTGTCAAGGATGGTGGTGGATCTGTGCCGCTGAGGGCTCAGAAAGTCTCAAATTCAGAAGCAATATTCAAAAGTGGTTCTTTCAGTCGGATTGTATATTTCATACATGCAAATCAACATGGAAATGATTCAGCAAACAAGCATTCAACCACCACCATACCTAAATTTGATAGTAAACATGTGGGTTGAGATGAAGAGAGGCACCTGTCGACACGACTTCTGTTGATCATTTCTGTTCTCTGAGGAAGAGCCGCACTGAAACGGACGTTGTCGTGCTTCTGTAGAAGATTGATTCTGATTCTGATTGCTCAGTTATGTCTCCTCTTGCATGAATTACTGCATGTTTTTCATCAAATAATATCCAAATTACACTCTTCCTTCCTTCTCTTCCTACCTTTTTTTCTTCTTTTTTTTAGAGTGTATTCATATTGCTTGAGATTTTGGAGTTTGCAACGCGTCCAAATGTTTCTCAGTAGTGTGAACAAAGATTGCTTTTGTTTTGAAATTTCCAATCCAATTTGGCAGAACATTCCCTCCGAATGAAGCAGATCGTTTGCTTTTAACCTCGTTGTAACAGAGCTTCCCCACATTTGTACACAAGAGAGCCGAGCCTGCAGCCTGCCAGCAGCTGCACAGGACTGGTAATTTTAACTTGAGTGTGGATTCAGGCCAGTAGACAGTCTGTGGTAAAGCTGACTAATGGGTGATAAAATGCTCTGCCTTTTGTGACGTGGACCTTCCTGATTTACAGTCAAGCATCCAAACATAGTCTCTCTGGCCTCGGAGGCAATGTAATCTGTTGACTTTTGTCCTGAGAGCTTGACGCTTGAATTCCCGTCAAATCTGTTTTCCAAGTTCAGGGTCTGCACATCTTTTAGCTCTAATGTAAGGTTTACATCTGGAGAGAACTATTTCCATGTTTCACTAAAGTTGTTTTTCAGCTTTTATGAAACCTTTACAGCCACAGTGGGGATGTTTCATCACCTGCTCAGACGTTTAAAAGCCTGCACCTTGACTCCTCTTTGCAACCCGTGTTTATGCCTCAACAGTGTGCATTTATTCAGGGACATCCATGAGTGTCTCTGCAGAAGTCGCTCATTCTTTTATCTGCGCTGTGCAGCGAAGGGAAGCAAACGCTGATGAAAGCTTTCACACTTTTGCACAAGGAAAAGTCTATGCTTTTCCTCTTTTTTACATCACAAAAAGAAAAAACAAAAAAATGTTGCCATGTTTTATTGGGATTGCAGTCAAATGCATTGTATAAAAAATTGAGAAGTGGGTGAAAAAGTGATAGGTAGCTTTCAAAACATCCTAAAATGACTTTTGCATATGAATATCCTCTGATTCATGTCTGTATGTGTTGGATTGCACTTTATTTACTTTTGTTCTTCCATCAAAGGCGTATCAGGTTCATTGTAACTAGGAAAAGAAAAATGTGAATTTTCTCCAAAAAAAAAAAAAAACAGAAAAAGGACATTTTTGAGCATGAAGTTTGTTTTATAAGAAAAAACAAATCTGAAATTTGAGATTAAACTCAAAACTTTTTGAGAAAAGAACTACATTTGAGTTTCAAAAGTTTCAAATTTTTTAACTTTCGAAACTCTGAAATTTCCGTGTGTTTTCAGAGATTTTTTTGGCGCAGACAAAATGGGGGCCAAATCCAACGTTTTCATGGCCAACTGAATGACCAGATTCTGAAATTTTCACCTAAAGAAAATATCAGATCTGTGCCACTTCCATAGGCGGCACCAAATCGGACACATATCCTGGCATGTCATATTTAATCCGATTTGCACAGCGACGAAACAAAAGTAAATATTGTTAGGACAGAAATGTCACTCCTATAGTGCCAGAATTAGCATCTGAGCTAACTAGCTGGTGCTAATTCTGATGCTACAGCCTGGAGCTGCATGTGATGTGACTGGATGTGTGAGACAGCAGGTTGTACAATTGATTGAAATTGGTGACAGCTGAACGAGGAGCAGCTGCCAGCCATCTTGGATTAATGGCGTTTAGAAATAGTTTTTACTTTTGGTTTTCTTTTTAAATCGAGAGGATCTGGAAACAAGCAAACTCCAAAGGGAATGGTTAAAAAAAAAATCATCTTTCTGGCACTTATAAGACCAAATTTGTCAGCCAGTGAGAGAAAATAAGTATTTTTTATATAATTGTACATTTGAAGGACTCAGTCTCTTTTGAGATTTTTCTGCCACCCACAGAACCACATGGCTGAAATGGTGGAAGGCCTTTGAGGTTTCTAGCATTTCTTCGTTTTACCAGATATTGTCATCTTGGCATTGTATCTTTCTTTGTAAAGTGTGCTGTGGGTCAAGGGTTCAGGTCTCTGCCAAGGCCTCTCTGCTTGATCTCTACATTAGTGACTTTCTTCCAGGGATTCTTGTTGCCTGTTGGCCTGGTTGCTTCCTCCTGATTTGCCTTACCAGTGAAGGGTTTGTGTTTTGCTTTGTGATGGACTGATGGCCTGTGCAGGGCGTACGTCACCTGCTGGGACAGGACTCAGACTGTCAACGGGTGTAGAAAACACAAAGACGAATGTTCCATACAATCAGGGCTGCTTCGTTTGACACCTGAACAATGTCGACAGGAAAAGCAGAAGGAAACGTTCGCAGAGTTGCCGGCGTTTACTGCCACTGTTCTGCACTCAGTTTGATGCGTGACAGCCGCGATTCAATTTCCAAAACTTCATGCGATGCGGATATCAATTAAATATGTTATTTCTGCGCCTGCAGTCGACAGTTTGGGCTTGAAAGGCCATTAAGTCTTCAAAGAAAAGTGGGACTGTGATGCTAATGTATCCTGGCCGAATGAAAAGTGGCACATTTTATTGTGTTTTCCTCCATCTTGTGTCAGAAGCAACATTAGGCAGCCTTCCTAAGATTACAAGCGCTCCCTGAAGTGAGGGGGTGAAATTACCTCCTCCAGTCGGACAATTCCAGCTAATATCCATCCAAATATTGAAACCTGGACGTTTTTGGTTGAGGCCGAATATCCGCCATTTGATAAATTAGCCTGTGCCAGGTTTCATTAGAGCTGCTACTCCATCATTTCTCTAAATTCAACTCAATTACTGCCTCGTCTTACTTTTGGCGCGAACCGTCATTTAAGTAGTTTATTACCGCCGCTGTGACTGCAGGAGAAAACTGCAGCTCTGGCTCTGCCGATCAGTCATTTACATGCTCCTTAATGGGTTTTGCAAGTTTCAGGTCTCTGGGGGCAAAAAAGGAAAAAGAACACATGCCATGCGCTGAGCTGAGTGTGTGCTTCTGAAAACTGCAGGAGGCTGACTGAGCAAATTCATGAGAAAACGGTTTATGTACAAAAACTGATGTTGGTGCGCTGTTTTGTGCAAAGCAATTGCGTTGATGTGTTGGTTTAAACTAATATAGTGCAGAAGATAATTAAATATTTTAATTAGAAATGAAAGAACCTAAATGGGAGTAGGTGCCACACGTTTTGTTTAAGCTACTCATTTTTCAGAAAGCAAGTATTTTTGTTTCTTTCTCTTATTGAACTTGAATTGACCTCCTGTTTTTCTGAGGCCAGCTCCTCTTAGCCACCTGCAGCCACAAATCTTAGTCCAGTCCATTAATATTATCAGGGGGAAAAAAATTGTTTAGTCTTTAATATGATTAATGATTGAGACAAAAAGAAATACACTCACTTTCAATCTTCAGTGTGACTTTTACGTAACGCACAATAAATCCTTTAGATCATAAACTCAAATATTAATGAACGCCGTGTCGGTCGCCGCCAAGAGAAGAGAGCGTTAAGCTGGGGGGAAAGGGAAGCGCTGCTTGGCCTCATTTGAACTTAACTCCCAACATCTGCACATCTTACACCTTGCCCAGCTCTCACCTCTTGATCACCCGGGTTTTGATGTGTGAGTCAGGCTGGGTTTCAAGACTTGGCAATCAAAGCCTTTTGCTTTACATTTCATGAATCTTTCAGCACCTCCTGCGTCGCGTTTTGTTGTGCCAGAGAACCGGTGCCCCGTCTTTGTTCCGACGTTCAATCTTCTTTGTCTACGAATGAATTCAAGAATCGGATCAAACGCTTGGAAATGCCTTGTGGTTCCTTCCCACCGTTTGTCATGTTGCAACCGGGAAGTGTATCTGATGTGGATTATGTGATAGACCACAAAAGAATATATATGGTCAGGCTTTTCCATAAGAAAATAATAATAAAAAAAGGCATATTCTTTACTACACTACGCTTAAATAAAATCAAGTTTAGCAGTTTGATTTCAGAAGTCACTTTCTTATTAGGTAAAGAAAACCTCTCTGTACAAATCCATCTGTACTGTGAAGGCCTCAGGTTGTCAGAGCACATTAGGGAACATCACAAACACCTGGGGAAAACTTTGGAGACATTCAAATCTGAAATATGTTGCATTCTCTAAATGTGTCCTTTACAGATGACAATGAAAATAATTTATTGTTGTACCACTTGTTGGTGAGTTTAGAAGCAAATAATATAGTAAAACATTATGTCATGTTATGTCGAGGGCCTGGAACTGTTCCAATCCAAAAAGACATTTTCCCTTCATTTCAGCTAAAAAACAAAAAACAAAACTCTTTTCTTTTGATAAAGACAACTTCTCATTTTTTAATAATGTCTGCTTTAGGAAATGTGTTATTTCTGGTAGCCAACAACCATCTGAATGTGTCCGTGAAGGAGTGAAGTCCTCTGGATTTGATAAAGTGCCCGTTCAAGTGTCACCGATTTACCATTAATCTGTTCTTGGACCAGCCTATTTTCTTCTGTCTAGCCTAGCGCCTACTTTAGCAAAGCGGTGTATGTCCTCACGTCGAACCCTAACACTGGTCTTCCTTTTCTCTCTCCGTCTGCAGGGTGAATGCTCCCAGAGGTGCTACAACATCTTCGTTCTGGAAACGGTCTGCGTCGCCTGGTTCTCCCTGGAGTTCCTTCTGCGCTTCATTCAGACTCAGAGCAAGTGCGCGTTCCTGCGCACGCCGCTCAACATCATCGACGTGGTGGCCATCCTCCCCTACTACATCACCCTGATTGTGGACTCTCTGTCTGTTGGGGGAAAGCCTGCGGGCTCGGGGAACAACTACCTGGAGAAGGTGGGCTTGGTCCTCCGGGTCCTGCGGGCCCTGCGGATCTTCTACGTGATGAGGCTGGCCCGCCACTCGCTGGGCCTGCAGACGCTGGGCCTGACGGTGAAGAGGTGCACGCGCGAATTCGGCCTGCTGCTGCTCTTCCTCTGCGTGGCCATGGCCCTGTTCGCGCCGCTGGTGTTCCTCGCCGAGAGCGAGTTGGGCGCCAAGCAGGAGTTCACCAGCATCCCCGGCAGCTACTGGTGGGCCGTCATCTCCATGACCACCGTCGGCTACGGCGACATGGTCCCCAGGAGCATCCCGGGCCAGGTGGTGGCGCTCAGCAGCATCCTGAGCGGCATCCTGCTCATGGCCTTCCCCGTCACCTCCATCTTTCACACCTTCTCCCGCTCCTACGTGGAGCTGAAGGAGGAGCACAACAGGGCGCTGAGGCAGAAGCCCGACTCGCAGGACAGCACCAAGTCGCAGAACAGCGAGGACTCGCAGGAGACGGACAGCTACCGTGGCATGGCGGAGGCCACTGCGGTGGTGGCGGCGCAGAGGAGGAAGTCCATGGCTGCTCAGAGGGCGGCTGAGATTAGAGCCTCCATGAACACTTAGATGCCGGCGGTGGAGTGACTTTTCTGGGGAAGCTGTGACAGTCGTCATGAGAATTCAAAGACAACAAGCTGAAGAGAAGGGAGAGTTCCCTGCTTTGACTTGCATCAGATTATATCTGCGGGTCGCCAGGTTTACAAAGGAGCAGCAGAAATCTTTTCGTTTGTAGTCTAGTCAAATCTTACTTTGACATTTCAGAAATAGCACAATATCCTAGATGAAACACCTTTAGCAACGTAAGACTGATGGCCGGGAAGCTTGTGAAAAGAAATCTAACACCACAGCATCACAGTCTGTTCTTCAGAGCCTGGACTGAAACACACAGTGTTTTTAACTCCATTTGTCAGCCATACATTATGTGAAGATACATACAGCAGAAATCAGATATTTACATACATCCATTGTTTAGACAAACGTTTCCAGTTTTAAGTCAGTAGATAGTGTTTTTAAATTGGGGGCCACCAGGTGGCGCCTAGGGGTCTTCAGAAAACCAAAACTGAAAAAAAATAAAAAATAGAATTTTTAATCAAATTTTTAAAAATCACAAATAGTTTTTTGTTATTATAAAATATACATTAAAATATGTTATTTAAATGTTAATTTCCATGCGCATCTTTCTGATTTGCTGCCAGTCAAATTTGTAAAGTTGCTTTGCTCTGTAAACTAGCAAAGCTAACATAGCTATGCTATCAAAGCCAAATGGACAAGATAATGGTTAAACCAAGACAGAAGAAACGCCCTGTTATGAAGAATAAACATGAGAAAAAAAAAATCTAAAAGTTGATACTTCTCTAACTATTTTGTTGCATTTCTTGTAGCGTTAGCTTCCAGAGGCTCACCCCTAGAAGCTAACGCTGTTTGGTGAAGGTTTGGGAACCTCTGAGTTACAATTACTAAAATCTCCACTAACATCTTTTGAACAGTATTAGATGATGATGCCATTTGAGTTACCTGGATACACACTTATGGATGGATGTGTCCCAGAGATCAGTGTGTTTTGCTGCTAAATGTGTATCGACACCAAAGGCAAAGGGAAAGATTCTGACCAGCTGACATGGAAAAAGATTTTTTTTAAAAATGCAATAAAATCAACATAGCCCTTTGTATTTGGTTCCAATGCCTTCTGAAATTTTCTGTATGTTTGGCCATATTGGAGGAAAAAGAGGGAAACTTTCAAGAAAAAATAGTACCAAATTTGAAGTATGGAGAGGCAGCTTTAGAGAAAAGGATTGTCTAAAACAATCCTCTCATAATTCTGGCATAGAGGAAATAGAAATATTTTGTTTGGTTTCATTTGATAACATACTTATAGTGTGTGTAAATATCTGGTTTCAACTTTACATTTTCATGTTTGTTTTGGCCTTTGACTAAACCAATTGTTTAGAGGTGAGGTCGGAATAAGTCACGCACACGCAAAACAAAAGAAACACAATCTACATCTGCAAGTGGTGATAAAAAAAGTAATTTCTTGTATAGAACGATGGGATGACTGAACCTCATGCTGATCCTTTTCAAAAGATGCCACTTTCCTGTTCCCTTAAACACATCGTAGTTAAGACAGGCGTTGTTCACTATGTACAGAAATCAGGTCGCATCCACTGCAGTGTTCTCATAAAGTTCAGACTGAATGAGTCGATTACATCCGAACCACCAAGCAGACAGACGTGACATTTTCAAAATTGAGTCTAGACAAATAAATCAAACAGCGTTTTATTACCTTCATCAACACGGCTTATAATTGTGTGAGGTGTTTATTGAAAGAGCCGTTTTTAAAAATACGGTTAGTTTCCAAAAATATTTACTCCCCTTGAGCTTTTACTTCTTGACCGCGTTACAAAATGCAAACTGTGATGTATTTTTGGGGAGATTTTATGTGATTGACACACAAAAAGTTGTGCATTATTAAGAAGCGGAAGGAAAAATTCTACATAAATAAGTGGAAATCCTTTTGCGTTTTAATCATCCCTCATCATTTTGACGCTCCTGAATGAAATACAGACGCTTTTGGAAACCATCTATTTGGTAAACCAGAGTCGGTTTATGTTTGCTTTAATTCTACTTTAAATCCAGCTGTTGAGGTTCGAGAACTTCACTAAAAACCTGAAGATCTCAGTCTGTTGAAGGGCCTGATTACAACCGACGCTCCTCTTTCCAGATGTTTAAACTTCCTGCAGCTTCCCAGTTTTGTGCCTGTTTGTTTTCGTCCTTTGTCTCTTAAAAGTCCAATAAAATACAGTGCAGTTTGTTGTCATTTTAAGTCAAGTACTTTTTCATCACATTTTTAACTATCTATATATTGCAGGTAGTCAATTTTATATATATATATATATATATATACAAAAGGAAAAACGTTTTCTTTTTGAAAAAGTTTGGATTTCCTGAAATCACAAAAAAAAGAATCTGACATTTGCGATAAACTTACTGTCAGACTGTAAAACTCAGCCTGAAGTTTTCCATCTGTGCCTAATTTTATTTCAACATTGTTGAGTTTCAGAGTTAAAATGACGCTGGCCGTTCAGTTGAGTGGTGACTTGACTCAAAGCTAAGCTAAAAACCTGATGGAACTTCATTCCAGGTTTTTACCTCTGCAGCTGCATGATGTATAACGTATCCAGCACATTCCCTCTAAATCATCTCCTTCACGTTTCACCAAACCCTGTTACACCACTGACAATATTTATGCTACTAATTCCTTCTACTAATACAAAATTCACAACAAAATACTTCACAGCTTGGTAGCACTGAGCTAAATATCAGAGGAGCTGTCAGCATCTTCCAGAATGGGCTTAAAGTTTGATGTCTAAACAAATCAGAGTATGACTGCAGGAAGATCAAATCTACTGTTCGCACTAAGAGCACAGACATTCTTCAAAGACATTTGTATAAACCCACCTGCTGCTTTTTAATTTAGCACAATCAGACCTCAAATACCAAGAAGAAGAGAGCTTAAAGGGCTTCATATTCGACAGGCATGGCTGCTGTTTTTATCTCGTTCTGCTTATGGATGTTACGTTTTCAACATGGCTTCTTTGGGGCGAAAATGCAACCAAGTTGGTTGATGTTTTGATCTGATCCTTTATTTATTTTTAGTTTTTTTGCTGTATCTGCTATGTGTTTGTCACCACCTGTTGACTCGGAGTAACATTGACCCTGCTAGCACACAGCCACCATTTTGCAACCAAAAGTCTGGGCTGCACTTGGATGAACACGGAGAGTCTAGACGTTGCTCAGTACAACTTTTACGTCGCCTGGGTTTCGAGGTTCAGCAGATAGCAAGTAGAGGATAGTATTAATAAAAAAAATTGAGGCATCTTCCTTTTCTTAAAAAAAAAGCAACATAAATATTTTAAGAATGCAATACCCTTTAACAACATGCTAACGTATAATATAAGCAGCTAATTTTGCAGCATTTTGGGAATGTTCACCGATAGGTTTCTGTTTTAGTTTCACTCATTTTGCGATTTGTAAATAAAAACAGAGCCGTGGACCAGACAACCTGTTATAATGCAAACATTTTCCTTCTGAAAGGAAGCAAACATCTGTCTCAACAGATTCTTCCTGGTAACTCGTTTTTAGACTGAGAAGACATGATATTATCAGCCATGACTTTCTTTGATCCTTTGTCCAATTCTGCATCAGATGGGCTTTGTAGAAAAGTTAAAAGTTCACCAAGTATAAATAATTCTCTTAAAAGTTTACTTAGATTTCAACAGCAATGACTTACAGATTTGTTTAAAAAAATACCTATTTGTCAATTACCATAGACTGATAGTTTGAATTTTTCTTGACAATTGGTTTTTGAACCCACACCTGAACAAGTGGATCATGCAAACTCAACTTGGGACACCAGGCATAATTCAGACAGATCACAAGAAAATTATTTAATCCAACAGTGACAGCAGTGGAAAACCTTGATAATTCACATAGAAAAGACAGAAAATTAATTCCATTTGGTCAAAATTATTAAAGTAACATACTGACTACTGATGTTGTGCGGACAGAACCCCACTTGGAGAAAAAAAAGACCTCTTGTCTTGCAGTAACTGTTCTGACCACCAGGGGAGCTCTTTCCTGCTTGAGACCAGAAAACCCATTTGTCTAAATCTGATTCTTTCCTCCCCCGATAATAATAATAATAATAATGACAAAAACAACAACATTAATCGTAATAATAATATAGATTTTTTTTGTTATGATAACTTTTCTTTATTTATGTGTTTAACCCTCTTTTAGGTGAGGTTTTTCTCTATATTAGATTTTTATAAGTGCATAAATGACATCAGTCAGACAACCAAACCGACTTGTAAATGTTTCTCTTTGCAAGCGGCTGACAGCAGAACTGCAGCCTCTGAATCAAAAACCGTCTCAGAGACTCAAAGTGATTCCCGGAATCTCAGCGATCTCTTCACACAAACCTCGTTCTCCAAAAGTCGTAGTCTTCAAGGTCGAGCGAATGCACAACAGAAACTAAAACCTCTCCACCAACTGTTGATGGTGAAACCGCCCAAAGCACCTCTTTGTAAAAGACATGTTTCACTTGCAGACTGAATCTCTGGATTAAATGCAGGACCAAAAAGAAAAAGGCTTGAACGCATCTCCCTCCAGAAACTGTTCTGCACAACATGAAACGTTTGAAGCTGGGATGAGGAGGTGTTGGAACAAACAGACTGAAATGAATTTGCAGTTTGCATCATAAATCCACAGCCTGAGGAACAGTAATGCGCTTTTTTTTCTATTGGAAAATGTAATAAAGACTATAATAAACACACTCCTGTGTAAATGGGGCTTTGATTTAACAATGTATTATACACAGGGATGCACTCAAGCTGTCAGGAGATTACGCTCCGTACTTCTCCATTATGAGCTTCTGAAATCGGCACAGGCTTCATGCTTCTTTTAAAGCGAACCTCATCAATAATGAATAAGTCCTGTCTCCTGGATTTTAATGAATTGCACTCATAAAAATAACGAACAAGAAAATCTGCCAGGATTCTTCGGGATTGGGTTCCGCTTTGGGCGAGATTCGTTTTCTCCTGACATGTGAACGTCGGGAGCAAACCCTCACATGCAGCTTCTAAATATTTCAACCACATGGACCCGGGCTGAGGCTTAAATATTTGAAGCAAGTCAACGTTGACGTCAGAGCCGCCTGTCCCCGCACAAAAGGGTTCGGGTCATTTTGACCGTTTACACCGACCGCATGCAGCCTGAGAAAAAACTGATCCCAAAAAACAACCAAACAAAAAAAAGTTTTCAAAAAGCTTTTTTTAGGGTGAAAAACAGACAAAACAGTAGAAATGTAGCTAATAATTTTTTACTGGTTGTTTTTATGATTCATTCTTTAATTGATTAATCAATTAATCAATTTCTTTTGACGTTCCACCGATTTTTCAATTAACCGCTGGACTTTTTTTTAAGCAACACAAGAAATAAATTAAGTGACACCAATAAATAACTCAATTTCTGTTTTAAATAAAACAAACAACACTTTGTTACAAACGACTAATCGATTACATGAGTTGACCCGCTCAACTCAATAACTGAATTATCTAATCAGATTGATCGTTTCTACAAATCAGTGATGAGGCAGAAGAGGCTCGCCGACCTGCTTTCATCACAAACGTGGCGCTGAAGAGCAACTGGATCAGAACTATTTTATGAATTTGATTTTTTTAATAAATTTTCCTCTCAGCCTGTAACTCAGTTTCTCCTCCATTTTCATGTCAGTCATAGACAGTTTTTGACTGACAACTTTTCCTTTTTTTTTTTTACATTAAGTAACTGACACAATAATGGAGTCAACAACCAACTCAGACTGAGGTTAATGTGTCCTCGCATGAAGAGCCAATGCATCTTGGTTAATGGAGCCCGGAAGGTTTTGAAAAGAATTCATTATATGTATAAAAAAATTGTCTCTCAATTTGGAAAATGTCCAAATAGAGTCTGGTAACTTCGCTTTTTTAAATTTTCCTGTTATGGTCTCTGCTCTACACCAGCGAGGAGGTTCATTTGAATCTCTGTGCTGCTCACGGCTTCGGACGCCCAAAACCCAGAGAAGGACCACAGCTGGAGAGGGGAAAATAAAACCACATAAAGCCAAGGAACAGCAGGATCTTCTTTATTGGGTGGTGATGCTGCAGTACATCTGATAACACTGAGCAGCCCAGAGTGTCTGTGAGTCGTCGAACTGGACTGAGAGTTTCATAGAAAAATGAAGCAACGGTAGCAGGATCAATAAAAACAAACAGTTGGTACTGATATTTTTGGTACATACAAAAAGAAAGAAGCCAATGGTTTCTGGGTTTAGAGAGAAAACAGAAAAATAACAAAGATGATGCATTGAAAACAGTCTGAGCTCAACTTGATCTGATCCAGACAGACGAGAGACTTTACATAACAGCCGTTCATCGCTTTGCACCAGCATCAGAAGAAAAAAAGCGTGCAGTGAAATAGTTGCAAACAAAATGTGCCACAGAGTCACTTTCTTCTTCTGTCAGTGACGTTCACTGACAGAGGAAAACGTGGATTTTGCTGAACAAGTTGAATGTTTACAACATACAAAAATAGTTACATTTTATAAGCAAATCAAGCTTTGGTAATCAGTTATTAAAAATAATTGTGTTTTTTTTTTAGAACATGGAAGGTGAATCTCTGTGGCCTAACATTAACCAATGTGACGTCATCATTGCCCAGCAGTATTACAGTGATCACACTTAATTGTGCCCTTATAATCATGAACATGTTACTATGAAGCTGGAGAGTAATCGCTCGAATCTACCAACGGGCCATTTTATTTTTTTATTAATGCGCCTTTTAATCCAAGAGTTCTTTTCACACTAATGTTTGTCTAATTATGATTTTAGACACTTTGCTTTTCAGTCATTTCTTTTTTTATTCCTGTAAAATCGATGCTATGAATAAAGTCATCTTCTACATCACGCTGTCATGTGCATCGGCATCAAAGCAGGACAAAGTCATCGGTCTTTACAGCAGGTTACTAAAGCTATGCTATGTTACTATGCTAACAGCGCAACAGAGCCAATGCTAATTTTCTATCTCAGATGTTAGCTTGATGCTGCATCAGATATGTCTCCCAAGTCAGGAGTATTCTGTTGTTTTCTTACTAGCTCCTGGCTACTAAGGCTAGGAGCTAGCTTCTACCAGAAAACCAGTTTCTCTAATTAGAAGAGCTCGTTAGCTAACGAGCTCCTAGCTAGTAAGAAAACACGGGATGTGCTAATTGTTGTACTACTGCTAGGAACAGGGGTGCTAACAAATAGCTTAGCATCAGGCATCTTTACTGCATTTTTTTTATACATGCGGCCATGTTGGAAAGCAAACTTAAAGCTGCTCTCAAGCTTTTTTCAGTTGGAATTATAATTGTGTTTCTGCCTTTTACCTCAAAAAGACAAAAATATATATATATCCAACTTCAGAGCACAAAGACAAACTGTAAGACAGAAAGCAGCTAAAGAAACAGCGACTTAATCTCTTTACTATGAGAATGCTGTGGGAAAAAAAAGATGTTGAAATCAACCACTTTTTTCTTATTCTTGTTATTTCTGCTCTTTATTGTCCATGAAATGCCACAAAAAAAGTGGAACATATAATGTAGCACTGATTTGTTGCTAAGCATTGTTGGCCAGACAACCGAGAAAAAGGTTTTCTACACTGAACTTAGTTCATTTACAAACCAAACAACAACACAAACTTTACAGGAAGTATTTCAAGTTGAAAAGAAAAACACACTTTGGCAAGAAGATTGCATTTTAAAGCTACAGTTGGCAAACTGAGCTTGTTGGCAGACAAACTGTTTTAATAACAGCAGTGAAATTGTTCTACACATTGCTGCTTTAGATTGATGTTCTTACTGAGATTGTGGTATTTTTAATTGTTGTTCTATTACCTTCAGAATGTCAAACCCGTCCAATAAGTTGGTAGATTTTTTAATTTCCAAGTTCCAGGTTGTAGAAAATCAACTGGAATGTCTCTTCAGGTCATGAGTATGGGGGAGTCATCGTTTTCTAACAATCATATTGTAGCTACAGCTTTGACAACCAAACGTTTATTTATTTTTTTACTCTCATGGTTTGAATCTCATTAAATGTAGAAAATGTTAAGAAACACACCTTTTTCAACTTGCTTTGGCTAAAGCAGCAGGCTTGGTCACTAACCTTTAAACCTTCTAAAACTTGGAAAATCCAATTGGCTTTCAAAATTACAACTGAAAACGGTGTCTGCATGACATCACCCCAACATCCATGTTACTTGCTTTGAGGTGAGCTGGCCGTATTGAGGAGACATTTTGGCAATGGCTAACAGACAGCTGAAAAAATGTAGTTCTAATTATCCCTTCATTGTTGATGCTGTGAGCAACAGAAATGAAAGAGGACAAGGTGAAAAATAAAAAATCACATAATTGCACCAATGACCTAATATGAACATTACCTAATCTCATGAGACTTTATGCACATTCTCTGTCAGCGCCGATGAAGATTAATACAAAATACATGGAGCGACTCGACTGGCAGCAGCCGAACTTGCTTTTCTAAACACAGTTTGCTCTCTTAGGGATCTCAGCATTAAACTTTCAAGACCAAATACTTGGTTGATAATATAAAAATATTGGGGAAAAAAATAGAAATAAAAAAAGACAGTGACACAATAGCCGGAGTAACATATGCCATTCTGACACAGTAGCACAGTTTGAATTTCATACCTTTCATTTGACCGGACCCGGTCCGAACTCGCATGACCCCAGCAGAACAAAGCGCTTTGGCTCGGTTACGTGGCTTTTAGGATCGAGTGACACAGAACGCTAAGCTTGTAAAAGAGAAATTACAAATGAATCCACCAAAGAAACGAACAAAGAGTTCTGAAACGGACTAAAGCGGTTTTGTTCGTCGATCTAAATTCCCAGGTGAACTGAACGCTGTGAAAGACCTGAACTGGATTAAAGTATTCAGTGTGAATAAAATTTCGCAATACTTAAAAAAATAATAAAAAAATGTATGGCATTAAGAATTTGTCCATTTACAGATTTCTTCTGTTTTTGGCTTTTGTTTCAGTTGATCAAACTAAATAACATAAAAATACATGCAAAAGTTAATGAATGCAACAAAGGAAAATGACATCCAAACCAAACTGACCCCATGTGAAAATGTAAACAATCAGTAACTGGAAAAAAGTATTTCACTGCAGAGGATTTTTAACCCACTCTTTGAACAGTCAGTACTGTCACTTAGGAGGGTTTATGAGCAAGAAATGCCTGTCATTTAATGGCATCTCAAAGTCAAGACTTTGACTAGACTGCCAGAAAAGCTTTCAGAGGAGGACTTGGTGTGTTTTGTCTCTCTCTGTACTTTACTGTAGTCCAAAAGTACTTGACATTAAAGCGACCAAAATTCCTCCCAACGACGACTCTGAGGTGGGCTGAATCCGAAAACAAACCGATAAATATAATTGCATTTATTCCGATTTGATTGCAAATACGACGTGTAGCTTTTTGAGATCTGTTAGCCTACTTCATGTTGTCAAGCAGGTTCTACGTCAGGACCAATCGGACATGGGTCTGGCTGGTCTGGTCACTTATCGTCCTTTTCCTGACTGGAATCTTGACGTTTTGTATTAAAGTCCGTTTGACTATTTGAGAGATTTAAATTTGAGGGGAAGAAATAAAACAGAAGTGACGCGTCACGTCTCGCTCGGAACATATGGACGATGTCGTGTGTGGATTATTAAATAACACATGAATGTGTTTCTGCTTTTGTAATCTGAATCAGGAACAAAGTCTGAACATGCAGAAAATCTGACTGGCTCCTTTTGGAGGGCGTCCTAAACCTGCACTGTATTTTTATTTTTTTATATATACGAGACACATTTCAGCATCAACAATGAACACAATGTCAGTAACCCAGATTATAAAACCCATGCGCTTCCATGAATCAGCCCAGCTTCTGATGTCACGACCCGACAGTCGAGTGGAGGCAAAAACTGTCCGGGAAAAGCAAAGCTTAGGCTGAAATCTGTGGCATCAGAGCAATAATAGAAATAGCAACCATATAAAAAAAATGTAATCAACGTCAGATAGAAAACATATATTGCTGCCATAGGGAGCTTCATTTTCTTATCTCCATCTCAAGGCCACGGATGTTTTCTGTTTTTCTAAGTTATGCACTTTCAGCCCAGTGTAACGTCGTCGAGAGTCGGAGAAAAAAATTTTCAGAATTCATTCTTGATTTGGTCTCATGTCAAAGAAAAACAAGAAAAACCCCCAAATGAAAAAAGAATAATTTTGAACTTCTGTCCAACCCGTCTGTACATTCAGGATCGTTTGGAACACGACGCTCAGATTGCTGGTGACGCATTGAGCCGCGTTCGATTACGAGTCTTAAGGCAGAGAACGTGCAACATTCAGCAGCATGTGTGGACGCCAAAAACTCTCAACATATCTATAGTTCTCATATAGTTGCATTTTTGCTCCTGCAAAAAAAAAAAAAAAAAAATGTATATAAAATAAAAAAATAAAACATCCTCCACATGCACATGCTGATTTTTTGAGTGGGGTGCGATTGCATGATGCGTTGCATTTTCAGTGCCAGGAACGAAGGAAGTCTTAATGACCGTTGAGCGCTCCTCAAGGTATTGCTGCGACCCCCGGGGTGCAGAAGCAGAAACGCCTTTGGTGCGCCCGTTTGGGCGTCCCCTCTTCCTCGCCGCTCGCCTTTCGGAGCTTCCTCGGGACGCGTGGCGATGCCTCAGAGGGCTTTGGCACTGGTGGTGAGGGAGACGGTGTGGGACACGGGTTTCTGTGGGTAGCGGCTGTAGTAGTAGACCTGGAACAGGATGGCGACGTCCACAAACACCTGCAGCAGGCCGCACGTCCAGAACTGCACGGGGGCCTCTGTGAGCAGGAAGTAGCCTGTTTTGAAGGTGTCGCCGCTGGTCCACATCAGCACCATCTTGATGCTTAAAGCGAAGAGAAAAGAGAAGGTTTGGTCAAATACGGCAAGTATTGTAGTAGAAATCCTTCATCTAAAAGAGCTTAAAGGGGCGCTGTTATGCGTTTTCCATTTTATAGCACAACCAAGTACCTTCAGTTGCTGCATATATCAAATATTACTAAAAAGAAGTTCGACTTTTTAATCTGATGCCTTGAAATTGGGCCTCTGTCTCCTTCTGAAATTCCGCCTTCAGGAGTATTCACAATATTGTTCCTCACTCACTAAAATGTCCAATTTTCTCCTTCCACTTCATAATCATGCACGGTTTACAACTATAAACTGTGAACATTTTTAACAGTGCATTGTGTAATGTAAAATTATACACCGAGTAGTTCACTTGCAAATATTTGATTTTGTCTTGAGAACAAAAATGTTTGGCGAAACAGTTTTAATTTCGCCTGCAAAATATATCTCTTCCAGTTTTTAATTTTTTTCAAATGAGGCACTAGCTGAGTTTATTTTCCGGTTCTGGTTTTCAACTGTGTTCGATTCGTTTTGTCCAAGTTTAATTTAGTAACATAGAACTAATGCTCATCACAGAGGAAACTGGTGGTTGGAGGAAAGTTATTAATTCAGCCATTAAGGAAAAAGCAAGTGGAGCGGCGTAAAAACAATAGGAAATTGAAACAATGATTGTGATACTCCAGGGCTCTGGTTGGCTATTAGCTCCACATCCTGTGGCACATTTGTGACTAGAAAACTCATAAAGCAACTTTCAGTACACACTGACAGCCATGTACGCAACTGGAGGTCATGTTTAGGGTAAGATACGAACTTTTACTGTTACAGGAGAACAGAGTTCATCCCAGCGTCTTCTATTCCCCACCAGAAATGCAAAATGGGGTCTGTTGATGCGGAAAGAGAGATGGAGCTGGTGAAGAAGAGGAAAATGCTGGTGTCTACACCAATAACAGTACAAACAGCAACCAGACTCCAGTGACGTTACATTTTTGTTCTTATGTACTGCAGAAACTAATCAAGTAAAACAAAGCCTGTTTGAATACAACTGCAGGACCTGGGAGATAAACTGACACCGAGGATTGGGTGAATAGAGTCACTTATAATTCTCTTTAAAGTCAATAGCTTTGAAGACAGAGCTCTGGTACTGCAACGCTACTGTATTTGAACAAAGTATTTTGGACGTTTAATCTAAACTTCACCGCATTGTGCCGACAGAAGGACACATTTAATGGATCCTCTGCAGAAGTGAGCACCAGATATTGCAGTTTGAAAGTTCTGCTGAACTCGCCTGTTTTCCACCGTTTGTCTAAAGTGCTTTGAAAAGACACTTCAGCTCTAGTCACGGCCGCATGCTGACAAAGGCAGGACTAAGTCATCATTGTCTGCGGTCCTCAGATGTGTTTCCTAAAGCAGCCTGCCTGCGACAATATGAACGCACGCTGAGGCATTTCAAAGCTCTTCGCCCCGTCGCTTTGCTTGGTCAGCGCTATTTGAATGAGCTTTGCAGGGACATTTCTTTGTGTCACAGAGTTGGAATTTAATGGCTTGGTTTATCCCCCGTGACCCAGGTTTATTTGCTCCGATCAAAAGATATCTGCCTCAGACTCCTGAGTCTCCGGAGAGCCTGGGTAGCCCGGTAGAGAGAGAGCTGTGATTAAACCACAACTTGACGTATACTCTTGGCTAAAACCCGTGTCTGGTGATTAGAAACCTAATTTAGCCTCGCTATCGGCCCTCCAGCCCAGCACCTCCCCGCGGCTGATTGAGTCGTTTGTCTCCTCTCTTACCTGCTTGTGGCATCTCTCACTTTCTTGAGGTTACAGATTGCGGCGGGCGATTACTGCGGAGCGAGCGCACGGCAGAAGGACATGGTCGCTCAATCGATGTCCCCTACTGAGCTGAATCAGACAGAGCCTGACGGATCCCCTCTCAGCACCGGCTAAAGGTTTAAACAATTACCCGACTCCACAATTCCTAAGCTCCTGTCGCTTTCCAACGGGCGGAAACTTACTTAAAGAACCATCAGGCAGATAAATGGAGATTATGTTGAACAAATCCAAATAAAACGTCAATAGATCCTCCTGGGGTTGAGCTCAGATAACGGTGTACAAAAAGGAAGAAGTTCCTGAGTTGCCCTGTTTTCGTCGTTAGAGGCATCTTGTTTGCATTTGTTATATAGTTTCATTTTGGGCTGCAATAAAGAGCCATTTCACAGGGGTTTTTTTTACTTTAACTGGATTATCTTATGATTACTTGATAAAGTTTTGCAAACATATCTCTAAAATGCCGCCCCGTAACTTTATTTTGAACCCAACATTGTGTATTCTCTTGTCCGGCAAACTTGATGTATTGGTAGACCTTTATGATTCGCATTTCCACAAAGTCAGTCAAGTCAGACGGGTTTCTGGTTTGTAGGCAGACCATCGTTTGACCTTTGTGGTCTCGATCAGAGTTCGATTACGTGTTACCAAATGGACAGCACTTTCTAGACCGGGGATGGGCAACTTCAGGCCTCCAGAGGCAGAGTCCTGCAACTTTTAGTTGCGTCTCTACTTCCAACACACCTGACTCAAATAATGAGGTCATTAGCAGGACTTTGGAGAACTTGACTTCACTTAGGAGGTGATTCAGCTATTTGGTTGAAGTGTTGGACCAGGGAGACATCCAAGACCACCGGACCATGAGGACTGGGATTCCCCACCGCTGCTCCAGACAAGTAAACTAGCTCGATTAAAGCAGACTAACCAGGGCTGGTCGTGAATCCACCCCAGATGATCAGTTTTGCGAGCCGTTCACACCTCTGCTGTTTCGCCCATTTTATTCAAAATTTTGTACATTGGCCTAGAAAGTCCAACGTACACGTGATGAAAGCTCATGTGGTCAGCCAGCAGTGGTTTTTCTTCAGCTGTTTTCTGAGTGCTGCAGATGAACACCAAAATCCTGCACTAATGTCAAAACCTTTGATCGAATTTTACACATGGTTACTAAATTTCTGTGTTGCCCTGATTTCCTTGAGTTGTCGAACAGAAAGCCCTGAAATAAATAAGTCGGAAGGGAAGTTCTGATCCCAACAGCCGCCGATAATAATAATAATAAAAAAGGTAAGCTTTGTGTCAGGAAATTCCCTGCCTTCCTATAAGCGTCTCAGCATATCCGGAGGAGGGATAAGAAGTAATCCAGCGTCTCTCCTCACAGTTGGACCGACTGTAACCCCAACCGACCGCCTCTGCCAATCTTGCCGCTTTCTTCAGACTCACTCATTTTCTCTCCAACTCTTTTCCCACTGGCAATCTATCCTGGAGTTTTTCAGTTTTTTTTTTTTGCCTGGCCTTTCATCATGAGCCTACTCTTCACAGCATGTCTCCCTTCCCTTCCATCCATTCACCCTGCCTCTTCATTCCTCCTTGCCTTTTCTTCTCTCTTTCCCTCTGCCTACCTAACCTACCTCCCTCATGCTCCCGTCTCTCGGTATGGAGCTTGTTAGCTCCGTGGTAACAGCACCTACACCCCCCCCACCCACTGCTCCGTAGTGCCTGCTCTCTCAGTTATGGCGTCGTGTACCTGCTGTTTGGTTTGGCATTTGATCAATTCATGTCTGGCTACTTATTTGTCACATTATGCTCTGGATTATGCTCAGAGGCTGACTTATGTCTAATTCACACGTTGAGATATTTATGTTGCGCTTTGAAACAATTTTCTCTTCTTGCTCCAATTATTGTGGTGGCTCTAAAGGTAATCTTATGAGATCTTCTGTGTGGTGCGCTACGAGTGAGATGGTCTTCTCAGAAGCACATCGGGACTGGGCCGATCTAATATTTGGTGGGTTGTCTCGGCCCAACACTGCAATGTGTGTGTGTGGTCTTTCCGAAAAGCAAACGAGAACACAGCCCGCCAAATGTGACCTGTAGCCGGTCGGAAAGCGAGGAGACAGAAATACAGAAGTACGCCGTGACCAACAGTCACGAAGTTCAGGAGACGCTGGTGTCGTTTCTTGTGTTTTTTTGTTCGTTTTTTTTTTCTCAGGTGAAAAATAGTCCACAAACCACCGTCGTTTCTTCTTCGTCGTCGGCCATGTTTGTTTGGTCTCGAGACGTTTTGCGCGGTTTCTCGCCTGACGTCTGGTGAGAGAAATCTGTTTCGTAAGTGGTGTGTTGTTGTTGCTGTGTGGCAACAGCAACAACATAACACCGAAGACTTTTTGTTGCCATCTCAATCAATGGTGCTACATGTTTTCTGCATTATGGATTAAAGTGAATAACTTTTGTACTTGGGGTTAGATTTTTAAAAAATTTTTTCATGTGTCAAATACTAGTACTAACGGAGAGAGTGCTGGGACTTTTAGTGGAGCGTGTCAGGTAGCGTTTTAAAGAGGCAGTATTATGTAAAATCGACTTTTTTAAAGCTTTCCATCAAGTTATAATGTTATTCCCTCATCAAAAACACACCTGGAGTGTTGCCTTGATTCTTTCATGCATGTTTGAGAAATCCTTTAATCTCCACAGCAACCATTCAGCTGTGCAAAACGCCTGGGTGGGACTGAGGGTTGCCGGAGCTGCAGTTTCACAGAACATCCCTCCCCCATGATTTTCCCACTCAGATTCTTCAGACTTGGCAGGAACAACTGGCAAAAATTGGTTTAAGTCTGCAGAGGTCACGATACGAGCGACTTCTCAGTGCAACGCCGGTGAAAACGTTGTGAAAGGGTTAATAGAGGAGCCATGTCGTGTTGACTTTCTGAAGGCGGAGTTTCAGAAAGAGCAGGAGTTTCTTAAAGAGGCAGATGCCCAATTTCAAGGCGTTAATCAGGAAGTGAAATTTCTTTTAAGTCACATTTTATGCATACAACAACTGATTTTAACATAGTTACTTGATTGTTTGATAAAATGGCACTATATGAAAGGAAAATACATCATACTGATACTGTAAGCAAAATGTTGGCTAAAGAAGCAGCAAATTGCTGACAAATCTCATTTCTCAATTGTGATCATTTTAAGTGACATCCTTTCATGAGAGTCCTCTGTAGCTTTAACAGCATTAACAGTTCCAGCACACTGAAGCTTATTTTCTTGTGCATATTAAACAGGAAACAAAAAAAGAGAGACCGGAATATTCGCCGCCAATCTTTAATAATCTAGGTGAGTTATGAGATTAATTTCTGTTCTGAAATATGAAGCAATCACAGCTGCGACTTGCTATTACACGGTTGTGTTTTCTCCATTTAGAGGAAGAGCTGCATGACACACAACAGCCCGAGACCTTCCCTCGCAAATGACTTTGGCCTCTGCTGCTGCGTCGCCCAGCTGGACTTTCACCCCTGAAGGAACAGAAGCAACTTTCCCTTCCATCCGTCAGAGCCATGAGTGACCAGAACAGACGGAGAGATAATGGGTTGGACAGATGATCTGAATAGTTTCTTCGTGGAGAACTGCAGGGCTTCGCCGCAGACCGGGTCATTTGGTTGGAAAGAGGGAATGGGAGCTGCTGGCCGACACCAACGTCGGTCAATTCACATCTATTGCAGCACGTTGCTGTGTGTGGAGGAGAGCAGCCTGCGGGCCTAAATAAGGCTCTGGCTCTGTTATCTGGTAAACCGGGATACGGCTCAACACCGCGGCCCTTATAAGGTTGCGGCTGGCTCGCCGGACGTCCCGGCTGGCTCTCCGTGTTGCACTCGTGTTGCGACGTGTTTTATTTATGGCCCGTCTTGGTGTGTCGGGACCGGGTAATTATAGCAGCAGCTTGAAAACATGACCACATCGCAGCAAAGCCGTGCAGACAACCCTCCACCTGACCTAAGGTTGCCCATAAAACATCAGCCTTCACAAATATTTACCGGAGCGCTGGCTCAGATAGTCTCGCTTTGGTTTCATGTGCACTCCTGAGCTTGTGCACTACTCCTGAATGCTGCTCATCCCTCATGACAAAAAAAGCCGGTGTTTGGGCATGGCCTTAAGGGAACTTATTAGGGAACTCAAAATGAATTGCTAATTAAGATTTTGCTAATTGTTGTAAGCAAAGCAGCCGAGTGGGACCACTGAGTTCTTATATTGCATTTTACTTTGTTGAATAATATATGATTATTAAGTTCTCCAACTCAGTCAGAAAGGATTTCTCTTCATTGAGTAACAAGGGATAAAGAGTCAGGCATAGGGAGAGCAGCTTATGCATTCAAAACTGATTAAAGCTCCTGGATGCAATTTTTACACAAATATGTTTTTGTTTTTTTTCTTATTTGTTAAAACTACCACCATGTGGCGATATTATGTTAGGTTCAGACAGTCTATGAAAAAAATTAGATTTCCTTGAGGTTCTATTACCATGAAGAAATGCACCTGTCCTGGTCAAGAACATCCAATCAGAGCCAGGAGGCGGGTCTTAGCACTGTCACTCATCCTCATGTATGCGCTGATTATCAGTCTTATGTTATACTGTCACAACATAATGATAATGTTAACCAATATGTGAAAAAAAATAGAAAACAATCAGAGCTCAGAGGCGGGTCTTAGCGTTGTCGGTCACACTCCTTTGGCACTGTTCATCCCCACTCCACTCCACCTCCCCCCATGCTTTCTGCTATGCTACAGCTAGCAGATCCTGTTGAGTAGTTAGCATGGAGTTGTTTCTCTGCCATTAGTTCATTTAGCAGAAGGTACATGAGGATGATTGACTGCGCTAAGACCCTCCTCCGCGCTCTGATTGGTTGATTCTGGTTGGTGCATTTCTCCAGACGGCACTGGCAGCTCGTGGAGGAGTTGGAGGCGATCGATGTTTTCATAGATTTTCTGTCTCATAACATACAGTCATGACACAGTGACAGTTTTAACAAATACTTAGGGATGAGCTAAACACCATTCTGCTTAGATGTGTTCGAACCATCATCATAGTGAGAAGTTCAGGTAATTCAGTGAACTCAGCAAACATTCCATGCATTCTGCCAGCTAACAAGACATATGTTTCAATTCTATATGTATGTCAAACTGTGATCAGTTGAAAGTTCGCTTAAGTTAAGAAAGGCCAGTAATGACAGCCTTATTCAGCAGGAGACTGAACTGAGACAAACAGAACCATCCAAACAATGAAAGGAGACCGGTGTAACAACCCTGGGGGCTACCAGATTATAGATACAGTCCCCACATACACAATGCATGAGTGGCAGCACTCCTCTAAGGACCCATTACGCTAACAGAGAAGTCACCGTTGTCAAACAGCATCATTGAGAAGAACAGAGAATCTGTGGCTTGTGAATTAATTTCAGATAAATACCAAATGCCTCCGGCGCTGAGCTCCAGGAACAGAGCAGGACCCGTCACCCTCCCACCCGAAACAAACTCATATTTCATGATTAAAAACGACTCTGCTTGTCAACTGCCTGACAAGGTGTTATGGCGACGCAGCGGAGCGTGTACACACTGCCGACGTCCAGCATAAGTCATTCTTACTCCTGTCCACCTGGACTTCATTCCCTGCCACCGGGAAGCAGGAAAAGCTTCTGAAAAGATACAAACACTGGAACGACGATGATCACGTAAAATGTCTCTCTAGGGGTAGCGACATCAAACCTACCAAATCTGACCTTTGCTTCCATATGCACACTGGTGTGTCACAGTTCTTAAAAGATGCTTTAAAATAATGCCTTCGTCATTACAACAGGTTGACCCAAAACACAGATTAAAGCACGACAACCATGATCTTGCAGTTATGAAGCATTTATTTCAGGTGCTAACCGGCCCCCGAGTTTATTAATTTTGGGTCATACTTGCATGTGAAACCAATCTTATGCTTACAAGTGTCCATCAATTTATTATAAAGTATATCATTCATTTCCTACATACGCACAATTTTCTCAGCGAAGAAAAAAATTATTTAATCTCGTCATCTATTTTTGCTTTCCTCGCGTTTCCATTTTGCTTCTGCACAAATTATTTCTGCACTTTTGCTCAAAAACTCAACCTGCTTATTATTTCTTTGAAACTCACCTCTTGCTTTGAACTAATCTACCGTCATTGTAGCTGGAACGCAAAGACAAGCCCAGTCTTAACTCTAACCTTTAAATAATGAAAACAATATGTAATATGAAGGTGGAAACATCCTCGCTTTGGAGGTTTTTCACATTCTTTCTCAGACGCTTGGAACATGGTAACCTAGCAACAGCCTGTTGGAGAGGACACAAACAATAAACACAAGTGGAAATGACAGTGTCCTACAGTACGCCTTGTGCGGCTGCGGAAGCTGATGGCTGGAAGGAGAGAACAGCGGGGAACAGAGCATAACAAGCACTCAACTTCAGGCCTCTAACTGGGCGGCTTTCACAGGATTATTTTTAAGTCGTCTTGAATTAGGCCACGCAGAACATAATGATGACATAGTAATAATGCATAAATGATGAAAGAGTACATATCATCCTACTTAACACACTAGAAATGCTAAAATCATTTGAACCGATAAATCACAACCGGCCTTTCAAGTAATCTCCAAAGGAGGTTTTCTGATTGAGAAACGGTTCATTCCAGGGTTTCCCACAGTGTATTGCAAGCCTGGCGGGCCACCAGGCTTTACTGGTGCCCCCACCCGGCTAAGCATTGCTTATTTGCTTAAGTACTTCAAATGTTTGCATTTTTTAAGACTTTATAGTTGGTGTTCAGGTATTAATTTTCCAGTCTTTCAATAATGCATCATCATCAAGCGATATTTTAAACTTTTCTGTCAATCATACACATTTTTTAAACCAAAAACACAATGATTGACTGGCCTGGCCCCCAACCACTGGGCTTAGCAAGTTTTCTGGGGGAATCAAAGTTTTCAAGTCTCTTTAAGACTTAAAGCTACTTCCATATATCAATGCTGACATATCCTAGTTAAAGAGGCAGTATTATGTATTTTCCATGCACACACTGACATCTATCATCAAGGATCCATGTTACTATAGTTGTTATAAGAATGTTCCAGATGTATCAAATATGACCAAATCGAGATTTCACTTCATAATTTGACGCCTTGAAATTGGGCCGCCGTCTCTTTAAGAAACTCCTGCTCTTTCTGAACAGCAGTCTTGATTTTTGAATGACAATTTTTGTCCCAAATAGTCAGTCACCTCTCTGGCTCACCAAAGGATGACCACACACTGTTTTTACATACTTTGATAATGTCAGGCCCTTAGGTCTCTGTTGACGTTCCTCCTGACTTCCTCCTCCTGGCTGAACAAATCATTAAAAATATTCACCTTATAAAATCAGAATGAACCGCTAACATTGGTTTCTTCTTGGCTCACAAAGTTATCTGGATTCAGTGTGTGACACCACAATTCAGAAACATTATACATATTACTTATTTTCCCATTACTAAATCCTACTTTAAAAAACAAACAAACAAAACAATAGTAATATAAAGACTTCTCAAATCCATATAACTTTCACATAAACAGTTGAAATGATGAATTGTACAAATAATTGCATGTTTACTCTTTCAACACAACAATGGCTTTAAAGTACAGAGATTTTTTTGTTTGATTGCTTTCATTTCAATCATTTGTTTATATATACATATATATTGGTGCCCCCACCCGGCTAACCAAATTAGTTTTAATATGGTAGCATTAACCTTCAGTGTCATAATCACTACTTTGACTTGTTAGCAGTACTACAGTATGTGAGAAAATGATCAAACGTGCCATAAAAGTTGGGAGATTATCGCATTATATTACCGTTTATAATATAATCCCGAAAAACTAGGATGAGGATGGCACAAGCTGTAAAGGAAACAATAGTTTGACTCTCTCTCTCTCTCTCTCTCTCTCTCTCTCTCTCTCTCTCTCTCTCTCTCTCTCTCTCTCTCTCTCTCTCTCTCTCTCTCTCTCTCTCTCTCTCTCTCTCTCTCTCTATATATATATATATATATACATATATATATATATATATATACATATATATATATATATATATATATATATATATATATATATATATATATATATATATATATATGTTTTCGGAGTTTGAGAAACGAAGGATGAGTAGATTTCGGAGGGCTTTGCTGGGCGCCGTAGATGCAAGATGAAGAATCAGGCTGAGGACAGAGAGAGCATGGATGGGCCCAGCGTGGGAGCCGTCGTGGCCCGATAAGTGGACAGGCAGCCCTGCTGGAGCCCAGTAATCCGTCTGATCCTGAAAGCCAACCAGCAGAGAGGCGGAAAAAGGGCGCGAGGCATTCATGTTGTGCAAAAAAGAAGAGGAAGAAAAGAAAAAAAAAGCTTTTCATTAGGGCCGTGAGCTCATAGTGAAGTTCAAACATCGTCTCTTTGATCCAAGTCAATTTCATTTGAACAAATTCAACATTTAAATTAGATTGGGTTTAAAAACAGTCTTCGAATCCGATAATGATGAGGAGTTTTCACCGATGATTTGAAAGTGCGCCACATTCAAAGTTTCTAACGTCTCCAGGAGTTATTACTGTAAATACACCCACGTCCTTTTATAAATAATAAATAAAATCAACGGTACATCAAAGCAGCTAATTGCAGCCTGAAACTTAAGAAGCTTAAATGAAGCATTAGTTTTAGCAAATACCACAAACAGGTCCAATTTACACAAGCCTGCCAAACTGTAAGAGTTCCCTGTCTTGCTACTAGATCACAGGACTCCACTCAGCTCACAAACATGCGTCGGTGTTAATGATCAATTGAAAGACAATATACTCATTAGCAAGGCATTGCCCAGTGGGAGTGACAGCACAAAACCCCAAAGAGCTGCCGGTACTGGAAGCTGTATTCATGAATAAAACATTTTCTCATCAGTAGGATGACTTCATCAGTAATCACAGACAGAGCTGATGTTGCTTAGTTTTGCCTCAGATTGGCCTGCAACTCTGAACATAGGAAGAAAGACCTAATGACAGTCAAATGACAGTCAAATAGTCTTCCGTCCTGGGCCTGTCAAGAAATCAAGACCTGTGATCATCGCAAATTATTTTCGGCCAGGGTTGTCATGATGCTGAAAAGATTCAACCTTGATACCAAGAGAAATACTTAATATTGTACTTGATGTTTTTTTAAGCCAATGGGGCTGTTTGTAGTTGAAGTAAAAAATGATTAGTTGCAATTTGACACAATTTAATATGGCAAAACAAGTAAGTAGGAGAAAATTCAGCCCTCTCCAAAAAATTCAAAAGTGTCACTTCCCTATTTGGCTCCAGTCATACCTGATGAACAGATGTGAACTTGTCTCCATTGGACATGCCAGATCACTGACCCATGTCATCTCCTGTCGAGTGCCCCAAGGATCAGTTCTGTTACTTCTTCTTTTTCATTTATATGTGGCACCTTTATAAGCAGCAATGGGGCCTAATTTCATTGCTAGGCTGATGATACTCAGCTGTTGGGGTAGCAATGTATCTGAGACCTCATTAATCTTTCCTCTTACTGTTTAGGGGAGATAAAAGTATGGGGGCAGCAGAAATTCCTCTGTCTAGTAATCACCAGTCTTGGTGTTATTTTTGATCCTCAGCTCATTTGGAAGCCACATCAAGCATATCCAAACATATTTGTGTGTGTGATGTTGCTTGATGTTTAAGAGGTTGGTCATGTGACAGTGATTGTGATGAATTGTGGGGGATTTTAACCAAAGTACGGAAGCAGTGGAGTCAGTGATGTGTTTGTTTTTTGAGGTGTCAAAAGGCCAGTGAAGTATATACATATAATGCAATAGTTCTTAAATTAAATCATTGAACAGGTAACAAATTGTAGTTTTTTTTTTTAAAAATATATAATTTAAGTTTATTTTTTGCATGTTTTGATAATTTTGTTTCAAAGTTTGAACTACTTTGAATTAGAGAAGCAAGAAAGATGTTTAAGCGTTTGTCTAAATAAGTTTGGCTGATGACCTTCACCAAAAAAATTCCTACAAGTTTGAAAAAAATAGAATTTTTTATTTTTTTTTTCCCAAAGAAGAGGAGTAAAAGCTGCCTGCATATTGCCGGACTGAAATCTAATAACCACCTTAGGGATGCTTTAAAAAGAACTGTGGATCAGCAGAACACCTCCAGCAGAGAAAAAGAAAAGCATCTCTTCGTCCGTCCAGGCTTCCATCTCTCCACGGATTAGCAAAAAGACTGGTTATAAGCAACACTGAGGAGGATTTGGTCCACACAACAACAAATAGCTGCCAAATCCTGGGAAGAAACAGCAAAGGTTTGAATCTCACTGTTCACCTTTGGTGCTCTGACTTCCCCTTATGGGGTTTTGGGATTTTGATGAAGTAAATCTTTCAAACAGGAACGAGAACCCAGCGTCCGACAATCTGAGAGGCTGCCGACTAAACGCTGATACAAATTTATTCACCAGGAAATGTTTGGTTTCCCTCAACTGTGAATGAGCTCTGTACATCGACACAGGAAGACGGTTATCCCTCACACTACGCCATTTTTCTTCTTCCAGGATACTTTCTTTTTACACTGACATCCCCGCAGTTTCAGCTCATCATAAAAAGGTGATAACAGAAAAAGGGGGAAAAAAAACATTTACATTGTGATTTGTTTACTCTAAGAAAGCATTGTAGAAATGTAACGAGTCATGTGACATGGAAATGCTTTCCATTATTCTCCACACAGCTTTTATTTTCTATCCTACGTTTCAAAACTGAGTGGTGTATTGATTTTTTGGGGTTTTTTTTTTGAGTCCCTACCTCATGCCTTCTGTGGATTTGTTCTGGTAGTTGCAGTAGAGCTGCGGCGTTCCCAGCATTGCCTCGGTGAACACCGCCAGGAAGCCGAGGGTCTCCACGAACAGCACCGAGTCCAGGAGGACGTAGGTGATGTAGGCCGCCACCAGCGTGAAGGCCAGCACGCACTGAAGGTAGTCCACGAAGCGACTCCAGGACCAGAAGTAGGTCCAGTCAAAGTCTACGCACACACAGACAGCCGGAAAGTCAAGAGGGAGATCAAAAGAAAAAAAGACAACTTGGTATTGATGGCATGTTAAGCAAGGTTATGGTTAAAACTCTTTGACCACTTAGCTATCATAGTTTTGATGTCTTGTTAAAGCTGCAATATTTAACATTTAAAAAATAAAGAAATAAAATCAAGCTCCTTTGCCTTCTCCCGAGCCAACTGCAGAAATACAACATTCAGTCAGAAACAACCAATCAGGTCGAGGGGGAGGGCTTTAGCGCTGTCAATCACCCCTGTGCTCACTCTCTCCTGCTTTGTTAAGCTACAGCTGGTTCACCACAACATAGCCAGTCACCAGGTCTAACACTACTCAGCATAAAAACTGAAAACGGTGGATAAACTTTTTTTTCACACCATTAGCACATTGAGCAACAATTATAGCAGTAAAGTATTGCAGATGAATAAGCAGTCAGCCTCACTCAGAGGTGTGGTGTTACCTGTCAGGGTGCTAGCTTAACATCAACACAGGAATAGTTGTAAAAGCAAGTAATTTAATCAGGTGAATGCTCCAATTTCCCTGTTAGACTGTTCAATATTCACCGCCGAGCTGAGAATTTTCACATGATTCCCAGAAATCTCTTTTTATACTCAGCCCACCCCACAAACACAAACAATATGTCACCACCGCAAATCTTTGTTGTTCCCTTCAACGTTCTTTTCGAATAGCAGTGTTTGTTCTACAACGGTTTTAAGGAAGATTAAATGTTGTGAAAGCATTTGTGGGAGCGCATCGTCTCTTATCTGACTCGTCGTTTCTTGCGTGCGTCGTCTTCACTCGAAAGCAGACGCAGCGGCTCGCGCCGGAAGACTGCAAAGGCTTAACGTTACCCAGAGTCAATAGGGTTAATGCTAAAAGTCAAATGATGGCTGTAAGCAAAAGAGCACTGCTGCACCAAGTGTATTTTAAAGAATTTGTTTAGTCCACAAATGTAATAAAGAAGTGCCTAGTAAAAGTTCAAATGAAGTTTATCTTATACAGTAAAATAAACCTCTGCAGAAAGTGTGACACACAGGCTCGCTGTACACATCTCCAGGGACATCCATCCAATAAAAACACAATGAAAACAGCAGAACAGCAGCTGCTGTTTGTCTACTAAAATAAAACGCTTCAACGGAATAAAACTATCCATCAAATCCTAATAAAATCGAATAAACCCCACCCAACAAATGTTTATAACACTTGATGACATGAGGAGGGAAATCTTTTTTGTCCTTTCAAGAATTATTGCTGAGTGATTTTGACATTTAGGTGATATTTCTAAATGAATACGCATGGCAGCCATGCATGTGTGGAAGCTAAAGTGGCCTTACAAAAACTGAGCCAATCCTATTATTCCTCTATGAAAGACAGGCTAAACAAATCCCATAAATTTAATCAAACGATTACATTTATGCCACCCGAACCAGGGAGCATCCTTCTGTCAAGCTGCCACATGCTATTCACAAAGCAAAATCTTACAAGCAAATGAAATACGCAACATAAGGCAAACACGGAGAACGACAGGCAGCTGAACCGAGGGGACACCGGGGACGGTAACTGTTCGAAACACCGTCAAAAATCCTCTGTGGGCTGTGTAATGTATGCTAACCAGTGTTTATCCTGCAGGTACAGATGCTTGACGTGGTTGTGGAGTCATGTTTGCGGCAGAGCCAGAGAACGGCAGGGTAAGCCAGCTTATCACTATGCTGGTACAGCCTGATAACAGTCCAGCACAGCGGGGGGGCTTCATTGAGTTGTGCTAAGAGCCAATCTGGGCGCTAAAGGCATTCTGAAAAATTCTACTGACAAAAGATAATGCATCATCTAGGACCGTCAAGTCAGATCATACTGAGCCACCTAATTGACATGAGTGCTTTATAGCTGCAGTGGGGGAAAAAACTCCACTGAGATGTTTGTATTGTTTTGCTTTGCTAGCCTCTTGGCAAGTAAGCTAGCAGCAATTGTGCAAGAATTGAGTAATACTGTAAAAAAACAGCTTATACATCACCAGCATACTAGCCATAAAACTAGCCTGATGTATTAAAAATAAAATAGCGAGTTAAAGCTAGAAACTCTGCTAAAAAGTAGAAGAGGCTGCTTTTTAGCAGTAGCAGAGGCTATGATTATATAATCAGAATGTGTAGTAATATATTTACTTAGGCAGAAAGTGTCAAAACACTGACTTCAATTGGCTTTGCTTACTTACTCAAACCCAGAACACATCTTTAAAAACAGCATAAGATTTATGAAACTTTAATGACATTTGTGAAAACACACAAAGGGAGAATTTGAACGCTGTTTTGGCACTAGGACAATCTAAGAACTAGACACTAAAAAATATGGACTAAAATATTTCATACTGAATACGGATTTTTGCAAAACACGGCTTGTCCCATCTTGTTAAAATGAACTCGGCCTTGTTTATCATCACCTATGCGGAACACGTCGGAGAAGTTTTCCCATTACATTCACCAGAGTTTTTTAGGAAATCATTTTCTCAACTTTTTAATTATATTTCGAGCTCCTCTTTATGTGAGAACTAATTGCAGGCCAAACAAGTTTTATCTGTAGGGCTTTCCTTTGTACTCCCCTCACATATAACTAATAGCTACTGCACGTTTTTCCTTCATGCTGCAACTTTATCTGACAATTCTGAAAAACACTAGTGGAAAAAAAGAAGAAAAAAAAGAAAGCAACATTGGAAATCCTTGGGCTTTATGGCAACATATCAGTTTTGGGAACTGGGCACAAGCTAAACTAAAAAGCTTTTTGACTAAAACAACTCCTAAGTGACGTTTTTCACAGTGGTTCACCTCGCCGTAAAACCCTCTCTCGCTGTGCACCGGGGTGTCCAGATCGACGCTCCTCTTCTTTCGTCCTCGCGCTGCACGGTGACGGCGTCTACGGCCGCCGTATGCGGGGAAGACAACGGAGCGGAACAGTGAACCGCTTCCCTGCGGCTGGTCAGCTTTAGAGGTTTAAAGTCCCACGCGGCAGTGAGAGTGAGAGTTGTGTCAGTGAGGTCTGAGTTCGGGATTTCGGTTACTTGTTCCTCGGCTTCCCGTCACTCAAGAGCAAACGTAAGAGCCAGAAGATTATTATGAGAGACTGTTGGAACAGCTCAAATGAGTGCAACTCCTATGTATAATGATCTGCAGGTTTGTGGCAGAGTTAGATCCCCACCAGCCCTTAAATGAGAGAATAACTGCACCTATAGGGTGAGGTGACCTATTCTCAGCCGCCAAGGCTGGTGTGACTGTAGCAGAACCATGTGGAGAAAAAATGAGCCCAGACATTTTTTTTCCCCAGACTAAAGGTAATGAAAGTCCACTGCGCTCCACTCGTTAGGGGGTAGAGGTACAGTGCAAATTAAGTTTTGATTGAGGTTAGGGTTAGTAATTGACTAGCAGAGGGTTTATATAAATGGCAGTCCAGGTGAACCTGCTCTGCAGGAACACCTTCCGAGGCCAACGCGCCCAGGCGATGACGTTTGCCACGTGTCCTCTTGCACCCGATTCAACTATAAAACCAGCTTAAAGGCGCGGCTGGATCGCAACAGAAAATATTTAACCGAAAATCGACTGTGGCTACAGTCCAGCAGCAAACCACGTTTTGAGGGTCGAGGAGCGCGAGTTAAATGTGATTTCATTTCATGGTCGAAATAAATGCGATTCCAGAGACAAGCGACCCCAAAATAAAATTTGTTTGTGTAAGGCGGCCGGAGTCAGACCCACGACCTCGATTTGGGATGAGTAGAATATTACTCATCTAAAGTATTTACAACAAAAACATGCATTTGCTAGTTAATTTTTATTCATTTACATTTACCAAAGAATTTGAAATTAATTTAATTGAATTTCCTTTTGGGATCAATACAGAATTTTTGAATGCGAGTTTAAGTTGATGTTTGGATTTTTATTAATAAGAATGGAAATAAACATCCAAAATATGAATCTGTGCAGCATTCAATCAATCTAAACATGAGCTTCACCTTTTGTGGGGATTAATGAAATATATTTTCTCTTCAGATGGATTTGTAGCGATCCAATCCAGAAAAACAACGTAATATTCATCACAGCGATCTAGAAAAAACCCCAATAAGAATGAGGTTTAGAAATATTTGAGTTGCAGCTCAGTGGAACGGTATGAGCAAACAATGCAGAGCTATAGCTTCCACAGTGCAGCCTTGCCTTATGGTTTGCTCACTGACACTAATTCATTTTTTATACAGCTGGAGATCCTGAAAAAAAAAATCCAATCACTTTTTGCCTTAAGGTCCTAACTTTCCACCACTCAAACAACTGGAGAGTTTCCCTGTGACAATTTTATAACTTTTTTTTTTCCCCAAAGAGATGTTTCAGCCCCCCCTGTCCACCCCCCAAATCCCTTTACCTGCACGTGACTGATCACCAACGCTGAACGATCAGTTCTTTTAATCTCTTTATAAAGGATTGCGGCAGTAGGTTTTCCACATAAATCTAACTGAACCGAGCCGTTGTCGGACCATTTCCTCTCACGGCGTCGGACAAGAGGAGAGATAAAAAAAAAACCGAAACACCCCCTGGCTTTCTCGAGGAAGTCGTTCAGTCAGTCGTATCTCTTACGAAGCTGTTTTTCTGACTGTCTAAAGAAGTCAAATTGTTAATGATTGTGTTTTTCTCTCAAAGTACAAATGTCCAGCTGTTGGATGGAGCGGCTAGGTGTGACAATGACACTGTGACGAGAACAAACAGGTGAAGTTTGGAGACCAGACATTGGCTGCATCGTCAACAAGGGAAGCCAGAGCTGGCTCATTTAGCGCAGACCTTCCTTTTGAACGTTATGCCATCGATTTGTGGTCTCTAAAGCTCGATCACTCTGCGTGAGAGCAGATCAATGGACAGGCGTAACATGTACTCCAAGTACCCGATGTCCAGCAGGTCTAATGATGCTCGGCCGAGCGAGTTAATCGATGGTTGAAACCTGCAGCCAAGCGACGCTACCCCTGATGTGAAGGCAGACTAAGCAAGCAGGATCACACCAGGGCCCTGAAGGCAGTGAATTTACAGCAGAGATGAAAAAACTGACTTGTCATTTCTAATTTACATGAACATTTTTAAAAAATATATCCAATGGAAGGACTATAAAACAGCTGTGACACCAAATTGGCTTGTTTTTACACCAGGGTTCACTAAACGCTGGGACTTCTCTGGGTACTGGATCTCCTCTGTTTACTGTTTCCTACCGCCATCTAGTGTTCATATCTGGGAGCACAACTCAGAAGCTGCACAACAGTGTCATCTTTTAAAATGCTTAATCTAAAATATTAATAACAATAATAATAATAAACAAACAAACAAAGAATAAGAAATTGATTGATCAAATGCTTGAAAGGCACAACAAAACACATGAAACCTTCAACTTTTCCCTCCTTAGAGATCAGATTTATGAATTTTATGTGTTTTTGGGGATGTATGTTCTGCATGATCAGACTTTGCTTTCCCAGTACTGATGGTGATTAGGCTGGAACTATTATTGAGCTATTATTTTGATTGTTTTGATGATTAGTCTGATTTTAGAAACTGGCACATCCTGCAATCTTTTCATCATACCACCTAACTTTAATACGATATCAGAAGTATAGTAGAAAATGTAAATAAACTAAGGACATTAAGAAAATATTCAACAGCAGCATTCCGTTAGCGTGCGCGTCATTGTTTGGAAAAGCTCAGCTCTTTCTGCTTGGGCTAAAATCAATACGTCGGGCCGATCTGTTGATTTTTGGGGCATTTTTATTTTTTGATTAACCAATTAATAAATGTACATGCTGGGAGGTAGCGGTCACTTAACCCTCTGACCATTTTTGAGGAAAATTTGCAATAAACTCACAATTATGTACTAGAATGAAACAAATTGTCAATTTCTGGTAATTGCGAAAGACTTAATGCTGAAAAAGGTACAGTAAGCCACTGTAGAGACATAGCTGTACTTTATTCATAAAATCACCCTCTAATCTCATCGATCTATAGATGCATTTCTTTCAGGACAAGGCAAATGTTTCGAATCCCGTCCCACAGACTGCTTACGCTGAAACTTTGTGTAGTTCAAAGCATGTCAAAAGCTAAGCTTACAAAAAACAAACACAAGTTTGGAGAAAGAACGTGCGTCACATTCACCTAGCGGACCACGACAAAATAAACATGCAGCAGAGACTACAGTCTACTTTTGTGTTTCTGCATCAAATTCTATTGAAAAACCATGTGAAATACTGACATGAACAGAGCATGCAAATGCCATACAACTGGTTCAAGGATGATTTCACTGCAACGAAGGCGAACACCGCAACATGCAGTGACGCAGCAGTGACCCAGCAGCGGCGGCGGTGGACATGCGCGAGCAACTTCCACTGTCCAAAGCCGGAAACTGCGACGACGTGTCAGGGCCATTGTGGATAGGAAGAAAAACAAAAGTAAGGAGTAAATTTCCAGCAAGAAATCTCCCAGATTTTCAACAAAAAAAAGTGGAAATTTCTAAGTTTGAACAGTCGCAAATGTTCAACTTTTGAAATCCTAATAGTTCCCAAAAAGTCGAACATTTTCAACGGGTTTGTTTTTCCCCCTCTGAGATTTTCTCTACTTTTCTAGAAAACTTCAGAGGTTAATCTCACAATTTGTGAGTTCTTTTGGCAGAAATGTATTCTATGTTTTTTGTTTTTTTATCTACAATGGCCATAATTCGCCGTCGTAGGAAACGGACGCAACTCCAAGCAGGCAAGAGAGTTGTTGTTAGTTGAGGGGAAGGGGAGCGGTGAGTGTTAGCTGGGTTGGCGTCATGCATGAGAAACATGGAGGTGGAGGAGTGGGGGTGGCGGGTGGAGACAGAGCGGAGGTGGATGAACTACAACGGACGTTTCAAAGTACGTACCCAGAAAGAGCCTCTTAGGGATTCTGACCTCCTCGTCCTTACTGTCTGTCGCTACGGGCGGGGGGCGAAACGGAAAGAGAGGGACAAGAAGAAGAAACAGCTTGGTTTTCTGCTTGGTCTTTACATCAACACTAACAGATGACCGGCGGAGCTCCCGGCCGCTCGACTGCGTTTTAGCCCTGAGCGAGTGGGGGCCGATCCGGATGCAATGCTGTTGCGTTTTTGGTCGTTGACGCTCAATTTCACAAAGCAAAGATAAAACGTCTGCGGTTTTGTCTTGTTTCATTCAAACGAAAACGCAACACCCTGTTATTATTTGCAGCCTAACCAATCGGCCAATCGGGCCAGCCTTTCCTTCTTTTATTGCTATTTTTTAAGACATTATGGCAATGCCGTAAACTCAATGCAGTCGGTCTTGCATGCAAATTTGACTTGAGATTTTATCAGTTTTTTTTTGTTTGTTTTTTTAACTGTAACTTTCGGGAATTAAAAAGAACAAGTAGCACTAATTATAGTGACGATGTGTTAGAGAAAAAAAAATGCAACATTATTATTTTTTTTTCTTTAAATCAGAACTTGTTGGAAAAAAAAAAAAAAGAGAACCCCTTACTTAATTTTTTGTATTTTGTGTTTCAGAATGTAATAAATTCATCATGTCTTTTCCACATTCTAAAGATATTTAAATAAAACCTCACAAGTATAAATCCAACAAACATGCCACATTTTCGCTATTTTTAAAGCAAATATGAGGGACCAACAGAAAAGCAGTGGCTTGGACACCCTTGTTGCTTTAAGAGGATTTAAGAAAGACAGAAGCCAAACAATGCCTGCAACATTAGTGCTGAACTGGTTCTCCAAGTACATAACCATGTGAATCCTGTGTACATACAGGGTGAAGATGAGTGTTCCTAATTTATGACCAATGTCTTTTTCTAATTATACAGGATATCATTGAACCAGTCTAGATCAGTAGTAGGGGTCAGCGACACCCATGGAGTCAGAAATAAGCAAGTCTGTTGGCGTTCAAGTACAGAAATGAAGCTAGACACTAAGCACATTTTAGAAATGTTGGAAAGGACGCAGCAATCCGACAACGTCCAAAAGCGACCGAGTCTGGCAAAAAGCCTCAGACTGAGCAGAAGGTTCGACATAGCTTCCGCCGTCGTTTTGTCGGAGCACGTTGAGCTACTTTTTGCCGCCGACTGAAGGACGACGACACCCACTGGAGCTGTTGATGAACTCTGACGTAAAATCGCCCGAACTGTGTAGAGCAGAGCTGAGTCCAGCAAGACCGCTAGGTGCTCGCAGGAAAGGACCCGACGTCGGAGAAATCAACTGGAACACATACTGGAGTGAAGAACAAAGATCTGTCTCTAGAGGATTATAGGTAAAAAAAAAAATTGCGATTCCTCAAGGATGACTTTAGTTACCAACCAGGTGCTACTGATTACAACACTTGATCTATTGAACAAGTGTGACTCCCTGCATGGAAGCAATAGTTTTGGCAGTCTGATGGTCTGAACCATAAGGAAAGTCTTTATGAAATAAAATATGTTTAATTTTATGCACAGGCCGTTTACATATGGTATTTCGGGTTCATCTGAACCACACTGAGTAGACGGTACCATTTGCCTGTCGGTGTAATGGACCCAACTTGAAGAAACTAACTGGAACACACGATGAAGTTGGAGGGATTGATAAAAAAAAAAATCTAGAAGTTTCTCGGCAAAAACCGACAAGGCTGTCAAATGTGTAAAATACACGGTTAGATGTCGTCAGAAACAGTTTATCTGAACTTGTGTCGGAACAAATAGGCTCAGAAATGTGACCTTTTAACAGACAGACATCACACTAAGACCAAGATTGTTAAAAAGGCCTTTGTCATGGCATTCAGCTAATGTATCGTTTCATCCTGCAATTGTAAATCATATCCAGATGCAATGCTTATCGCTGTGAAGCTGTTCTGATAAGCTGCCCGTTTATAACTGATCTGAAGTGATTTTGGTTCTAGAAGAGCAGAATAACGGCGTCACTTTCAAGATTTTCTAATGGTGGCCGTATGTCCAAGATCTTTAAGTTGTGTGTGTCACCTTTTGAAAGTAAGCTAAAAGTAAGGTGACATTACTAGAAGACACATAATCACATGAGAGGCTGAATGTAAATAAGTGGCAGTTCTTATCAGACAAACTCAAGGCGGTTCCTAGGATCTCCTGTTACAACTGGGAGATTTATGGCCTTTTATCTCTAATCTATATTTACAAGAAAAAAGAAAGAGCAGCTACAGTTGTTTTGTCACCAAGTCATTTTTTTACTTCAAGATGTGTAACAAAAGCTTTCGATTCCCTTTGAACTTTCCCACATTTTGTTGCCTTAAAACCACAAATCTAAGGGAGCATTTCTATGACCTTAATGGTAGAGTGTGAAGAAACGCCGAACATCGGACCGAACACTAGTGTGGCGATGCTTTTCTTGAGCAGAAATAGTGAAGTTGATCACTGAATTTAGGGACTATTGTTATTAGGAAAAAAAAATCAACACAAGAAGAACTGAAGACTCTGGAATTTGTGATTGAAAAGGAGCAAAATATGAAATTCTGTTTTCTATTCGTCCTGAGGAACTGTCTACGACAGAGTAATGGGACAATTGTAGACAAGGGGAGAGGGGGGAGTACATTTTCACCAAGAAAACTCAGAAACCTGGATTAATCTCAGAAATTTTCTAGGAAATTCTTGGAAATTTCTGAGTTTCAAGAGTCAACAAATTGTTAGAAAAAAAACATTGAAATTTTGAGATTATTCTAAAAAAAATTTCAGAATTTCTTTTTTTTTCACATTTTCAACCTTTGAAACTCAGAATATTTCCCAAATTCAAAAATGTTTGACTTCTGAACCTCAGAAATTCCTATTCTCTCTTCAAGAAAATGTTGGCTTTTTTTTTTCTGGCAATTTTTTTACTTTTCAAGCTCTGAGTTTTGTTTTGTTTTTTTCTATGTACAGTGTCTCCAATAAGCAGTCATAACTTTCTTCTATAGCACAACATGGAGGATTTGTTGGAGAACTTTAATAGCACCCAGTTTAATGCTTGGCATTGAGGTTTGTTGTAAAGTTTTGTTTCTTCTCTGAATGCCAATAATCCATTTGAAGAGCCCTCTCTTTGGGTTCCAGGTTCTTTCTCTCTCACACACACAGTATTTGAGTTATCTAAATGCCTCTGACCTAAGAAGGAGCGCCTCTTGGTGCTGAGTTCGGCGGCCATGCGGACGTTGGTGCACAGGTTGAGCATGACCAGCATGGTGCAGATCATGATGATGCTCTGCCACAGCAGCGGCATCTCGTAATAGCGGCCGAATCTGGAAAGGAAAAATGGAGAAGAGAAGATGAAGCACACAGTGGACTAAATTTGTCTCTTGCATTTTGTCACATTACATCCTCGGATTTCTGTGTATTGTTTTAGGGTATTGTATGATCAACTGGATTGAGGTGTAGTCTTTGACTGGGCCATTCTAGTACAGATGTATGACTTGATCTAAACAGTTCCCCTTGTATGGGGATGCCTGGTGTTCTGTCTGCTCTTTTCAGATTTTGCACTAAACATAAAAGCCTTTCACACTTTTCAGATTTTGAATTAAGCATAAATGCAGGCCACACTTCTCAGATTTTGGGATGAACATAAATGCAGGCCACACTTTTCAGATTTTGGGATAGACATAAATACGTGAAATTAAATAATTAAAAATTAAAAACCATTCAAACTTTTGTTTGAAACTAGAAAAATACACACACGTGTATATATATCTTTCTATTTGATCTTGAAGTTTTGAGAGTAGAAAAAAAAGGTTCAAAAACATGACCACCCAGCCGAACCTGAACAGGATCCTCAGGATGTTGGCCACCAGCAGCACCAGGCACACGTAGGTGGAGAATCCCTCCGCGTTCTGGCTCCGGCGGATGTCTCTGTACTGCGGGATGTAGGGCACCACCCCGCCGAACATGATAGCACCCGCGGCGACCCACGACACCAGCGACCTGAACACGGACACGACATGCTGGAACACTTCGTCCTCCATATTCAGCTGTGACTCTGAAGTGAAGCCAGCCGGCTGGCGGAGCTCCTGGGGTCTGACGGTTGTTGTTGTTGTCGGTGGTGGTGATGGTGATGGCGATGCCTCGGAGTGTGCGCGAGTAGTAACATCCGTGTTGCGGTTGCTCTTTCGCGCAGGACGTGCAAACAATGGAACCTCTACCGCCACGACATCGATACGATAAACCGGAAGGTTGTTCACAGCGTTGGAAATCAGCGAGGATCTGATTAGCGGAGTGATTTGTTGTCGTGTTGATGCTAGCAAGAGGTTAGTGAGAGTTACGGAATTTAAATAATTATGATGATTACGCCGAAGTTTTTAAAACTCAGCGAAATAACCTTAAAAACTGACAACAACAAAAAAGATAGAAGAGTACAGCGTTGACACAGCAACCGTTCCTTCGCTGTGCAGCGACAACCGGTTCGTCAGTTTATTCCTTCTTTCCGCACTTCCTGAAACGTCACAAACTCGAACGAAGATGGTGAAACTTCGTCAAGATGCTTCACCCGTCAAATTGACGACGCGCCTTTCTGGCTGTGATAAGAAAAATAACTTCTGTCATCATAAAAATGCTGGAAAAGGTCTTCTTTGTTTTTATTTGCGATTGGCAAAAAATAAAAAATAAATAAAATAAACAAACAAAAAACACGTTAAGTTAGTATTACCATGGAAGAAAATGTCGCCTATGTTTTGTGTTTTCCTTCACTGTGTTTCTATCTTCTGTGTAAAAGTCCTTAAAGTCATGGTGAGTCTTGAAGCTAAGAAATTTTTCAACATTTTTGTAGAACATAATTTAGTGGTTTTCTGCCCCAAAAGCGTGCTTTTAGTTTTTCATTATTATCTTTTATGTGTTGTTTTTATTCTTTTTCTTTATGGTTTTTCCCCCATGCCTCTAATTTCTTATCTGTATTTGAATACTTATTTACATTGCTGCCTTGTTGTTCCATGAAATCCTTCAGCAAAGAAAAGAACATACGAAAAAAGAAATTCTTATAATAATGTCGTACCTTTCTTAGGCTAGATTTGCCCCCACTTTGGGGAAATTCAAGTATACAGCAAGGGCAAATTTATCACAACAGGTTTTTTCAAAACAGCACCAGATAGTGTATGCTTCTTTTGAAACAGGTCATTTCCCACAGGTCCTGAAAACATATATTTCTTAAAAACAGATTTCTGTTTATTTTAATAAATAATAGTAATAACAAAAAAAATGGTTAAATGTTGATGGTGTTACTTATAGGCACAGATTTTGACAGCAAGGAGACCAAATATTTAGGTAGGGCTCCTGACTTCACCCTGGGTCTCCTGAAACTTTTCGTGCTGCTCTGCAGCAGAGCCAGAAATATTTTATTGAAGAGCATGTAACGCAGAGGTCATGTCAATAATTCATCTTTCAGAGCTTATTTTAGTACCTTTGTAGTTCTACATCATATCATGTCGCCTCGGTTTATCCTCAGCGCTCCGGTATGCTTCCAGTGCTCTTTTCTATTTTAGGTTCTCATTATAAATTCATTCCATTGAGCAACGGAGACGAAAGACGCGCAAAGTCTGGATTATGGCGCTTTGTGGGATTTAACAAGAAATTACATAACCCTGTGTGCAGTCTGTTCACTGCATTTGATCTGTGAGAATAAGAAGGGCAAAGTCTTACATAAAAACCAAAGTGACAGAGAGGAGAAGTGTTTACAGCTCTGACGAATCAAGATATAAATAAATTAAAAAAAATAAAATAATTTTTAAAAAAAAGCCCCCATGACCTGACCTATCTCACTGAACCAGTTCACAAACAGTTAATAAAATGCCTTTTTTTTTGGTCCCCCATGTACACAAATCACTGTGGATGTCAAAGTCAAACCAGGAAAAACTCAAACTATGTGAAACAGGAAATGAGAGAACATCTAACTTCAAAATAAAGGCGAAAAAAAATGATTATTTGTTCAAATGACTATTTGTAAACTTTGCAGAGCGTTTTGATAGTCTGGAGATTTTTTTTTTTTTTTTTAAAAAAAACACTGTATTCTAAAACTTTTTAGAACCCCATTCAACTTCGCAGACATTATAAAAGTAGAAACATAAGACATTTGTCTTATACTGTTTTCTTTATCATCTCATCTCATTTTCCTCCTCACAAATGGCTGTTTTTTATTTCTGAAATGGCTACCAGCTTCTAAAGAGCTAGTAGTCTTTAGCACGAGCTCTATTGTAGTCTAGTAATAATAGTGGTAGCTTTCCTTCCTGTTGTCTTATATAATATTAGATCCTTGAGCAAACGCTTTAAATAAGGGAGCAGCTTTTATTTTGAAGTAGTAACTGCATAAAACGGAAGTCGGAGTTTTCGTCGCTCCAGCTGCTGTGCCGCAAAGTTAAGGGAGCCTCTGCCAGCCTCACAGAGGGGGAAACCCATTTCTAGCGTCGTGCTAACCTCTCCGTTTAGCTGAATACTTGCACAGCGACTCTTTTGGAATATATTTCAGTTGAGCAAAAACGCGACTGTGCGACTTGGAGAAAATAAAATGTCCAAAACAGACTGTAGAGCCGCACAAGACATGACAGAGGCGGTAAGTTTTGCTCACCGGAACTCACAAATATTCTGAAAACGTTCCTAAACTTCAGCTTCAGTTAAACGTGTTTAAGTTCATATTTCAAGGGCAGTTTTTTTCTTCTTCTTCTCCTGTCTCTTCAGATGGAAACTACGATGCAGCGACTTCAGGAGAGGTTTCTGGCTATATCTGAACAGCTGGAGTCAAAAAATATCCTTCTTGTCCCCCCCTTGTGTTTTTCTTCTTTAAAGTTTTGGTGTCACATCTTGTTTTTGTCACTAAGCAGGAACACTGGAAATGATCTAATGAAGGACGTGTGTCGGCAAGAAAGTTCCATGACCACCAGAGGGCAGTCACACCTAAAAAAACAACAACAAACAAACAAAAAAAGTCATTCTTTTTGCCATTTTGACCAGAAAATATTTGAAAGCAGTCATTGTTTTAAATCATTAGCATGTGCATCTGTAGGAAAGATGCATGTTTGTGTTGGGCGCGTAAAGAAGCTTGCTAAATACGGCAGTGAGTTGTTCTGGGACTTGGTGTTTGTGCCAACCTCATTCTCTGATTTGCAACCCGTTATCGCGGAAGAATGGGGTGGCATCCCACAGCAGTGTTTGACCAGCGTAAAGGAAATAAACAGGATTTTCAGTGGTGTAAGCTGTGATGCCAAGAAGTGTGGCTTTGTTAAAAAATAGTTTAACTTTTCAAGCTAAGATGATGTAGACGATCTAATAAGGATGGCGCATTAGCTTTTTTTTCTGTTACATTTTATTTCCATTTTAGAACAGGTCCATAAATATAGATGCACTTTGTGGTGAAAACAGCTGAAGTGGAAAGTAGATGTGAGGAGCCAGGCTGACAGAACCTTTGCAACATTTATACTCTATGCCGTTCGTCCGCCCTGAAGTGCATATTCTGCAAGACTCTAGAGGGAAAATATTTCTCTCTGCAAAAATGCACCAAGAAGGGCTTTTTGCTCGTCCGCCATGTCTTTCTTCACTGAACTCTCCATGTAGTTATGACATTTTAGAGGTGGGCAGCTTAGGGAAATTTTGTCGCGCAGAAGGACGTGGTTGCTGAAATGCCGTAACTTGACCTCGTGGTGCCGCAGAGACCTCGCAGACGAGTCCAGCATAAACCAGACAGAACTCGGCTCTTTAACAATGGTGCGTGGAACACTCACCCGAAGCAAAACGGGGGTTGTTCCTGCAATTGTGCGTCAACTTCCATCTGTTTCCTAAGAATTGAGAATGAACTGAGACAACGTTTTGGTGTGGCCATGACCAACCACAAGAGATAAACAAGGCTTGACAGCACTGTTCGGAGGAAACCGGGTGTAATTTTTGATTGATGAACTCCCAAAAAACTTCTGATACTAGTTACAAACTACTATGTCTGTAACTAATGTAGGTACAAACCTTTATTATGGGTAATTATTTCTCAAATCATGTCATTAAAGTCTTTCTGATTGAATTCTCTTGAGAACTGATTTGTTGTAACATTCAGCTGATAAAGCTTTGCAGTGGTCTTTAACTCTTACACTGGATCAGATGGGAACTCGCATCGACGACCTGGAGAAGAACGTAGCTGAGCTGATGACGCAGGCTGGCATGGAGGACAAGGCCAGTCCAAAGTGACTCTAGTCGGGCTGGATTTTTAAAGTCACTGCTGTGCTGGAAGGTGAACCCCTGTTCCTAGGTTTTCTTCCAGGCTGGTTTTCAACCATCTTCCAGTGGTTCCGATTGAACTCTGCCAACTTCCATATCCCCGAAGAAGAAAAGCATCCCCACATTCCACGACGTGCCACAGTGGGGACGACATTTGTTTTTCACCCTACAGTGTTTTGATTATAGGTCAGAAAGTTTTAGTTTGTTCTCATCTGACCGGAACACATGACCTTGTTCCTGATGCTTGCTGCGTTTCCTTGCGTAGCCTTTTACAAACTTCGACCATTTTACTGGTGATGTTCAAGGTCCTGAATGAGGCTCTTAGATCACCCCATGTGACTTGACCTGTTTCAAGCCTCCTTTAAATTTGAGCCAGATACACCATTGGTTACTTTTTAGGCACTTCCACACTGTCATCTCCTGTTTTCAAAGGCAGTCCAAGCAGATTGCAGTTAAATACGAAACCAAAGAACATTGTGGAGATTTATCAGTCAGTAGTTCACAATGCACCGAAGCGAGCTGTTATGGCATCAAATCTATATGTGTTAGACTAACCAAAAGAATATATTGTTCTGTATATGTTTATGTACCAAGGTTTTCAACAGTGTGTCGTTACTGTTCCAACTTCTTCTAGATGAAGTTAGGAGATTCATCAGCTTCAATCCTCTTAATCCAACCTCCAGTAACATTGGTGCTTTTCATCAGTCCCACTTTGAATGAACTTTCATTAAAAGGGCTTTTGTTTTCACTGCTTCCACTATATATTTCAAGATATGTTGAAATATATATATTGCTACATCATTTTCTTTACTAAGTGAAATAAAGTTTATACGACACTTTTTTGGAGTCTAAAATGTTGATTGGGTTCCTGGTAGGACTAAACCAAACATTCAGCACATGAAGTTTAGTCTATAAGCGATGGGAAGACTTTAAAATCAAAACAATTAAGTGCCCAAGTGAATGGATGGCTTCTTAGAGTGCAACACTTCCCTCTAGTGGTCGCATCTTGTCACTACAGGTTTGACTCTGACCATGGTGCTGAAGTCAGCACCATGGTATGACTTCCAGACAACTAAATGTTCTAGTTTCTTCCTAGAACATTTTGGAAGAAACTTATAGGGTGCCTGCCACAGTGTGCCCGTCGGTTGGAACCCAGCGTTCTGATGCTAATAATTAGCATCAATGCTAAAGTGAGCTTAATGTACTCAATAGCATGAGGAGAGTTACAAGCATGTTGAGCAACATGGACCGTTCAGTATGTTTAAAATCAGTGTATCGGCTGAAATAAGCCAAAATGCTAATGTTAGCCTAAATGCTGCCAGTGGAGTGGGGTATAACTAGCATGTTGTCTTACATTGACTTCCTCCCTTCAAAAAACTTATTCCAGTGAAAAGGCTACTGCTAATGTTTGTGCTAATGCTAATGCACTGCCTTCTGATTTTCACTATTGCTAAAGTAAAAATCAGACGTTCACTTCATGGCACTTGGTTGCCGGAAGTTGCTCTGCAAAGGCATTTCCATGCTCTCCTGTGCATTGCTGTGGCGGGCCCCGATTAAAAGCTTTATGTTGGAAAAAATGAAGACACCTATAACTTATTTTGAAGATAAGTGTTATCGATACTTTTCTGTTTTCCATGTGATGTGAAAAGAAAGTAGGAACAATAATACAAAAAATAAATGAATTTTTTTCGTTGGTGCAGATGCGTCATTAGTCCTCTAGATGGCACTATTTATCAAACTTTTATTCCTGCTCTCTGACTGGCTTTCTATCACCTGTAAGGAATATTCTAACGTGACAGAGTAGCAGTGAAAGACACACAACACGCACACGCGCACACACACGCACAGCAGCGTTGGCTTCGTGTTTGCTTCAGTCTGCGTGGCCGCACCGCGTGAGCTGAGCTCTGTGCGCTCCGGCCCACTTCAAATACCACCTGGCCCCACTGTGATGCCCGGGCCAAGCCAAAAGAGCACGGACGCCGCTGACCGTGTTGCTATGGCAACCAGCAACAGAGTACCGGCGCACCCACAGCCACGTGTGTCTTCGCCGGGTTGGCAAAACGCAGACACGCGGGTGGGGTGAGAGAGAGGATGATGATGGTGATGATGATGATGATGATGCTGAACGGCGCACGAGGCGCCGTTCCAGCGTTACGTGATGCTTCGTTAGGAGTCAGGACGGTAAATGAGAGAGTTCACGCACGCGCGCGCACACACACTCCCCTCGCCGTGGAGTGATGCGTGGGCGCGTGGAGAGCCGTGGCCGGTGGCGAGGTGAGCCAGAGAGGTTCAGCTCTGCGGCCCACGTTGGGGTGCAAAGCTGAGTGTTTTAGAGGCTTGTCTGCATCCACTGGGACTCCGCACTGGATCGGGGGCGGCGGTGAGGAGGAACCTCACCGGTGGGCGGGTGGAGGACCCACTTCTCCAACCTCCCCCACTCCACCCTCTCCTCCATCCTGATGCTTTGACACACTTCACTTTAAGGGTGAAACACAAGCAAAATGCCAAGACTGCAAAGTGGCTTCTCCAGCTCAGTGGTAGACACCTGTACATGTGTGGGATTTGCTTTTAAGGAGCAGTGTTGTGTGTTTTCCACACATAGTGCCATTTTACAGCACAGTCAAGTCACTTTCACTTGTTGAGAAAATGTCGCATAAACCAAATATGTCTTTTCTAGAAATTTCACTGTGTCATTGAACACCTTGAGATTGGGCCTCTGTCTCTTTGAGAAACTCACGCTCTTTCTGAAAAGGTACCTTCATTCAGTCGATCAATCAAGTTTATTTCCACAGCACATTTCAGCAGCGAGGCAGTTCAACTTGCTTTACGTCATTAAAGCTCTGCACAAAAAAGAACAAAAATCATAAATTGAAACATTACATTTTTCCAAGTGCCGACATTACACATCAAAATGTTGCTTAGTGTTTAATTCACAAGCAACTCTATAGACAGTCTGGATTTTAAGGCACTCAGTGTTTTGCAGTTTTTCTGAAGTTTGCTCCAGATTTGTGGTGCACAGAAGCTGAACGCTGCTTCTCCAACGTTTGGTTCTGGTTCTGGGGGATGCAGAGCAGAACCTGTAATGTATTGTGGTGCCAAGCTGTGATTTATAAACTAACAATAGTATCTTAAACTCTATTCTCTGAGGTACAGGGTCCCAACGGAAAGACTTTAGATATCACAGCATTGCTCCTCTCTTAACCCTTTTGCAACATTTTTACAGCTTAGCACTGAGAAGCAGCTCCTACAATGAGCTCAGCAGATCTACAGTCTGAAGGAACTGAGTGGAGGAATCGGGAGAAAATCTGGACCGCAAGCATATGTGGTGGATTTGATAGACATTTTTAGGGCAACATAGTTTATCCCAATGACTCTTTTAAGACACTTGGAATTAGTTACAACAACTTTTAATCTCCTTTTGGCAAAAAAAGAAAAAAAAGAAGTATTTCTCAAACTGAATTGTACTGAAGTGAAATTTGGTTTGGATAGGCTCCCAGTTGTACCTCCGACTGCAAGTGTGGTCCAGTGATTGCACGCTGTCACGCCGCATCTTCACGGCACCGCTCTCCAAGTCCAGACGAGCAAATGGACGTGAGTCTGTTTCCATCGGCCATGACGTTAGTGTCGGCTCTGTCACGGATTTTGTTTACAGGTTTCGTTTCCCGGCCTGTCCTCCGTATTTCATCGAGGAGGAGGTGGCTGAGCTGACGTCAGCGTTAGACAACACCTCTCATCGTCTGAATGAGGACGTGAGGGAGCGAGAAGAGGCTTTGTGCAAAAAAAGTAGGATTCTGTCGAATGTCACAGCAGACTTCACGCATCTCAGCCTGGATAGTCCTTTTCTCACCGCAAGACCTGAACTCCACAGACGAACAGGAGACTGCAAAACAAAATTCAAAATAAAGAAAAACCCTAGACTAGAAAGGTCCCACGAGAACTGGTGGGTAAAAATAGACGTGAGGCCTTTGTTATGCAACAAAACAAGAAAAAACGAGAGTGGGCACACACACAGTCACGCAAACACGCGCATACAGGAGACACCTGTGTGCTGCCTACGGCCTGCACCTCTTTGATTCCTGGTGGGCTTTAATCTGAGGTGAGCTCCGGCCCACCTTTGAAGTGAAAATTTGTGTCACTTTCGCCTCTCCACCTCAATAACTCACCCTGCAACCACACACGCGTGTACACTCGCCACAAAACACCACTGACTACCTGTTAGCTTTGCAGTAGTAATTCCAACTCTCCTCAGAACCAAACTCATCCATAAAATCCGTTCTACTTTACAGTGCCAGAGGCAAGCCGGGGCCTAAATTTATCCCAGCAGCCCAACTGGAGCAGCTGTAACATATATCACCCTCTGTCTGCTTTGAAACATTTATATCTACAGAAATAGAAACAGACGTACAACTTTGGGCGGCTGCAAGAGCGGTTTCAGATCTGGGGAAAATGACGATGCTATTGTTTGGGCTGAAGTCTTCATATTCAGAAATTTCTCCGTGGATCTTTCAGGATGCCTGCACAAGTTGCCAGAGGAACCGATGGTGGTGGACACCAGAGTTACAATATTTGTTGCATTTTCAGCCGGTGGGGTTTGTTTTCACATTGCTCTGTGTCAAACGTACCAAAATCTTTGATGAAGCTGTTCACCTCCTCGGCTGTGGGGGCGCTGCACCAAGAACCAATGAAGACAACAACACAAACTTCTCAGAGGAAGACACTGAGCACAACTTCCTTCTTCACGAAATATAAATTAAAATGTACTAGCACCAGAGATTAGCAAATGTAGTATTTATATTTTGTCTTTGGCAAAAGACCACGAGGCATTTCTCCCACTTATGTTAGACTTGCGTCATTAAGTCAATTAAGACTAACTGCGTATCCATTATAAACATGCGCAAAACTTGGCCTATATTCTTCTAATGTCAAAAAACACAATTTCATAATCAAAATAAGAAATAAGTTCGTTCATGCAGTAAGTGAACAAATGCAATAATTCAGAAACGTGCTGTGCCATCATCCTCTACCTACTTCCTGTCGTCTTCTTCATGGTTTGTGCTGGCAGCAACATTCAGTTGCTAATCATGTGACTAGTGTGATGCGAAAAAAAAAAAAGTACACCTCGTTCTGGCTCCAAAACCTCTTTTTTTTCAATAAGAGTTTACTGGAAAACAAGTATTTTTAACTGCTACCTTGACCCACAGCCAGAACTAAGACGGAATGATTTGGGTCAAAGTGTGTTTGTGTGCCCTCATCAGTTTGGAGTGTTGCTATTTAGCAAGATGTAGATACAGTCACATAAATGCAGAACACGACAAGGTGCTGGGTCTGTGGGTAAAATTAGTGAAGCAAATGGAATCTGAAATTGTTTTGTTTTTTTCTTGTCTTTCCTGCAGACGGGGACTGGGAGAGCCAGGTGAACCAACATGTAGGTCAAAGCAGATTACGGGAAAGGAGGGGGGTAGCAAACATGAAGCAGAGATTGGAAACAGATACACTGGAGAAATGAGTTCTGTGGTGAAGAGAGGTCATTTCAAACTTTTGAACGAAAAAGTAAAACCAGTGAGTTATTTTCATTCTCTTCTTTCTTTCTGCCTCCGGCTCCGGATAATAATACCTGTGGGTGTCTTGGAGTGTTTTCCCTCCGTCCTCCTGCTCTCCTCACCTCCTCCTCCTCGCTGCACGCGCCCTCTCCTCTCTGCCCGTCAGGAGAGACTCTCACGCACCGAGGGGATTGGCAGACAGCAACAGGCCTTGTCTCTGTCGCTATGGAAACTGGGCCGGCTTAACGCAAGCCCCGACAGTGAAACACTTGCGTTCACCTGCGGCAGGTGTGCGCACGGGCGTGCGTGTGTGTGTGTGTGTGTGTGTGTGTGTGTGTGTGTGTGTGTGTGTGTGTGTGTGTGTGTGTGTGTGTGTGTGTGTGTGTGTGGGTCCACGTCTGGTATGCTCAGAAACGTGTGTTCAGGTTGGTAAGGGAGCCACGGGGGTCCACGGTGTTTACGTTCACGTCCACAAGCAACAAAATCAAATCCAATAACATTTCAAAAGCCTTTTTCTTTTGTGTAAATAGACAAAGTTCCCTTCAACAGGAAAAAAATCTCCACAACCTGGCTCAGTGTGAGTGTCCATCTGTCACGACTAGCTGGGGGTTTGAGAGTAGAGGGTGTACACCCAAAAAACAAACAGAAGTACTGACCCAGGAATACTTTCTACATTGGAGAAAAGAAAGAAGCAATAGCAGTGGTTGCTGCTTTAGCGACTTCCTCTATACGCGTGTCGTCTCAAAGGAGCAGTGTTATGTAAAATCAGCTTGTTTTGAGCTCTACATCACACTCTAATGTTATCCCCTAATCAAAAACAAAGCTGGAGAGTTGCTTTGATTTTTTTTTTTTATGCATGCTTGAGAAATCCTTTAATCTCCCTGAATGGCAACCATTCAGCTCTGCTAAACACCTGGATGGACCTAGCTCCGCCTTCGAGCAGAAAGCTCTTCGTGGAGCTGCAGTTTCCAAGCTTCTGCCTCACAGAGAGGCCCTACCCCACTCAGCTCCTTCAGACTAGCCAACAGAAATTAGCAAATACCTGGTGGAACTGAGCATCTGCTGATCTCATTATAAGAACTACTTCTCAGTGCTACACAGGTAAAAAAAAGAAAAGAAAAAATTGTTAAATACCTCATAGAGGGGCGATGTTGTGATGATTTCCTGAAGGTGGAGTTTCAGAAACAGCAGGAGTTTCTTAAAAAGACAGAAGCCCAAGGTGTTCAAGGTGTTAAATTCCAAAGTCAAATGTCTTTTGATGTCCCTTTAACAAACAAACTCTGGGACGGTTTCCAAGTTTAAAGGATGAAAGAGAGCACATTCAGCTCCAGCCAATAGTTTTGTCTATGAGAGGCATGGTTAAACTGTGGAAAACAGGGGCAAGTGTAGAGGCAGAAGTTCAAACCCATTTTCATGTCATTACACCTACAAATAGAGTTCATAAAGTATGAAGTTTGTGAAAACGCAAACATTTCTGTCTCTTCTTTCAGAAAGTGAAACTTGCACTGATTCATTACCCATAGAGTGGAATATTTCAAGCCTTAATCCCTTGTAATTTTGATTAAAATGTCTCAAAATATCTCAAATGTGCTACACACCATAGAAAATATCACTGCAGGGGTTTTAACCTCCATTTAAATAAAGTCAGTGTTTCAGCAGTTTTGTAGTTATATGGAAGTTTATTCCAGATTTAGAGCATAAAAACAGAATTTACTTCTCAACATTTGGTTCTGGGGATGCAGGAAAGTATTCCCTCTGACGTCACGCAGTGTTGCGTTTAGGCTTTTGAATGCACAATGAATTTGAAGTGTCGAAATGGGACAAAATACAAAATGTTTCCACAGCAAAATGTGGCAAAGAAGAAGCACTGTGAAGACTTCCCATCTGGTTTAAAATGCAACGCCGCACGCCCAACCTTCAGAAGTGCAAACAAATGACTAACGAGGAACGGCAACAACTGGTGAGAAGAACCGGAGGACAGGATAAGAAGTGTCGGGGTGGAACGGGGAGAGAATGATGGAGGAAAGGAGAGATGGGGGGGGATGGCAGGCGGGCGGACAGAGACGGGCGGCATAGCCGTCCTTTGTGGAGTGCGGAAAGGTCAATTAGACAGTTTACAGACCGCCGCCGCCGAACACAATCACACACTCCACACACACACAGCCTGGTACGCAAACGGAGGCTTAGATTTCATTATTCGGCTGCCAACCTGCCCATCGGTTTGCGCGAATGAGACGTTATCAACCTCATTTTGTTCACGCACAAAAAGAGCAACAACTGAAAGACCAAAAAATTCTAGTTTTCATGCAGCAACAGGAGAGGGGGGGGGAGCAACGGGACTCCAACCAACGCTGGGCTCTGCCAAAGTGAAGAGATCAATGGCGGGATGGTGACCGAGGACAGCAGAGATGAAAGAGAGAACAGAGTGATGAGAGGATGAGCACATGCACAGTGGGGTTGTCTCCCATGGTAACCGTCTGTTGCTGAATATCATAAATATTCATACGAGGAAAAGAGGGAGCGGCCTATGCCACATTCATGCCATTTCCAATGAAGCACATTTTAATTAGGCGGAGAGAGAGAGGGGGTTCGTTTTTTATCAATTACTGGGGTTTCAATAATAGATATTTGAATTAAGGGGAGGGAAAGGCAGACTGACGGAGACTAATTGAACAGGAAGGATTGGTTTCTGGAATATTTGCAAAAAAAGAAAAAAAAAGTTTCTTGCCAGAGTTCGAAAGGCTGGAGCTGACCGGTGGACATGCGAATAAATTTGGATTGGGAATTATTCTAATTTGCTTCCTGTTAGTGAATAAAATGTTGCCATTTGTTTCAGTGACTATGTTCTAAATATAAAGGTTCAGCTAAAGGAGCACACATTGTTGTTAAAAGTGTGAATTAATGGGTCATTTTGGGATCCTTCTTTATGTTTCTGTGCAAATTTTGACATTTTTGTACAAATTGCTTTAATTATGCATTAATTTGCCTAAAACCATCTCAGTGCACCTCAAATTGTGCCAACGCAGTTGAATTCTCCAATGTGTTTAAAGGTGACCTATTATGCCAAATACATTTGCTATTTATTATTTTTTTACACAACATCATTTTTAAACGATGAGATGTTAGTCCGGTCATTTCTGCCTGTTTTGAGCCATTTCAGGGCCTCTTGTCACTTTAAATCCAGGTAAGCCACGCCCCCAATTAAAAATTGACACTCGCACGTGAAATCAGCTGCAAATGGAAGCGCAATTAGATGTTTTTGAAAAGCAGAAGTGGAGCCTGCTGCACAACCAACAAGAATGCAGAAAGTGGTCCCTAGATGGCAAGTCAACAACAATATAAAATTCCCTTCTCACCCACCGCGGGTGGTTCTTATCCTCTGAGCTCGGGTCCTCTACCAGAGGCCTGGGAGCTTGAGGGTTCTGCGCAGTATCTTGGCTGTGCCAAGGACTGCACATTTCTGGACTGAGATGACCGAGGACAGCAGAGATGAAATATATATATATATATATATTTATAATAATTCCCTTCTCACCCACCGTGGGTGGTTCTTATCCTCTGAGCTCGGGTCCTCTACCAGAGACCTGGGAGCTTGAGGGTCCTGCAGTATCTTGGCTGTGCCAAGGACTGCACATTTCTGGACTGAGATGTCTGATGTTGCTCCTGGGATCTGTTGTAGCCACTGCTCCAGTTTGGGGGTTACTGCCCCGAGGGCCCCGATGACCACAGGCACCACTGTGGTCTTCACCTTCCAGGCCCTCTCCAGTTCTTCCCTGAGGCCCTGGTATTTCTCCAGTTTCTCGTGCTCCTTTTTCCTGATGTTGCAATCACTTGGTATTGCTACATCTACCACAACGGCTTTCCTCTGATGTTTATCCACTACGACAATGTCTGGTTGGTTCGCCATTACCATTTTGTCTGTCTGGATCTGGAAGTCCCACAGGATCTTAGCTCTGGCGTTCTCCACCACCTTTGGGGTGTTTCCCACTTTGATCTCGGGGTTTCCAGTCCATATTCTGCACACATGTTTCTGTACACTATGCCTGCCACTTGGTTATGTCGCTCCATGTACGCTTTCCCTGCCAGTATCTTGCACCCTGCTGTGATGTGCTGGACTGTCTCAGGGGCCTCCTTGCACAACCTACACCTTGGGTCTTGTCTGGTGTGGTAGATCTGGGCCTCTATTGCTCTGGTGTTTAGGGCCTGTTCCTGGGCGGCCAGGATGAGGGCCTCTGTGCTGTTCTTGAGTCCAGCTTTTTCCACCCATTGATAGGATATATATATATATATATATATATATATATATATATATATATATATATATATATATATATATATATATATATATATAATTTTTTTTTTTTTTTTTTTTTTTTCCAGCAGCCATTGTACAGAGAGTTAAAGCACTGATACCAGCTGACCAAATCTGCTGGAGCTTTGCTTGGGTTGCTAGGTGACGGGATACTAGATTTGTCACTTGTTGGTTTTTTGATAAAACGTCGCTGAACATAGCTAAAGTTGAATTTCTCTGTTCACCCCACATACAGCCACGTCTTCTGGCGTCTCTTTGCTCCGCCCACTTTGCTGGAATGTTTCAACATTTGTCGGGGGTTAGACTTTCACGGGGGTGGGGGGGTTACTGTGTTAGCTACACTTTAAAGAAACTTGTAGCCTGTCCTGAAAAATAAAACTAATAAATGAAGAGAAAAACTTTTGAAATGAATACTCCTGCTTAAATCTGATCTGCATTCAGATTTGGATAAATCTAAAGTAAAGCTGAGCTGGACTGTCTTTGCTTTACAGTATTCAATATTTACACACTCAGGTGTAACTCATTCCTGCATCTGTATTATTTTCCTCTTAAGGACAATGTTTCTATTACAAACATCCGCTGGAAAAGGACAAGTCCCTCTTGCACACATGCAAACAAAGAAAGTCACAGATTTCCATATTGCTCGTTGTCCCTTTTAATTTCTACCATCTGATATTTCATATTAGTGAGAGTTGGATGGGACTGTTTGCTGTGGCAGACCATCAAACTCTGTTGCAGAGGGATTTGTTGCTTACCTTGGACCGAAGGACACACACACTACCGGAGTGCTGCTGAAGCGTGATGGACATTGACCTTGTGCTGAAGGTTGCACCATTCCCAACGACAAGCTTTTACTAATCTTGGCCTGGTGCCAGCCCGTGGCCCAGTTTTTTCCTCCGTACATTTCTTCTCGTGTCAAACATCAAGATTTGTAGATTCCCCTCTTGTGTATTTCCTGTTTACCTTAGCGCCAATGTGTTTCGAATCTTGTCTTCAATATCCTTCTGTCTGCCCTTTGAATGAGATTATATATGAACGATGGCACGGAAAAAAGCTGCCTTCTACAAGAAGTGCGTGCATGTCACTTCAAGATCAGGAATATTCTCTTGTAAAATAATATTACTGTATAAGAATAAAGAATGCTGTGAAAAATATGACTTGTAATTTTTGCTTTTGAAATATATTTTAAAAAAGCATCAGGAAAAACCCGTGAAAATTGTGGATGTGGTGGATTGCGCATCACTAATGACGCTCAGAGATGAGTGGAATATTTTTCCTTCCCAGATTTCTTCTGGTTTTGTGTTAAATATCCAAGGTCATCAAATCAATTTGAATAAAAGACAAAATAGCCTCAAGTAATCAAATTAAATTCATCCAAGTAAATCAAGCTTGTTAAATTGCAATGGTAAATAAATGTGACTAAATTAAGTTGACAAACTGAATTTGGTTACATTTAGCAAATTAACTATATTTTTTAAGTTGGAGCTCCAATTTTTTTTCCCGTGGAGATCAGTCCGCTATATACTTACTTACGTCTTGCATACACATGGACAAATATGCATGTTTTTTGACACAAATGGAACCCCATACAGGTCCACCTCTTTTCCAGTCTTGTCTTCCATACCAGAACTTAAATCTCATTGAGCTGCCAGTTATTTTGTTGAAGGTGACCTTCATTCTCTAGTGAACACGTGTTAGTGCTAAAAAACCCCAAGAGAGGTTGCTAATTTGATCAGTTCTCCAAGAATAGTGGACACAAATCTCTCCACAGCAATGGTAGACCCTGAGAAGCAGTTATTGGTGCTTGGTTGCAGCCGTTCTTTACACAAACAATTATATGCTTTGAGGTGTATTTGCTCTTTCACATGGAGTCCAGTTGGTTTTAACCGTTTTCCTCCCCAAATTTAATAAATAAAATAATTTGAAAACATTTTTTTTTATTATTTAAAAAATATTTTCTCCGGGTATATTTGTCTGATTTTACAACTTCCTTAATTATTTGAACACTCGCGTGTGACGGAGTCAAATAAGAAGCAAAAATAAAAGTCGCAACATTTTCTCATTTTCTCAGCCTTCTGCTAGCTTCTTCTTCTTCACCCACTCTTTTCGGTCGCACGAGCTCACGGTCAACGACACAGCCGCGCGCACAGCTTGCTTCTTGATTGGCAAGCCGCCTCGTCCAATCGGGTGTAAGGGAGCCGCCTCTCGGCGGAGCGCCGGCCAACTGGCGCGCGCGGGAGGCGGGGCTTATGCAAATGTGTTGGCAAGGGAGACCCAGCGGTTCATTCATCTTCTTCCACGGAGAGAGAAGGAAAGAGAGAGCTGAGTGAACTCGGGAGTCTGCTTTACATGAGGGACGAACCGTTCGAGAGGAAAATACTGCCGTGACGTCGAGCCGGGAAGCACTTTCCTCGCGTCAGAAGGAGCTGAATTTTTCCCTCAAACACAACAGGGTAAGTGGAGGTCATTTCCCTCCCCTGCATCCTCTGTTCTCATGGTCTGCTTTCGCTGCGCGGTTATTGTAGAGCCACTGGGTGCGGGGAGAAACAGAAACAATGAACCAAATGAGTTTTATTCGTTAGCTGACAGAACAAGTGATAAAAGAGGAATAGTTTCTCTAAAGAACAGTCTTCTGTTACATTACGTATCTCTGCGAATGAGTCAGTTGGCGTCTCAGCTGTACTTGTTGAGCAGGTGAGCTCAGTGTTTTCCTGGAGGGCACTTTGAACTGACATTTTGGTGAGCACATCTACTTTCATTTAAAAAAGTAAATAAATAAAAGGTATTCTGCAGACCTGGTGACTCATATGTTTTTTTAATTATTTGTGTTTCATTTAAGAAGAAGCGTTTGTTTTTGCTAAATGCAAGATGTCCTTCATGCTGTGGGAGGAATGAAATAATAAACAGGAGGAGAACAGGAACACGTCTGCATCTAATCTGCTCGTGCAGAAGATAAATATGGTACGAGGATGTAAATGGGTGCCTGAGTAGCTGGTTATCTTAACATAATAGCTGCAGCAGGAATCAGGGTGCACGTCCTGCAGTCTGCGGTTGTAAATCCTGACGATTGTGCCTTTTAAATTCCTTCTTTTTTTCCTGCAGCCATGTCACGCTGCAACTAAAAGCCTGACTGTTTTTATTGGGATTTTATGTAGCAAAGCAGAGCAGGAAAGGATAGTGATGTATATTAATGTGGGACCTCAGTGGCTTCCTCTGCTTTTTTTTGTGTATGTGTGTGTGTGTGTGTGTGTGTGTGTGTGTGTGTGTGTGTATGTGTGTGTGTGTGTGTGTGTGTGTGTGTGTGTGTGTGTGTGTTTTACTTGCCTTGAATCACAAATTCTCTTAGTCTGCGTAACAATTGCCAGTACTGAGTTTGTGGAAGTAGGTCTGCTGTAATTTTTGTCTGATACGGTATGTAGGACAGCACTGCAGCTGCTTTATGGTTGTTATGCTTTCAGCTTTCAACTCAAGCTTTTCCTCAAGTGCTGCTGAGCAATTACAGTCCTGCATTTTGGAACCAACGGATGCCCGGCTACCGCTGATTTATTTTGGGGTCACAGCTTTGTGCTAAGAGGGCTAGCACTGTAATCATGACCCATTTTTTATTTTGTTATTTTTTTTAACCACATGCTTTTCATCTGCAAAAGTTTGTGACCCGCATAAATAAATTAATTTCATATTGCTGTGAGGTTTGACATTATAAACAGAACAACAAAACAAAACACACACACACAACCTTTAATTTCAGTACATTTGTTCAACGGGGGAAAATATATTTTGCTAGTGAAATATTAAAATAAAAAGCAAAAAAAGAAATGTAGTAAATAAATACACTTTTTGACATTGTTGTCCAGCTCATTAGCTAAAAGTTAAAAGAAATCTGCGTCCATCAACAGAGTGCCATGTCTCTACGACAACTGCTTGATGCCATCTATATGCAGTCTTGTTGTTTTGATGCCAAAAAACATCCTTTGTTGTACCACCACAAATGTGAACATAAAGAGCTTTTTTTAGACTGTAGGATTTTTACTAGAACCCTTTGCTTATGTCAGATGAGCGAGAGGCCTAGTCCACACATAGCTACACGTAACTATCATAAATGCAGGAAAACAAATATACTTCTATGCATTTTAGCCTGGCTTTCATCCACATGAAAAACTCTTAATATCACTTAGAACTAATATTTATAAATACTCAAACCAAATTGGAGATTTGAGAAAACTCTGTGTTTGTGTGGGAACATGGGAAAACAGAGATTTAATGCATTACAGTTGGTGACAATTCACCAATATGTTCATGTATTGCCTTTGATATGATTCCCAATCGGCATCGTCTGGTGCTTTACCAATTTTACATCCTGATAACATAATTGAAAGTAGTTCAGGCTACAAATGAACCTCCTGGGGTCAAGTTTAATCCCTAACAGGAAGTCGTGGTTGTTTTGAAGCAATCTGATTGGCTAGCATAGGCTGTAGCTTTGCACTACACTGCCTGCTATGGTTTAAAGCAATGTTCAGCGGTGTATTTGTGTGAGTTCATTAAACGTAAACTTCTCTGATGGTTTGGCGAACCGTGTCAGAGTACATGATTAAAAAGTACATTACATGACAACCCAATGGGCTTTGTCAAAAAACTGAAAGTAGGTTCTAATTGGGTATTTCAGCAGGATAACAATTAAGAAATATCAACACAAACATTATTGGAGGCAAAATTTAATTGACCATCACAGACCCCAGATTTACATTAAATCCTATATAAAATCTCCATGAAGTGTATTCTGAGAAGACGATAGGACCCAGCACTCTTGACCACTTAAAGGTATTGGAATAGACAAAGACTACACTTTATTTTGTTGTCAATAGCATATTATCTATTGGCGCAATCATACCAGCACTGTTTAGTCCGCTTTAATTAAAATCTAGTTTGTTTGCCTAGAAAGCCCAGTTCGTTTGGGGAGGTGTGAAAGCACAGTCAAATTCTGATGCGGACCAATGAAGTGAACACTAGTCTGCTTAAAAACTTGATTTGGAATTAAGTGGACTCTGGTGTGGTTCAAATTTCATATGTGGATGCAAGCAGACTCCAAATGCGGGAAGTGAACTATTGTGCAGAGCATTCTGGGTAAATAGAACCCAAACAAACACAAGAGTCGAGGCTTGAGAAATGGCTCTTGGTCTTTTACCAAAGACAAAAGAGAAATCCTACAACCACTAATTTCCAACACTACTTTGTGTTTGATTACATTTTGCGAAGAAAGAAGTTGTTTTAATGTCTTCTTTGGAGGTTTTTGTGTCGTTTTGTGCAGTAGCTCTTGGTGCAGCGCCACCACACCGAGGGGTTGAATAGGTTTTTATATTAGTTTGGATCATTTGACACAGTGCAGTGTGGCGACCAGATGTTGCAATTTTGGTCCCCAATAAAACCAAGTCTGCCAGACTATCAGGTGTGAAAACACTCGAGGTCTTCACTGAATAAATGATCAAACAAGAAAGACTTTAATCACTTCAGTGTTCAGAGATGTTCTTGTTGCTCCATTGCTATGTCCAACAGCGTGTGGAAAGAAGCTGCAGCTGACCGAGCAGCAGGTCAGTGAATGCTACTGTATCCACATCCTGGGAAGTTTGGAAAGAGTTATTGATCCATGCACAGTGCAATAATACCAACATAAAGCAACATGTTAACTGCTACTGCTATTCCCGTGTATGTGTGTGTGTGAGTGCGTACATGGGCGTGTATGCGTGTGTTTGTGTGTGTGTTTTTGAAGCGTTTTACAGCCTCACACGAAGGATGCTGTGTTCCTATAACACACTCGTTTTGTTTTGTTTTTCCTCTCCCCATGCATCATTTCCATCTTGGTAATAAGCCATGTAGCCAGGTGTACTGCTCATCTGTCTCATGGATCACCGGCTCTGTGTGTGCGCATTGTCCAATGTACGTCTTTGTGTTTGAAGCAGGGCGGCTTTCATGATGCACACACACCTCTTGACTGATTGATTCATCCATTCTTGACACATGCTTTATTACCCAGGAAGAGAGATGATTGAATATAGAGATGTGTGGTCGTTGTGTGTGTGTGTTTGCAAACGGGCTGATTGTGGTTGAGCACCAATAAAAGAATTCAGAGTGAGGGAGTTTTGTTGGATCATTGGTGGGTAACTGGTGAACGCTTACAGATGTTAAAACTCAAGGTCCTTCATTCAGCTGAAGATACCACACAGAAGCTGTGGTTGAAGGATGGTTAAACTAGCTTTTTCCTCAAACATACAGCATATGTGGAAATATTTGTGGCTGAATGATGTGGCATATCTTTCTAAAATATTAGAAAGACGTGCCCTCCAGGTGCACCGATAGATTGGTGATATTCCAAAAGTAAGAGAAATGGGACACGATTTATTTAATTTGAGGAGGTCAGCGATTGGCCTACACTTACACGATTAATCTAACTAATCAACCAACATTGTCTACCTCCATCAAGGTCTAGAAACCAACCACTGTCTCCTTTTGTTCTGTTGTTAGAGAGGGTTGATTGATAGACCTGCCAACCAGATAACGTCTGTGCGGTTAACAATAGTCACTTGTCAAGTTTGCAGCTTTGTCGTAACATTAATGACTTTTCAGACCAATGAAATTGGTATCGGCCAGGATTGGAATTGTAACGTCAGGCTTCCTAGAAATCGGTGACAAGCCAGAGAACTTCAATTGCTGCACCTCTACTTTTCACACTTGTCAGGGTGCATATACACTCTTTAACTGAACTTTAGCTCTGTTGCCTAGAAAGTTTGGTGTGACTGTGGAGATGTAAATCTGCAATCAAACTCTAATGCAGATCAAAAATGCAAACTCTGGTCTGCCAAAAAACTCAGGTCTTGGATAGATTGAAGTGAACTCTGGTGCAGTTCTAATGCATATGTGAACGGCAAGAAAGAGCGCTCCAAAAGCAAGAAGAGACTAATGAGCAGGAAATTCTGAGTACAGACAGCCAAAATAAATCAGTCCAGAGAGAGAAATGGCTCATGGTTTGTTGCATTTTGTGTAGAAGAAATGTGCACTCATGTCTTCTTCTGAGGTTTTCGTGTTGTTTCCTTCAGTAGTTCTTGGTGCAGTGCTACCAAAGGTGAGAAGGTGAACATGTTTTTCAAAGTGCAACACGGTGAGAAAGCGCCAGACTACCTGAAAATGCAACAAATGTTGCAGTTTTGGTCCCGATTGAACCGAGTCTACTGGATTATTAGGTGTGAAAACACACATGAACAAAATATCTGTCTATAGCACATAAAACATATAATCAATTGTCCCGGTTCCAAAGTTCATAACAGCTATTATGTACACACTAAAATCCTCTGAGTTAATACCAAGATGAGCTAATTTGGGTAATTTTGGCTGAAGGATTAGGTTTTCAGCCCTCAAAGTGATTAAAGTGACTAATATTCTGGCAAAATACCAGAATAACTCCCACATGTTGCTTTGTCAAGAGCTACAGACAAATGATTGAATTTAGTTTGCAAAATTTCTGCCTGGCTACATACACACTATAAAAGTCTTCCAGTCTATTTTACCTTTAAAACCAATTCTTTTTTGAAATCCTAAATGTTTACTACCTCAAAGCTACACAGGAAAAGTTTGTAGACAAAAAGATGGAAGCGCTAGAAGGCACCAATCAAAGTCCAGACTGAACTTATTTACAACTGACCACATGTGAGGACAGATATAAATTTTTTTGCTCTTTGATTTAATTCAAGATGACATTAAAATTGTCTTAAAAAGTCTTAAATTTGACTCGCTAAAACCTACAGATACCCTGTTTTCCCAAAAGGGTACTTGGAGTTAATACATTTTCTTGAGCGTAGGTTATCTAAGAGACAGTTTTGCTCCAGTGAACGTCAGTGTGTTTTAGGAACAGATATGTGCAGATTTGAGCAGGTTCTGCAGGTGTGTTAGGACTCAGCCAGAAAGGGAATCTGCTACAGTAATAGCAGTGAATAAAACCCTGGGGTGAATCAGTGATATTTTAAACGTAGAGTCTCCAGGAGACTGACTCATGAGGGCACGTTGCCGTTTTGTGCCCCTTGTTTCTCCCCTGGCTCAACATGCCGCTTCATCTTAAGTGAGCATTCGAACTGCACCGGAGGGAGCAGTGTTTCTATAGCGATGCATCCGTCCTGAATGAGTCTGCTGGGAGGTGTATGCAGATTAAGGTGATATAAAAACTAACAAGAACCATGCTAACACTTCATCCATTATTTTCTACTGATTTCCACTCATTCCAGTGCAGCTTATCTGCTGTTTCTCTACACTAAATCACAGTTGGCATAAACACAAAAAGGTCCTTCTTGTCTAGTTGGCAGGATTGCTTCGTGTACTAAAATTAGGCTGTGACTTTAACTGGTTGACATCATAGCTTATAAAGAAAAGCCAATGAAACGTGTGATTCAGGAAAATGATGATACCTCACCGCCCATTTGTGTTGTTATTCTTCAAATGATCTTTTTTACATTTTGACTCAAAACTTCGTCACATCTCTTAGACCAGAAGTGCCCAAAGTAAGTCCTGCGGGGGCCGGCAACCTGCGTGTTTCAGTTCTCTCCCTGGTTTAACACACCTGGATCAAATGATGGCTCATTGGAAGGAACAAGAAGAACACTGACATGCTGAAAAGGTCTGCTACCACCAGAGAGAGAACTAAAACGTGCGGGATGTTGGCCCTTTAGGACCGACTTTGGGCATCCCTGTCTTAGATGTTGATTTCAAAAAGTTTTTGTTCATCACAGTATTAAGATAAGATAAGATACAAACCTATTATAAGGGTCTAATGACAGGCTAGTCATGGTAGCTAGTACCTAGCTTGCTTTTTGAGTCCTTTTGGCCACTTTTTAAGCTTTTAGTCAAAGATTTTGCCAGTGTTAATGCTGATAGGACCATATTTTCCAAAAATTAATTACTTGAATCAAAATTAAAAATTACCGTACTTACGATCACATCTTTACAGCTGTAAACACAGGATCCCAGTATATTACTGGTTTTTAGGAAATACGACGCCTCTGCAATGATTTTTTTTCTTTTATGAGATTACATATTTAACCAGCAGTTGGCAGCAGAGTCCCCCAAAAAGTCAACTTTACCTTTAATAAATTATATTAGCTATCTTTATAGATAAATAAGGGCTACTATTGTGATATTGTGACAAAACTACTTGAAAATGCAAAATGCTCTGAAAGACATTTTACATTTATGTAAAATTAATTTTTCAAAGTAATTTTGAGCAGTTGTTTGGGTCCGACGTGTGAGTTTCTCTTTAGAGAAGGTTAACGTTTACATCCTGTTTGTTGTTACCTCTCTGGTAAACTAAATGGTTGTTTCACCGGCCTATTTAAGGAATGTGGGCTGCATTGAAATTCACAAATTTTGCAAGCCTGAACTGAGGAATTCCACACTGAACAGAGATTTGTTAAAGCACACTTTCTCATTTTTCTGGTATCTGCTCTAGTTGTGGAATTACAAAAAGGAAACATTGCGTTGCTTTTACGGCATTAAGAGCTCAATAGACTAAAAACAGGCACAAAAAACACAATATGTGGTTTAGATTGTTCTGCACTGATCCTTACTCTGTATAAAAGAAATTCAATACTAAAACAATATCAAAACACTATGAAATTCTCTTATGGCCTCACCTCATTCTCATGAACTCTGACATCCAGTATCGTTCTAGTTTGTGAGCTGGATGCATCGTCTCTCCCCTGGCAACTGGGGTTGTCAAAAAGAATCAATAGTCACATAATAATCAACACAAAACCTTTCGATCTATTTAGATATTCATTGGAGTCGAGGCCAATGCCTGCAGTGCCATCCACTCCAGTTGTTACACAACTTGGCACAGCTTGACTTCAGACCAGCAGCCTGCTGCTCTCTCACTGTCAGCTCAACACAGGAGCACTGGTTTTCATTAACGCCTAACTGCTCCACTGGTGCTGTGTTATTGTCACACTCTGCAGCTAGTCATACACTAAGACCCGTCTTAGAAAATCCTTCCTTCATTCAGAAGATTAAAACGGAGGACATTGGTTTAATACTTGCTCACCCTTTACATATGAATCAAAATCGTCCACAGATGTTAGGATTGAAATTACAAATCATCTTAGGAAAAAAGACTTATCATTCAGTTGAATGAGTGAGATAAGGATTTCGAAATGTCAACCGGATGTGGCCACTGGCGCAAACAAAGAAGATGACGACAGGAAGTGGTAGGAGGAGGATGGCGAGACGTGTTTTTTAACTTATCGCGTGACCAAACTTATTAGACTTTTTTTTATAAATACCGCAAAAGTGAAATTGTGTTTTTTCTACCTTAGCGGAATATTACTTTTGCGCACATTTGTAATACATGGTGTCCATTATTACTTCAGCGAACAGTGCGCTGCTACGAGTTTTCAGTTTGTCGAGTTTGATTCAAGGTTTACGCCTTTTAAATCACAAGTACAAAGCTCTCGGCGTGAAGCAGCAGAGCCGTGTAAATGTATTTTCCCTTCAGTCATCAGTATTTTGGTGTGAACTCGTATCACATCCATAAATCAGGCGGCTCGTTGTTGGCTGTGAGCCTCGGTCTCTGACGGATGGCGGTTTGTTTCTGTCAGTTCGCTGAGCTGCCCCAATAATGTTTTAGCTTACTGTTTATTCACATAACAATAAGCAGGCCCAGTTTTAGGGTTTCATTACTTCTTTTACCCTCTGTTTCACAAACCTTCACACACATACACACACCCACACACTGTACTTCACAGGGTAAAAGATAGCAGAGCTGGTTTTGGACTAGTGTGTTATCGATTGTCTCCATATCACGTCTGTTGTCCTTTTTCCACTCTGAAGAGACGACACAAACTCCGGCCTGCCCAGTCACCACTTCCCATTTTTGCGCTCATTCCAACTCAATCACAGCTTTTGCCAGCTAATCATTTTCCCTCGCAGAGACAGCAACACGTTTTTCCCTCTGGGACATGTTAACCCATCGTAGAGTGATAGTGTGCTCAACATTTTGGTCCTCCATCTAGTGGAAATTAGCAAATCCACACTGTATACTGTGTGAGATTACAGTTGAGAGGATCTTTGTAAAACATCACAGAGCTCTAATCTGAAATGTTTCATATTAACTGATTTATTCTTTCATTTCGATTTTTTCTGTCTGAGCATTTTTAAGATCGTATCAAAATTATATAGAAGGAGCCAAACTTTCTTAAAAACCATTGACAATAAAACCTTGTTGGTTTCTTATCATTGCTGCCCAGCTTTGTTTTTTTTTTCTCAAGCTTCCACTTATAATAGTTTATCCCTAGTGGTGAGCTCTAACTTTTTGGGGTTGGGAAGCCCCCTTACTAATACCCTAATGTTTAGTTCATTTCACAGATTTTCTATCAATTTCAAGTTGGGACTGGTAGGTCTCCTTCCAAACTGTAATATTACTTTCATTTAGACAAAACAAACGGGAAAGTGAAATAAGACTTTATGGTAATGAATAATTTTGTACTTGCATAAAAAAGAGAATCATTTTTAAAGCTGAATAATTAAAGTACACGCATTTGAATTATTAATACCATGTTTTATTATTCAACAATTCCTGTCAAGCTTTGGATTCTTTTCCATGTCGTCTTTTTCTGCTGCATTAGTTTCAGTACACTCTCAAACATAGATTTTGTTCATCTTGCTTTCAATCAGTAGAAGAGTTTAACTTAGAACTTGCGAGGTTAACTGGGGTGACCAGTGAAAACCATTCATTTTGGGTTCGACAGAGTGATTAAAATTCTGCATCCCACCAGAATTTTATCACCTGAAAAAACTCCTGATGGTGTTTGGTTCTCCACAACAATACTGAAACTGATGGAGGTGCAGAAAGATTATGAAGACAAGTTCCATTAGTTGTGAGAAAACGTCCAAACTTGCATTTGTGTGGATGAAAATGAAACATCGGAAAAGCCTTTTGATAAGGAGTAACATTTTTGGTTTTCCAAAATGGGGCATTACAGAAAAATAAAACAATATACGTGATTTTTTTGGAGGAAATTCCAGGTAAACCTCAAAAGGGGGAACTACTAACAGTTCAGCCAACCACAAAATTGAGTGTCAAGAACAATACTCCACAGTCACTATGGCTTTACAATGATTGGCTGTGAGAAACTAGGTGAACCGTGACATAATCAATGAACATTTTAATCAGTTGGGTTGTCTTTTGTCTGGTTACTTTGCCAATTTGCAGAGACGTCTACACAGTATCAGCAAATTAAACGAGATATTTCAGATGAAAAGCTTTTGTCTTGCAGTGCTGATAACGACCAGTTTCAAAACTCAGAAGAGGAAAATTTGCATAATTCTGAACAAATTTAGCGTCTTCTGAGGGAGTTCTTGTCAACACCTTACAGACTGTGAACTTTTCGTTTCATAAAAACTGTGTATTTAACAAGTCTAAGTTGTCAAAGGAGATTTTCAATAGATTTTTCTAGACAGTTGTCAAAAAAAAGACCTGACATATTCTCCTTACATAACCTCAGCGGAGAATAAAACTGGATTCCCCGTCTTCACATTTCTGTTTGCGTCGGTGTATACTTTATCTAGAAGCGACATTGACATGTACAGCGTGTGACAAAACATCCGTGCATCAAAATGCGAGTCTCAAGTTTTGTACTGTTGTCACGACACAACAGAAGGTATGATCTGCTTCGTCAAGCACTGAACATTTCTGATCACTGTCTCTCCGTCAAGGGAGACACTCCGGTGTGAACAGACACATCAGCACACATTAGATCAGAGCACTATGACACTGATTAAAGGTTTCACTTCCAGAACTGTCACAGAACAAACTCAGCCTTCTGTCCAGGCCATCCGTCTGAGTAAAAGTTTGTTGAAAAGACAGGAAAGATGACACTGTCTTCTGTCTGAACAGCATTTAGATGGATTTGGAAAGAGAAATGTGAACAGGCATCCAGACGAAGATCTATTATCGAGGTGTAACTGCATTTGAGAAAGTGATGGAGGTGATATTGAGTAAGACAGAGAGTCTGGAATAATGATTTGATTCGTACATTGCACTGTGATTAGACATACGCAGTTGTGCCAAGAAATATGTTTGATACCAGTTTGAGTAATTCAAGATTGGAAATTTACAGAAACCAAGTCCCAGATCAGTCCTTTATTCAATGACGTGTACATGCAATAAAATAATTTACAAAAAAAACACAAACAGTTTCAGAGAACATGTATTTCTAAATAAACGTACCATAACGGTGGACGTATTTGAAAATATCTGGTAGAAATGTGTTGCTTTGGGATGTACATGTACCAAACAACTGTAGCGCTGTTTTATACTTTTAACACTTGCAGAAGGCCTCCTATAACTGACTGTACAATGAAACATTCCTCAACTTTAAAAAGTGACAGAAACAAAGCAGAAAGGACTTCGAGCTAAAGACAAAGATATACAACTTCAGATATTTCACAGAGACATTAACTTGTGGAAAAGCCTTATGGAAGCTTTCTATAATAGCTTCAAAATGGCCATTGTAGCAGAAAGTACAATGGCCACTGTAAGAAAGGCTGGCAGTATGCAGAATGCAAAACCTTTTGCGAGGTAACGCTAAAGAAATAAGAATTTCCGTGCCCCCCAAGGGGCTCCATATAAAAGGGACTAGTAGGCTAGAAATCTGGCACTTTGCCTACTTATGAGGTGTGAACATTTTAATTTCTAAAAACTTGAGAAATGTTGGATTAAGAAAGCAACTTTTCTATTTAATGGCTTTGGCCATTCATTTCAAGTGCCAAGTTTCTTGTTATCTGTTGCAGCCGTCCAATGCAGAAATAAAAGTATTGGAGAATTGCAGAGCAGCTGTCCTGGTATTCAACACTTTGATTTCCACTTGTCTCCCGTTGAACGCATCCTTAAGTAATCCACGGTGCAGGCATTGCAACATGCTTCAGCCTCTTGCCCCGTCAGCTTCGTTTCCGTCAAGCTGGCCTGACAAACACATGCGTGGTGACACACATGAAGTCCCCCCCCATGCGTTTACAGCTTGGCTTTCCACACAGGGTTATACTCTCAGCGTGACGGCTGGAATGTCCATGAATTACGCTCCCTTCACACTCAACAAGAAACTCGTCTGTCTTCTCCTTCGGCAGTGCCAAACCGGACTGAGCTGGTATCCTGCTTGCATCTTCTGTTTCCAAAACACAAAACCTGCACCTTACCCTTTATTGTTTCCTGAAGTAGTTAGAGCGAGCATCATAATGAGCGTGCGTGTGTGAGTGTGTGTAGGTGTTTTTGACATGAATGGCATGTCAAAAACGTCATTCCGCACAGCAGCAACAGCATAGTGTCGAGTCAATCGCTGGTTTTAGTGAGCAGCACTCTCACAGCTTTACATTTCACATAAGAGATAAAGGATAAAGAATCATGAGGCTCCATCATTTTCATGTTATTTGTAAGTGCTTGTTCTGTTAAAATCAGTTAACAAAAGGGTACGATGAGACTGTCGTGTGTGTAGAAGATCCAGAAGACACAATCCAGCAGAAGGAAATACAGCTGATGTTTAATTGAAAGAATCTGAATAGTTAAGGTTAGAGTCGACATCCATGTGTTGTTCAGTTTTTCTATGCCTTTTTTCCCCTCTCACTGCTTGGCATGCTCTCCATGTGCACACCTTCACCTTTTTGTTTGCACTCTGATGAGCTCTAGCTCCTCCAGGGCAGCTGAAGCGATATGCTGAAGAAGGCTGTTCATCTGGCTTGTCAAAGCTTCACCTCAGCTGGCCCAATGAGATCGGGCCATGATGGTTATCGCTGCATAAACCCTGACACCAGAGAGTCAGGCCTCACTAAGACGAGCTGTCAGAAAGTCGACGACTCTACTGGGGAAGGGGTTTAGTGGATTAAAAGGTTGCTTGTTCTGCTAATGAGAACAACCCTTCAGAATGACTTTCCGGATATAATTGGTCTGATATGATGGGCTTTACTTCCTCAAAAAGTTCTATTTCCTTTTTTTCCACAAATAGAGACAAACAATTTTGTAACAAAAGGCTTAAAACCACTTTAGAAGTGTTCACACTTCACCAACTCTCGTGCATTCACACCCGCTTTTACCCAACTGTAATTCATTTGCCTGGTCTTGGTCTTTTGCTAAAGACAAAAGAGAAATACTACAACCACTGAGATCTGATGCCACTGCATTTTTGTTTACATTTCGTGAAGAAGGAAGTTGCACTCAGTGTCTTCTTCTGATGTTGACGTGTTGTTTGCTTCAGTTTGGTGTTGTTTGGTGCAGCACCACAATAGGCGAAGAGGGGAACAGAACTGTTTCAGTCACAGGGACTGACTCATTGGATACAGTGAGGTGTGAAAGTGAATCGCACCAACTGAGAATCTAACAAATGTTGGTCCCCAACTGAACCGAGTCTACTGGACTACCGGGTGTGAAAACACACATACTGTATTTATTTGGACTTTTATGGGGTCTACGAAGAAAATGTACTTCCTGGGAAGCTAAAGACAAATGACTCATTTCTTTTACAAATAAAAATGTAAAAAATATTATTTGTTGTGCATTTGTGATTAGTAGGGGTGTACTGAAAAGTGATTGAGCCTAAATATTTTGCATAAATACAAAATATTTGGTCTCCAGTGACAACAGATGGATCCACAAAGTAGTGACAAATTAGTCCAGTTTTTTTTTTAGTTATTTTTTGTTTGTTTTTATTAAGCATCAATAATTGGAAATTGTCAAGATAATTCAAAATTCTTCGCAGGAATATTTTGTGATAATAACAAACAAAGCAAAATGCAAAAACAACTACAAAAAAAAGCCTGTTCCGACTCCTACTCCTGTCTTTGGGAGCCACAGAATTCGTGTCTTTGACAACACAAAATATGAGAAGAATCAAGGTGAATATGATGTGTGTGTGAGTGAGTTCCTCAGACAACACACTCACACACAAGTCAGTGCCTTCATGATGGACTTCTGCCCTGCACACGCATTTACATGTGCAAATCTATGAGAGCGCTAGTTAAACTTTGAATTTAGAGACTCATTAGGAGTTTAGCAGTGGGCATTTTATGACCTGAGTTAATTTATTTTATTGCTTGTTTCTTGAAATGGTGTGTATGTAACGCCTTTGGTAAGCTCTTGACTTGAAATCCAGACACACACACCTGGAAGAAATCAGAACTGACCTTTGCCGCATTTTTCTTTTCTCCAACAGCTTTTACCGTTTTACTGCTAATATTCCTCCCATCAATATCTTTTATGACTCTGCTTCTAAGCTAATGCGTCCCCCAAGTGTCTTTGACTTGTTTCGGGAATGCAACTCTTCAAAAATAATAGCACAGTTCACAGGGATTTAGGGCTCAGCTGCCTCCCTCTCCATTACTCATTGCACGTTTAGTGCGACAGGATGATGCTTCTGCCAGAAAACTGCCCTGACAGAAAACTGCCCTGACACCGTCAGGACTTGTGGCCGCCCGGCACTGCGCCGTCGGCTGTGTCCTGTGTCAGAGTGCGAAAACGGCTCCATGAGTCACGGATGGCATCACGAAGGTGCTGCAGTGGCCATCAGCATGTGGGGTTATGTGTGTGGCGTCAGTGGCTAATGGGCCGTTTTATGAGCCAAGCTGAAGCGATGACATCACAGGCCTCACTAACACAGCGAGAGGTCAGAGTCGTCATTCTGAGGAACGGACAGTTGCAGCAGATTTCGAAGCCCTCTGTCTTCCAGCTTTAACTCGCTAACTTTCTTCTATTTTTACTCTTTCATGTATCTGATGTTACTCATAATTATGTTGTCAATGTCTCAGTGTTAAACTGCAGATTTTTTTTAGATGTTCACTCATTTTAGTCATTAATAAAGAGAAGAAATATGTTATTTTAAACTCATAATTAGACTGAAATCCACTTGGAAGATGAAAGTCGGCAAATATTCTGACACCCACAGCCTGATGAAAATGTTGCAGACCTGCTCTGGCTGCACCTGTTAACAAATAATTATGTTCTCATTATGTTTGTCATCCTCATGAAGCCTGTGCAGTTCAACAACACAGGGCTGCCGCCGCCGCTGCCGCTGTTGTTGTTTTGTCTAGCGGCCCCTCACCTGCATACTCAACCGGTCTCGCTCTGTTTCTGCTTTCCCACCCAGAGAGGTGAGGCATCATGGGGAAACACAACAGCAAGCTGGCACCGGAGGTCCTGGACGACCTGACCAAGAGCACGGAGTTCAACGAGGCAGAGCTCAAGCAGTGGTACAAAGGCTTCCTCAAAGACTGCCCCTCGGGCATTCTCAACCTGGAGGAGTTCCAGCAACTCTACGTTAAGGTGAGAGCCGGGAGAAAACACGAGGTGAAGGAGAAGAAGACATGCTAATTGATTCTGCCTTAATAAGGACGGCTGGGTTTCACTGGAACTCTAACTAATAGCACTCTTAGAGCTAATCACTTTTGTTCTCTTAGTTGATTATAATAGATTTATAACTACTGAGTTATTGTATTTATTGTAGATCTCGTCTAGCTAGCTGCCAGAACTGCTATTACTTTACACTAGACACTGCCTGCATTTGGAATGCTCTTCGGGGAAAAGTTCCAAGACACCTTTGCTGTGCTGTAGTTGTCATGACAGGCCCCTATGTGGCACTGTGATCTAAGCATGTAATCAAAACATGGATATACTTTTGATCCTTGGCTTTCACCTCACTAGCTTTCAGCTCATTTAAAAAACAGTAACCTGTCTCAGTCTCTGAAAAACCAAGTGGTCATGTAACTCAGGGTATCTGCAGGTTTCAGCAAGTCAAATTGAAGACTTTTCAAGACCTTTTTTCATGGCACATTAAATTCAATTTAAGGCCAAATATTTAAAGAAATATAAATATTGGGGATCCGAGTGTGTTACAGTTAATCATAGTAAAAACAATGACAATGTGACTAAAGAGATATTTCTGCCAATAGCTTCTGTGTGATAGAATTTGCCATCCAGTAAGATTTACAGACATTTTTGACCAACATGTTATGGCCAAAGACGGCATCAAGGTTCTTCGCAGTACAATTGTTATGATTTGTCTTTCAGCTTTTCTCTTTGGTTTCTCTCTTCAGTTTTTTCCGTACGGTGACGCATCAAAATTCGCCCAGCACGCCTTCCGCACGTTTGACAAGAATGGCGACGGAACCATCGACTTCAGGGAGTTCATCTGCGCTCTGTCCATCACCTCCAGGGGAAGCTTTGAACAGAAACTCAACTGGGCCTTCAACATGTACGACCTGGACGGAGACGGAAAGATCACACGCATGGAGATGCTGGAGATCATCGAGGTGTGTGATTGTATGTGGGCTACCTACAAAGAAAGCTTAAGGTTGCTTCTAAAAAAACAGCTTCTTCCCTTTTACCCTCTGCTGCAGGCCATCTACAAGATGGTTGGCACGGTCATCATGATGCGCATGAACGAGGATGGGCTGACGCCTCAGCAGCGCGTCGACAAGATCTTCTCCAAGATGGACAAGGACCACAACGACGAGATCACCCTGGAGGAGTTCAAAGAGGCGGCCAAGTCCGACCCTTCCATCGTCTTACTTCTGCAGTGTGACATGCAGAAGTAGAAGGGGAGGGGAAGGGCAAGAAAAGAAGGGAGTGAAGGGATGAGGGGGTGAACTGAAGCTAGGGAAGTTAGGAGGTCGAGAAACGACAGGGAGGGATGCAGTCCTACAGGAGGAGGAGGAAGAGGCATTGACGATTGATTGACGCCATTCCATTTATTCCCCACTCTGCGTTACTCTAGACGGGAGGCTTGACAAATTCAGTCAGATGGTTTGTGAAAAGTGGAATTCCCTCCTGCTGCATTTGGTGCATAGCAGAGCAGCATGGTGTTACTCGTGCTTTCGCACTGTATTGGGCGTGAGATCACAAGGCTGCGGGGTAACAGCAGTGTTGAGATCAGCTATCTGACAGAGAGTGCTATTTTATATTCATGGAATAACAGACATTTTATCTTATTATTGCCTTCAGTACTGAAGACTGGAGGTACAGTATACACACTGGTTTGGTCAGACCATGCCAGCACTGGTTTAGATTTTTCCCTAGCCAAGTTCCCAGCTGCTTCCAGGGAGAGTTTTTCTGGCAGATTATGACTAGATGTCCACCAGCTAAACACCAGGCTGGCAGCTGATGAAACGTGTCACCCGGCTGCCTCCAGCGGCATGGCCAGGCATACTGATGTGCTCCTCAGTCACTTCTTAGCTGCGCCCACAGCTTTGATAACAAAAATCAATATTTTGTCAAAGGAGTTTGTAATCTGGTTAATGCCGAGACTTGTTCTGCTTGTGACGCAACCCAAGCTTTTGTTCTTCAGTCTCTCTGATCTGCAAAATGTATGTCGAACCCTGCAAACCCCGCAGTCTTTCGTCAGTAAAACCACTTGTTTGAGCAACAAGAGGAGGCACTTGACCATCTCGGCGCGGGAATAATCACAGTTGTAATTATAGATCTTATGACAGAATGGTATTTCTGAGAAAGGCCAAACCTGCTACGGTGATTCACCGTTGTTTCACATTAAATAGCCGTCTCTCCTCTTCCTCTGCCTGCGTCCTGCTGCTGCCCCGTTTTTTTTCTTTCTTCCTCCCTAAATGTCAGAGAGGAAGCGCTTTGATAATAGGTAAAGGGAGAGGAACTTTGCTCAGATCTACAATCGATGAGAAACGGAGCAAAGGGTTGAAGAGGTAGCTCAGGCGTTGTGTGTCATCTGCGGTAAGCTAGATGAACGAAAAAAACAGGATGATTTAGCTACATATTTGCATTAAACACTCAGAAATACACAAAAAAAACAACTGGTGACCGTTTACCCAAGATCCACATCAACCTAGAATAGACAATCTCAGAGATGTATGGTTATACCAGTCTGACTCTACTTTAAAGTTGGCCTTCCTACGCAGGATTATAGTTTTAGCAATGACATCGGAGGAAGTAAACAAAGTCGTTCAGTCAGTGTTTGCCACACTTCCACATATTGAACAATTAAAGTCACCGCAAGAGGAATGTTTAAGACATTTTATTGCTGACAATGTCTTGGCCCCACTCCTCATGGGGTTGCTTGCAGAGCATGCAACTTCCAGTTTGCTTCATTGAACTGGCACCTTCCAAACATTAGTGATTGGGTAAAATGGGATCCAGTCGTTTAAAACATCAACTGAATCCACACCTGCAGAAAGCAATCGTTTGTTAATAGCCAAGGGTTCAGACCCCTCCAAGTGTCTACATGCCACTCGCCAATGACATTTTGGATGCTGCAGTATGTGCAGTGCGACTGGTAGGATGTCCCAGAAAGACACACTTTTGTTCCTGACTTGACTCATACAGTTTCATGAGTCAAGTCTCTTGTTCTAATTGGAAGCATTCTAATAAGGTTGGAGCTCCCCCACATAACACCACCAGGCAAGAAGGCAAAGCATTCTTTAAAGTTCTTGCTCTATCAACATCGAAATAAAATGAAAACATAAACTTAGCATGTCCACACAGTTGGGGGTGCAATCACACACATAGCACAAATAAAAGACATGAGGAAGTTGAGTTTCATCATGGTCTCATACCAGTTATTTTATATGGGTGGTTTGTTGGTTTGTCTTGAAGACTGGGAATTACAGTTGTCTGTAAGTAATGTAAAAACCTGATTATGTCAGCGAGAATGTATCAGAGATATCCATGGTAAACACTACATTTGTGTCCAAAGTAAAGACGATGATCTCCTCCTCCACTGCAGACGCTCCCTCCCTGGTCGTTCAGAAAGAGCCTCTACATGTACATTATTATAATACGAGTGTAATCGTATTTATGAATATAAACAAATATAAGATGTAAATGTACGGATAGTGTAGACCTGATTTCATTTTACAACACTGCTATTGAGAGAGAAAGAGTGCATCTGTCTGTGTCTGAGTAATACTGAACCGACATCAGAGCTCTGTGTGTGTGTATGCGCGTGTGTGCGCCCGCGCGCCTGTTTGTGTGTGCGCATTTAGGGGGTTACTGTTTGAGTGTTCAGTGTTTTGTATTTGTATCATTTGTGTAACAAGAGATGCCTCAGTCTAGTTTCACTTTGTAACAATGTGAATGTGACCTCCACTCTGAAGCACTGAGTATTATTACCCTAACATGTTTGCTTTTGTGATCTGCTGGTATACATGATGTACAATCTGCCCCATGAAGCAGCTTACTGTCGCAGTGCTACAAGTGCTAAGCTTATACAATGGTTAGCTTGCCCCAAACAGCAGAGCTGACAAGTTTGTTATCTAGCTTGGAGGAGATGGAAGTGATAAAGAAGCAGTGCTGTGTCACAGTGCCACCTAGTGGTTGGAAGAAAATTGTCACGTCTGGAAACAGTTCAGTTGCTGCATGTTCCCTGTTTCAGTACATGATAAACCGCCTTGGAGATCAAGGTGAGGAGACTGTCTTACAGAACTAACAGCCATATTTATTCCCCTTAAAATTACGGTATGAACAATTTACATGGTTAATGTTGGTAAAATAAGGCCCAATGTGAAAAAAATGTAAAGCTACATATTTGGGGGGGGGAAATGTAATTGACTTAACATTTTTTAATTTTTGCATGAAAAAGGCTGAAAAAAAGTCAAACTCATTGGCCAATTTTTCAGCATTACCTTCTAATCAAATTAAGAAAAAGCGACTCAGAGAAATCTTTGTCAACTAAACTACAACCCCTTTTAACGTTACGACTGATTTAAGGCTCTATTGTGGTTTTAGCGGTTACAGAGAGCATCTGTCAACAGCAGGCGATTCTTCTAACTATCCAAACAGAAAAATTGTTGGCTTCATCTAAGTGTTTATGGAGGTTGGACTGAAGCATCTTCAATTTACCTACTTGGTAAGCTAAAAGTTTACTTAAGATACGTTTTATTTCCTGGCATTTAGCGAGGTGTGATTTACACCAGGATGCTGTTAGTTGTTTACACAAAAGTTTTCCCACTTTAGAACCATTTGTAAATTAGTGAGCAGTTTTTCTTTCTTTTTTTTTGTTAAGCAATAACCTCACATTCCCATCAAATCTTATTCCTCTCTGCTTTGTGTATTTTTTGTGGCAGGAGCACAGCACCACATGTAGGCCTGGCAACATTTAGGATTATTATTTGTTATTCACGCGTGAAAAAACAAAAGAAAAGAAAAAAGAGACACTTCTAGAAATTACGCCGTGTTTGCGAGGGACTTCTAAGAATGACATTTTCTAGGAAAGAAAAACAGTTTTTATGGTTATTAGGTATTTAGATAAATATTTCTTTAAAAATCAGACAGCTTAATTTATTATCCTACTTAGTTTTCTCTTACCAAAATTTCAAATCCCTGTTCAGATCAGTTGAGTTGCATATTAACATTTTCAGGACAGTTTTGAGTACCGCAGATGTGTATACAACGATAACCAGAAGTGCAAATTTACAGTACAGTTTTAAGGTATTTGTTAGAAGCAGTCAGTACTCGATGTGTGTTGTACATCAGTTCAAATCCAGATTAGGTGGCGTGGAGGCTAAAGTTAATGGGCTAATCTGAGAGGAGCCAAGTCCCAGGCTGACTTTCACCTTCAAGATAAAACCGTAGTCTCAAAAACATCAAGAATGTTTATGTGAATGCTTTTTACGAGCATTTAAATTATCAACAGATTTGCTTTAACTGGAATTTACAAAACAAATATGATCATTTGTGCAGAAAGTGGAGGTTGGAGGCTGTGCACCACCAATAATCTTCTGGGGAAACGTATACTGAGAACAGAAGATATTCATTTTCATATTTAAAAAAATAAATAAAATGGCATCAGCTACTATTGTAATATTTAGCATTTTGTTTCTTTACTTTTATCTCAGAAAGTTATTCTGTCCGAAAATGCTAGCAAGAATCAAACAAAGCAAAATAACTGATGGCGCACTGCCTTCCACCTACGTTTTCCATTAAATAATCATTGCTACTGTAATCAAAAGACAAACATGGAGATAGTTTAAAGGCTCTGTTAATACTAAACACATGAGCATGACAGTGTCACTCGAAGCATGATATAATTGCTGCTTTCGCTTTTGTCTGCTAATACACCTGCCTGTATTATTCGTTTATACAATTTACCTTCGCATTAAATATTCTAGGAAACCGATCTGGCCGACAAACTAAGATGAACTCAGCGACTGAGGTGGTGTTATTGTTTTCTGGTCCCTCTGCCTTGCCGCCTCCCTTTGTGCTGTTTTGACTTCCGACATCATTGCTATGTGATGTTACATCACTAATTGTGATGTAACATCACGGTTAGTCATCCAATTTCACATGTGCCGGTTTGCTGTAAAACGCTCTGATTGGAACAGACCGGACAGATCTACAATGTTTCTGTCTTCGCTCTGTTGTATTGATTAGGCTTCATCCATTCTAATTAAGATGTGTGTACACACACACACACACACACACACAGCTGCAGTTCATGTGGCAGTTTTCATTTGACTAATGTTCAGAATGTTGGTGAGAAAAGTCCACCTCTCGTGTGCCAACGATGGGAGAGGGATTGACCGACTGTGTGGAGCTTATTGTGAATTGCTGATGTACTTGTTACATGTGATGCGGTTCTAAACGGGCACCTTAACCTCTGTGACATGAATACCAACATAGGTTGTTATTTTTTTTTGGTTTTTTTAACTTTTCTTCTTAGCAGGGAATCATGTCCGCGCTGTTGTTCAATATGACTATACTCTTCAACCTCTCTATGATGTTTATGTAAATCTGTCTGTGTGTCCTTTTCACTTTTATTTTGAAATTTTATTAGAGTCCTAGAACAACAAGAACAAAAAAAAAAAAACATTGTAATTATTTTTGTTACATAGAATAAAACAAATGTCAAGAGTGACGTGTGTTTTCCTCTCGTTGAGTGTCGGTGCTCCGAGGCACGCGCGCAGGAACCGACTCAGAGCTAGCATGAGTCACCCCGTCGCGTCGCGCGGCGTGGCGTGTGCGGAGGCTTTCTTCTCGGTTGTCCCGGACGGGTTCGGCTCGCGACTTCGGTGCCTTTAGCCCATAGGCGTAACCCCATGTCCTGCAAGGTTTCTTTCTTTCTTTACGTGGCTGCATCTACGCAACTCGGCAACAGCTGCACGTTGAAAGCATTAACAGCCAGGTAAATTAATGCTTAAAAAAAACAACTCTTATGTGAAACGTAAACGGCTGCAAGTCCGTCACGTGACTCGGTGTGCGCCACACGAGCTAATGCTTCACAACGAGTCGGAAATATCGGCTGTCGGAGAAAATGACGCGCAACCGAGCAGAGAGTCTGAGAAGAAGACAAAAAGTTTTTGATGTTCATTGTCAACACTACGACAGCAAGATGACGGGGTCCAAGGGCATCGCATTTCACAAGCAAGTGAAAAGCTTTAATTCCAAAAACATGGAAAGTGGGAGAGTGGTCGGTTGGCTATGCTAGCTCAGCTTAGCATGTACTCTTGCTGCGCACTTCCTCACAAAACTGAAGAAGTGCAGGTGTTTCAGTTAGCGATCGCCAAATAGGATGAAATGTTTCATGAAGCATTATAGCGGTCAAAGTTTGTTCAATTTTAAATCACGGCTCCTATTAAGTAAAATTGAATTATGGGTCACAGAAGTTACTTATTACTGCTTTTGAAATGTTCAATAGCATTTTGATTATTACAGAATCTCAAGTTGTTTATGTTTTTTAGCACCTGATAAAATCAGACATTAAACAGCAACTGTGTGACAGTTCTTAAAAAAATATGACTGAATTGTGAAACTGTTTTCAACTATCTGGGCCCAACAGCTTTCAGCAAATACACAGACTCGTTCCATATATTAGAATATGACTGATTCCTGTTTGATGGCAATCCCATCACCAAGTGGAAGGCATCATGTTGATTAAATAGATTACATATGTTTTAACATATTTATATTTTGTAGTATGTTTAATACTTGCTAAAAGATCATTTTAGAAAAGTGATATTTATTTGACAAGCCTGATCAGGACGTATATCCTGATTTATTGAATAAGACTGGCATTCACATGTAACGTTTGGCTTTATTCTTAGCACTAGAAAAGAAAAGTCCTTCCAGTAACGGTGGGTACATCAACAAGCTAACACTACTCTCTCCGGCTCCTTTTCATCCCCACCAACTTGCATCACAAAGTCACACCCTGCCTTTACCGCATGTCTTCTCCTGTCCCTCTACCCTCTTTCTAAAAAGCCATTAGCCGACTTAAAAAAAGAAAAAAGGGGGAAAAAACAAGCATGAGTCATCTAAGTGATGATGCCACACTGCTGCAGTGATGTCACCCCTAAACGCTGTTCTCATGGTAACCGTGCTGGGGCCACGAGGCAAGGAGACGAGCCACACAAACCGTGTTTGCTGCACATATTTAGGTGGAGGCAGAAGGAGCGGTGAGATGTAATGTGGAAGGTAATCAACCCTCCGGTGATGGTTGACTCATCGACTAGACAGAAGCGGAGGAGGAGCGAAACAGAGAGATGACTCATCAGAAGTGATTAATAAATTACTTTAATTTGATTTATAAAGGTGTGAAAAGGCGCATACCTCAAGAAATCCAACATGGGGCTCAATTATTGCAGTTTCTCCTTTACACAACTTCCCAACTCGCCATTTTTTTCCCTCTCTTTTTCCATTGCACATTCCCTAAGCCCTCCATCAACGATCAATAAAAGCCTATTCTGAGCCTCACCGCATCGGGCTTTTCAGCTCAGTGGAAAACCAAACACCACAAAAGCACACACTGCGGCCACAAGCAGACAGAATCCATGAAACGCCAGAGCAGCAAAAGGGTGCAGAGTGCGCAGTGGCCACAGGGGGGCGCTGCACGCTCAGCGCGCCCCCTCCCTTTACCTGCCTCTTTTTCCACCTGTACAACAACTTGTCTGTGACATTTTTATCACAAAGGCTGAAAAAAGGGACCATGTAAAGGTCAGGTGTTCAGTTCGCTCATGGCAGTTTCATATTCACATAACAAGCCAAGAGAACAAAGAGAGAAAGATATGAGGACGCTGAACACAGAGGAAGTGAATGTCATAGTAAAAAACCAAACAAACACAAAATCTCAAAGTAGACCTAAAGCGGCTAGAGTTTGTGCAACAGTCACCACTGTTTACACAAATACAAAAACTTCACTGCTGTCAAATCAGACATGCTGGAGCAACTAATTGACAAACTTCTGTGTATTGTCTTGGGGTTTTGTGTGATAGTGCGACACAAAGCAGAGCATAACTGAAGTGGATGCGGGTTTCATAATTCCGTTTTACAAAACCATCTGAAAAGTGTGAAATTCATTGGTATTCAGCCAGGATTTTGTCATGACACCTGCAAACCTTTTTTTGGTGGTGGGGGGGTAAGTCTCTAACAGCATTGCATATAGATAAATACCATATTTTTGCCCAGTATTCTTTGCAAAATAACTCGGTCTCAGTCAGGGTGGATGAGCGTTTATGTGAAAATGTAATTTTACATCTTGCCACTGATTTTCAATAGAATTTGAGTCCAGAGTTTCTCATAAATAGCTGAAATCTGTAAATAAAACAAAGACAGACTGTCTGTTTTAATACAGCACAGAAGCTAACGTCCACGGTCTTCCTTTTATTGACTTGATTTGATAAATAGCATTCATGGATACAGCACACAGGCAACAGGGCTTCTCTACAAATCTTTTTTTTTGGTTCATTCGTATAAAACGTAATGACAATAGTTAAAGAAAAATGCAGCATCATTTCAGCATAAACTTGGAACTGGTTCTGTTACAACTGATCTTTCTTTGTATGTAAAGCAGATATGAGATCTAACTGAGTGGAAAGATGTCACTGAATCACTGGGAAAAATGCAAAGTTGCGTAAAAATAAACCTGAGTGCAACCACTGAGGCACACAAATGTAGCAGAATTCAGCATGCATGGCTAATGGCTCTTAGTACAACCTTTTTTAATGAAGGCTACATCCATTATCTGCCACCTTTAGGCTAATTTATTCCCAATCCCTGATCTGCCCCTCCCTTACTGGCTTTCATACTCACCAGAAGAGCATCTTTTTCCATAACCAAGTTTTGCTTTGTGTAATTTGGGGTTTGACTTTTAAGCATAATAATATATATTTTTTTAATTTAATTGAATAATTCACAAATATTCTTGTGTTATTTTTAGAGGGAACTCACATCATCTGTTATAAGTGTAACAAATGCTGGAACTTTTAAAAGAGTGTTGCTTAATAATTTTAGCGTATGAAGTGTTATAGTTGCGTATTTATGACTCAATATGCTGTTATTGTAATGAATTGTTTTTTTAATGATGTGGACCCCAGGAAGAGCAGCCATTGTCACGGCAACGTCTAATGGGGAGGTGGGAGGGGGAACTCCAAGTAAACAAACAAATTGAAAAAAAAAATTACATAATGTGTTAAAATCATGAAACCAAAACAAATAATCCACTTGCCTCTTGAGCGACGTCATGGCTATTTTTATTGCGCCTGAACTTCCCATGAGCCTCTTAGGCTAAACTGCACCGTCAACACGAGGTCAGCGGAGGCGGGGTCGCGCTGAATAAGGAAGCGGGGCTCTGATTGGTCAGCAGCGGAGGGGAACAAATCAAACCAGGGAGCAGAGAAAGAGGGAGAGAGAGTGATTGAATGGGACAGAGTGTTACAAGATGGGAAGGGGTTGGAGTGAATGGGTTGGGGGGTGAAGGGTAGTGGAGGGGCTGTGGGGGAAGGCAGTGAAAGAGAGAGGTGACAGCAGATGGAGCGCTGCACAGCCTGCAACACTTTGACCAGGGACAGGCAGAATGTAGGTCTGCCTGCGTCTGCGTGCGGTCAAACTGTCACCAAGGAGGGACTGAGTGTGGGACAATAACTGTGAAGCGTCTTTCATGTCCTCTGGATTGGATGCTGAGAGCAGTAATCCTCTTGGGAGGGGGAAAAGAGAGAAAAAAAGAGGCAGGGTATGGGGCAGAGAGCATGAGGAAGAAGAGGGAACTCTTCAGTGTGATTTAAGGGCAGGTGCAAGCAGATCTCTCATGCACACATGAACTTTTGGTCCTGTCACATGTGCGCAACAGAAGAAGGACATTTTTGTTTTAGTTTCACCTTCTTCCGTTTGTCTTTTTTCTTATTCTTTTTCTTGTTTGAGAGGAACACAGTGTCCTGTTTTTTTTTGGGGGGGGGTAGGTTTCTAAAGTAAGAGTGTAAGGGTTGACAGCTGTGGAGGCGCAGACAGAGGAACCGTCTATGGTGAAGATGAGTCTGGACACCGTACAGGTGATGAGCGGACAGGTGAAGGAGCTCAAAGTTTCCCCTCCGTTCAACGGAGACGCCAGAGGCTCCTGGGAGGGGAAAGAAGGGTTCGACCCCAACCAGCTGGAGCTGACCACCAAACCGAAGCCGGTGAGTGTCACAAACCGTGGTCGCAGTTCGGATTGCATTCTGTTCTGAGACGATCATCCCCTTATCCTCTGAAGTGCTGCTTTCTGCAGGTAACGGTTTAAAGATGTACACCTGCCGACGTCTTGGTGTGTCTTAAATGGCGGCAGTTGGATGTTAAGGCCAGGAATCATTTTCAGTAAAGACCATTGAAAACAATGTTCTTAACTGAAGAACATTGTTTCTTCAGTAAAGAAGATTGTTTCAGTAAAGAACATTGTTTCAGTAAAGAACATTGTTTCTTCAGTAACAGTGTTACTGAAGAAAATTGAAAGTAAATTTGATGACTTCATTACTTTTCATACCTCAACAAATATGTGTTTCCTTCTCTCAAAAATAGAATGAATCTATGTAAATATCAACTGTAGACAGATTAATTGCTCTGTCCCCTTTCAATGAACTCATTCAATCTAGAGTTCTATAATAGTTATATTCTGAAATATTTTTCTCATTTGCAGGCTTTTATATTTTACAAAATAATGGTACTGATGACAATGCTAACCTCAATTATTTTTACATACAATGGTTAATTTGTGCAATGCAATTTTAACTGTTCAAAAAGAAATATATTAGTTTGAATTTATTGTAAATCTCCTAAACAGCTACCAACAGTTGTCTATTTTTTATGAATGTGGAAAAAGAAATTATCTTTAGTTAAAAAAGAAAGCCTTCTCAGATATCATAAACTTAATATTCAAACTTTATTTCAGCAGTATTAAGTGGTCTGTAGTAGTGTTGGGATTGAGTTCCTGCCTAACTTATAGCCAACTTATCACCAACAATCATTTTTCCCACAGGACTTTAGAGCAGGCTTATTTCCACAGACTGTTAGCTCCAAATTAGAATTTTTGCGAAAGTTTGCTAAGATGCTAGGCTAACATGAGCTTGATTCTCTGTTTTGACCACTTGATTCTTTGTCCTGTAAAATGTTTCCTTTGTAAATTCTAGTTTGTAGACAAAACTCACAGAAAGACGTTCACCTATTCTACATATTCAGTACATTATTGTCAATATGGTGTAATTATTATGACCAGGTATAGCAGGTGGACTGTGGTCAGGTCTCTCCCACATGCCTGTCACTATGCCAACTGCCTTTGCTCACTTTCAAAATGGTTACCACCCAATTTTTTAGCAGTAATTTCACTTTTAGTGCCACTTAGTGAAAAAATATAAAGATTATTTATTTTTTTTTTTTTAAATTGTCTTTAGTGGAAGCTGTGAACAAGCGGAAGTTTGAGTCAGTTCTGAGAGCCTTCAGGGAAGTGAAGCTGCTACCCACAGGTTAGCATGGGGAGCTGAAGTGTTGCAGCCAAAGGCTTAGGGCTGTTTTTGGCTTTGAAAGATATCAATATACTGAACAGGATGTACTGTAGTCTGTAGCACTTTTCAAGTCCAAGGGAATAAGCCTCTAAGTCATCTCTGGGTGACTAACAGGGATTCACTGCAGTCCTATTGCTAGTTTCATAAGCATGAAGCAGAAGAATAACAAATAAGTGCATGAAACTACAGTAAATGCTGAGTAATCTCTGCTGGGTGAGGATTAGTGCATTTTCAGATCAACATGTGGGCCCACTGATGATTGTGCTAAAATACAAAACCAGATATTATTGTATAACATCACTTTCAAATTCACAGCAGCAGCAGCAGCACAGATATATTAATACCCCTCTGTTATACAGTGTCTACATAACAGCATTAGATATCTAACAAAGAGATCATTTTCAGATTATGTTACATAAACAGAATTAAATATCTTAAATTTCCAAAAATGTTACGTAGCTACTCACATTTAAGCTATCTTGCATGTAAATAATCTGGAACAGGCACATCAAAGCAACAACAAAAAGACAACATAATTAAACTAATAGTTCAACAGTTTGAATATACACTCTCTAGTTTGTTTTATTATATTTTGAAGAGTTCCTTCAAAGGCACAACAGTAAAATAAGTTTTATGGGTGAGACTGTAGGTATATTTAAAAACCAACAAACTCTTATGTCTACAAAGTTTTGTATTTTCACAAAGCTGACTTCCTAGAACACCCAAAGCCTTAAATTCAACAAAACATTTAAAGCAATAGCTAATGGAAATTCTTAAAAGGTAGTTTTCTAATTTTCTTTTACAGTTAGGTGTACAGTAGCACCAGTGCTAGCTTGTAAACAAGCAGGTAGCAGAAACAACAGACTGAGATTTCAGTTTTAGCTCGGTTTATAACTCTTCTCTTATGTAACAGACCTATAGAAAAATAAACTCAAAGTGTTGCTAATTATGAAACAGCAGCTCATAATGTTATGCCTCATTTTGTGTGTCAAACCAATATGCAAAAGCCTTAAGCTTTTAAAGACAGAGATGTCTTACAGAAAGCACTAAATTTGGATCCATTATTTTCCACAATCCTTCAGTTACTTTACTTTAGACAGACTGGAGGCTTGCTGGCACAGTGTTAGCTTTGCAGAACACAGTTGATTTTGTTACCTCTGAGTCTTTTTGGCTTTGATTTTAAATGTTCCCAGTAATTAGGAAATTATTATGTCTTCATATGAGCTACATCAGTGGGAGCTATGCTGCTTGCTGTTATCTCTGAGGACAGTTTTCCTTTATGATAAATCACTTTCCTTCTGGGAACAGAGTCACGTTACGGTGGACTATGAATAAAACACTTCCAAAGCAAGGTACGCTATAATAAGTAAAAGGATCACAGTGCCGGGTGTCCCAGTTTAGATCCGATATTTATCAGTGGTCTAACACTGTTTACTGTAGGATTTCTGTCATTCATTGGCTAACAAGATGTTTTTGTTTTGTTTCAAAGAACAACACGACTCGGGTCAGATTTCAGAGTGACATTGCTGTTTAGTGGTAGTGTGTACCATCACACGCCAGTGTTACCATGTCTGCCAAGTCTTGGACAGGCTGCATCATCACTGGCCTTTACCTTATCTATAAATAACAGAAGTGTGCACTCACCCAACTACTTTCTGCTCATACTCTCACCTCTTCACTTCCCTTCTATACTCCAGAATCTTTCTGGAAATTTGTCTTTTATGTAAAACGAAGAAGAAGAAAAAAAAAGATGAGTCAATGACCAGGATTAAACACAGATGTCACAAAAGTTCTGAGAGTTTTCATATAAGGAGTTAAACCCACAGCTTAACCATTAGTTAAGCTGTGGGTTTAACTAATGGAAAAAACACCAAAGAACAAACAAAATTTTTTTCCCAATTTGCACATATAGTCACCCCTCTAACAGGGATTGTAAGCTAGCGTTGAAGTCACAGTGGGTTTCTGTGAAGAAGAGTCTCACGACTGACGAATTCCCCCTGGGGTAAAGGAGCCCCGCTGGGGCAGAGGGCAGGCAGTTAACACTTCCAGTATCAAATCACAGCAAAGAACTGGACTCCGGTTCGGCCGTCACTCCCAGACTGTGTGACATGTTATTCATAGAGTCAACTGACTCTAACGGATAAACTGCACCAAAGGATTCATACGTCCTGCTAATCCGTCACAAACCACAACGTCGTCTGCAAACATGAAGCACTGAGGGTGATTTCACCTCCTGTCACTCTAAAAACTGGAGTTATCTGCAGGAAATGGCAAAAAGTGAAAATTCAGACATCTTCTAATAATGATAACAATAATAAATGTCCAAGCTTCCTTCTGCTGAATAAAAACAAACTGTCGTTCTGCTAAGGTGACAGGCAGACGGGCCCGGAAGGTGGAGGGAGCCGTGTTCTTCGTAAGTATGTCTCGTCATCACGTTGTGTCTGAGCGAGCATCCGTGCCGACCTTTCGCCCTGCGTGTTTAACCTTCTGTGTGACGGCTGCATGATCGCACACGAACCCGTGTTACTAACCAACCGCTTGACCCAATTCATCGTCACGTGCGTTGTGCTGATTTTACACTCTGAGCTAATGAAGCCTGTAATATGTGTGTGTGTGTGTGTGTGTGTGTGTGTGTGTGTGTGTGTGTGTGTGTGTGTGTGTGTGTGTGTGTGTGTGTGTGTGTGTGTGTGTGTGTGTGTGTGTGTGTGTGTGTGTGTGTGTGTACCTATATGTCATTATGGGTGTATGTGTGTCAAAATGGCACCAATGGAGCACATCCACAGAGAAACACTTTATGCCTTTCAAAGAAAAATCTGAATTATTTAGGTAAATGTATAGATGAACAAACATGTGGCATGATGTAATCTGAAAGCTGCTAATAAAAAAGTGCCTTCAAAATGTCTCAAACAGGTACTTTGCAAAAAAAAAAAATCATTAAAATATTTTTGTACATACATTCCAATTGACCTGAGTGATAAAACGGTACAGCGAGTTCAGTTAATTATTCACATGAAGAAGTTTGAAAAGTTTCCATCTCAGGAAACCCAGCAGGTTGCTTTGAGTCATTGACTGGCAGCAGTCATTCCCTGTGGATCAGCAGGAAGTCACTTGAAACTTGCAGCAGAACCTGGAACCAGATGTAAAAACAATTGGGCCAAACACACAACTCCGTGGAACTCCACAAGTAATCCTGGAGAGTGAAGATCTAGTGTCCAGATGAACAAACTGTAATCCGTCAGATAGATGAGACTCAAATCGGCCAGCTTACCAAAACATAGAGAAACAATCAGAAGCTCTCTATTCTCACTCACTGCACCAGACACCTGCTGGCAATAAGGAAAATTAGTGACATTTCACAAATAATGGCTCTGATAACAGGTGAATACATTTTTCAAATTCACCTGTTATTCCGAAAAATGGATCGTTTTGCACCTTACAGTTTATGTTTGGCTTTTGCTCAGATGTGTCCTGTCAAGGCCTTGTCTGTGTGTTACCAGGTAAGTGTGTAACTTGTCAGCGGCGGATCATAGCTAAACGCATCAGCAGCAGCTCAGCTGAAACACAAGCATGCAGATGCCTCAACACAGAGGAACACTCTGCTGTTTACCAACAATTATATCAGAGCAGTGCTGTTTTGTGCTTCCTGTTTGAACAAAACCCAAGCAGCAGCCACAGAAAAGGGCTGAAATTCAGCTTCAAAACATAGTTGTTGGTGACAAGTATATTAAAATGAGAACAGCTACCTCAAGTTTTTTTTATTAACTTCTAATTTTTTTTGCTTTTGCTCTTTTGTTGATCTCAAATCAACAGGAAAAAAATTACAAAAACAGTAGGGTTTATAATGATTTCATTTATTAATGGGGAAAAAACATGTATCCACACCAAGGTGGCTTTATATGCAAAAGTAAAAACCTTTGAATTGTAATAAGACCAAGCTGACGTCAAGTATTTGTGTTAATTGCAGATTTAGTTTAATTCAGCCACTTTGGAGGTTTTCTAGCATGAACAGCCTGTTTAAAATAATTTCACGGCATTTTAATTGAATTTTAGTTGTGCCTTGGACTAGGACACTCAAAAGCCTTTAGTTCAGTTGTCCAGTAAAATCTGGCTAATCTCAAGTAAATTATTATTATTATTATTAACCTGTATCGTTTTCACTGCACTTTCTTTATAATAGTACCTCCTCCTTAAAAAATAAAATAACAAAAAAGGATGTTTACACGTAGTGGTTGCCCACTTGGAAGTGTAGCAACTTTTTACAAGCGAAAGAAAAGATGTTACACCTTTCCTCCGATGTAACAGATTGTATGTGTGAGCCGTGGACAGCACACACACACATACACGCTCGCACACACACTGTGAGGCAAAGTCATACAAGCACAGCCACCAGTGTTCACCCAGTGGGTGCAGCTGTGGGCACTAATTCCTGCTGCCCTGGCAGGAATGTTGCCCTCACCCTCCAAACAGCAGCGTAAACATACACATCAGGTAACATGAGGACAGAACGGCGTCCTGATCTTTCCTCCTGAGTCCATGGAAGGGGAGGGATTTAGGAAAAGAATTCAACATAAAAGCAAATTAAATGCTTATTTGGTGGCGATTGCACATTTACAAAAACATACAGAGATGTGCAGAACGATTTTGACACAACTACACATTTAAAAAAATAAAAAGATTAAGGCGTCTCCAAAGGGATATCCAGATCTGTGTCGTATATGTGACATTTTATAAAATTCTAATTTTCTCTACATGCCACCCAAATTGTGTGTCCCAGTTTTAACAAAGAAAAACTTCAATTTTTCTTATTTTTCTTTGCTCTTTTGGCAATTACCAGATGTCTTATATGATGGAGTTTCATTAGTCAGAGTTTTATATGCAACCAATTTCTTATAGTCACTTCTAAATTACTGTAGAAAAGAAATGGTCAAAAGGATATAATCAACTCGAAACACACTCAAACCGCCAGCCACACACACTCTTGTTGACACATGAGGGAAAAATGGAGTGAGAGACTTTCCTTTGGAGTCAACCAGTGACTCAAAGGGAAAAACTTTTGAGTCACTGGTTGATCTACGTTCATATGATCATGGTCACAAGGTTTGGCTAACAACTGAAGGAACAGGATTGAAGATACAATCACCCAAAATAAGTTTTTGTCCTTACATAATCTGGTCTACAAAGGGTTCATAAGGATATAAAAACAGGGTTTACCCCCTAATTTCTTCTACCATGGATTATAAAATTGACACATTGATTTTGTTCTTCTCCTTTTAGTTCGATTCTTAAATTCACTCCGCTCTCAACCCAGATCTCTGTTTTTCTTCAGCCGAAGCCAGAGAACGCTGTGACGGTGGCCGTCTCTTCCCGGGTCTTGTTTCGGACCGAGCGGGAGCAGAAGGTGTTCGAGCAGAAAGGAGTGGAGGAATACCTGAGGTACCAAATCGAACACGAGAACGAGCCTTTCGCGCCGGGACCTGCTTTTCCTTTCGTCAAGGTGATAGATCTGCACAGATTTCTGGGGTGTGATGGTGTTTGAGTTGAACTTCTTCCAGGGTGACTGTTTCCAACGCCCCTCTGACAGGCCCTGGAGACGGTCAACGCTCGCCTGAGGGAGCTTTATCCCCAGAGTGAAGAACTGTTCGACATCGTCCTGGTGACGTACAACCACGCTCACGTTGGGATCCGGCTCATCAACACCATCAATCACCACAGTATGTTCCACAAAGATGAACAATAATTTGAGCATTTTTTTTGTTGTTTTTTTCATTTAGCAAACTGTAATCAACACAGTAGTTTTTACTGTTTAGTGACAACAGTTAGCTATCATGTCACTGCACATGTTGCATCCTACTTTTTAAATATAAGAAAAAAATAATCACATTTTCTGAGCTTTTGGTCACTACAGTAGCAGTTCACTATTAAATCTTCCATATTCATTTATCTTATTGAGAATAAGAGGCTATAATCTGTTTCTGCTTTTGTCAAAAGAGTTATTTACTTTCAAGCTTGGTGGAGTTTGGAAATCTTGCAACTGAAAATGGAGGAACTGTCTTTCTTGTGAACACCGGAGTGTCTTTCTCACTATTTCAAACACATAGTAGATAACAGGAAATGTTGCTATGTTGGGAATATGTTAAGGGCCCATTCCTTTGTTCCTCATCCGTGGCACAAAGGAAGCCACGGATGAGAAACCACAAACACATTCTCCTTGCTAAAAGCCTCCCCTCCCTGCCCCTCCAACCCAAGCCGGAAAAAAAATAAAGCAGCAGAGGCAGGAAACCAACAAATACATAGATGAGAGTAAAAACAACAACTATCAGAGCAATGACTTCATCAGGAGTAGGAGGATGCTCCTGAAGGTGTGCTGGGACACAGAGTTTTCTCATGCTATGCTATGATCAGTGACGTGCCGTCAGGGAAGGCAGAGCCTCACATGTCATCATGGAAAAATGATATCTAATGATAAAATAATTTATATTGCTATTTTCAGCCTGTGATTTGTACTATTAAAGTACCAATTTTTCATTTAGCTTAGTAATCAATTCTGATTTCTTTTTTCTTCAAAATCGCTGAATTTTTGCCTTTTCCCATTCAAATGCTCGGAAGCGAAGTCAGTGAGGCAGCAGAGAGTTGAGCCTCTCCTGGGATTGATCAACCTCTCGCTAACTGCACTGGCCGCCACTCAATGAGAGCATGCTCCTCCTATCTGTACGTCGTCAAATAAAATGGCTAAAAAATATTTAATGTATGAACTGATTTTCCATAATTTAGCTCATCTATATAATGTACAATATTTTTTGTCACCAGTTGTGTGTAACGTGTTTCGTGTGCTGAGGAGCGATCAGAAACGACAGAGAAGAGATTAGAGGTGAGGCAGGCAGTTCTCCTGCCTCATGGCAGGGGGCGCTCATGATCCCAGACATTGTGATTCCACAACTGCAGAGTAAGAGAGCTAGCCATACAATAGAGTGAAATGCAGCGATATATTTATAATCTCAAAATAAACATTAAGACTAAAACCATACTACTGCTCTTTGTGTGGGGAATATTTTATAGTGCTTTTCTTTTTTGTTGCGTTGTCAGGTGCTATGCAACGAGTCTGCCTGTAGCTGCGCTGTTACAGAGAGCAAGAAAGACGTAGTTTTGAGTAATACTTTAACAGTTTTTCTCTTTGCTGTGGAGCACAGCATGAAATTAATATCTTCATGTCTACGTTTGATTGAGTTAACGGAATTATTCTACTGTCATGCAGCGTGGCCATGCATGACATGTAGAAGAATAGTCTTTTAACCCTCCAGCGTTGTCCGCATGCGCAAAATTTCCTCATGTAAACAACATGCAGGGGGTCTATATTTGTAAATCTGATTATGATGACGTCAGTGCCTCACCAGTTATGAACCTCACCACACGTCACTGGCTGTGGAATATATATTTCAAACAAATGTTTCTCCCTGTAATATGCAGTTTGTCATTTCCTACTGCCACTGATCATTTGAAATGTTTCCACTAGTAAGGAAAGTACAGAGACATTACCTGAAAAACAAAAACACCAATGAGGAACGGAGGTGAAAGTGAGGCATGATTTTTTTCTTTGGCGAATCCCTTCTGCTGTCCAACTCTCTGTGTAGTTTGTGATTAAGGGTTAGGGGCTAAGATTAGGTTTGGGTCATTTCTCTGTCCCTGTTAAAGAGAACATGGACCACCACGTTTCTGTTTCCGGTTGTCAAGAACATCTTAATCCACGCATCTTCACAATTCTAGATGTGGAGCAGCTCCGTCACTTAACATCCTTGAAATATACAGTTTAAATATATTTCAAGGGTGAAATATACAAATTCCCAGGAGCAGGAACACTATGCTGGGTACGTTTCAGATGATCTAGAGGTTGTATGCTGAAGCTGACGCAAGTTGCGCTCAGAGATAAACAGCAGAGTGTATGGACAGCTGAGTGACTGGATCCTTCCCAGGGAAAATCTCAGACCTTCTGGTGACACTCTCCGCTCAGACCGCTTCCTGTTCAGCTCCTCCAGTGTTTTCAGATCCGCCGACCTTCAGGCCGGGTCGACTTCAGGATTAAGTCCCGCGGGACGGAAGAATAATCCAAGAGGCTCGAAAGGCAAACAGCAACGAGCAAAGACACCAAGAAAAGCAACGCACGGCTTCACTGATGCTTTTATGTTTGATGTCGCTTTGCTTTTATGCTTCTTCTCTTTGTGAAGAAGCACATGCATCAACGCAATGACCTCTGACCCTCCCTTAGCAACAGTTTCTTCTCTTAATCCTGAAATGAATCCAAACATCCAGGAGAACATGATGCACAATCTGCTTGCAGTACAGATTTTATGTCGTTTGGAAGAACATAAATATGGGAGTTATGTAAGCGTTTCCCAAGAAAACCTTCATGTGGAAGCACGGAACAGATCCTGTGAGACATCAACATAAACATCAGAAAGTTTGGTCTTTATTGGGGCAACAGTGAGTCTTTGTTGTCCTGCTGATTTCCTGCTTTGATATGATAATGTTTTAGATCCTCTGAGGCAGAAAATTAATCCAAGAGGAATAATCTGAAAACATTCATGCAGCCAGGAAACAAAAAATAATGAAGAGGACTCGATTCCTTTGAGTCCACCACCCTGTTACTTTTCAGTTGTGGCTTTAATGAGTTAGATTTTATATTTATTTCATCTTTTTTGTAATGCTTAATTTTAAGAATGTTTTTTTAGGCTGATAATGATTGTTATACAGCTACAAAAACAGAGCTGTTTTCCTGTATGCCTGGCCAAGGTGAAAGATGTTGCACGCTTTTCTTTAAAAGTAACCATTGTGGAGTGGCTGTTGTGAAAAGTAGTGATAAAATTATAAGATTAAACTATTTATTTGGTGCTTCGTTGAAAATAATCCATGATTATTCAGATTTGCTTTTGGAGGTTTTTTTGTTGTTGTTTTACACTTCAGCAACTTTTATACATGTATATTTATTATTTCTGAAGTTGGTATCGCGTATTTAACATACCATGTTTTGTGTTTCTAATGGCGCTTTTGTATATTTTTTCAAACTTAAAAAAAACATTTTATAATTTTGATCACCACAACAGAACAAATACACTTTTCCAACTTGAGGGGTAATATCAGAACTGTGTTCACATGGCCCAGTCAAAGTCCAGACCTAAATCCTATTGAGAAACCGTGGCCAATGCCATCCACTCAGAGAGCTTAAAGTTATGGGATATGCTATTCTTTATCAATGCACTGTGGTTATGAGCATATCCAGTCATATCTCCCACCCTCACTAACCTTCTGTTACATTATGTAATATTTCCCTGGTTCTGGGTTCACTGTGCTTCTTTCTGAACCTTCTGCTCCTCCTAACTTCTTCTATAACATTCCTCCTGACCTTCCTGTCCGTCTCTCCCGCTCTGCTCTTGCAATTATCCTCTCATTCCTCCCGGGAGAGCAGATAGGATCTAGAATCATGGATCCAGTTAGTCCCCATCACTATTCTCCTGTCGTTCTGCATCTGCTCTGCTCTTTCCATCGAGCCACAGCAGCGAGTTAAGATCCTGCACGACAAAAACAAAAAGCACAACAAAAAATACAGACTCAGTCCTTACAGCCCTGTTGTTCAGCAGCATTTCATGTTGACGACCAATAATCCTAAATTATTGTTATTAAAACGTAATCAAGTTTATAAGCTGCTTATTTTAGGTGAATTTGACTTTTTGAGTTTCACATCTTGTTATAATGTTATTCCCTCATCTAAAATGTAAATGAAGTGTTGATTCTTTCATGAATGCTTTAGAAATCATTTAATCTTCCATGGCAACCATTCAGCTGAGGAAAACGCCTGGCTGTCAGTTTCCAAGCTTTCAACCCACTCACTCAGCTCCTTCAGACTAACCAGGAGCAATTAGCAAACACCTAATTGGTGGAACTGAGTATCCGCTCAGATCTACCAATTATATGACCTACTTCTCAGTGAGACGCTGGTTAAAAGGTTCTTCAAGGGATAACAGGAGAGATGTTGTGATGACTTCCTGAAGGCGGAGTTTCAGAAAGAGCAGGAGCTTTTAAAGAGACAGAGGCCCAATTTGAAGACATTAAATAAAGAAATAAAATTTCTCTTGCGTCATATTTGATATTTATAGAACTTTTAAAACATAAGGTGGCACAGTTACTTAACTATGCCATAAAATGACACTTACACATAACACTGCCCCTTTAAGGAATGCTGACATTCAACTCCACGGTATGCAATGAAATAAAAAACCTTGCTGCCTTCTGTTGGTCTCATTCCCAGACTTATTTATCGAGAGGTTCTGTATGACCGGAGGAAGCAGTCCGATTGGCTACCTGAAGGCCTGGCACACCAACCTCTACCTGTCTGCAGACGCCGAGAAAGTCAGGGAGGCGCTGGCTGAAGGTGAGAGCACCGCACTGCACACACGACAACGTTCTGACGGCCATTTAGTCTACTGAGGGTATGATGTTTAGAAGAGACACACAAAACTTTGTCTTCCAGGTAATAATTCACATTGTTCTCCATTTTAAGTGAAGGGTTTCAGTAAAGCTGCATTTGAAGTTACTCATCTGCTGAATGTCTGTATTCTATGGGAGCTCTAAAATCAGGAGGAGAAATATAGTCTGGCCAAATATTTATTATTATTATTATTTAAAGTCATGTGCAAGAAAAAAAAAAAAAATAAATCAAGATTAAAAAGAGACTTATGATGTTCAAAATGTGAAAAATGTGTTTTTCTAATAAATATATTTCTTCCATTTCAACAACCAACAACCGGCAAAGTGGAAAATATATATTTTTTGCTTTCATGTCTTGCTTTTCTTCTCACTTAAATTCTGAAGGAAAAGTGAAAACTTGCCAAGTGATACTGACATTATATTATTGTTGTTTTTTATTTTCTTACTTTTAAATTACTTTTAAAGTCCTGACAAAAAGAAAAATTTGGCCCGATTCAGAAGGTGGCTGATCAATAAAAAGTTTTCCTATTGCCTTTAAGGGCCTTCGTAGTATTCTGTTTGGTTTGGGGAGCGAATTCATTCACAAAAAATAGTTTTAGTAATATTTGCAAATGACTTTTTTTTTATTTTTTTTTTACAGTAGCTATGCTTCTTTTTTTATTTTGTCAATACCTAAAAGATGTCGTTCTATTTCTCTAACACACCGCTAGTTAATTTAAATTCCTCCAGCCGAGCGCGTGGCCAGTCTGTCTCGTCTCTCTCTGCGTCTGCGCTCAGGCATCGCAGCAGCGACCATGTTCATGACGGAGAAGCTGACCGAGGTGTCGGAGTCTCAGCTGAGGGTGGCGTTCGATGGCGACGCCGTCCTGTTCTCTGACGAGTCCGAGCGCATCTTCAAGACCCACGGCCTGGACAAGTTCTTCGAGCACGAGAAGGAAAACGAGGACACGCTCCTGGATCACGTTTGTAGAACTTTCTCTACAGTTTCTGAATCTGAAGTTGCTACAGAGGAAACCTGATGCTAATCTAAAAAATAAAAAGATTGTTGCTGTTTTAAAAGTATTTCCAACAAACTGTGGACAACCTTTAAAATATAATGTATAATTTTCATAGAATACAAAATGAAATGATTGCGATTCAGTCGATGTTGTGTGGAAACACTGTGCTTGAGCTGCATCTATGTGTGTTTTCACACCTGATAGTGCAGTAGACTCGGTTCAATCGAAAAAAAGCTACAACATTCGTTACATTTTCTCCCACCTCCCCAAGTGCACTGGACATTCTAGGCAAAACAAACTAGAGTTTGATTAAAGTGGAACAAACAGGGCTGGTGTGAATGAGCCCTAAAAACACACAAGATGTAACAAGTTGAAATCTTTTCTGCAGGGTCCCCTGAAGGGTTTCCTGGAGGCCCTGGGGAAGCTGCAGAAGAAATTCTACGCCAAAGGTCAACGCCTGGACTGTCCCATCCGCACGTACCTGGTGACGGCTCGCAGCGCGGCCAGCTCAGGGATCCGGGCGCTGAAGACGCTCAGGGCCTGGGGGCTGGAGATCGACGAGGCGCTGTTCCTCGCCGGAGCCCCCAAGGGCCCCATGCTGGAGAAGATCCGCCCGCACATATACTTCGACGACCAGATGTTTCACGTGGAGGGAGCGGCGGAGATGGGCACCGTCGCCGCGCACGTTCCTTACGGGATTGCACAGAAATATAACAGCCAGCAGAAGATGAGCTCAGGAAAGTAAAAAAAAAAAGAACAAAACAAAAAGAAACTCGATAGCAACAAAGACTGGGGGGTGGATATTCTGGAGTGGAAGAGAAGCTTAACTTATACTGTTAAATGCTCGCAAAATGCTCTGCGGTCAAGGAGAGGTCTGGAAACCGAGGTGACCTGGAAGCCAACATGACTGTCCCCTGTTAAAGCCAACGCCTTAGTGAGCCGTCTGCTGGGGACATTTAGGAGATGTTGCCCTGCATAAGACAGCAAGTGTTTCATTGCCGCTACAAATGCACTATTTTTCACTCTCCTCCTTGGCTTGCTGAGAAAACAAAACCCCACCTCCACAAAGATGCAAAGCATCACTGTAAGTAAACCCTAAACCCAATGTTATTGAGCTATAAGAACAAAGCCGAGACTGTTAGATCACATACAGGGTAACTATGTAACAGAGATATACTGTAGCAAATTTGTAGCAACATAGAATGCTGGAAATCATTTTGTAACTTTGATTTCAGAGAAATGTAATATATATATATACATATTTGTAAACTACAATGACGTGTTGGGACCACTGTCGATAGAAAAGAAAAGAAAATTAACTAGTACATTTTCACCAAAAAACAGAAATATGGAGATCAATCTCAAAATTTGATCTCCTTGAAAGTCAAACAAATTGCCAGAAAATGTTCAGAGAATTTTGAGGTTAAGCACAGGGATTTTCAGGGAAAAGCAAAAAAGTTTGCTCGCCACATTTTCTCTGAAATTTTTGAGAGAAAAAAAGACGTAAAAATTTCTGTTTTGAAAATCTTAACATTTTCAAGTTTTGTAACTCAGAAGTCTTCTGAGGTCTTTCTGAAAAAAATCGATCTCAAAAGTTTTTTCCAGCAAGCCGGCGAAATTTCCGAGTTTTTTTTCTCAAATTTCAGAGATTTTCTAGCAAATTTTTGACTGTTCAAACTCAAATTTTCTAGTTTTTCTACAAATTTGCGTTAATTCGGCAAAAATCTTGTTTTTTTTTTCTGTCTACAATGGCTCTAACATGCCGACGCAGTAAACTGAATGCAACTTCTCTTGTGACTCCAAAACAACTATAGAAAGCCATAAGTCTCAGATGGTGCCTTAAGAATGACAGTTATTATTAACCAACCCTGTTTCATATGTAATGTATAATATATTAAGTACTATTTAATGTTACAGTACTCCTAATCCCTGAAACCTTTCACATTTTGTCACATTACAACCACTACTTTCAAGGAAGGCAGTAATCAGAGAACCAGCCCATGACAATAATGGAGGAGCTGCAGAGATTCGCTGCTCACTTTGGAGAATTGGTCCTTCACTCCTGGGATCTGGCATTTACAGGAGAATGAAAAGAAGGCAGCCATTGTTGAACCAAAGCTACGATTAAAGTTGTTCAAAGTTTCAAACAAGTCATGATGGCAGACAGAAATTTAGAAAAGTGCGCTCTGGTCAGATGTGATATTCAGACTGTATGTGTGAAACTTAGTGGCGGCAGCATCATGCTTAGCAGGAAGCGGGTCCGTTTGCCAAAGATTGAGAATCGTTGGCAAAGACTTAAAAACCGTTCGTAATCCCTCCATCCAACCTCATTGTCGTTTTTCAAAGATAGGCGAGCAAAAACGTCAGTCAGTTTCCAGCTGTGTGAAGCTGGAAAAGACGTGACGCTTTCAATGAAAGAATGTTCAACAGGTATCAACACATGTGGGCTGGATATATATCTCTTACTCAATTTTAAGGTTTTTATCTGTTGAAACCTCAGATTTATTTTCTTCTTCTTTGTTGTTTGTGGTTGTAACGTCACAAAATGTGAAGATGTTGGAAGGCTGTGAGTCCTGATGGAACGCACTGTGATATGATGGAATGTATTGCCCTGAAAATGTACATTGTTGGCCCTTTTCCACTAATATCCACTCGGCACGGGGATAGAGTCACTGGTTGTGACTCCTATACAATATTCCTGCCAATATTGCTGTTTTGTGAAAACTCAAAACATCAACTGAGTCCATTAGGAGGTTTAAGCTCAATGGCAGACTTAGCAGAAATGTTCAACAGTTTCCATTGTTGTGTTTTTCTTCTGAAGTTTTCTGTCTGTGGGTCTGAATAACTACATAACAAACAACCCACTACAGCTGAACTATGTAGAGTTTAGCCAAGCTGAGCTATGTTGCTAGGTGCTAGTGGAAAAAGGTCGTACGATGCTCCCGATTTTTTTTACGCTAGCCTGCTTAGAAAAAAGTTAATTTGTTGGTGTAGCTTTAGACTTAGCTACAGACCGCTAACATCCTTAAGATTGTCAAGATTTCCTGAAATGTCTTTTATTTTTTTCTGAGTGCCTTTAGTTTCAAACAATGCTCACACGTTTCCCACCCAGATGTGGGAAACATTTCTAAGCAAACCTAAACACAAGCCAATCATTAGCTTACCAAGCTAGCATCCTCTTTTCATGTCTGAAGCCAAGCCAGGGCTAATATGCAACTGTAGATAAATAGGACTGTAATCATGATTTGGCTGAATTGCTTGAGCAAAGTCGTTTGTCATTGTGTCATCAGCTCTGATATTAACAATACACAGACAACCTAATGTTTTCATTTGCTACTGGAAGTCAGAGTTTTGAGTTTCATAGTTAGGAAAATCAAGTTGATTCACCCCTAACTTTGAAATTGGGACATTGCGAGGTTTTCACCTTTAAAATCAGTCTGTAATTAAAGTTTAACTTTATGTTAGTAGATTTCTTAGTTGTTGTTCAAGTAAGACCAGAACAGCTAGCATTTCCTGCTGGTTGTCCAACCAGAACACAGTTATCCTGAGCGTAGCAGCATCCTGAGATCTGACCTCTGACTTCCATGGTAAATGGGAACCGTCACGCTAGTTCTGCCCCCTGAACGTAGCTCGACGCAACTTCCTGCAGCATTAAATGGGCAAGCACAACCAAGCACTTAAATGTTTTTGTTTTTCCAAATGTGCGAAAGATCTTACCTGTGTTTTGTTGCATTTCAATAAATTTCGAAAATACATTTCATTGCCACTGGCAGAAGCAATGTTCTGTCCGTCAACATCACCGTCTACACGACCACATGTGGAACTGACCTGTGAACACGCCTGAAGCAAATGACCGGATTCCCTCATCAGCATTCACTGATTCAGCACAGCAGAGGCTTGGCAATGAATTGTTCATAATTAGCTCAACTGTGTTGACATGAAAATTGCAGGATAGTAGCCCTGGATGAATTGAGCTGTGTTTAAGGCTAAAAGCAATGGGGCTAAATGCTCTGGATTATAAATCTCATAGCTATTCTGATAAGTAGCAATGAAAACTATCAATAATGTCCTAGTAAAGAAAAAAAATTCAGTGTATGTAACATGTTTTTAACAGTATGCACACATCACACCCTTCAGATTTTCACTTGCAGACATATTGAAAAATATCTTCATCTATCACAGAAATACTCTCTTCTCATGTATTAAGTTGCAGCTTATAAAAATCTGAAAACGCTAAAAGTGTCATGAACACAAAGCACTGAATGCATGCGTTGGAGCAGTCCAATTTTTTCCGAGTCATCTCACTGAATAGACTTGATGTGCAAAGGAAGTAGTTGGAAGAGTGCCTGCAGTTCTTCAGTTCGCCATGGAGTGGCAGCATTGGAACGACAAAAGAACTGAATGCCACACCAACTAAAACACACTGGAGAAAAAAAAATGAGTGGGGAAAAAAAAATCCACAGTTCATGGCGTAAACAGATTAGAGCGTCATACGTTGAGACATATTCTGGCACTTTTACCTGTTTACTGTGTATTTACTCTATCCTTGCTTGACTCATTTCTATTAAATATGCCCTTCCTTAGTATTGTCACCTCTGAAAAACACACATTTCTATGATAAATATGATGATAAGCATCATAAATACTCCTGGCTCCATTCTACCAGCGGTGCCCCGGTCACTGAGGGCTAATGTACTGACACTGATGTGGATGTTTTCGTGGACTGAAAATAGCAGCTTCGTGACGTCGCCGTTAACCTACCGCAGCAGCAGACAGATAAGATACGGCCAGCTGGCAAACTCTGCAGCACCTGTGCAGGGTTCACAGAGCCACACATGTTCAGCCTGCCAGGAGCGTCTATAAACAGGCAATAGCTACCGGCGTCAACTGTGGGGAAAAAAAGTGGGGAAATGGATGGCTCAAGTGCGCCGCCGTGCCAGATTGAGTGCGCCCGGGGAAAGAAATTACAGCCTGACATCCATCCGTACTCCAGTTAGTTGAGAACTGCTGAACGGTGCCTGTGTGAAGACGGAGGAGAAACTGCTGGGGAGTGGAGTTCAATCGGAGCTGCTCAGCGGTGCTGAAAACGAAGAGCTTTAAGTCATGATGGGAAGGATGTTGAAGAAGTAGTACAGTGTAAAATTGACTCTTTTTTTTTATATATATTGAAATGCTATTCCCTCATCAAAAACATACCTTGTCCAGTTTGCTTGAGAAATCGTTTAATTTCCCACAGCAACCAACCAGCTGTGCAAAACACATGGGCAGATCTAGCCCCGCCTTCGAGGACGAAGCTCCTCCTTGGATCTGCATTTTCTAACTTTCTGAGCTTCCACCTCACAGAAGAGCACAGAACCCCCACAGCTCCTTCAGACTAGCCAGCAGCAATTAGCAAACACCTGACGGAACTGCACATCTGCTGAGCTCATTGTAAGAGCTACGTCTCTTCTGAAAATGTTGTTAAAAGGTTCATGGAAGAGCCATGCTTTGATGACTTTATGAAGGAGGAGTTTCAGAAAGAGAAGGAGTACTTAAAGAAACAGATGCCAAATTTCAAGGCGTTGCATTCATTTTAAGTCACATTTGATATGTATAGCATTTTTTAAAAACAAGTCAACACCGTCGCCTCATTGTGCTACAAAATATGTGCCTGGAAAACACACACCACTTCCCCTTTAATGCATTTGGAACAATATATGAGCGGGACAAATGATCAGAGCACAGAAGGCTGTTTTTTTTTTTTTATGTTGTTCCACTGAGTGCGGTGGGTGGCCAGATGTGGAACATAATGCACCATAAGCCCAAATGTAAGCTGTCTTGCAGCCAGATGTGACCTACAGTGGGGAGCGTGAGTTCAGTCGGTCTCTATCAGGGATGAATAACAATAAAGAGCAACTTTGAGAGAGCGAGAGAGAAGTGGGAAATAAAGATGAGAGGAGAGCAGAGACAGAGGCTGTTGTTTTCTTCAACTGGCTAACAAAGCAGAGCGCCACCCATGGAGGGAAAAGATGGGTGACTCACAGCGGCCCAGTGGAAGATGGGTCAGTCTCCCAAGGACGAAGCGGCAGGAGGCCAGTTTACCGCCGACAGCATGTCTGATATGTCCCAGTTCGTTTTTCTGCCCTTTCGGTCCCATTAGGTAGAACTGCAGTCTAAAGATCCTGGGGTTCACATCAGGTCTGAAGCTCATTTTTCTTTCAACACTCAAATATTCGTAGCTGTAATGTGTGACCATCGGCACCGTTTTGGGCTTAGGGGTTTGGACTTCGGTCAGTTTGATAAATACCAGAGCCGGAGCTAGACCGCACAGGGCCCTGAGCAGAATTTAGGTTGGGTCCCACTTCCTGTGAAGCCCACCAGCACCGCAGCAGCAACAACAGTGATCAGTTTGGTACTAGACACCAGTGGTCAGCATTGCATAAAAGGGTTTGCAGGCTTTGGATGTCCTACGTTTTGCATGTTTGTCACTCTTCAGTGTCTCAGAATGTCAAGACATCAAATCAATTTAAATATTTGTCAAAATTGACACTTGTGAACACAAAATGTAGTCTTTTTAAAATGGTGTTAATAATGTAGAAAAAAATTCAAAATGAAACCTAAATGTAACCTGTGAGAAAACCGAATGACTGGTTGGGAAATCCTTCATTTAAAGGACCAGCTGAGGTAGAATGTATTGATAAAACTATACATGAACAAACTGTAAAAAAAAATAAATTAATTACAGGCTTTTTCTGCATTCAATCTTTTCACATTGATGTAATTTGGCACTATTTAAATAAAAGCTCATTTGTCATAAAGTTTAAGCTCACAGTTCCGTCTTTGAGCCTCTATAGAGTCAATGGAGCCGCAGTTCAGGTCCAATCTGGGCCTCAAGTTTGATAAACTTGATGTCGTCAGTGATTCCTCTTCAAAAACTCAAAATCTTACCGAGTCATTTTTTTAGTTTAGCTTCGAGCGCAAAATTCTTAGCACACTTGAAATGGGACAAAATTGTCTTAGAAGCTGCTTTTCAGCAATATGAAAGAGATTGTTTGAATTGATTAATGTCTCAGTATTGACTAAAAAGTACTAAATCCACTGGTAGGATATTTCACACTGTTATAACTGAAATAATCTGCCACTGCATCTCGTACCTTTTCATCAATATTAAGGAACTATTGACTGAAAGCCAGATGACAAGTTATTTGGAAGTTAGTTTTGTCTTATGTCAAGTGTAATAAGAATTTTTGCACTAGAAACAAAGCAAAAAAAATTTTTCTTTGCTTTTCCTGCGGTTGTCAAGTGTGTGAACAGAAATCTGCTGGAACCAGAGTGAACTCTGCACACTGTGGAAGAACAGAAAAGTAGCTGCTGCAATGTGAAATCCCTGTCTGAATTCAATGCAATCACAAGTTCAACTTTGAAAACTTAAAACGTCAGTTCTTTCTACATTGTGGTTTTGCCGATGGTTTTGCTGATGGTTTGGACTCGCCACCGTTTCTGTGGGGAAACTCCATTCCCATTGAGACAGTGGGCTGCTGACGACTGGAATCGTGTTTTACTTTCTCTCCAGACTCCATTGGACCAGAGTTCTTCTGGTGGAGGCAACGTGAAAACAGAACTACAGGTCAGTGCTGCCGCTGGCTTTTCAGCAGCTTTTATTCAAAGTGCATGAAATCTTGAAAAAAATTTTATATCGTTTTGTTTTTTAAATATAAGCTCAGCACCCTCGCCCTAAAACTTTCTAGAACACCAAGCACTTGCTGGCAAATGACACCGAGCTCCAAAAATAGAACGGACATGGCAGGAGTCATGAGTTGACCTTTTCGGAACCAGCGCAGTCGGGATGGAGCCGAGTTTGATATGACTGCCACTGTCGCGCTTTTGGCCTTATACTTGACAAAATAACCAGCATGCGACTAAATAAAATCACTGTCGCGGTTGAGGTGGATGTGCTGAATGTTGGCACGCAGTACTGGCAGCAGCACTGCGAAAGGCTGCCGTGCAGAGACCTGGATGAAATCTTACATCAAGCTGAATAAACACATGTAAATATGGATGTTTTAAGTCATTTCAAATGAATCCGAACCACACTCGTGTTTCTGAGAGAGGTCAGTTGAAAAACACTCACGATGGTGTAGATGTGTGCGACATGAATAGTACTTTGAGACACACGAGTCTCTGGTGCTTCAATGAGTGTGAGGGAAAGGATCTTGTGTGATAAGGGAGAAAGACATTTTATTTTTGAGGAGACATAGGGCAGAGCACAACATTAAACAAAAGGAAGTGAAAAGCATCATAATAGCACTTAAGATTTGGCATTTTGAGGCAAAGCTTTTGTTTTGTCCGACGTGAGCAAAGGAAACCGAATTATAGCCAAGCTGAACAGTCACTGCTTGGATTTCAGCAACACATCACCTTTTATCTAAATTTATTTGTCAAATTGTTGCATACTGAACACAATACAGTCACAGAGGTACAAGCTGTGAAAATCAATAATTGATGCTACTATACCCACATGTGGAAGGTGATGGGTTATTATTGGGTTTCTGTGGTTGGAACTGAAGTTGAGTCGTTTCCACCAAACAATGGGTAAAAAAAAAAGCTATTCAAGCCAAACTGACCAACATCTGAAAAGGAAAGAGATGGACAGAATTTAGAGACGTTCTTCAGATGGCTGAGGGAAGGAGGCCTGGCCAAGGTATTTGATGTAAGTTTCGAATCGTAGAGAACAAAGTCTTGCAGCAAGATTCATCGCTGTAAGGGGGGAGTGCTGCGGTCAGAGAACGTCAGGGTAGAAAACGACATGGAAGGTTCTCCTTTTGAGGAGGTCAAGAAGGTCCAGGTTTTGACCTCTTCAAGACAAGTGGTGAGGATGATGAGCCAATGGCCAGATGGGTTTTGCTCTGGTGTGAAGCTGAATGTCATCTACTGTAGAGATTTGACATGTTCTCAGTAGAGAGAACATACAGGGTCCGAGGACTGACCCGAGAGGGACACCGCACACGATTCAGTGACTCATAATAGCAAAATATTATCAGCAAACCAACACAAATTGTCTTGATTTTAAGTGTAGGGTATAAGACGCAGCACAACAACAGGAAATGACTGATATTTCATTCATTTGACAAGTTCTGCAGTAAGAAGAATCCGTTTGAATATCCAAAGGTTAATCCACCCCAGATCCCTTCCCTTCACCATTTCACGCACCAATCAGCAGCTGGAAGCAGCATCAGTGCAGCAGGTCCATACTTCAGAGGTGGACAGTGAACCAAGTCGTTTTGTTTTCCGTCTCAGTCTGCGCAGCTCGTCCGAGCCATGCTAAAGAGAAAATCAGAAGGAGCTGATTTTCTCTTACTGGCTGCTGAACGCACCTATGTGTTTTTACCCCGGCTCCTATTAGAACATTAGTTTCTGTGACATCAGACCACAGACAGGATTTCACGATCACTTGAAAGAGCAGCAGAAACGAGCCAGGTAGCCGAGACAGAATCTGCAGTTTCCTTCTCAGTTCCTAATTCTTTTTTTTTTCCCCCTCAACCATGTGCAAGTTTTTGAAAATATTTCACAAAGCCGACATCAAATACGGAATTCATTGTGTTTTACATTAATCAATGACCAGAGATTTGATCCTGAAAGCATTTTTAATCTACTGATCAGGACTCTTGTCGACTCGGCATAATGAACAGAAGCTTCTGCTTCATGTGAAGTGAAAACCGTTAACTTGAAGACCTGAGATGATAATAATAATAATAATAAAAATAATACAATCCACTGTTTTGTGTTGCAACTTTGATGGCATGTTTGAGCTTCTAAATAAATAAATAAATAAAAACGCGAGAGAGACAACTCCGATCAGCACGGAGTCAATTAACACCTTTTAACTGCGAAAGAAAAGGAAAAAAGAGAAACATACCATCTGGTGTTGATGTGTAACTGGAGCCAATTAGGCGCTTTCGCTTTTCAACATCAGAGTGATTTTTGGGCAGTGCTGAGTCTCTCTCTCTCCTCTCTTACTGCCGTGGCTGAAATTTGGTTCATTGGGTTTTTAGTTTTTTTTGCTCCGCCCTCGGACGGTTTAAAGCACTCTGGGTTTTTTTTTTTTAAACGAGGCGTCGCAGCAGCAAGGCAGCTGAAACTGCCGCGGATGGAAACGATAACATTTCCAGTAATGGCCCTAATGTGTACACATTAGCCACATTAATCTGTGTCTGTGTGCGGCTCGATCACTGGAGGCTGGTATAATGGGTTTCCTGTTTGACCAACAAGGCACAGGCGGTCACATGCACACACTCAGCTCACACACACCCCTCGGTGGATCCAACTATGATTAGATCAAGATCCTTTATTTGTGCAAAAGTGACCATATTTACAGAAAAATAGCCACAATCCTGAAAATTGTTATTTTTCCTATCCATTGTTGGACTTGCGTTATGGAGTTAATATTTGATTGATATTAGCTACGTTTTCATTGACCATATAGCGTCAGACTTTTTGAAAACAAATTTGTTTAATGGAAACAAGCTGATTTGGACAGAACTTGTTGAGGATGAGGTGGTGTTTTTTATTTATTTAACATTTTTTTTTGACCATATCAAAATCGTTTCATTTGGCAAAAGTGCAATGGAGACCATTTATTCCACGTCACGTGAGTCACATGACCAACAGCCAGATGTTGGCCACTGGCACAAACAACAACAAAACATGAAGTAGCTGAAGGATCGTGGAATGTTTTCTTTTTTTTATGACTTATCACCTTAAACTTATTCACGTATGAGTTTAAGATTTACTTTCAAGGCAAAGTTTGTCCAACTCATCTGACACTTTTAATCATTTTTATTCTTCTTCTGAGGTTTGAACTGGGGTCACATTTATCTCCCAATTATTTCATTTGTATGCATAACAATGTCAGACTTGAAAATGTCAATTTTCCATGAGTCAGAAATGGCCTTCGTTGCAGCCTTCTACCTTTTACGCAGAAGATCTCTCTGGGTGTTTGAAACTGCGTTTCTCTTTGGAGGAACAGCAGCCTGAGTTCCTCCAAATCTCCCCACTGCAAGACGTAGACACTTGCTATTTGAAAGCTTTTGGCAACTTCTGCTTTACTTACTGACAAAAAGTTCAGTTGTTGAACTTGCTTGAAGTTTTAGCTCGTTATCGCTGCAAAGCCAATTAAAGAGTCATAGGGACGAAGGGCTCCTGTCAGGATGGAGGGATGGTTTTTCTATTGTGTCCAGATTCGATGCTCCATTCAGTGTTTCCGTATCCGACTCACACTTCGTGCTTTGGCGATGCTCGTGTTGTCAAGGGTGCAAGAATTCAAACGTGAGGAAGTTACTCTGTGTGTGTGTGTGTGCTGATCCTGAGGTAACACCAAAAAGAAAGAAAGAAATTTCCATATGGGATGCAAAGAAATGTAGAGATTGGAATGAGTGGATTGTGAGAATGTGGCAGGGAATCTTAGACTTTAGCTCTGGATGTAAACACAATGAAACGTGACTTCTAATCAGGCCCACTAATGGATGTTCTTCTCATCTTACAATTACAGTGAAAGTCATTTGTTTCTCTAGAACTGTAAGATGACACACACACACACACACACACACACACACACACACACACACACACACACACACACACACACTCAAGGTAGAATGAATCGCTGAGCAGCTGGTGATTACACTGATGCCACACAATGCAGAACTATGTAAACAGAAGCATTTCCAGTAATACTGCATTAAAAGTTTCACAATTTTATATGTGCCTTTTTTTGTACATTACTCTTTTTTGTACATTACTTTTGTACATTACTCTCAAAGTAATGTACTCTGTACTTTACTCTCAAAGTGAAATACAAAAAGAAGTCGATGCAGAAAATATTGAAAAAATAAACAACTAACATGCTTTGCTGAGGCAACTCCAGAATGAGTGGAGCGGATTTTGTAACCTTTTGCTAAAGCCAGAGTCTCTGGAGACATCACAAGGGATAAAAGCGATCTCAGAGCGAGCAAATGTTACCAAATCAAGACGTGGAGTGTTGACTTGTGAACATTTATGATGGAAATCCAGCAGGGCGAATGGGCTTAGAACCTGTTGATGACTGCTTGAAGTTCTAGGTGTTTTTTCTACATTTTTGTTTATTTTTCAATCCACAGGGATATAACCCTAACCCTAACCCTGCCCTTAAAACTATTTATTATAATTAAAAAAAATTTACATCACAAAAATCTGTAGAGCAATACAGCAGTATATTTATATAGATTTTTGAGAGCCACTGTAAAATTAAAATAATGCAAAACATTTTTTCTTTAAAAGGCTCATTTGGGAATCAAACCGATGCCGTCTGAGGCAGTCGACTTTTTTTTCTTCCTGCTGAGCAGATGTTGCCGCCAGCTGTCGTCCGCAACAATGACCACTTCAGTGAGCAGTCTTTCATTTTTTCCGACATACACACACACACCCATACGTGTATCGTTGAGCCTCCATCACTCCATCACTGCCATGCTTCCTCCCAGAGGGTCGCCTGGAAATGAAGGCCCTGGACCAGGGATCCAATCATGACTGATGGTCCGGCAGTCGCATGCCGACACGGGGCGCAAACGAGCAGAGACATGGGTCTGTGCCATGAGCGCGCACACACACACTCACCTCTTGGCTTATTGAGGTCAGACGGGGTGTGTGTGTATGTGTGTGTGAGGGCTGAGGTGGAAATGGTCTGCATGACTGAACTGGGGCTCAGGTTTTGCCTCAACGTGCGTCTTCTGGATTTTCTTTTGTGTGCTGCGTCACGACTCTCATTGATATTTCGATTGTTATTTTTGCACACAAAGTGTTTCCATGTACCAGCATGCAATTATGTTGAGAATAAGAACATGTATGCAACATTCATTTTAATTTTTGAGGAACACCTCCAAAATACAATAACACAAAAAATGAAAGAAAATAAATATATACTAACAAAAGTAACCAGCATTCCAGCTAACATCCAGGGAGAGGGCAACGGCGAATACACTGCAAACCAAACAGGGCATGATGGTAGCTCCACAGGCTAATGAAAGCAAACAGTGACTAGTGACTGAGTTGAAATGCGCTCAACAAAACGACACTGATTTTATGTGACATAAGTTTCCTCCTCTGATGGAAGCCGATCGTCAAGTTTTCTTTGCTTTCGAAACTTTCACAGCTGTAACTGCATTGTTTTGCGCCCCCAGCCTGTTTTCTGCTTCCCACCTGCCCGCCATCTTGACGGCACACAGGCGGCCGCAGGGATCAGCTGGCGCAGAAAGTGGAAGCAGAGTGGAGCGTTCAGCAGCCAGTCGGCTGTTCATTACTGTCAGGAGATTGTTGAGGTGTTGTTTCAGCGAGAGTCTGGTCGACAAAGGCAGAAACGACGAGTTGGACTTTTACTCTGGAGGCGGCTCCAATCTGCACTGACTCAATGTGGATAAGTTAACATCAGATGGGGGGTTAATTTGAGTTTTTTAAGAAGGTGGACAAATCTTTCAGATCATCTTCTCTGACTTCGCCGTTAGAGACCTCAAACTGAGCGTCGTTACTAAAGTGTCGCGTTCCCTGAATCTTTGGGGTCGAAATCCTCTTCTGGCAAGACAAGGAATCCATGTAGATGTTTGATCTCTCTGTCCGGGTGGCTGAACACTTCGGTAATCACTGCTAGACACTCGGGGGCAATTACAGTAAACGCATTGATCTGCCGGGGGTTTTCTCTAGTTAAACCTCCCCTGGAAAGTGGCCGGTGTGAACGCCGACACACAATGGACCGGAGGTTGCTGTGATAGATTGCAGTGCCATCCGACTGCAAACGTTTTCATGTGTGACGATTCTGATGGCCTTAATAATGTTGGCTGTTCTGTAACAAACCTCTGAGCTGCTCTTTCATATGAAACCCAAATCAAATATATATTCAGTCTGTGGTTGAAACGTGACAAAATGTGGAAAAGTCTAAAAAGGGGAGATATTTCACCAGCATGTCAAATAAAATGTGCCTGGTCATGATTGTTTCTCTTGCGTAGCGTGTGGGAGAGCAGCCGAATGCGCGCACCCCTCAGCGGACGGGCAGGTACGAAAAGTAAAATGACTTTAACCGAAAAAGCATCATTACAAAACAATCCAGACGCTCTCCAGGCAGGAACCGGCAGGCAGTGTAAGAAACACACCGCACAGGTCCAATGGGCTGGCAGCACGGCGAGCCGCAGTGAGACAATAATCTGGCAAGGTGGCCAGACAAGCAGCCGGTTGTCACACACATGGAGACAATGACTAACATAGAGCAGCTAAAAGGCAGCAGGAAATGCAGTCATTCAGGTTTTGAAAGCAAAACTGTGCTGACAGAATGACAGCGACGAAAAGTTCAACGGTGGCAAACTAAAACACGCGACTGAGACGACACACTGTTGAGTAATTCAGTTTTGCAAATACAGGAATTAATCTAACAGTGGTGGTCACCGCAGTTGTGTATTTGTTCACTGTGATAACATAAAATGGGGGCAGAATCACACGGGGAAAAGAGCTGGAATAGATATAATTAAAAAAAGAACAAATCCTCACTTTAAAACAAGAACCAAAGCTATCTTTTTCATTTTCTTGTCTTTCTTGCCCATTTTGCTTCATATCTTCAGAGAGATTCTTTGTTGACGTCTCTCTTTGTTTCGCTCCACGTAGATTCGAAAGAGAGGAAATCAGAATCTTGGCAGACTGGAAAGATATTATCCGGGCAAACAGCAAAGAGCTTCGTATCAAAGCAGTATCACATTCATATTGCATAAATCTTCTCTTTTCTGTCAGTTTTTCGCCTCAGTGAAAGCAAAACATCACATGCCAACGACTGTTGATAGACACCAGGTAATGTGACGTCCAGCGAGTGAGACCCTGACATGAGGAACGCAATGCATTTCGACAAATTGTCAACACTACGAAACCTCGATAAAGTCAGGAAAAAGTCCTAATTTAAAAATCAGAAACAGCGAGGGAGAGGGAAGTAGCTACGCTAGCTTGACTTTGGCAGCCTTAGATGAGCTGCGGAATTTGGTGCGTTTCGGCTCAGTCTGAAAACAAAATGGCGACCCACACGCCTACTCTCTGACAGATAATCAATAGAGCAGGTTTTTTAAATGAGCTGATCTGCCGCCGCTGTGTTCGGACCGTTATTAATAATGACAAAAATAAACACCAAGCCTGAAAACTAATACCATAACAGACTGGATGTTTTGTTCTTTGCATGTTTATTGGTGTTTGATCCTGATACACTCATTGAGCTGTTGTCAGTTGCTACGGCGACGGGTCAGCATGTAGCGTAGCTGACACGGAGAGAATCAAGAGAAAAACTTTTGAGTTTTTCAACGGGGTTTTGGTCATTTACCGTTGTTGTGGCGCGCATGCTAAATTATCAAAGTTTGATCCATGGCCCAGTGGGAAAAGAATCACCTATTTGCCCTCTGACGTTGTACGAATGCGTGAAATTTCCTCGATGCAAACAGTAGAACAGGAAACCCTTCCTGTATGTATTTTTGACTGCCCTCGCTTGCACACGGCCAGGATATCAAAGTGGGCCGAAGGGGTTGAAAATCTGTGCAGCGAAACAAAAAGCAAACTTATGGCGACGACAAACAAACCTTCTTGAGAGTCAGGGCGTCGTGCGGAGCTGCTGGCTGAGGCCATTTGCAGTTTCACTCCCACAAGACACGAGGACAACACACCAGACATGTTGCTCCACGGCAACAAACCCGGACCGTCCGGCTTCCTCCGGCCTCGCAACGGACCGCATAAACCTCAGTGGGAAAAACTCACTCAGCCGAGATTATTTGATTTATGTTTCATCTATTTATCTATTTATTTTTTTTATTTTTATGTTAAGTTATGTTTTTTTTAGTAAACTTTAAAAGAGCTTTAAGTCCTAAAAATTGTGGTTATTTATTGTTATTTCTGGTGATGTGGACAGTTTACCAAAATAAAATAAATAAATGAAAATGAAAAACTGAAATATTTTTACCTCGCCTGCCCAACTGCTCTTCAAAAAGCAGAGCGCCTCTCTCAGCTGCCGGCTGATAAGCGCTGATTGGCCGCCGGAGTCGTTTTAAAAGAGCCGGACTGTCGGCAGCTGAAAACAAAACGCCTGTCAGCCGCCAGTGAAATGTCATCTCACTTATCGCTGCGTGAAGCCGTGTTCGTCGCAGGCTCTTCAGCGCAGCTGTTGGTTCATTTGGCTGTTTATTGTTTTAGCCAGAGCTGAGAGATTCTCCTGGAGCGAAGGTGACATGAAACACGTGGTGTTTTTAATACTCTACCCACAAACAGAAAGAAGATTATAAAATGAACACCTTGCCTTGCAAAAATACTTATCATACTTACAACCTTATAACTCAGGGGTACTGGCTACTGAACACTTTGATTTTCCAAGGAGCACCACAAATGTTTCCATTTCGATTTGTTTTTTTTTTTGTTTATTTATAATTTTGTACTGTTTTGCACTTTACATAAGAGTCATTGACTCATATGTAGGTGTGTTGTAGTAACGGTCTGTGATGATTATAAAGTACTCAATAATTTGAAAATTATGATGTTACAATATCTTTTTGGCAACCACATCGAGCAACTGGCCCAGGGATGCGTTAAACCTGCCATCACAGGGTTTCCCTCAGTATCTTAAGCCTGGCGGGCCACCAGGCTTTACCTGTGCCCCCATCAGGCTTAGCATTGCTAATTTATTTTAATTTATCTAGACTGGGCCAGAAGATAAAACTTCAGTTTGAGTTGCGTTTACGTTGTTCCCGACTTTGCGTGAACGCTTAAAGCAAACAATTTAGAACATTTTATTGCAACAAATATCGATATTTTTATGCTTAGCTGCAAGCAACTACAGGTTGTGTTTCACCGAAGAACTTAAACGCAGTCAACTTAGCGACTTATCCTGCTAACTACTAGCAACGGGGACCATAACTGCTAACAACACCACTCTCAAGACCCAAAACCACTGCCAGGCCCCACAGTGCCAAAACCCTTTCCGGTTCATACAAGATTGGCCAATACGCTCTGACGTTAGTGACACGCACAGGGAAGTTATATACACATATGCGCATTGGATAATAAACAATAAAATTTAGTTATAACAATGAACATAAAGAAATTTATGTTTGGTTTATTATTTCTTTGCATTTATTCAAGAAAACCTAAACTGCTAGACAGACTATTTATTTTGTATGGATAAGCCTGAGATCAGTAATTAGAACTCTTACCTTGTCTCTAAAGTTATTGACGAGTAGATCTCCATGCAACTAATGGAGAATATTAAAAAGCCAACACCCTATGTCGTTTGGGGCCATGAGATGTAGCACGCTTTGGTGCTATATGAATCATTTTTATGTACATATTTCTAATTAAGTTAGTTCTTTGAATAAAACCCTCTGTGTGAAATCTTATACTTGTCTTTCACCCTATGATTAAGGGAAGAAGTCAAGTATAAATATTACATGTGGCCTGTGGCTACAGGGAATGGCTACAAATTATAAAAAGTTTTTATAAAAACGTACAAACAAAACAAATTGATGTGTTCAGAAATTTAGATGAAAACATGTGGATCAAATTTAATACTGCACCTATTCTGATATTATCTGTGGGTCAATGTATCAGTTCATAAAATTCCTGATTTAATTTTTGTACTTGATGTTAAAAAAAAACAAAAACAAGAAAAAAAAATCATTTCTGACTTGGTTTGGAATTCAGTCTTCTGCTTATTCTAGTAAATTATATATATATATATATATATATATATATATATATATATATATGTGTGTGTATGCACACACACATCTCCTGCTTGGACTGCCACCTTACCGTGGTAGAGGGTTTGAGTGTCCCAATGATCCAAAGAACTTTGCTGTCTGGGGCTTCATGCCCCTGGTAGGGTCACCCAAGGCAGATAGGTCCAAGGAGAGGGACCAGACAAAGTGCAGCCCGAAGACCTCAATGATGAATGGAAACTTTGGACTTAGTGTTTCCTTGCCCAGACGTGGGTCACTGGGGCCCCAATCTGGAACCAGGCCTGGAGGTGGGGCATGTTGGTGAGCACTTGGTGGCCGGGCTTTTACCCATGGAGCCCAGCCGGGTTCAGCCCGAAGAGGAGACATGGGTCCCTCCTCCCATAGGCCTGCCCCTGTGGGAGGGGCATAAGGGGTCGGGTGTATTGTGAGATGGGTGGCGGCCGAGGGTGGTGGTCCTGGCGGTCCGATCCCCGGTTGCAGAAGCTGGCTCTTGGGACGTGGAATGTCACCTCTGGTGGGGAAGAAGCTGGAGCTGGTGTGAGAGGTTCCGGCTAGAAATAGTCGGTCTCGCCTCGATGCTTGGCTCTGGTTCTGGAACCAGTCTCCTTGAGAGGGGCTGGACGTCCTTCTACTCTGGAGTTGCCCACAATGAGAGGTGTCGGGCAGGAGTGGGGATACTAGTTGCTCTCCATCTCTGCACCTGCACATTCGGGTTTACCCCGGTGGACGAAAGGGTAGCCTCCCTCCGGCTCCGGATGGGTGGGATGGGTTCTAACTGTTGTTTGTGCTTACAGGCCGAACAGAGTTCAGATTACCCACCCTTCTTGGAGTCCTTTGAGGGGGTACTGGAGAGTGCCCCCTCCTGGGGATTCCCTTGTTCTGCTGGGGGACTTCAACGCTCATGTGAAGTCTCCCAACGACAGTAAGATCTGGAGGGGTGTGACTGGGAGGAGTGCTCCCCCCGATCTGAACTCAAGTGGTGTTCTGTTGTTGGACTTCTGTGCTCGTCACAGATTGTCCATAAAGAACACCATGTTCAGTCATAAGGGTGTCCATATGTGCACTTGGCACCAGGACACCCTAAGCTGCAGTTCGATAATCAACTTTGTCATTGTCTCATTGGATCTTGCGCTGTATGTCTTGGACTCAGTCACAGATCAGATGAGACCTCAAAAGTCAGTCATCCAATGGCAGCCTGGTGTCCTGTTGTCAAGAGCACATATGACATCATGTTCAACCCTTATGAACATGTGCTTGTCATAGATTGTTCCGGACAATCTATGACAAGCACAGAACAGAACACTACTAGGGTTTAGATCGTCCCTTTATCCTTTCATCCCCTTGAGACATCACAAACAATCATGGATACACACACAGGCCTAAGGAGAATTTAGAGAGACCAATTAACCTGACACTCATGTTTTTGGACTGTGGGAGGAAGCCGGAGCACCCGGAGAGAACCCACACCAAACAGAGAGAACATGCGAACTTCATGCAGAAACAAGGCCTGGAATAGAACCCAGAACCTTCTTGCTGCAAGGCAACAGTGCTGCTGTGCTTCTTTCCTTCTTTTCTAAGTCTTTAAACTAATATCTTCGTGGTGTGGTCTGTGCTGGTGAAATTTAAACTTCTATTGTGATCTGGTCCTTGCTAGTGTATTACAATCTTCCTTCATCCATTATTGTGAAAATTTTTATAATTTTGGTCCCTAATATAAATAAGTGCTACTCCTTTTCTGCAGCCTCCCTTCTTTTCCATCTTTCTGGTTTTCTCAATCCCACAGCGTGCCGAAGCTTTTTCAGAAACGGCTTCTTTCCTGGGAGAGGAGCCTTTGCTTCAGCAATCTCCTCATCCCTCTGTTTCAGCTCTTCTTTCAGCTTGTAATTGTCTTCAAGCTGCCGTTCAATTTCAGCTGTCTTTTCATCCAGCTCTTCTTTATATTTTACTTCATTTAAAAAGATTTTCCGGTTCGCTTCGTCCAGTTCCTTCTGCAGCATGTTCTTTTCAGCATGAAGAAATTTGGCCCTCTTTCCATTCCGTATCTCGATCTCAGCATGGCGATATCGTTCATCTTTCTGTTCCTTCTCCATTGCTTGAATGTCTTCTCTGAGAGCTAAAATGTCTCTTTCATATTTCTGGACCATTTCTAGACTTGCGTCTTTTACTTGGTCCAGCTCTTTTTGCATGCATTTCTCCGTTTCTCTGCAAGTTTCTTGAATCAAAGCCATTTTCTGACAAAGAGCTTCGTTCTCAGCTTGTAGCTCTGCGTAAAGCATTCTGTTCATCTTTGCCATCTCCACATGACATTCCTTGTCGTCTCTCAGCTGCTGCTCCAGTGAACAAACTTGTTTCTGGAGGGTTAAAACATCTGCCTCATATCTTTTGGTCATTTCCATATTTTCCTCTTTGGCTTTGTCCAGCTCTCTCTGGAGACATGTCTCTCTCTCTCTGGTGGCGTCTTGTAGAGAAGACAGCAGATGACGAAGAGCCTCATTCTCAGCTTCTAAGTCTGCATAAAGTGTCTTGTTCATCTTCAACACTTCAGCGTGAGCTTCTTCATTGTCACTGAACTTCTTCTTCAGTGTCTCTATTTGATGTTCCAGGACTTTAACAGAAGTTTGGTAATTGCTATCCAGTTCCTTGTACGACTCTTTCACCTCCTTCAGTTCTTCCTGCAGCTGCCACTCCTTCTCTGCAGACGTCTTTCTCAGCAGAGCCATTTCCTTCTTCATGTCTGTATTCTGAGCCGTGTTGTCACCTTTCAGGATCTTAAAAAAGTTGCTGCTTATATTTCTTTGAGAGTTTGCTGTTCTTTCCATTTCCAACTCTTCTTGCAACGTTTCCATTTGTTCTGTTAGATTAATGACGTCAACTTGAAACTTTTCAAGGACTTCTTGGTATAAGGCCTTGCTTTCTTCCATCTCTCGCTGTAAAAGTGCCTCCTTTTCTTGGGACGATTTTAGTTGTTGTTGGAGGGATTTTATTTTATCCTCTTTGAAGAATTCCTTCGTCTGAGTCTCCATTTCTCTCAAAGATAGTTTTGAAAATCTGCTGAAAATGATCCAAAGTGTTTTCTGTAGAAGCAGTCTCCACTTGACCTTGTGCTTTCTGACAAGCAAAAGAACAAATCGACTGGACTTAAGTGAAGTTCTGTGGTGACATCACAAGGTGTCTTGCTATGTGACCTTTGACAGTGTTCTAGAATTCTGCACCTTGTTTATTTATTTAAAAATGAATGAAAATGAATTCTGAGTTCCAGCCATATTTTATACAAATATTAAAATGAAATCAAATTATCCAAAGTTTCTGTAAGCTAAGTTTAATTTCGTCTATAGTTACTGTCATTGTCCACTTAGAAAATATGATGCTGCACAAAACAGCATCATGTTTTGTGCAGCAAAACATGATGCTTCCGCCACCGTACTCTGGTAAACAGGAGATTCTGGGTTCAAATCCTGGCAATGGCTTTTGTTTTTCTTCTAACGATTCACAATTAAATGCCAGAGCACAGAAACAGTAGACCTACAAATTGTAGCTGTGTGGGAGAATGTTTGGAGGAACGACTTGGCGAACCGGCCATGGTGCCCCTGGAGGTGTTGTTGAGTTATTTTGTCCGTCTTATGATGCAGATCTGAACCACAGATCAGGCCAAATCATCAACATTTCAACAGCTCAGGGCTCTTTGCTTTTCCCAGAGCAGAGATGGTTCTTCATACAGCAGCATCTGCACTTGGAACAAACTGTCAGGCTCAGAACAGGAAGTACATCCTGATGGATGAGCCACTTTTTGGAAATCTGATCAAAGTACAAAACGAAAGTGTCCTTCAGAAGTGAAACTCAGCAAATTAAGGAAAAACTGTCCCTTTGAAGGGGGAGTAGCTCATAATCCGATTGCGCTTATGAGTACACGGTTTCTATCAGCCTCCTTACTGACGCCCTCGTCAGCATTTTAATAATTACTGTTAATGTGAAATCATGTGCTAAAAGTTGCTGCGGCAAATAAATATTGCAACCGAGAAGCAACGTTTGACAATAGCTTCAGATTCAACTATTACTATAGTTGTATGTTATACAACTAATATAAGCTGAGCTTAGCCGTATTAGCCAGGGGCGTCATAATAATGATGTGTGTTAAGGGGACGACAAAGAAGACAACAGGAAGTAGCGTGTGGTTTGCAGTTTTTTCCACGTTCTACATTGACAGAACACGCTGTGTGACCAAAGAAACCTTAACTTTTTTTTTTTTCTCTTCATGACCTCCAAACCCTTTATAGTTTCATATTGTGAGCTGGATAAAGCATTAGAGCCCCTAAAGCTATGAATTCTTTCTAGACCAGTGTTCCACTGTAGCATGTGCACATGGCGACTAAATCGGTGCGATTGTTCGCAAACAGGACAAAGTTTAAATCGTACGGAAAACTGTAATTTACTCATCTCTTCTTAACTCCGACTGCCATCCGTCCTCTGTACAAATGTCCATCCTGCTAAATCAATGACCTCATGCCTTCATTACCTCTCTGACCCGCCTCCCGAACGTTGCTGCTATATTTAGACCCGGTACCCAGAATACAGTCTCCGAGTCATCGCCCCCATCCTGTGAGAGTGATGAACTGGTCTCCACCTCACTCCCAGGCTCCACGGGGGGCCAGAAGCCTCAGCTAGACTCCGCGCTCGCCCGCCTCGGCTGCCAAATGAGACCGACGCGCACATTTCTCCCCGATAGGAGAGAGGAGTAACAATCTGAGACATGCAAACAAACACGCTCGCACGTGATTGGGTGTTTTAGTACCACTGTCTCCTTCCTGAGAGTCTGTGAAGTAGTTTATGGTCATTAAAAAGAAAAAGAAATCTAGTTTGGAGACCTTTTCTCTTAGTTAGCTGCGTCTTGTCCCCTCCTTTTAACCCCGTTTCAGCTCTTCTTTCTCCATCGCCAATCTGTTTTAATTAAAGTGTGTGAGACGTCAAGAATCGGTCAGCCGTTCTGGTTGTGGCCTCAGACTCCATCCTGTCATGTTTGCTTTGACTCACCGAGACGTCTCCTCCATTCCCTCCTCCTTCCCACCGCCTGCTTTCTGGCCTTCATCTCTCCCTACTGACAGCACGTCTCAAAACAACTACACTTCTGTTTCCTTTTCTGACAAGTTGATTTCCAGCTCCGGCAGATATTTTAGGACATTTGGTGTTTTAATGACAATTTATTTTATTCTTTTTGCTGTTAGAGGGACAGTGTTATGTGCTTTTCAGGCACACGGTGCAATTTTGTAGCACAATTAAGTAACTATGTTACCTTCAGTAGAATTTTGATATCAAATATAACTCAAAATAATTTTTACATTGCAATTCAACACCTTGAAATTGGGCCTCCGTATCTTTAAGGAACCTCCTGCACTTTAGCGACATTTTTTTCTTTTTTTCTTTAAACCAGTGTTGCACCAACAATTAGCTCTTATAGTGAGCTCACCAGGTGTTTGCCAATTGCTGCTGGCTAGTCTGAAGGAGCTGAGTAGGAGGCAGGTGGGATGCTCTGTGAGGTGGAAGCTCAGAAGCTTGGAAGCTGCAGCTCAGGGGAGGAGCTTTGTCCTCGAAGGCGGGGCTAGGTCCACCCAGGTGTTTTGCTCAACTGAATGGTTGCCGTGGCAGTTTACATTTAACGTGATGCTGCCCCTTTAAGACTGGGATGGAAGACGTTCCAGCAGGACCCCTAATCTTCACCCAGAACTGAAACTGATATTTATGTTAGAATGGCCCAGTTAAAGTCTCGGTTGAAATCCAATTCAGACTCTGGTAGAACCAGATAAATAACCACATTCCAGTTTGATGGCTCTTAAACTATTTTGCGACGTAGAAGTCTGACACGGCGCTTCACAAGAGTCATATTTCTCTTTAGGTAATGATACAAAACCAACATCACTGCTGAATAATGCAGATGAGAGGAGGCTTTAAATGGCCACGGCACTGACGGCGGTCCCCCGGCAGAGAGATGATGTGCTGTGTTCAGGGGGCTCAGGCACGGTGACCTGCAGCTGAAAATGAAAACAACGAGGACTGAGGGCGAAGCAGCCGAGCCGCTGGCTTCCTGCTGCCTCCGCTGCACGGCTGAAGGCAAAATTAGAGATCATTTGGAGCCGTGCCTGAATGAAGATGAATGAATGCCCGGCGTTTTCCTTAGCCTTAGATTTTATTCTCGACAAGAAAAGCTCCAAGGCAACATATCTGTTTCTAACCGCTCAAAGCTCCAGTGTGCCGTCATGGGAGACGCTAGCTTTTGTTTGTTTGTGTGATGCTTTCTGATGAATTGGTTTTTGAAGAAGCAAACCGTGCTTTGTTTCTTCTGAAGTGCAAAGAAGGGTAAAAAAAAAATACAGGAGCTGCAACAATCTGACGGAAAACAGCAGAGCTGCTTTTTCCACACGTGACACACACAAGGCAACATTTTAAAACTGGCGGCGCCGGCGGTAGACGGACATGGAAACTTTTAAATCATAAGCAGACTTTTCTCAGAAACTTGGGAAGACAAGATCACTTGTTCATTTCATTCAAATATTACACGTCTCGTCCATCGTTTTGGGCAAGTAGAAAGATCAACATGACAATTCTCGATGAAATGAATGTATAATTTGAAAAAAAAAAAAAGCTCAACAATTAATTTCACGCCAACTGCTGGTTTGTGTGGGTCGGCCATCTTTTGTAGGTCTCCGCTACTCTTGGTAGTTTGTAAATAGTGGTAAAAAAAATAACGTGTCTCTGTGGTCTTCCACAAGAAGCTTAGCAAAATGTTACCTTTTATTTAATTCATATGATTAAACACTTTAAAGGAAACAAGTAAAGAAAAATAAGCCCTCTGTGTTTGTTCAGATGATAAAGAAAGGAATACACTTTGAACTGTCCAATACAAAAAACTTGATTGAACATTAGCTTGCCCTGACATGACAACCGTTCTGTCCCTCTGTTTAGCAAATGTTCTCAATATTATTCAAATAATTCGAAAATCCAGGAAAACAAAAGAGGGAAAAAAGAAAAACATCTCATTAGCTCGCCCTGTGAGCTCGAATGTAAGCTGATTATGATAATCGCACGTAGCACACCAACACGGTCTGTTTTCTAAAAGAAAAAAAAAACCTTAATCCCAGCGGAGGTGAGTTTGGAGGAATCGGTCCGCTCGTCTGTCACGCGTCCCGTTCTGTCTGCAAGCAAATTCCGTCTAATTAACGCGCGGCGAGAGCCAAACGGAAACGTTTTGACCTCATCTGGAGTAAAAATAAGTCACCGCGAGCCTTCTGGGTAGCCGAGGCTTTGCGCAATGGGATGTCCCCGATTTCCAGCACACGAAACGTGTGCACGCGATAATTATTGCAGTGCAGAGGCTAATTGGGACAACGCATATTAATTCATTAACACGTCTCCCCTGCCAGCTCCCTGCCTCAGATCTGGGCCTCATCTATTGCAGGTGGTTCCTGGGAGACGCAGAACGTCTTATTTTCGAGTAATGTCGAGAAATCTCAAGACGTCTGTCGGAGACCTGGACAGGTACGCGACCCGCACTCTGTGTTTCGAAGAGTTATTTTATCGTTTTAACATAAATGACTCTCTAAACTGCCTTCTAGCTTCTTATATTACAATAAAAAATTTACTTCAGTTGAATTCACAGCATGCTTGACCCCAAGATACCGCAGCCGCTTTCAGGGCAGTGCTTCAAAACGGTAACCATAGCAAAACTCCTCAGTATTGACATGCGCTAATGACACATATCCTGTCTTGTATTTAATTACTCTCCTTTGTGCATGTGAGTGTGCATCTTCTAAGCTGATCATCTGTGAAAGCCTGTCTTGTTTCATGAGAGCCTCACCAAATGAGGAGATGCTAATCACCGAAAGGCCAAACCAGCAGCGCTGGACACCGGAGAGGCGGTCCGCGAGACGCGGAGCCGTCCTGTGTGCGCTCACGCTAGGGCCGGTTCTGTGCAAATGCATAATAGAGAGCAAATTAGCAACAGAAGACATCAAACCAGCTTATCCACTCAAAGGTTATTGTCTTAAGTAACACCTAATTGAAGCGGGAGGTAAATACAAAAAAAAACAAAAAACAGATTGGAGGTGTGTAAGAAATCAAATGACTGCTTTTTAGTGTTTAAAACAAGAAGATTTTAATTTAAAATACTAATAAAAAAAGCCAGCAGAGGATGGTTGTTAATGGAGACTTGAGAAACTGAATGACAGCAACAGAAAAAGGAATAAAGAAAGAGCAGAAGAAGAAAAAAGCACAGAGAGCCTCAGCAGTGGAACAAAATGATATATATATATTAAAAAAAAACAGCACCTCCACTCACCCTATTGTCAGAGATATTGAGTAATCTGTCTTCTATGAAGAGGAAACAGACATTTTTGTAATTTTATTATACAAGAATGGCCTGGCTGTTCAACACGATCACGTTACGCCAGTAAACGTGGAAGCGTCACTCTTGGAGGGCATTCATTTACTTTACAGTCAAACAGATTGAAATAATATTTTGCGTTAAAAAATGTGAGCTATACGACTAAAATGAAATTTAACTCTGTAATTCACCGCCTTTGAAATTGGGCCGGTGTCTTTAAAAACTCCTGCTGTCTTTGAAGCTCCGCCTTCAGGAAGTCATCGCAACATGGCTCCTCTATTAAGCCATTGGGTTAGAAGACCAGTTGGTGTGTCGTGAACGTGCTCCCAAAACAAAGGCGGCAGTTTTCATCACTGCCGACAGACGAGGAACCAAAAAGAATTTGGCTAAAAATTCTAAACTTGAACTGAGAGCCCAAAATGCTTTATGTGTGCTCGTTTCATTGTGTGGGCAGGAAGCCAAGGGGAGAAAACCCACATTTGCATCCGAAGCAACTGCGGCAGTGAAGTAGCTAGCTAAGCTAGTGCAGGTAGGTAACTATGCTAGTGCGGGTTATTTTTGCAGTCATTTCTTCAAGTCGCCGTCCCTCCCTGCATTAGCTGTAGGTAGCGGTAAAATAATATTGCCACATGTAAGCTATGATAGCTGGAGTTCCCACATATTTTATAGACTAAAATCTCTGTGGAAAGCCCGTTAGCGAGTTGCTAACGTGTAAAGAAATGGTGGTTCCGAATAAGGTGGATGTATCAGGTGGCCTCTTTTTTCCTTCGCTTTACAAATGAGCCTGATCCCCCATCTGTCCGTCCTCCATCTTACATCAAAATCATGTATTTTTCTAAGTGAAGCAAACGATCAAACTGTAACCAGCGTTATTTAGCGCAGCCATAACCAACTGTGTGACCGCGTCACAGCTGGAGGGGCAATGGAACCGGATCCGGAGGAACCCAGCTGCAAGCCCCACATATCTGCATCTTCAAGTGTTATGATTTCAATCAGCAAGCAAACTGAAGAAGAACCGCAGGTTATGAAAACACTCAGTTGAGTTGGAATTGAAAATGCGGAACGGCAGACACAAAGAACAGCGCCTCTGGAAAGAATGGAAAAGGAATTAGAGGAGAGAACAGAAATGTTTCACTTTAAAAGAAAATGAGGGAAGTACAACTGCCATTGGAGACAGAACAGAAAACGGAGTACATTTCCACCAAAAAGAGGTCTGAAATTTTGTAGGAAAAAACAAGAAATTTTGGGTTTTTAAAGTCCAAAATGTGCTCTAAAAATTGCAGCAATTGTGAGCATTTTCCACTTTGTGCGCCTCACAGTGAAGTCAGACTTCAGGGAGAGGGATTGACAATTAATGAGGATGACATGGTAATTCATTGATGTCACAAAAAATAAAAATAAAAAATAAAACAGAGCCTGGAATATTTTCACAATTCATGGCTCCACTGGCCAACACATGCAGGAAAAGTGTGCATTACGACCCGTGTATAATTAATGTGACACGTCCACCACACAGAGCTCTGGCTGGGACGGCTGTGTAAAGGGATACGCAGAAAGCTTCCGACTGAAACGAATGCATCCTCCTGCAGGGCCACACACACACACACACACACACACACACACACACACACACACACACACACACACATCCACATAAACAATGCACATTGGTACACTGAAGAGACACTTTCTGTTGGAATATTTTTGCAGATTTCACTCCAGCTTTCATTTTTAATTTTTTTTCCATTTATTTACGAGAAGTTAAATTAGGGATGTTTTCTCCTGTTTTTGAGAAGGCATAAGAAGTCTGAAGTTCTGTAAAAGGTCTGGCCCGGTCCGTCTCCCTGGACCAAGTTGTGGCCCCGTTTCCAAGTTGAGACCCCATTTCCTCACCTTTCTTCTCATTTAATCCCTTTCCACTTTCCATTTTCTACCTTTCAGCAATCCGTTTTGTTTCCACCTCCGTCGCCGTTTGGTGTAAAAATAAAAAAATGTATGCGGTCGGTGGTGTTTTCTTCGGAAGATGTTTCACTGCGCCCAGTTTCCACTCTCTCTTTGAACTGTGTTTTGTCAGAACCTGTCAGTGTTTCGGTTTTACAGTTTCCCCTGAAATCTGTTCAAATCATCATAAAAACCAAATATAGTTTGAATTTTTTTTCTTTTTTAAATTTATGTGATTTTAGGATATTTGTTTAAAGACAGAAGTGAAAATAAGAAAGTGGGCTGAAAAGGTTACGTTTTTGACTGAGATGACCTACATATAAGCAAATCTGTGGGAAGAGCAGTTATCTGAACTTAAAGCTGCAGTAGGAAACTTTGACAAGATAGAAATGTTTTCACCTATCTGTTAAATCTGTCACTATGTGCTGACAATTAAACATAAGACAGATAATCCTTGAAAAAAATATTAATAGATAAAAAAAAAATCAAGCTCCTTTGACTGCTCTCTGTGGTCCTACTGCTACTTGCAGAAATGCAACGCTCCCGGTCATAAACAACCAATCAGAGCCAGAAGGAGGGTCTTAGCATTGTCAATCAAACTCATATACAAGCTGCTCACCCTTGCTGCCTACTATGCTACAGCTCCTCATCACAGCAGAGCCTGCTGTGAATGCCAAGGCTAGTTAGCGTAGCTGCTATTAGCACAGCCGCAGCAAATCAATCTTTAACGTGTTGTGACGTCAACTTTCAAGGTGTTGCACTAAATGAAATGTAAAAAAGCATAACATAAACAAACCCAGAAATGTAAATGTTAGCACCTTGCAGAACCAAGGTGAGGTTCGGCTAACGTTATCTGGAAACTCTGATAATCTAAAGTGTTTTGGGGAAAATGCTGTTCTCACCCATCTGCTCTACTCTAACCCTGATGAAGTGGCCTGCAAGTGTATTTCTTTAAAAACAATCAGTAAGAGAAATCGGGGGGCAAGGGAAACTAAAAAAGAGATTTAGTCAAAACGCAACAGCCAGTTGGGAGTTGTGAAGACTCCATAATGCCTGATGGACTGACACGTGATTTAAAATCTCTTAACCAGCCCTGGTTCAGTGATGCATAATACTTCTGGCTTTGCGTTCACAGACTTAAACATTCAGAAAGAGCTAGAGGGAGAGGGCTAGTTTTAATGCATGCCTCTCTAATGCCTCGACGGCGCACTATAATTCCTCCCCTTAATCTCCTCTGGGTGTGAGGAGAGGATGTTCTCAAGATCAGAGGACTTAATGAGTGCAGACAAGAGGCCAGGGAGCTGTGACTGAAATGACGATGATGAATGGATGTCCTCACTGAGCTCTTCAGGTGCGCAGATATGCAGTTAGTGCGTCTAAATGCAAGAGAAAGTCGGAGAGCATTATTTTCAGCCCAGTGCTGGTAGCTGCAGAGCTGTTGCAGAGATCGGATTCTGAAAAACAGGATCTGAACACAAACAGTCCAAGATTTCCCATGTCAAGGGGCAGACCCGAAACATTTCGCTTTCTGCTGAGGCTGAGGTGACAGAGTGGCATCGTTCAGATGTGAAGCTGTAAATACGACTGAATTGGCACAGAAATCCCAGCGGTTGCCTGTTGTAGCAAAGCTTTTTTTTTTTTTTCTTTTGGTACTCAGACATGAAAGGAAGAGACTTTCTACTGAAGAAAGTCTCTTCTCTCCACGTTCGTATTTTTACTGGTGTCTGTCAAGATCTATGTTTCAACTCCTGGGTGAGCTGCAGGTAACAACCCAACAAATAGGATTGCACATATGCATATAAATTCTTTGTGCAACGCTTATTCAATTGTTCTCCATGGTGACTGCCATAGTGAGAAAATAAAAATATTTACATACAATGTAAGAGGGGAAAAGAAGACATAAAATTAGACTTAATGGGCCAGTTAGAATAACTGAGCTCACTAGTTTATTGTCAGAACAAGGCAATTTCAAGAGTTTAGTAAAACCCTATAAGTGTTTACTACAAGGTAAACACTTACTAACCCTAACCGTTTAAAAAGTCATACGTTTTATTTTTTAAACATATGACTCGGGTTAAGTCATCCATTAAGTCACACATACATTACCTCTGAGTGTAATGCTAGTTAAAACGTTGTTAAAAGGTTAATTAACAGAGAAGCCATGTGGTGATGACTTCCTGGAGGCGGAGCTTCAGTAGAGCAGGAGCTTCTTAAAGAGACAGATGCCCAATTTCAAGGCGCTAAGTTACCAAGACCAATTTTGTGCAGTCTGTCCGCCCACCTGTATAAATGTTCCTGCAGAGCTCTTCCTGCCATTCGCTTTCAACCAGCAGCTCCCGGAGGAGAAAAGCTGTCGTTCTCCAGGTGTCGCGCCAGTCATTTAAGGACGCTTAAGCGATGAAAACCTGGGCGTTATCATCAATCAATGAAATCCCCACAGGCTGAACTTGAAAATTTGACGTCATGCTGCTAACACTTAGCATTTGTCAACAACTCCGAGGTGGAAGAGAAAGCTCCGTGCAAAGCAAGTAATGTTTAACATTAAAACATGGTGCGCTAAATAATAAAACAGAGATTAAAGAAGCGTTGAGGCAGGTACATTTTTAGTAATGAAGGCACTCGAATTGTTTCAGTCCCAGTTACTTGACTGTTATATAAATTGACACTATGTGCCAAATACTTAACACTGCAGCTTTAATTCTGGCGGGTCCACCTGTTCTTCCTGCAGCTAAAATACTTCATATGTAAATATTGAAACAAGAAGTGAAACAAAGCCACAAATCAATGAGCTGAAGCAGTGAAGGCCAGATAGAAGAAGCATACTATGAATATTACACCCTCCACAGTGTGTATTCATAATGCATGAGGACTGTGAAGTGATGTGATGGAATGAACTGGATCCATCTGTTGCTTACCTCCCAGCTTTGACAGCAGCGCTCACCGTACGAAATGGTGAGACCCGGCTAAAGGCCCGAGGCTGGCCGACAGCAGCCAGAGGGGAAACCGTCATGGCAACTCACACAAACACAAACACGACCTTGACTGCTCAAAAACTATTGCTCAATCCGTGTGATCAATACCCAGCAGCCCAAGAGATCCAATTTTCATGTCTTGCTGCTGGATTGAAATGGTTTTCAGAGAGTCATCCCCACCCTGACGTCCAAGGAAAGAAACAACGCAGGATCGATCTGTGAGCCCCCCCCCCACCATCCCAAAACCCGACACAGAGCTGAAATCGACTCTGAATCCTCGAACAGGATGTAAATAAAAATGTAAAGCAGCAAACACTAAAATCCCAAATAATTTATTTAATCACGGCGCGCAAAATGGACCTGCGTCCTCGTTTCTCATCAGCGCTGTATGGAATATGTTCTGTGTGAGGGTTTCGCCGCACTAAATGAATAAGAAACGCATTCGGCCTCACCGCCAGCCTCCTGGACTCATCTGAACCAGGGAGAGGCAAGGCGAGGCAAGGCAGGCGCAGAAATCTGAAAAATAAAAAGTTAAATTAGTAATGGGGCCTGGGCCTGTCGGCGTGAAGATGGGAGGTCTTGTAATATTGATGTGTAGAGAATGAGTCATCCAGAGCAGAGAGAGGGGGAAGAAAAGAGAGAGAGCATGCATAAAAAACCCCAACAGAACAAGTTGAGTCTTATTTTTCACCAGGACTTCATATTGTTGCACAGCAATGTTTACTGAAGGCCTCGGGATTGCAGACGCTCCCTCTTTCTTGTGTTACCAATCAGGAGCTGCGCTTCCGTTACAAATGTGAACAAATCCTTTGTTTATGTCCTGCTAATGGCGAAAAAGCACGACTTCACAGTTGCAGTGTTTCCATTAAATAGGAAATTAAATTAAAATCTTCAAACAAGCTCATCCACATGATTTTTCAAATGTCATTTTTCATTTAATTGAAACACTTCAATTGTGAAATAGGTTGTTGGAATTTTTTGGGGGTTTTTTTGCAGAAAATTGTCAAAGATTTCCGCACATCTGTAGCTTCAGCGCAGCCAGTGATTTTCTAAATCCCATGAACGGATCTGCAGCGTGAGCTCCAACGGATTCTCAGACGTCGTTTCGTTGTCGCTTATGGTGACCACTGACCAGTTCTGCATGACCGAAACCACAAACCTGCTTTCTGAACGAACTAAACGAGGCAGCTGAGTCACTGCTGCTGGGAGCATTTATTAGATTCCCTGGATCTGGGGAGAGGAGAGAAAACACCATCCGGCCCAAACCGAGCTTCGAGAAAACTCTGTTCGAATAACGTTAGTGGTGACTGGTGACTCCCCGTCAGGCATGCAGAGTGATTTGGTTTGGTTCCCCACCGCCACTGAGAGAAGCACAGCTGCTCAGATGACGGGCCTCAGCTTCTTGTCACATCTCCGCTTTGCTGCCGCTTTAAATTAATGCGGAGACGAACGGCGCCAGCTGTTGCCAAGCTACGGAGAGTACCGACACAAAGTTCCCGAGGAAGTTGCTCCAAATTGTGAATAAAATCGATGATTGATAACGACTGCTGCTGATTTGAATCTCTTATCGGGGGACAATTGCTTCAGCCCACTGTAACGACATCACTGTTCCAGTCCCGTGAATAGCAATGTACTGGAATAACCCCAGTGACCCTCTCCCGACCCCCCGACGTGCCGAGGGAAAGCTTCATGCGTATTTTATATGCTAAGTTATTTCTCTGCTGCAGAGATGAGGGGGGAGGAAACCCAAACCATAAAATGGGAATTGCTTGGATGATCATCATCAGCCGTCGAATTTGTCAACATCCATTTGTCTTCTGTCACTTCCTGTTGGTTTCTACGCTCCTCCGATGTCCCAGGGCTGGCCATAAAATGAAGCATGCTAATGAGTTGAGCATTCGATATTTCAAGGTCCGCCGCCGAGGCCTCCAGAGGTTGCAGCTCGTTGGCTCGACAGCAGCAGAGTCACACGTTTGAAATGATGGAACGTCAAGCAGCGGCGGCAGAAAGACTCGCAGTGACGTTTGAGTTTTTGAGGCTTCAGTTTGTGTTTTCCAGTCTCATTCTGGACTGTATTTATGTACAAGTTAGCTGTGTTCACACAGCAGGTATTGATGCAAAATTCACATTTTTGACTGAAATTGATTTTCTTTTCGTTCTTTTTTTTTTTTGCTTCATTCCCAAAGTGAAATCTTAAAAAAAAAAAAAACACAAATCCCCAGCGTTTAACTGGAGGAAATCTTTTGTGAAAAAGGTCAACAGAGATAAACACGTCGGTTTGTTTGCAGAATAAAAGATCATTTTGTGCTTCTCTTGCACCCATTTATTTGGACCCATTGACCAACTGCCCCAAAACTCTTAACTCTGACCAACCGTATGACTGGCTGCGGCTGCGCCGCGGTGTCCCTGTCCAAGAATAAAACCTCCACAGCAAACCAATCGTGCTTTATATATATATATATATATATATATATATATATATATATATCTATATATATATATATATATATATATATATATATATATATATATATATATATATATATAGATATATATATATATATAGATATAGATATATATAGATATATATCTATATCTATATATATATATATATATATATATATATATATATATATATACATATATATAGATATAGATAGATATAGATATATATCTATATCTATATATATATATATATCTATATATATATATATATATATATATATATATATATATATAGATATATATATACATATATATAGATATAGATAGATATAGATATATATCTATATCTATATATATATATATATATATATATATATATATATATATATATACATATATATAGATATAGATAGATATAGATATATATCTATATCTATATATATATATATATATCTATATATATATATATATACATATATATATATATATAAATGCTCAAAAAAAATGCTTTTATGTATATATATATATATATATATATATATTATATATATATATATATATATAATATATATATATATATATATAAAATAAGCACCATGATGAAATTGGCATGTAATCCTAGAGGACCAGAAGGGCATGTTGGCTCATTTCATATGTCAACAAATCCCTTTTTTTGTTTGTTTGCTTTGTCTGAATTAAGATAACATTCAATCTTCCACAAACCTGATATTTATTTCCTTCAAAAACGACTAATACAGGGAAGAATGTGCAAAATCCATATTCCTGCTGCATGATGGCACAGAAAGTTGTCCCAGACACATCTATACTAAGAGAACCTTAGGAATGAAAGTAAGTAATAACCTTCACCATGAGCAATTTTTCATCTCCAAAGGATATCAGGATCCTAAGATATACTCCCCCCCCCCCCCCCCCCCACACACACACACACACAAACACACACACACTTCCTCACACTGGCGTGATAAGCCTCTTTTTATGACACAGCTGCTATTTTCTGCTCCTCCTGCTTTTCTTCATCCTAATTTAATATGTTGGTGAGAACCAAAATCAGAATCAACAGCGTACAGCAGAAGAAGAAACAGAGCAGAAGTATTTCTCCGGTGAGAGGAGGAAACCTGAACTCAACTTAAACATTAGACATGAGTTCAGGAAGCAACGTGGGGTGATAAAGATGTACTTTTTATGTAAAAATCAACAGTTTTTAATCAAAAAACTGTTTTCATCACCATCTCATTTGTGTGCTATCACATATTTTTAGTATATAAAATCAAATCTTCTCCAATTGCAGTAACAAGATACTTAAGCAGTGACTTCTGAATGCTAGTCAGTGCTACAAAAAAAAAAAAAAATGCTCAAATTCAAATTTACACAAACTGGTTCAATCTTATGCCACAAGTAGAAGTCGTCGAAAACATTTTATTTATTTCTTTTGAAAAACTGCACGTGAATAAAGGCGTGCTGCTGGAAGGCAGGGATCGAAGCGGAACTGCAGCCACACTGGAGCTGCGGCTGAACGCGGGGCAACGCCGCAGCCATTGTGGCGTTTGAAAAGACAAATATCCCGTTACATGTCCAGCTGGATGCTGAGTTTTCCACTTCCTGGCTCCTGGGTCAAACGAAACCATGGAAAATGCTCCGGCACGTGACACCAGTGTCTTTTTAATACTCCCGCCACTCTGGTCACCGCCTGACGGTGTTTTGTTTGTGTCCTTTTGCCTCTTTGTCAGCGATAAAACCCCACGCTGTTACCTAGCAACGTGGCTGCAGTAACCCTAGGTCTGTAATCTGGATGCAGAGTTGTTGGGTTTGCTGAAGACAAAAGTTTGGTGCGATAAAAGTTGGCTGAATATTTCCATAATTAAAGACAAGACAGAATAAGAATAAAAAGAAACCCATTTCATCCGCAACACTTTTAGAACGCTTCTTGACACGATTTCACAGCAGGATGTTTGATGTGGGGATTTTATCCCGGGAACAACTAATAATAGAAATGCACATCTTCAAATTGAAGAAAATAAGATATTCTTGGCTGGTTTACCGTCTCGTTTAAATTACACAGCTAGGTGTGTGGTGTTTGTAGAAACTGCTATTGTTAACGCTCACTTTGACAGAACAAAATAAGTTTCTTCTTTCTTTTTTTGGGATGATCGTCTATTTTTTGTCTCGGTTGTTTCAGTGCAGTTCCAATCACTTTCTATATTCCAAATGGTATAATTCATATTCCACTAGAAAACGCCAGTAGATTCCCAGAGTTTTCTTTTAAAGAGGCAGCATTGTGTATTTTCCAGACACATAGTGCCATTTTACAGCGAAACCAAATAACTATTTCAGATATGAAGATGCTGAATATGTCAAATATGACTTAAAAGAAATTTGACTTCTTCATGCAGTTGGATGAAGAACTTATATTGGGAGTCTGTCTCTTTATAAACTCCTGCTCTTTGTTAAACTCTGCTCTCAGGAAGTCATCACAACATGGTTTTTTCTATTGAGCCTTCAAGAATGTTTCTACCAGTGTTCACTGAGAAGTAGCTCCTTTATTGAGCTCAGCAGATGTGCAGCTCCACCAGGTGCTGATTACTGCTGGCTAGTCTGAAGGAGCTGAGTGGGAGAATAGTAGGACAGTGTAGCTTTGTGACGCGGAAGCCGGGAGACTGCAGCTCATGGGAGGAGCTTCGCCTTAAAGGCGGGGCTGGGTCCACCCAGGTGTTTTGTTCAGTTGAATGGTTGCCACGAGAGATAACAGGATTTCTTAAACATGCGCGAAAGGATCAAAGCAACGCAACAGGAACGTTTTTGATGTGTGTGTGTGGGGGGGAGAGATCATAACATGATGTTAGCCCCAAAAGAGTTCATTTTTACAGAACACTGCCCCTTTAAAGTAGGCAAAAAATGGTTTTCATGAATGTATTCTTATTGGTCGATGGTTTCAATTCCAGCATGTTTCTCCTTTGGACCTGTGGCTTCCTCGCCAACTCCAAATACATGCATGTTGGATTAATTTGCCTTCTTTTGGGAGACAGAAGGCAAAACCTCTGTTTGTAGGGTTTGCTGGTGACTTTTGAAATCTCCTGTGGCTTTTAGGCTATTATCTTAGCAGAAAGCCTTTTTAGACCAAAGGAGAGAAACACAAAGGAAGAGTATTGATTTAAGCGTTATTACCCTGTGCCTGACAATACTCTGATCGATGGCCAAGCTCTTTTGAGTCTTTTTACAGTTGACTCTTTTTTCCCCCTTGTTTAAGAGTTGACATTTTGCCCTTATTGTAGCTTATTTTAAGGCGACAGTTTCTACTATCTGTGTTTACAGTCACTATGGCTGCAGACCATTTCCTGTCCTTGTGGGGCGAGGGACACTGTCACTTTCCACGCAACTTTTCTCAACAGATTCTCCTTCATTGTCATTTTTAAATTCTAGCAGTGTGCCAGATGTCATTCTAAATGTCTTTAACTGGCCCTGGTGTTGCTAATAGCGCTTTAAACAAATGTCCTAATTCAAAACAAAAGTCAAGGTTTTGTTGTTTGGACAGTCTCTCTGGTCTGAGGCTATGCCACCCCATACAGTGCACCCCCCTCTATTCCCAGTTCAATATTTCCACTTTCGCCTATTTTCAGATTTTGCTGTCGGATCTCGACTTCAGTTATTCATTGAAAACTTGCCTTATGGATTGTTTTCCCTGGAACATATCTAATAAAGCGCAGCTCGGGAAGATGAGGTACCTCAGCACAATCCTACTTCACAAGCTGGCGTTCGCAAACGACCCAATCCATTTTCATCGTGCCGATTGGCTGAACTAGCACCAACGCAGAGAAACAGCAGATGCTAGCTTCTGCGGTCCGCCCAAGACTGTTTCTGCCGTGAGTTACATGTGCACAGTAAGGAATAAAAGCTCCAAATCTGTGAAATTATACCTGGATTTTAACTACAGGATTACAAATACCAGGGTCTGCTGTACACAGCGAGGTATTCCAATGGCTTTCTCACAAATTCAGCAGTAACTCCTTCAGCAATGTGAGCGACAACTTTTTGATTAAATCAGATCAAACTCTCCAACGTTTTCTATGCCCGTCAATGACCCGCAGCCACAAGTCTTTGCTCGTCATTTCCTGTCCTTGGACCACTCTTGAGACCTGCGGACTGGAAATGCCCCACAAAGAGCTCCAGATTTGGAGACACTCTGACCCAGTCGTCGAGACTTCACTTTTTTTTTTTGTGATGTTTTTAAACTTGCTCATTCCTTCACTTTTCTTCTTTCCTGCTTTCAACACATTACCTTGGAGGATAAACAGTTTGTCTGGCATTATAAAGAGTCGGTTTTATCTAACTTCTAGTAACATCTGCAGGTATTTCAGAAGATTTTCTTGCTTTTTTTTATTACAAGTAGCAGGGCCGCAGTAAACAAACCTGGACGTGTAAAATTAGTTCCACTTTAATAATTGAGCTCGTGGATCTATAGAATGAGGGCTGTGGGGCTTTTGTTTCATGCTGTTATAATTCTCTTATGAATTATTCATGCATGTTAAAGAATAAATATACGTCCTTAGACGTCTTCCGATGATGACAGGCTGTACTTCTCACTCCGTGGGTGTGTTGATTGGCTCTAGCTGTGAGGAGAAAATAGCCTTCCTCTCATCCTTTCAGCTGCTGTGTTTAAGTTCCCGCGTGGCTCTCTGTGGCGAAAGACGGCGAGAGAACGGCAGAAAGCTGAAACACCCATCAATAAATGATGAAATAAACTCATTGTTGCCAGAGTCATTCAAGAGCACCGCTCTTTGTCAAAAGCGAGGACCCGGCACTTTATCCTACTTCGGCTGAAGGTCAAACAGGTCCGATGGTGCTCTCCTGTTGGGAGCTGAGCTGTTTTTCTACAATCCTGGAAAATGAAGGTCGAATTTCTGGGCCGCCGTTTCCCTCAGTGCCCGTCGCGCCAGGGGAAGGAAGAGGAGAGGGAGGATGCAGTGCAACACGACCGCCGCGCCGTTACGCAAGGCCGGAGAAAGTGCAACAACAGCACTGAAACCTGGCTCAGGGCAGGGAAAGTAGAAATGGTAAAATATGCGGGAAGAAGGGGAGAACAGGAGGCGGAGGAGGCGGTGGCGGGGTAATTCAATCACATCAGTGTCCTCATTTGCAGGACAGAGCGTGAGAGTTAAGAAGAACTAATGAAATAAGCAAAGCGCTGAGTCAGATGTTTGCCTCGTTCTCCCACCAAGGGGAAACGGCAGGGAGAGGGAGGGAGGTGAGACCAGCGGCGAGAGCCGTTCTGCAGACCTTCTTTGGGTTTTATAGGTTAAGAGGTCAGGGCCAGGGCAAGATAAGTCATTCATCTCAGTTTCCACAAAAAGATAAAAATAGCCTGAAAACAAAAGTGTCTTGGTTAATCTGATGCTAGTGGCCACTAGATAAAGCAAAAAAGATGGAACAAAACAGAAAATGAATTTATGATTATTGTTTATCTGATCTGGTCTGCCTCCATCGCTGCTTAACTGAACTTGGCCCAAAATATTGGTCCTATTATTTGTTTCCATTGTTTATTTTATTTTTTTATTGTAAGGATGCACGGTAATGCTTCTTACACCGTCAAAAAGTTTATTTCAGCACAGATGGTGCAAGATTTGTTGGGAAATTGCATTTCGGGAGCGGTGGGGTAAGAGGTGATTGCAAAGCCGAGAGATATGAAGATGAGATTCTGCAGCCCGCGATGCTCCCATATCTCCTCGTTGAGGGTATTTTCACACCTAATAGTCCGGCAGGCTCGGTTCAATTAGGGACCAAAATGGCCACATTTGTCTCGCTTTCACACTGCACTGTGTGAAATGAGCCCAACCCTTTTTACAGAACCATATTTCCCAACTTGGCAGTGGTGCCACTGCACCAAGAAAACCAACGAAGGCGACATGGGTTCAACGTCCTTCTTCACAGGAGGTAAACAACAATGGATCGGCATCAGATTTTAGAGGTTATAGTATTTCTCCAAATTCCGTTTTTCGTGTTTCTTTTGCTTGTATCTACCCAGAATGCCCGGCGCCGTTGTTTGCTTCCTGTTTTTGGCATTCGAACCACACCAGAGTTCAATTAACCGAACAAACCCCTAGATATGTTTGGCAGGAAAAGAGGTAGCTTCTGTTGTCCTCATCTGAGCTTCATTACACGTTATTACTTTCACTTTCTAGGCAAACAAGAACGTGAGAGTTTGACTATCGCGGACTAAACCACATTATAATCATATCAAGGACTGATTTGTTAAGCTTTCCATTCTCCTCATGCGGGTTTCAGTCCGTCTTTGTTGCTCCAATTCCTGACATGCTCGTTTCAGGAATGTGTGAGTGGTTCCCCCCGTCCTCCTCCCCTTCCTGCAAAGGTAGCTCTCATTATACAAGGCAGCTGTATCTTCAATGAGCAGCCAAATATTTCCGGCGATACCGCCGACTGTGACTCACCACCAGCCTGTGGAGTTCATAAAACTTTCCTCCAGCTCTCTGATGCTCCGTGAGGTGTGACAAAGTGCGCCTGATGTCTGGATCAGATGCCAGTCCTCAGGATGTGCATCACACGAGTGTGTTTGCGCGGCACCCATTAAAGAAAACAGTTATACGGCTGCCGGTGTCTTTACGGCCCATCTGTCATGAGTTTTCAACTTCCAACATAAACATTAGGAAAGTGATGAAATGCCGTCAGAAACACCAAAATGTTTGATTTTCCTTGCAGCAATAAAAACAGTGACAGCAGAGAACAGCGACTCAGAAGGAAACCCGAGAAAGCCTGTGTCAGATCACATTATTCTCACAATTAGTAAATAGTGATTATTTTGGTAATTCTAACTAATAAAAATAATATAGGTAATTAATATGTGTTTATATGCAGCCGAAGTAAATAGCTATTTTCAGCTGTGCTACCCAACAACAAGCTGAGATTTGAGAAGCACAAACATGTTAAACCAGCTTTAGCTTAATTAATGAGATCCATTTAATGTTATGGAAACTTTTGATACATATAGAGCTCCATATTTTATCCATGCATCTGAGAATCTTACCATTTGCAATAATGTGGTCTAAATCATTTTCAGGAATTTCAAAATGTGTCATACACCATTTATTACTGGACATATGTTTCAATGTTTGTCCAATGTTCACAGGACAAGTGAAATATAGAACCAAACTACACACTAAAGCCTGTTTTGCACTTTCACAAACCTTTCAGGGCTAAAGTTTCAACACAGAGACGTGTGAGTACAACCCCCAGAAATACGCCACCCCGTCGTTTTTATTCACTACAAAACACAGGAAAATGTTCAAGTTATTCCCGTGCTGCCAATGAAAAGAACTTCATTACTTGGTGTTCAGTGGGTGTGAACTCCTACAAAAAGCAGACGTTTTGACAGTTCACAGGTCGGGAGGATTCGTCTTTGGAGCCGACGCGAAGTCAAGGAGAAAAGGCACCGGGGCGATCTGAGGCAGCCAATTAGCGCGGTCAATCATTCAGGGAAGTCTTACCGGTGTTTTTATTTTAAGTGGACTCTCAACGGGGGAAAGACTCACAATCTTCTCATGAGTGGAAACAGTTGTGCTGCGGGGAAAAAATGGAATCAGGCCTCAGTGGTGAAATCTGTTTCCTGGGGTGATGGAGGCAAAAAACCCCAAAAAACTCAGTCAATAAGTTTCTAGTTTTTTTGTTGTTCTTTTTTTTTTTACTTTTGCCAGTAACCATTGAAAAGAGAACCAATCTGCTCTCCTGTGAAACGTTGATGTTATCAGACAAAGCGTGAACACAAAGTTCTTTTAGAGCCGACTGCAACTGAAAGAACATGGGTTCTGCACAAGCTAAACTTATAGGACAAGAATCCAAATGCATCACTGCAAATGTATCACTGCAAGTGCATCGCTGCAAGGGCATCGCTGCAAGCGCATCATGCGGCGGAAGCAGGTCAGAGTTGATAAGAAGATAGATGAAGCACGATACTTTGATTCTTTCATGCATGATTGAGAAATCCTTTAATCTCCCGTGGCAACCATTGAGCTGTGCAAAATGCCTGGCTGGATGTAGCTCCGCCTTCCATAGCAAAGCTCCTCCTCTGCTTCGCCTCCTTAGTTCAATGCTGGTAAAAAAAACAACAAAAAAACACTGTTAAAGGGTCACCATTTTGGGTTCTTTTAACTTGGACTGTCATGAAGATCCCAAGAAAAATATTAAGAAATTCACAGAGGCGTATTAGGGTCATTGTGACAGGAGTAAACTTTCACCAAAAACAAAACAAACAAAAAAAAAATCTCAAAAAATTTTGAGGAAAACAAAAGTGAGATTTTTATTTCTAGAAAATTTAAGAGATGAATCTCAAAATACTGGCTTTTTTTTTTTTTAGAAAAATTTCAAATTGTAAAACAAATTTTTTCACCAGTTTATTTTTTAAATTAGGCTATAATTTTTTTGTTTGTTTTTATTTTTGCAGAAATTTACATTTTAAACCCCCCCCCCACACACACACACACACACACAATCGGCGACGAAAGACAACAGCGTAACAGGCCCCGCGTGGTTTACTATCACTGCGCGGCGGTGCCACGCACCCATCTGGAAAAAAGAGGCGCGGGTGGGAGGAGGAGGAAGAGGAGGAGGAAGAGGAGGGCTTTGCGCATCGTCGGTGCCAATAGGCGCAGCGCTGTCTAATTAAACCCCTACTACGTAATCCCGGCCACACCGCCTCCCCCCGCATCCTCCCTCCTCCTCATTTTAAATCCACTCCGACGGCGCACATCACTCCAACCATCAGTGCTGCTGTCCTGCACGTCCCGGTCTCTGCCTCTGGAGGAGAGCGAGCGCCCCGGCAGCTCCAGCAGCTCCAGCAGCTCCAGCAGCGCATCGCACGGTGACATGCTCCGCAGGCTCCGGCTGCTGTAGCCCCACAGACAAACACCCGATATAAAGCTACCGGGACGCGCGTGTGAGAGTGAGTGAGTGTGTGTGTGAGAGCGGTAAGGAGATCTGGTTTTTATTATTACTATCATCATTGTTATTATCACTCGGTCCCGGAGGAACAGCGTCCGGTGCGAGCAGAGCATCGCCTCCACGCAGCAGGGGAGAGAGAGGCTCCCGCTCCAGACCAGCCGCTACAAACCGGTAAGGAAGAGCTCAGCATTAGTCTGCACCGATCTGGATCTATTTATTCACTTATTTTTGCAGTAGTGATGATACGGTTAGTTACCGGGTCAGAAGGAGATTGGAGAGAGGAAACGGAGACGCGCGGAGATGTGCGTCCACGGGCTGCGACAGGACAGAGAGAAGACGAGGGAAAACAATGAAACAGCGCTGGGGGGAGGAATAACAGCCCCCAGCGCTGCGTCTCGCTCTTCTCACCGTATTGAAACACGTGCTTCGTGCTTCAGGGCGGCTGAGCGTTGAATGCGGACGACTCCTTTATTTAGCAGAGCCAATGACGCGCAGCGGAGAGGGCCTGCAGTTTTTATGAATGATCCGAACATGGGACGAGATGCTGCGGATCTGCCACCTTCCTCCACCAGAGCTGAACTCTGCTGCATCTTAACGGAGAGAAATAGAGAGCAGGAGTTTGTTGCAAATTAATAATGTAGCTATAGTACATATTTGAACTGCAAGTTCAAATATCTGCATGGTTATATACAGGGCCGGACTGAAAAGGATGAGGGCCACTGGGCTAGTGCCAGTTTTGGTGACCTATTCTCCACACACACACACACACACACACACACACCCACAAACACACACACACACACATATGTATATATATATTTCTTTTGATCTGCTGATTCTCATTGATTGTTGTTTCGCCAGGATGTGCAAGGAATACTTTGATTGGACGAAAAAGGGCTGCCTGTGATTGGCTGATGGTGTAGTTCCCTCATATGTGAAGTTGTAAGCACAAGCCATACCCTATTGTATGCACACAGACATGTGCGTTCATATTAGTGTCTCTACTGGCTCCTGACGCTGACACAAATTAGCGTCTTATGCAGAAGGTTACCCTTGCAACCATTCATGCTAGTTAGCATTCTGCCTCATGTAGCCACGGCTAGGCTTGTGAATATCGGCTCGCTGTTGCTCAGTTCCCCTCAGTCAAATTCGTAAAAATAGACTTTTTTTATATATAATTTATTTGTGACCTGTTGTTTTATTTCTGAAGTTTCTGGTTGTTTCTATATCTGTAGGCAGGCGCAGAGAGGTTATGGAGTTCTGTGATTTAAAAAAGAAGAAAAAAAGACACTTAGGCTCAGACTACCTTGGTGTTCGAATACAATCCGTAATACATCACCAGTGCAGTTTCAGATGTTTCACAAAAAATGCTTTTTAACCCATCTTTGCTATACTTATTAGTGCATACAAAACCCATTTAACCGTCCTGAGCACAACACTCAGAAGGAGCGCAGCAGATATCACGGTCAGACGGCAGAGAAACAGTGACGGTTTCTCTACCATAAGATCCCAAAATCATGCAAACAACAACAGCCATTGCTGACATCCATCATGTTGTGTTTGTGTTTCAGGTTGTGCAGGGAAGATGTTTTTTTGTGGTATTTGTTTGGCTATGATGCAGAAGAAAAACAACGTCAGTGGAGTGGTTTTTGTCATGGTGTCAAAGTGTAAGATAATACATAGCCAATATCAGCAAGTATCAGTTATTTTAGCAATGGTAATATAGGCTTTTGATATCGGCCCAAATTTTCATATCGATGCATCGATTCTCATAGACGCTCTCCTGAGTTGTTTCATCCTTGTCATAGATAAGGAAAATGAGACTCTCCTAGTGATTGACAGCAGGTTTAAGAGCCAGGCAAACAAGATAAGAGTCAGGAGTCCCACACTCCCCACCTCATCTGAGACATACAGCAGTGCATCTTCAGATCATCAGCTGCCAGGGAAACGCTCACGACCTGCGACTTTACCAAGCCTGACTCTGCCTCTGCCACGCTGCGTTGATGGCGCGATACATTTTCCCCGCACACCTTCGTCTCCTAAATGCCACCCAGCTGTTGCACGCCTTCCGTGCATAATCCCCTGGGATTGAGCAGGTTTCTGCCAGGTTTTGCGTCACGAGCAGGCAAGCGGAATTAGCGGCGAAAGTCGTCGGTTTACTTGTTTTAAAGAGGAGTCGGAGTCTCGTGCCACCGCCGTCTATCTCTGCAGCAGGGTGATGGTGAAGTGAGCAGCCAACGCCTTTGACTCCGAGTTAATGGGAACGTCGAGGTGCGGGGCCTTCCTCTCGCAAAACCGACGCGGCGCGCTGCAGGGAGATGCTCAAACACGTTTGGATCGGGCAGGACTTTGCCGCTTCGTTGGGTCGAGGCGTCGTTTCGGCCACATGTGCTTATGCTTGTTTAGTTGTTACATAAGAGGATAAATGTGCGCTGGAGCACTACTCTCTGTGTCACTTAGACTCATAAGCACGCACACAGGCAAAGCCTTCCTTCTGCTTGCCTGCTACACACCAGAGGAGATTTCAACAAGGAGGCATCATACCCCACAAACACAACAGATGTTGTGGTTACGGTGTGCCAACAAGGTTTGGCTTTTCTGCTGTGTGTACAAAGCCTTTCTGTCTGTGTCTAGTTCTGTCCCATTATCATGACCAATGCAGCTCTTCTCATACAAGCGACCTTGGTTTCATATGACGCTACCAGGAATCTTGACACGCTGCCCCCCTCTACTCGCATGCGTTGAATACATAAGCACCAAAGTGACTTTGAAGCCAAGATTCGTTCTTGCCACGTGACCACAGAGAGAGGCGCAACGTCTCAGAGCTCCTTTTCCTAACCTACATCACGCTGCTGTGGATTTACACAGGGGACAAGATTGCTGCTATGATCGCAGAAATGTTCGTTTTTCCATATTTTCGGGGGTTCAGAAACAACACAAGGGAGAAATCTGAGGCTGTTTTAAATGGAGAAATGCAACAACGGTGCAACCGAATAAGATCTTAACCTGCAATTCATTGTATTGGGGTTTGACGTGATTGACCAACACAAAGGTCAATCATTTTTTTTCTACCTTTCTATAATGGTAGAAAGAAAAGGCCGTATGGCTTTCAGTGTTTTTCTGCAACAAAAGTGACAAACATGGCATGCGTTTGTATGTAGTCGCGCGTAGTAATCACTTTATGTGACTTTCTTTAAACATGAAACGTGTTCCTGACACTCTGAGTGTACAAGTCAGACTTTTGAGTCAACTACCAGTCTGACTAATTGCTGGGAGTATCAAAGTCAAGGGGGCAGAATGTAATATTTGAATGCCATATGTTTCTGATTTTATTCATAACTGTGATTCAGGGAGTAAAGTGGTCATCTCACAATTCGGAGACTGTGGGTGCGATTCCAGCTCCCAAGTCATTCCAGTGCTCTTTACAAAATGAACGTTCATTGGACGGCGAGAAGCCAAATTTGTATTATCGTGCTGTTGTCGATGTCTCACTTGGAAATGGTTTAGAAATGGCAATATTATCGTTAATCGCAATAAGTACCCAACCAATTTATCACATTTACCATAAATGTGATAAATGGAGACGTATTGTGACACATTTTGCTGAAATGATCAGAAATGTATTTTCACACCCGTTGAAGTGAGCGCCGTGTGGCCGGCAGGGGTTCATCTGAGGTCTGCGTTTGGCAGTGATCTGGCCAGGGCGACTCCTGGCCTGTCAGACGCCCAGCCGTCCTGCTGCGAGCGACTGCTCCGCGGGGGGCGGATGAGTCAGAGCAGAAAAGAAAACACTCCCAATCCCAAATTCTTCCAATCAGCTTGAGGTCAGGCCTGGGATTAGGATTAGCTCAGAGGCAGCGGAAAATTCACGGGGCTGTAAAAACCATTTCACAGAATTTATTTATTGTTCTTAATCAAGCTTAAATTAAAATTTACATCCTGAGACAAATTTTTATATCAGATACAGGGTTTTTATTTGGGTGTGGGAGAGAAGCTGTAAGAGAATCAAAAGTCTGCCTGTCTCAGGTTTGGGGTAAATATATTGCTATAAACCTCAAGAATTGAAATGAAAAAAAAAAAAAAGCTGTGAGGACTAATGAGGCAAAAACAAATTTAGTTTTTGGAGCATCGGAATAAGAACATGATCATTTGAGAGAGATGACATTTGAGTTTTTAAGAGAAATAAATCTTGTGGCACGTTTTTAAGTCTTGTCGTAAAGTTTTCTTTTTCAAACAAGAGTCTGCTCCTGAATTTACCTCGGAACAATAACATACCTCCAGCTCCAGGGCACATCAGCCGGACAATGACAGGAAATGCACCAACAATTCCGACTTTGAAAATAATAAAGCAAATTAAAACGAGTTGGGCAAGTTTATTTGTTAAGCACATTTCAGCAACGAGACAGTTCAAAGTGCTTTACATCCCCAAAACAGAACCAATTGGTCACATACCATGAATCACTTACACCTCAAATATATTGATCGATACCGCGGTTCTCGCCTTGATTTAAAAGAACTCAGTGTTTTGGAAGGTTTGCAGTTTTCTGGAAGTTTCTTTTGTGCTTTTTGGTGCTCAGAAGCCGAATGCCGCTTCCAAATTGACGCTCTTGTAAGGCTTAGTTAAAGTCTACAGTAGTCGAGATGCAGTGGAACGTCCTCAAACGGAGTTCATTCTTAAATTCCTCCCAGTGCGGCTGAACTAAATCGCTCTGCAAGAAATGAAGAGGCCACATGTCCTCCACGACGCTGTGAATAAATGACGCTCCACTGTCGTTTTTGATACCGAGTATGGTACGAACAGGCTAATCTTTTTTTTTTTTTCCCCCATTTGTGGCCAAGTTACCTCGGTTTGATAGTCAACTCTCTTTGATGATCTGTCTGATGTTCCACGGAGCAAACGATGCACGGAGGTCGAGCGGCGCTGACCTCATCACGGGGAGGTCCGGCCTCCCCGTCTCCTGTGAATTCAGACGAGTGCGGAAGAATCTGACCGGGCAATTGGCAGCAGCTCCACAAGTGGAAAAAAAATTATGTTTTTGTTTGTTTGTTTATTTATTTGCTTGAAACGGAAGGAAATCAAAAAGGAAGGCAGTAATGAGAAGTTTGGAGCAGAGGTTTTAATAAGTGGCAGTAATCGGGCTATAGCTGGTCTTCTCCTCCCGTAGCCATTAGGAGGCTGAGAGTTCAGCCAATTACTCCCAGAGCTCTGCATGCTCTGTGGCTAATGATGCCGACGGGTGTGTGTGTGAGGGTGTGAGGGGTGTGTGTGTGTGTGTGTGTGTGTATTCTGTTGTTGGATGCAACACCTCTGCATTTGTCACAAAGGGCGTGGCTGACAACACACTTCGACCAACACCTCTGCTGAGATCATAATTCTCCTGAACCTCAAGCACTTGATCCTCACGTCTTCCCCGTTCCTATAAATGATGGCTTATTTCTTTCTTTCTTTTTTTCCCCTCACTTGGTCTTTGAGGCCGTTTCAGAAAGAATTAGTTCTGTGCCTTTAGGTATAAAGCCATCTCCTGTCCCTTTGACACTTTACTACTCAGGAAATTTTCTCTTGATCCAGATCTTTCTCACACTCCTGAAGAGTATGCAAGAAATTCTCCAATTTTAAATAGTTTTACCCGGAATTCTCCAATTCCGGGTAAAACTATTGACACCCCATCCCTGGAAATTTGTGAATTTTATTGATTATATAATCAGAAACACAGTTAATTTGCATTTCCTTCCCCCAACACATTAAAAGTTTACTCGAAAGGTAAGTTTTATCTGCCGCTGGAGGAATAAATGGTGCGTCGTCTTCAACCAAAGACAAAAGCGAAATCCCCTTATTGAAATCTGAGGCCACTCCATTTTTGTTTTACATTTTTGCGAAGGAGGAAGTCGCGCTCGTTGCTTTTTTGGAGGTTTTTGTGTAATTTCCTCCGCCACAGGTGAGGAGTGGGACGGGTTTTTCAAAGAGTTTGGGTCGTTTGAAGTTTTGGTCTTCAATCAAACTGAGTCTAGAGGACAGCCTAAAGGTAGCTAGGCTGGATTTTATGATGACGTATAAAACTTACAGGGAAAAAATATAATAATAAAAATGCACATTATACTTTCCTCCTCCATCAATCAGTACCCCTCAACTTTGCTAATGTGCATAATAAATATCCACGTCATCCACCAGCTGTGACATGCATCCCAAATGCTGTTTCCCATTTCTTCATGTCTGTGTCCATCTGAAGATTGAGGAAGACCAGACAGAATGTTCCAAGTGGACAAAAAAAAAAAAAAAAAAAAAAACAGTGACAGCATCAATTAGAGTCCGTTTTGCCTCCCCGCTCCTCCCAGCCACTCCCCAGCGCTGTCACCCTCTCAGGGTAATAACAGAGGGCCAATCAGAAATAGAAAAATCGATCTGGCGCCGGCTGGCTCGGATGCATTTACAAGCAGCTTTAATGACTGCAGACTCATTTCTCCGGGCCGCTGCTGCAGTCGCTCGGCGCAGCCTTTCCCCCCTCCTCCCGCCGAGCCACGAGCAAAAAGAGCAGCAGAGTTTGCTCAATCTGCCTCTCGGGTCGCAGCGTGACACTCTTGCAACGTGAAGCAGTGGCCCTGCTTGTGAAAGAGATTTTTTATTATTATTTTTGCTCCCTTTCTTCCTCCTATTGAAAGTGAAACGGTGAATGTGTCTCTTCCATGCAACCCGATTGAGAACCTCATGTGATTAATGACTGCGATTTGTTTTTGCTTTGGATTGGTATCGATTGGTGGCGGGCGGAGCTGAACCACTGCGATCACAGCACAAGGATGATGACGAAATTTAATTTCTTAAAGCATTCATGTGAAGGGTAACTGGACCAGACAGTTTTTAGGATTTTGTGATCGCTGTGACTCAAAAACTTGATTGGGGGATTGTACAAGCGTCCGGCACAAACCAAGCTCGAGGGGTTTAGACTGCGATCATATTGATTTAGGTTCATATAGCAGAGGTTTTGGGTCATGAGGAACTTCATACTGAGACGCAGTAGAGTTTTATCAAACACTCAATGGAGATGCCCTCAAGGTGACAACAGGAGAGTAAGAGCAGGCGCTAACCTGTGAGGAGGCGACGTCGCGCTCGCTAACAGCCGACTGATGTGTGAGCAGAAATGACGTCAAGTGGCAGAACGAGGGAGCCTGAGAGCAAAAGGCAAAGAGCTGCTCGAGTGTGTGATCTCTGCATCGGAGCCCCCAGAGCAAAATCTTCCACCACGACGCAAGCCACAGCGCTGCATTGTGGGATAACTCCACGTCAAGCTCAGCAATGGGGGGGAATGGCGGGGGGGGGAAAATTCTGGCTGAGTTGACTGAGTCTCCGTGACAAAAGCCAGGGGGTCGTTTCACTGTTCATCATTTGTTCCCAAAGCTTCTCCCTCTGAGCCGAGGGCGCGCACATGCGGACGTGGCACGGATCCGGAGAGGTTCTGCGGCTCGTGAGAACACGAAGACGAGGCCAAGTCCTCTTTATGTAAGCGATGTTCTTCAAATCATGACTTCCTGACGGCAGTTTTCTCCTCGCCCCGCCCCCTCTGAGCACACGGCATTCCCGCCGATCAGAAGTCCAAATCGACGTAAGCGCCAAGTGTGACACACTGAAGGGATTTGTGGATCCGCTGCTCGGGGCAGCTTTGCATTTTGCAACGATGACAGGATCTGATCTAAAGACATGCAGCGAGTCGTGCGCACAGTGCAACAGTATTCATACAGGTGACTTTTTTAACCTTACAACCAACGAAAGTGAAGGTATTTTATTGGGACTACATGTGAGAAAATGAAACAAACTAGCACTTAAGTGTAAAGTGGAGGGAAAAGAAAGCCTTGTTTCGATCAAATACTTTACAAATAAAAGTTAGAAAAGTAACTTAGTTGGAATCAGCTCAAACAGTATTCCAAGGTCTGATCGTTCCATCCCTCAACTTAAAATACAAACAATCAGACATTTACAAATCTACTGCCCTTTAAAAGCATTAAAGGGGCAGTAGTATCATGTAAAATCAACATCACGCTGTGTTGTCGCCTCATCAGAACAACACCCGGACCGCTGCCTTAATTCTTCGATGCACGTTTGAGAAATCCTTGAGTCTCCCGTGGCAACCGTTCCACCGAGCGCCGCCTCTGAGGTTCACTTTTCAAACTTCTGAGCTCGCGCCTCACAGGACAGCAGCCCGAGTGATTCTCCCACTCTGCTCCTTCAAACTAGCCAGAGGCAATTAGCAAACGCCTGGTGAAGCTGCACATCTGCTGTTAAAAAGGCTTGACGGAGGCACGATGTTGAGGCGACTCCCTGAAAGTGGAGTTTCAGAACGAGCAGGAGTTTTTAAAGTCAGAGACTTTGAATCTGAAGTCATTTCTTAAATACACTCCAACGACTGAAGGTGACAGTTACTTCATTGTGCTTTAAAATGACCAAGTGTCTGGAAAATACAGACTAATGCCTCTGTAATCAGAAATGTAGCCAAGTGATCCGTAGTGGAGGAGCTGCTTATATTTTTGTCTTCTGTGGGAGATTGAATAAATGGGAATATTATTGAAAAGACCATCTATTTCAGAAACTTTATCACTGTGAAACACATTATAGAGCAATTATGATACACTGATCGACAACACGACAAAATGTCAGGCTCAGGCCTTCATGCCAACGACTGCAAAGCGCCGTATCTTCAGACGAAATGAAGCGATACGGTTCGCGCTCCGCGAGTCCAAGAACCGCCAGAAGCAGAGAGATTTCTCCATTCGATTCAGTTGCCTTCTCTTTTATGTGCCACATATTTCAGAAGGCGGCGCCTTCACCATATGTCGGGTGCAGCCTGGAACACGGCCAAGACTTACAGCAGCAGGGGGGATGAGATTGACAGCCAGGGGTGCTTGGCTTGCTTTTGCTGGATCATTAGCAAAAAAAGAGAAAGAAAACGCGAATAAAGGAGAGAGGCAAATAATGAGTGGGGAAATGAAGTGGAAAGGCATGAGGGCAATGATAATGACTGGAAGAGGAGTCATAACCTTGTGTTAGTGTTTTGTGCCTCACCCATCCGCCTCCCACTCATTGGCTCCACCCAATCAGTCACTTCCTACTTCTGCTGTGGATCACTTTTTGCACATTTCAAACTCGGGGCGGCACCAAGGCGACCCTGCACCATTTGGCTTACTGGTGGATAATTGTTTCACTGGAAACATTTCAAATAAACAAATAAATAAGACACACATATGACTAGAAATGGCTTTGTGCCTCCTTGCTGACCGAGTAACGTCAGTGTCGGCGATCTGGAGTTTTGTTTTTAATTCCACCTTTCTCCAAAACTCATCGTCGCGGAAAAGATTCACAATGCAAAGAAAACAAAAACTTGCGGTCGTCGGCATACGCTGCAAATTTAAACTTAATGTGGCTCTTAAAGATAACGGATATGAAATATACAGCAAATGTTTTCAGCTACTGCCAAACTATCACGTTAATCTGATGCACTTTTCTCCCTATTGGCTTCCATTTGGATGGGTTACCAAACCACAGGCAATTAATTTTTCTTTTTTAAATTCCATTTTAGCCTTATTTCTGGAATCGATTTCTTACTGAAGTCAAAGATGTTTGTGTTATCTTCAAATAAACCAAATGTGAAGTCCATTTCACTTTAATGTACTGTAGATAATAAATTGTTGCAGACCCCCCTGGTACACCACACAAAACGACGATTTTACGTGTTGAGTTTTCGCAACATAATCCTTATCCAGATTAATTTCCTCGTATGTCTTCATCTGATATTGGTGACAAATCCTTATGATTAGAAATCTGAAAGCAGAGTCGAAAACAAAGGTTTGTGATTTGTTGAGCGCGTTCTTCCTGACAACATCAAGTACAAATGTTGGTAGCCGTGACCACAGAATCCGGGATAGCGTCGTCGTTCAGCCCAAATTGGATTTATTTGAAAGCACAATGCGAGAAGCGCCACGTCTTGCCAAATGCTGCGAGAGCCACACGCGCCGCTGTCTTTCTTTTCTCCCTCCCATCACAGAACAATCCTTGACCTAAATAAGCCACTAATTGCCTCCAGCAACAAGAGGAGGAAGTCGAAGCTCAGAGCATAATTACCATCTTCATTTTGAGGAGCGAGCCCTGCACATGGCTGCGACCGTGTCTCTTTAGGGTCCTTGCCCCCCTTGTGCCGTTTGCTGTTCTGGGACACAAGCTAAAATTTGCTCTGGTGCCTAGAAAGCCTTTCACTCGGGAGGCCTGGTTCAGTAAAGGGATGCCCCCCTTTTTAAGAGCCCCTGCAGAACTGAAATGGAGTGCAGTAACCCTTTAAGTTCTCCGGGCCTGTGGGACAATTCACTTCCCGTGCAATGTGACACTGGCGGCGGGCTGAAAGGAGAGAGGTTTGATTGAGTGTCCTCTTTAACTTGCCCTTCGGATATCGCTTACACTTACAAGCTCTTCTGCCCAGAGAGTCGTGGACGTTTGTGTCAATGCAGGAAAGTTTGTTTCTGGAATTTAAATTTAAAGCAGTTTTAAACGTCCTTGCTCACTTTTGGCAGTAGTGAAACGAGGCTACGCAACTTCTCCCCGACACAACACAGAACACATAAACCCACTTCTATGGTGGGAAGAAATGGAAAGGCCACGCGTCGGCGTTTTGGTGGTCCGGCTGACACAAGCGGGACGAAAAGATCTAGAACAGCAATACCAAGGGAGCGCAGGCAGCAGCGAGTTTGGCCCAGGGCATTTAGCAAAGATCAGTGGCTTTTAGAAATGACAAATCGACGTTGGGGCTGGTTCAGGGAGGAAGGAAGCTGGACGGATGGATGGAGACGGGAGGAGGGGGGAGCAGGGTTAATGACAGGATTGGGAAAACGGGTGTTGTGTGTCAGAAGATCGATGGCTGCAAAGTATAGAAACTGTATCGGTATTCTCCTTCACCTCCGGGGCAGAAATAGCTGCTGTTGAGGCCCCCATGGGGAATCAGTGGATGCAATAGATTTGCTTGAACGACAGCGTCACAGACGCAGCAGCCATTGTGTTTTACAGAAATCTTCGAATGCTGTTTTTAAAACTGCAGTTTCCAGTAATGTTAGGCTCGCTGCGTCCTTAATGAGTCCACATGACTGCCCTGCTGCAGGGATAATACCATTCTGCAATTTAATTGTCAAAGGAGTCCAGTAGTTTAGGTTCTAAGGAAGGAGACAAAGCCTGAACAGTGGCATGGGGTGTAGTAGCTTGCATGTCCTGGTTTCAAATCCTGGTCAGGGGTCTTTGTCCATGGAGTTTGCCATGTTCTCCTCGTTCATCGGCACGGTCTCCCCGACTTCCTCTGACATTCCAAAACCACGACTGTTAGGTCAGTTTGTCTCTCCAAGTTGCCCGAAGGTGTGGTTCTGTGTGTATGTTCGTCTATCCTTGTGTTGACCTGTGACCTGTGATTGACAGGCACCCAGTGATGTCTTACTAATCAAGTAATCTAAGTTACTTTTTCAAGGAGTAATCACTAATCCGATTAAAGTTACTCTTTCAAAGTAACTATGCCATCACTGCAGACAACCTACTCAGGGCGTACCCCGCCTCTTACCCAAAGTCCGCTTCAGATAGGCACCAGCAACCCCACGACTCTGCAAGAACCAGAGGCTACAGAGAACTAATGCTCCTCTTATATAAAACTCAAATTAATAATATAAAATATGTGGAACGCAAGAATGAATGAGGTCACCAGCTCCTCCAGAGCCACCATGAACCTTCTGGTACTTCTCCGAATAATGTTCTCAATGCATGGAATGTTAGTTTAGGTTGAAAACTACATTTGGTAGGTTACCCATTGTACCATATTCTTTCCATTTTCAGATGTCTGAAAATCTGAAAGTCTGGTTGTTAAAAAAACAGCAGAGTTGTTGACCCAACTCTGCTTCCTTCCTGATCTTCCTGCTCTGTAATCTGGCTTCACATTGATGTTTGTTCCCTGAAGTTCCCCCACAAACCTCGCAGGCCTTCGCAGAACTGCTGTAATTTCAATGTGGGTAAGTTGCGAATATCTGAACATTCTTCCGCAAGGCCTCCTTCCATTCTGAATGCGCAAGCTTTGCTCGGGGAAGGAATTTTTAATGTCTTAAATATTCCACAGGGCGAGACTTAGCTGCTGAGGTCAATCTATCTCCAGCAGAAAGATGAGCAAACCTGTGGCTGTATGGACTTCTCATGGGAGCGTGGCTGATGCTGATGTAATAGTGTGTCCGGCAGGACGGGTGTGTGTGTGTGTGCATGTGTGTGTGTGTCTGAGGGGGGGTCACGATTCAGCCTGTCAGCAGCAGCAGCTCAGCCTCGTGTCTGCAGTTTGCACAGCATGCAGCAAACCCTATGGATTTTCATATACCATTATCCTCTATGTGCTAGAATTACACTCTCGCTAAAGGTCATAGAGCTGCACAGAGCAGATACTGAAACAAACACTGAGGGAGGGGGAAGGATGAGGGGGAAAAAGAAGAAAAAGTACCATTAATTAACCATCGATGCTTCTCTAGTTTTGCTTAATCTCTGGTTTAACACATCTCCTTTCCCAAAATCCTCTGCATTCATGGCCCAAACTGTAACCCTGCAAATGTTGCAATCTGCATCAGGTTTTAATTCTCTTTGAGGGAATCGGTTCCTGGACTCTTCCAGTCTCTTCCCATATGGACATAGGGTGCGCTGCCGGAGCACGCTTCCTCCCGGACACAACTGGAGCCCAACGCAGGTCTATCCCAAACCAAGAGCTCGGAGAGAGCCTGCGCCACTTTACCATTCCATCCCTGCACCCATTCAGAACAATTTGAGTTATAATGCGGCCGAATCTAAGCCATTACATCAAACAAAGCAAAAACAATACGATGAATAAATAAACAAAAAAGCCAAAAGGTTGTTAAAGCTTCCCGCACTTTCCTGTTTGCCAGTACTCACCGCACTCTGTTGCGGCGCTTTTTCACAAACTGCTGGCGTTAACAGCGAGGGGATGCATTTAGAGGACTTTTTGGGTCTGGTTTGGTGCTGGAAGTGGGAGCAGTCGAGCGTTGACAGACTTTACAGACTTGGTCCTACATGACTTCTCTTTTTGTGATTCATGTCCCTCACATCTTGAATTCGTGTTCCAGTACTACACGCAAATGTCCGGTGTGGTTCGGCATTTGCATACGGCGTCTCCAGCACACAGAGAAAGGAGCAACCGCAACCGGCTAATGAATGCGCGCCTGCCACAGCACATTGAATTCGGTGTTACCGACCAGGGAGATGAGCTTCCCACTGTAAATATTTCATGAGGTGCAGCTCAAAGAAGGCTTTCCACAAGTCCGCCTCTTGAAAAATGTTAGATGAATATTATATACAAGATATCCCCCTGTGCTCATATCTGGCATGCAAGGAAAGAGTCATCGTTCATTCTCGGATCCTGACGAGGACAGGGCTGTGAAAAGACGTTTCGCTCACATTTCTTCTGCTTTTGTTGTTTCACGTCGTTGGGCAACTTTTAATGCCCGGCAGCGTCAGCAAACAAAAAGTGCAGTTTTCAAGCATTGATTGCATTCATTTAGCAAAACAGCTATCCAAGTCGTCCTGGTCGTATATGAAAACATGTTAAATCATGAATGACTCTGATTTACCACGTTTTTTGGCATTGTTGCAGCTGGGCCTGTAGAATCAATTACTCATTAATACAACACCTGTCTGTAATCAGAAAGTAGGCCAACTTATCTATAGGCAATCAATCGATGTTATTTGTATAGCACATTGCAGCAACAAGGCAAATGCAAAATATATCATAAAAATATACAGACAACAACTGATAAATCAGTGACAGACATTGCATTTTGATGAGTACCATCATCAAGATAATCAATACATGTCGAATGTGTTGGTCAATTTTTCATACACACCAAGCTCTGATGTAAAGAAATTCCTGGACAGTCGACCGACGTTGAGATCTGTTTGTCTGCAGAGGGTCACCACCCATTTATAAGGCGTTAGGACTCCAGTAAACCAAAGCAAGACGCGTTGATCACAAAAGATTAACACAGGAACCAGCGGTGAATCCTTCCAGGAGTGAATGACATGCTAAAATTTCTCCAAGAGCACATCAATTTCCCATGCAGGAGGGCTGGAAATAACCCAGGACTTCTAACGGCCTGCCTCACTTATGATTAGAGATCATGGTCCAAGCAATAAAAAAACAAAGAGACTGGGGAAAAAAAAGACCTCTGTGGAAAAGTGTCAAGGTGAAAACCATGAAGAACACAGAGGGCTGCCTCATGTTTCCTAAGAAACAATGATCTCTGCTTGTGGTGCTCCTCTGTGTGGTGGGGAAGCGGTATGCGCTGGGGTCATGGTTGGGGGTGGCTGATTGTGGGAAATTATGTCGGGTGGGAAGTTCATGGCGTTGGGATTGGAGTTTATTGAGAGGCTGAGGCCCCTTTGGTAACTCCAGTTGGTAGGCTTGTTTGGACAATGCAGATTTTTTTTTTTAGGCTCCATCTTTGGATGGAGTACAGGTCCGGGGTCGTTGGGAGCAGCCTACTGGATCCAGAGGCTGGGCTTCTTGGACCTGGGAGTAAATTGTGTACAGGGTAGGCGGTCCATTTCCGTGTATTTATGTCAGGTTTACGGGTGTGAGTGTCCGTGTGCACAGGAGCGTAGGAAGATGTGATATTTGTGCCTATTTATCTGTCAGGTTGGATCGTGGGCTCCCCCACCCCATCCTGGATCATCTCAGGGCTCCCACCAAATGCGGGGCGTATTTTCCCCCCCATCAAACTCCCTGCCCGTTGCTTGTGCCTCTGCTCACATGCCAAAGCAATGGTGGTTTGGTGCTCACGTTTGTGCTAGCTCACATGTTGACTAGAAGAAACCTTATATTCACAAGCCTGCTCACCCACAGATACATACTATATATATAATTGGGCTGCGGTTGTCACTCAGTGTATTTTGTATTAGTAACATGGACATTTTAGAGATGAAGTTGTTGTAAATGACATGTTGTTGTCACTGTGGTCTTTATCCTTCCCTCTGTTTCTCTTTCCTTGTTCCCTGCTGTCTTCCAATTTGAAATTAACCTACATTTTAACTGTATATATCTATATACATATAGATATATATAAATATATATATCACACCTGAGAAAAACAACCTTATACCAGCGTTTAAACATGATTGTCTTAATGAGTTGATCAGAGGCTGCTTTGCTTCCTCATGGTGACTTTTTTTTTAAATAATTGATAAATCCAATAATTCTGCTCTTTAGCAGAAAATGATGTAGGATCATGTCCGGCCATCTGTGAGACAATTGCTTCCTTTCCACAGTGCAATTGGTTTATTTTACAATTTTGCTAAAATCTATGTCATCACTACGAGACGGGAAAGTTTAGAGATTTTCTTCATCTGAAAGCTGGATGCTGTTCCATCTTGTTGTTTTTTTTTTTTTTTGTTTGTTGTTTTATCTTTGCTCATAGTAAAAGGTCCTCATGCATCCTGATGAGATCCAAGCACATCGATCAGCCGAGGGTTGCTGCGCAGCAAAATGAAAGAATGAAAATGGGGTGCTTGACGTCTTCGAGGCTCCTCAGCGGAGGACGTTTATGTTTTGGCTGCTGGGTCCTTTATGGACGCAGAAGTGTCCAAAAATGAATGTGCTGTTTGCAAAGTCTGACCTCATCTCTAAAAGAGGTCTTCATGAAGATTTTATGCGTAAATAATAGGCCCCAAACCTAAACAAATCAATATCAAGCAGCATCTCTACTTATCTTTATATAGATATACTGAACCAATTTCCAACTTTCTTTGAGGTCCGACCTGCTGATTCCAGTTTTGAGCAATTCCAATTTTTCATTCTCGGCACTATGAGAGAACACAATGTTCTGGCTGTTTCTCTCAAAGCAGGAGTAGTTTTAAATCCAGCAACAAATGAAACAGTTGAAAAACGAGTCCATGATGCACACTAAAAACCGTCACAGTGCATGTTGTCTTCTTCATATAAATGAAATGCAAATAGTAATTTCTCAGTTTTGATGTGCATTCTAATGTACCTTCATTGCTATCAAACGGCCACACGAATCAACGTTAGCTAAACCTTAACGAATAGTGTTTTGTTCTTTATTGTCATTTTTTGGAGCATTTACTTTATTCACTAAAAAGTGAATAAATAATAATAATAATAATAACAATAATAGTCTTATCTGAAATTAGATTTGAGCGTTTATGGTATCATTTATCACTTATTGTGGAAGAAAATAAGCTAATCCTGGTAAGAATTTTGTCTTACTGTCTTGATGAATTCTAATTATTATCATTATTTTTGAGCGGGTTTCTGGCAGAATTAGTTTCTTCCGGTGCGTTCCTTCCTCAAAAGATAAATGACCCTGATGACGTTTTTTTTTACCCAGCCTGTCGTTCATGTGACGATGAACAGGGTGTGGATGCTCTCCTTTCTGTGCCATAAGTGACTTCTGCGGATTGTTTTTAATGCCTCTACTTCCGTGACCTTAAATGTTCCCCCATAACATTATTCTCCTCTTTCCTCTTTATTTTATTTTTTCATGTTCACCACTTTGACAGCGAGAGAGAAGATTGCACATCACACAGACTGTGCTTGCACAGATTTATGCGAGGGATAATAAATGGCTTTTTATTTTACAGCTATTTAAGTTACTATCAGGATTCGGATTTGCTCTGAAGACCCTCTGTGCTCCGGAGGAGAGCGCCACACCAAGGACCCGCCCTCGTTCTTATTTTTATCCCCGCCATTAATGTCTTTTCTTCCACTGGCTCTCTTGCCTTCGCCAGTCTTCCCTCCTGTCTCCGTCCTTCATTTCCTCGTGTTTTCTCAGTCGCGGTCCTTCGTCATTTTCCCATTGACCACTTGATTCTTATTGACCAAACAGGAGAAATCGAGAATGCAAAAAATATATATATATATAATAATAAAAAAATATGACAATTTCTCCTATGGCTACATTTTCTGTAAGAAAAAAAAATAGTTTGCTAGCTAAAACATTGACTTAACATAATTTGTGTCAATACTAAAAAAAAATTTAAAATAAAGAAATTTTTCTACAAGCCATCAACCTTTGGCAATAGCTGTTTTCTGGTCCACCCTTATTTTGCTGTCAGTCATATTGTAGGGTGTTTGCGTATGATTAGTGACCACACCGGAAAGTTCCTGGTTTTCTTTTTTTCTTTTAAAGTCCTTTAGATATGACCTTGGTGGTGTACTTTGGATCATCGTCCCGCTTCATAACTACATTTGCTTAAGCTTTGGGTCGAAAATGAATGAGTACCGACATTAAAAGGCTGCCTGGTCAATCAATCAACTTTATGTGAACAGCACATTTCAACACCATGGCAGTTAAACGTGCTTAAATTGTAAAAACATTTTTAAAAAATCAAACGCATCGTATTGTCAGCCGCTGCGAAAATCAATAATGGACATTACATTTTGTCAAGAGCCATTGTGAAAATCATCAATCATCAAATTGATAATGTTGATTAATGGTCCAGAAACTATTTAAGGCAGCACTAAGCAGTGAGGGTTTTTTTAACGTCTTGAGTTAAAATCAGTGTTTCAGCAATTTTGCAGTTTTCTAGAAGTCTGTTCCAGATTTGTGCTGCATAGAAGCTGAATGCTGCTTCTCCATGTTTGCATCTGGTTCTGGGGACCAGAACCAGAACCAGAAGACCTGAGGGGTCTGAAGGTTAATACAACAACAGCAGATCTTTAACGTATTGTGGTAATAAGCTGTCATTTATAAACTAGTAGCAGCATTTTAATGTCTATTCTCTGAGCTCCAGGGAGCCAGGCTAGGGACTTTAAATCTGATGTTCTCTTTCTTCCTGGTTTTAGCGAGAAGGCCCGCAGCAGCGTTCTGGATCAGCTGCAGCTGAAGGATTGATTTGTTAGGCAGGCCCGTGAAGACGCTGCTGCAGTAATGAATGTGACTAAAGATAAACGCATGGATGCGTTTCTCTGAATCTCGCTGGAACATTGGTCAGCTGGTCCTGGACACGTTAGAAGGCCGACTTTGGAACTGTCTTTATGTGACTCACGGTTCAGGTCCGAGTCCATCACTATACCCAGACTTCAGGTCTGTTTTCCTGGTTTCTCGCTATAACTCTGGATCATTCTCTTTTAGCTCTAAAGATAGGAGCCTGTCTCCCATTGATCCCACATGTGCTCTGCGTCGTTGCAGCTTTTCTTGAATTGCTTTGTACTGGGGCAAGATCTGTTGTCAAATGACATAATTAAGTCTATTTCATATTGTCAGGTTGATTCTGTTCTAGCCAAGGCCTGGCTGATAAAACTGGACAAAAGCCATGTGCTTTGGGTATTTATTCTTTTACAATAAACGAAATTACACTCGCCCTCTGTATTTACTCAGATTACTTTTGCCTGACGTTGAATTATTTTTGATAATCTGAAATATTCAGTTATTTTTTCTTTCTAGTCTGCCACTCAAACTTCAAAACTGGAATTTAACAAGCAAGACTAACGAGGTTTCGAGGATGCCGTTTGTCCTTTCATTGCCCACAGCAAACAGTTTCATTGCTCATTGGGTGTGAAAAGAGCAAATCAGACCAGAGACGCTTTCTGTTGAGTTCAGTTTTTTTTTTTTAATTACAAAAGTTTTTATTCCTTCACATTTATTCCTTTTCCATTTTTATGGCAAAATGGACAAAAAGCCAGCAGTTCTGACAGCTTTAACATCCCAGAAACAGGAACGAAAAAGCTGACGGGTTTCAGCAGTAAAACACTTTGGCTTTTTTTATTAAAGTAAAAAACCCAAACAAAACAGCTGACTGGTATTTGTTCTCCATCAAGTCGTGTCTCGTTTACAGAAGAGTCTCTGGCTAAAAAAAAAAATGTCCTAATTGTGTCACAGTGAATGCAGATTCTATTTCGATGGGAAATCAAAGTTTAAAAGGCACTGTCGTCTTTTTTTTTTTTTTGTCTCTAATTATTTGCACAGCTTCTTTAAAAGAGACTGATTATTCAGACTCCCTCAGCTAGTTGGTGTCGACAACAAAGTACATGGGTATTTTTAATTAAGCATCATAATAAGTCCAATGATTTTAATAGTTTGTGCAGAGACAGACATTTAAAAGATTATAATCTAACCCAAGATTTCAAACATTCCGACCACTGAAGGGTTAATCTCTCGTTATTTTTTGTGGCGACTGTCTCCAAATAAAGTTAAAGACTTTTTATATCTTTTTTTTCTATTATCTTTTTATTTATTACCGAAAGTACACCGTTTTGGATCAGCCTTATTGCTCTTTGTCATCTTATTAGACAGAGTTTTTTTTTAAATAATAATAATAATTGATTCTAGTTTTTGGGAAATTGCTGCAGCTGAAATTACGTGCATGTCTGTTTTTATTCAGATTCTCTTCCTACAAATTTCCAAATCAAACAGAATTTATTTCTCATTTTAATCACACGTCTATGATGTAATTATTCTGAAGCACTATGGTCAGATGAGATTGCTGTACATGCATTTGGTTTGATTAGATACTTGAAGCAGAGCCCTCAGCTTAAATAGTTGAAAGCAACAACCAGGGGAGGACAAGTATTTGCCTCCCAAAAATTTTTTTTTTAAATTGTCAATCTAATTTTTATTCTGGACAAAAATGTCCTGCAGAAACTGAAAAGAACAATTTAACGCACATTTACAGATCATGATCTCAGGATGAAAATCCTGCGTTCGAATCCCAGATTGTGGTTTGTCTGCATGGGGTTAGCATGTTCTCTCTGGGTTCTCTGTCACTATCCAGAAACATGACCGTTACCTTAATTAGCCTCTCAGAAATGCCCTGAGGTATGAGCGTGTGTGTGCCTGGCTGTTTGTCCTGTGTGTTTCTGTATTGCCCCTGGCGACCCGTCTCTTGTCCAAAGGCAGCTGGAGATGTCCACCGGTCGGTTGTCTGGGGCTGCTTTACGATTCGTCATAATTGACTGAATCACAAACTCTGCTCTGTGTGACAGTCGTCCAGGAAAAGGTCTGGCTTTAAGCTCAAACACAATTGGATCACAGAGCAGGGCAGGAGCTGCGTTTCCATCACAAAGAACACAATTGCAGGATTTCCATTAAGAAACGCAATTAAAATCCATTTACTTACACCTTTATCCCCTTGGGGTCAGGAGGGGTGCTGGTGCCTATAGACAGCTGTCAACAGGCGAGAGGCGGGGTACACCGTAACCCTCCATCGCAGGCGATTAAAATCCCATGTGAATAAATTTGTTCATGGGATAAGTACATGTGAGATGACCTCACTATTTCTGAAAGCTATGCGCTGTGTTTGAAACCACTACGACTGCTGTAACCCACAGAACAGTTATGACATCTAAGTGGTTTCTGCTGACATATTAAGCCACTGCCCTACAAGACATTATAAAATATGCAGCACCATGATCTCCCAACTACTTCCTGTTGTCTTCTTCACAGTCTGCGCAAGTGGAAACATCCGGTTGTTGATCACGTGACTTGTGTGAAACAAAAAAAAAAAAGTACCCATAGCAGCTCTGCAGAAAAGAAAAGAAAAAAAAAACACCTCATCTTAGCGTCCAAACTCTTGAACTTTAGAAATTGGGAGGTTTCCATGAAGTAAATTTACTTACAAAATATAAAAATTATGATCTACTTTTCATTGAAGGTAAATGTAGAAAAATCGGCATCTGGCGCCGTGCAGCGACCTGCCGTGTGGACTGTTAAGTCTGTTTGCTCCAGCCCCAATGCTTTCTCTTTCACGAAGGCTTCTTTGTGTGGCGCGGTGGGTGAGAGTGTAACGGAACAAAGCGGAGGAAGATTTAATCTAACTGCAGGGGTGGCCGAAACAAGCGTATCAGCGAGCCGCAGAACGGGGCCAGATACGCAGGAGAGGACCTGAAAAGGTCACGAAATCTTCAACAAATCCTCTCCGAGTGCACTCAGAGTGAGACAAGGCAGACAACCAGCAGCCGTCCGTTCTGTCCCGCTTGACGGGGACAATCAGCAGGTCATCAGGAAGCTAAGACGGGAACAAAAGCAAATCTTTATCCCCCCTCCCCCCCAAAAAAATGACAGGAAACTGTGAGGGAGAGAGAGATGGGGGTGGAAGAATAAAGAAATGGAAATAAATAGGGATAAAACTCATGAACTGCCCCTTCGTCTCAGGTGGGCTCTCAAAACACCGGCCTTATAGAGCGAAGGGAGACAACAGGTTGAAAACACTCAAAAAAAAAATGGATCGATAGCTCCTGCTAATTTGCTTGGATGAGTGCTTGCTGCTGTGCTCCAGCCATGCGTACCGCTTCCAGACCTCCCACTGCTGTCCGTCTTTTCTCCGGCTGTTGAAAGGTGTCTCACAGCGCCGGCTGCATGGACAACCCTGGCAAAACTCAACGTAAGAAGAGTCCAGACAATTTCTCTCTGTCCACCTTGCGATAAATGTCTCTTCTTAAGGTTCTTATATCTATCTCAGGATGTTACACTCTCATACAGTTACCAATAGCTTTGCAGACAAATACTAAACGCTAACCCTGTGGTTAGCATAATATATTTACGACCAGAAACCATTTGGAGCAAGTTTTCACTCACCCAGAGGTTAAACACTCCAAAACAATAAAGTAGACTCTGCGTCCGCAGACAGTATTATCACCGTTTCTCTTTAGCTTAGCTCTTCCAGCCTCCTTCTGGCACAGCAAACTAGCATCCCAACCCCGCAGGCTAAACTGACCTTTCACCTGCCTCACTTAGGTCCCGCCCTCACAAATATAATCGCACAATCAGTTTCTTCTTCTTTCCTTTTTTTTATGGCGGTTGGCAAATAACCTATAGGTGCAATACCGCCACCTTCCAGATTGGAGTATGGATCAGACGTTTAATTAACCCTAACCTTAACCCCCTAACCTTACCCTAACCCTAAGCCCCTAGCCCTGTTATCGCCCCATAATACCTGTTCTTAGAAAACTAAAAATACTGCTCAAAAGTACATCCCCATTTGATCTCTGAAACAATTCTCTAATATCCACTTTATTTTTATTCCTACTTAAATCTCTAAGTAACACTCTCTTTCCTCAACATACTTATTCAGTATGAATATTTTAGAGAGCCACACTTATTTTCTTTGAATATGTAGATAATATCCAATTAGTAGTTTAAGGGGATTTTTTTTTTAAACTCAAAGCTACTCATATCAAAATAAAATCACTTGATTTAAACAGTTCCTCAACTGAAATAAATTATTATTATTATTCAAAAGTTCACACTGCTTGTTTTAGATGACTGCAAACAACAGATTTATTAAAAAGAATATTTGGTTGTACGTTGTAGCTTTCTTTCTTCAAGATATTACAACCTAAGCTGGAATGATGCTTCACCGCAGACTTTTTTCTTCTTCTTTTTAAAAAAATTAAAAACCTGATATTGGCCCAGCCACAGTCACCCACTCCTTCGACAATGGCGGTGCCTCGCTCTCCACAGTTAGTCAATATGCTTAATGTTATTCTATTTCACAGCGCGGCCCAGAGAAATGACTCCAGCTGAATGTGGGAGGATTTCACTCAGTGGCCTGAGTGACTTTCAATGAAACCTGCTCCAGTCCTCCTTAAGGAGCAGCTTACGCGGCTCCACCAACTAAATTACTTTCCGTGTCCACTGTCGGGCTTTGGGCGTCTCTGGAGGTTTCCCTGGCAATAAAGTGGCTTCATCCAAAAAAATAAAATAAAATGAAATCTAATTATAAAGTTGGCAAAAAAGTACCACAGCGACTTGAAGCGAGGGTAAAAAAAAGTAAACAGGTAAAGTTTTTTTTTAAGTCAACATGTTAAGATTTACTATTACTTGTCATGTCAGTTATCCTAATTGGTGAAATGTAAAACTAAGTAATTACATGCAATTATTTAACCTAAGTCTTTGAAGAGATGTGAACAGAACTTTTTGGGGCTTTTTTTTCTTGCCATTCTGGCATGAAAGCCCGACTCGTGGCCCACGACTGAAAAGGTAAACGGACTGAGTTTATGCAGCTCTTTCCTGGTCGTACCGGCCACATTCACCCAGCTGCACGCACATATTTATATGCCGCTTCCCAGACTGGGAATTAGCGCATGAGGTCAAGTGCCTTGCCCATGAGCACATCGACATGTGACGGAAGAAAGCTGGACTCAAACCCACAAGCTTCGGGTTGCAAGACTTTTAGATTGTTTTTTTTATTTATCTCTTCTTACTTTTATTAACTTTTTTATTTTATAATTTTTTTCTCCGCTCATGGCTCATATTTTCGATAGTAGGCAGAGAGGAAGGAGGGCAAGGAGACGGGGGAAGACATGCGGCAAAGGTCGCTGGGACCGGGAGTCGAACCCACGACGTCCGCGTCGAGGACTGAGGCCTCCAAACGTGGGCTGTGCTAACCCCCTGGGCCACCACAGCACACCCTACTTTTTAATAATTATTTCATTCATTTATCACAAATACTTCTGATGTCTTCTGATTTTAATAGGCAATGAGTTCTTTGGTAGAAAATTGGACGAACAAGTTATATATAGAATATAATTTACTTTATTGATCAAAGGGAATCAATAAATGTAACATTTAACAAACAACTTATTTGTTAAATATTAGCAAATACAACTATAACTACTGTAACCAATATAAAATTTAATTTATTAATTCATTAACTCGATGTCTATAATATATTACCTTATCATCTCAGTGGTTCACATGATTTTTTTTCTTGCGTGAAACCTTGTCAGTTTTGTTCATTTTTCACTCGCTATGCTACCTGGCTTAAGAAGCGACGCGGCTTCATAAATCCAACAGGCAGCCAATCAGAAAGATGAGCATGGCGACTGACATTTCAATAAGTTACTTCAACTTGGGTTGTACTATTGTGATTGGAAAACAGATTGGATTGTCTTTAGAAAATGGAATTTAAATTTTTTAATAAAAAAAAAAAACATTTGTTCACATTTCTGAGGCTCCATCAGCGCTGTGAAGAGAAATATCCTTTCATTTTACTATTGTCTTCAGTCTATTACTATTACAGTCTATCAGTCTATTACAGTACTATTGTCTTCAATCTCTGGTGGAAATGACTTACTCCCCACCTTTACTGTCCTCACCCGTTCCACATCCGTCCCTGCGTCTGGCTCCTCCCCTCTTTTCCGTCTCGTTCTCCTTTTTTTCTCCTCTGCATGAGAATCGTAAGCCGAGGTCGCCGACCTGCTAAGCAGCAGCAGTGGTACGCCGTGACAGATGTTCGCCTAGTCTACTTTTGGGTCGACTTGCAGCAGGACGGAACACCGACAACAGGGCACTCAGACAGGGAAAGATGGATTAATGTTTTATGCCGCAGGATGCTGCTGTGATTCCCAGACTCAATTCTTCCAGAGGTCAAAGCTAGTTTAAGAAAGATTAAAGAAAAAAAAAACAATATCAAAACAGGGAGGTAGCGGCGAGTTTATTGAAAAGGTCGCTGTGTTTGAACAGGATTTTGTTGTACAGTTACTCCTGGCAGTCTGCCCGTTTCTTTTACACTCTTACACTGTTTCTTTTCGTTTGAGTTCCATTAAATCTGTTACAGGGGTTTTGGAGAGAGAGAGTCTATTTAACGTGGGAAAAGAATGACATGGACAAGAGACGCAAACAAAAGGCGATTTTAGACATAAAGTTTGAAGAAGTGTGTTGAATGAGCTAGTGGCTTGAAAGGGGAAGTTCATGGTACCTTCATCTTAAAAAACATTAAACCCCATGATAGTCCTGATTAAAAATATTTAAGATGTTTTCAATTAACGATTTGCTGATTAGTTGATCTATCTCTAAGCATTACCTTGTGCAAGTCTTCATACTTGATTTTTCTCTATGAAAGCTTGATTGCTATGTTGTGTTATCCTGGTTTACATCGATCAGTTGGCACATTAGCGAGGCTAACTCCATGGTCACTTGACGTTTTTATTGATTCTCCAACCTGACATGCTAAAACGTCTATTTAAACTGAACATTTCAGAATAAGTACAGTGACACATTTTTACAGTTTCTTAAAGAGGCAATATGTGACTTTTATAAACAGTATATATATATATATATATATATATATATTATATATATATATATATATATATATATATATATATATATATATATATATACTTGGCATATTTCTTAAAACTCTCACTATGTTGTCACAGTACAATATGAGACAGACTGTGAAAACATCAACTTCTTCTACTTCCTTTCTGTGGTCCTGTTGCCATCAACAGAAGTACACATCTTGTTCAGAAACAACCAATCAGAGCCAGAAGGAGGGTCTTAGTGATGTCAATCGATCTTGCGTATGTGCTGCTAAATGTGCCTATGGTGGAGGATTTCACTCTAGCCTATCTACTGTCTGCTAGTAACAAAAACGTTGAATAGGTCAAAGAAGTTATATTGTGAATAAAGTCATCTGGTTTCCATATAATCTTGTCACTAGCCGCATTTTCATTACAAATGTGCACAAAACCTTGTCCATACCATGCTAATGTTGAAAAAACACATTTGCAACTATTTTGCAACTGTGGTCTTTCTGTTAACTAAGACACACAATTAAAATCACATGTGAATAAATTTGTTCAGAAATTGGCATTACATTCTGTTCATCTGTAGGTTGCACCAGTGATTAGACTAGACCAAAATCTCTTGAGTGCTGTTTCTAAAACCTACTTGTTTCCAAGCCGTTAAGAATTAATGCAGTTAGAGACGTTGGATCCAACAGTTGCTGACAGTTCTGCCTGCAACAGCCTAGAAACAGGCTGCTGGCAGTCCTGTCAGTGCACCTGATTTTAACTGTAATGCCTCCGGGACGAGCCATTTAATATGAGTCTAATTTTATTAGCTGAGCGAAGAGGTGAGGGATGTGTGGGTTTTGTCTTTTTGTGCGCATGAAGCGCTCGCCAGGCATCAGTAAATACTGTTGCCGCCCACACTGCAGCCCTTATGTGTTACTCATGCTCTTTGACTCTTCTTCCAACATCCAGGGACCCTGTGCAGCCTGGAGACGTCTGGAATAATTTCCACTGGTTCAAACGTGTGGAGGAAAATCAGAGCAGACTTTTTTTACTACAATTTATTTCCTATCTGTCCATCCATCATCCAACTGTCCATCCATCAACCATCCATCCATTCATCCATCCATCTATCCATCCGTCCATCCATCATCCAACTGTCCATCCATCCATCCATCCATTCATCCATCAACCATCCATCCATCCACCCATCAACCATCCATCCATCCATCCATCAACCATCCATCCATCCATCCATCCATCCATTAACTATTCATCTATCCATCAACCATCCATCCATCCATCCATTCATACATCAACCATCCATCCATTCATCCATCAACCATCCATTCATCCATCCATCCATCAACCATCCATCCATCCATCCATCCATCCATCCATCAACCATCCATCCATCCATTAACTATTCATCCAACCATCCATCCATCCATCCATTAACTATTCATCCATCCATCAACCATCCATCCATCCATCCATTCATACATCAACCATCCATCCATTCATCCATCAACCATCCATTCATCCATCCATCCATCAACCATCCATCCATCCATCCATCCATCCATCCATCAACCATCCATCCATCCATTAACTATTCATCCATCCATCAACCATCCATCCATCCATTCATCCATCAACCATCCATTCATCCATCCATCAACCATCCATCCATCCATTAACTATTCATCCATCCATCAACCATCCATCAACCATCCATCCATCCATCCATCCATCCATCCATCCATCCATCCATCCATCCATCCATCCATCCATCCATCCATCCATCCATCCATCCATCCATCCATCCATCCATCCATCCATCTCCACTCTGGTTTTCACGCCTCATTTAAATCCTGTCCTGTTAGCAGTTAGCACTAAGCTCACAGAGAATTTATGGTGTTTGCACATCTATTGTTCTCAAGTAGAAAACTTGATGTGCATTTTGAGAAATTGTCACATGGAAAAGTGTAAAAGGTCAACATAAAAAAAAAACCTGAATAAGTTTCTGTTCTAACTCTTTTACAGATTCAACCAAAACAACTTGATATGGGTTCGTAAGATATCCCTCATTGCACTCTGATTAAAATGAACCCACAACTGCATTTGCAAGAAAATTGCATCTGAAATTTTCACTCCGTCATCATGAGAGAAAAAAACCAAAACAAAGACAGCAAAAAACAAAAAGGCATTATGTTTAGCGGTGTCGTTGCATAATTAAATCACTGAAATCGCATTTTGTCCGACAGGTTGTGCTGAGATAAGGATTAAGAGACGTGAACACAGCAGCGCTCGCGGCAGACAGCTGATTTTCCAAACTCAGCTGGCCGGATAAGTCCTGTCCAAATGTGATCAGAGGGCTTGTGCCTGACGTCAGTGGCTGCAGGATTATTTAATGTTTTGTGCCGGCTGGGCAGTGCTTCAACACTTGCTGACTTGCATAATATCGTGTGTCAGGGAGGATTGGGACATTTTCCTGTCATAAGGCTTGCTTTGATTTCATTACAGTAGAAAGAACGGCAGTGTTTTGATTCGTGACTGTGCTTTGATGGAACAGAAATACATATTTTCTTCCATCCTTAATATGCAAGAGTCTATTTTTAAACCCCCTGCGGTCTCAAGTGCTGGGTTTCATTTGACCCCACGAGTCAGGTAGCCGTGACCCCACGTACCCTTTTACCCCCGCCACTGTGTTAAGTTCACTGCGCTTGTTTACTCATTTATCACACAAATCTTTTCGTCTGTTCCCCACGTCTGCGAATCCTGACCTCCTGTTTTCCCACCTCTGCCCAGCAGGTGTGGAACAACGGCCTGGCTTCTGCGACAAGACAGCGTTGTCGTCAAGTGAAAGGACAACAAAAACTGTCCCGTTGCCATGGGGAAACAGAACAGCAAGCTGCGGCCCGAGATGCTGCAGGACCTCCGGGAGAACACGGAGTTCTCCGACCACGAGCTGCAGGAGTGGTACAAGGTACGCACGGCCACGGCACTGGGTCACCAGCTGGTAGCTGCTGCAGTTTTGGTTTAGTTTTCTGTTCTGTATTTAGATATTTTCCCTTTTTTCTAAGCAATCATAACCAGTTTTCATGTCCCCGCTGAAGAAATCATCACCCGCCATATTATGATGGTACCACCACCACGTGTACCATCTAAACCACAGTAGACATGTACAAACCTCCCATTTTCTACCTGAGAGTTTAAAATCATGGTGGAGATGTCTTGTAGAGTGAGTGCATTATGTACGTAAGCTTTAAGTCAGGGTAGTTGTCCTTAGGTTCAATTCCCCATCTTGGGACCTTTGTTACTTGTCTCCTCCCCTTCTATCTCTTTCCTGTTTGATTATTAGCAATAAAGACCACTAGTGCCACAATATCTTCAAATAATAGTAATTGCAAAGATGCTTGCAATGAAATTATGCATGATAGTGATGTTTGAAGTATCCTAGTCGTCTTGGAGACTTAAAAGTCTCTTTCACTGAACGTTTGAGTCTTAGCTCTGTTGTATTTGGAATTTCCGCATAGGGAAGCAGGTTTACCTAAACGGATTTTCCTTTTTGTTCTTGTCTTACTGTCACATTTACCTTCTTTTACAGCACTATTCAAGCAAAGCTGTGTTTTTGATGATGGCTCTTTAGATCCTGGTTTCTGTAGCGAACATGAGTTCCACACACGGTTTAAAACATGAGTTATACACCAGAAGACCTGCCGGTGTTTATGAACGCAGCCCCAAAATGCTGCTTATAGACTCAGCTTAAAATAGTGATTGTGAGTGCAGCTTCAAGCAGTGCTCTGACCTACATTTACCATGTAGCAGGATAAAAGAAGTTAGTCCAGCACTAAAGCTCTAAAGATGATTGTTTTGTTTTTTTTCTTTGAAATGCCTAAATTTTGTAAACCTAAAAGGTTTAAAAGTGACACTCCCAAAATTGGAAGCGGTTATTGGTCCCCTTATGCTCATGTCCAGCCCCTGATGAAAGTAGTTCTTTCTTTGAGCTGGAGTCTTTTCAGTGCTGGAACCCAAGTCTTTACTGGTGAAGAAGGGAAACAATCAGTTTTCACTAGTACTGCAACTGATTTGATGGAAAAGCCCAGTATTGCATTATTTTGTGATAAATACCCCCACTCTGTTCAAAACTCGTTAGTCACCCTCCAGAGCCTGGTTTCCGTTTTCTCTTTCCAGGATCTCCGGAGCGGGAGCGAGCGCTGCTCAAAACGAATGAATCAAGTTTGAATTAGACTCTAATTTCTGTCATCTAAAATCCAAAGCCACTATTCTTCTCTCACTTGGTCAGCTCTATTCATAGTGAGGAGGGTGGGGAAACAGTACAAATGATAAAGGCTTGGCAGGAAACCAAGTGATTTCGGTCTTTTAAAAAGTAAATTGTATGGAAAGTACAGAAACTGAACGGACCTGGTAACAAATTATACATGGTTGAAGAGGCAGTGAGTATGCTACAGGGAGTATGCCCGGATGGCCTTGTTTTTTCTGAAGAGCCATGTTTCATCAGCGATCTGGCAGCAGCCTTGACTTATTTGTCTCTGTCAGTGGCAGAGCAGCATCGTCTAGATTTACCCTTGGAATGACCAAGTCCAAGTCTAGCCAGGTTGATCGCATCAGTCATCTCCTTTTATCCACACATTAGATTTCCCTTTCAAACATTATTTCAGGGCCCCATCATATGATATACAAAAATATATCAACATTTGAATGTTATTAGATGGACGTCATCATCAAGTTATAGCAAAGTAGAAATCAGTTAAACGTCCTCAGAAGCCCCTTCTCCAGTGTCTAGTCTCAGTACAGCCAGGTCAGTTTTTGCCAAGTTGGCTAAAACCATTCGTAGGGTATATCTTACTATTTGCGCGTCAATATGGGCAGGTACATGGGTGGGAATGTGGGAACGTGAGCGCACAGGATTTCTGGTCCAATGGTCGTTTGCTTCATCTTGCCGATTCCAGTTGACGCTGTTTGGACTCTTCCATCATAATTGATGAAGAGGGCTCGGGTCTCGAGGTTTGCTCGTGGAATTATCGGTGTGTAGCTTCCTATATCACTAACTGCTATGGTCTCATTGCAGATTGAATATGGTGTTTGAGCTGTTGTTGTTGTTCGAGGAGTTTGCAAGTTATCACCTTCGCCCATCAATCGACCCTTCGCCAGTTAATGAATGCAGTTCGCTTCCAAACAAATCGGTCGCACGCAATACCCGGCTTGTACAAGCTCTGAGGTGGTTCCGACAGTTCGAGACGGAACCGTGCAGGATCCGCAATTGAATCTAGTAGAGACTGACTGGGGAAGAACTGGTTAAAGCCATGCCTGTAGAGAAGGGGCTATTGACACCTGCAGGATCATTAGATTGGTTTGTTTGTTTTGTCGTCTGAAAGGAGGTTATAATGGAGTAATCTTTAGTGTCGATGGGTGGGTAATGGTAACCTTGAGCAAAACTAACTTGCTCCTTTGGTATCATAGTGCTGGTTTGAATAGCTGTTAGCTAGCAGCTATTCTGATTATTTCTACCAGGTGAGCTCTAGAAGGTCCAGAAGTAAAAACAGCCATTTGGGTCATTTCTTGGGGGTTTCTTCAAACATTTAGTGGTCTGCTTTCAGAGTGAACTTGTCAGACTAAGGAATGTTGGCAGTTGTTTTGAAATTCTTGTAGACCTCTTGAAATCCCTTACAAGACTCATGAGCTGCTATAGTCATCTTTCTGCAGGCCTCAGACAGCTCTTTGGGTTTGAGTCCCTGTCCGTTGACCTTTGCCGCGCGTCTTCCCCTCTCTCACAACCTATTTTCCTGTCTGAGCACTACCTTAAGAAAATAATAATAAATAAAACCCTTGCTACTAAATACCACTCTGTCAAAAGATGTTAGAGAAACCAGCTTTTTTTTTACATTGGCCGCTTATTCAACAGGATGCTGAGGAACTCTTGACTTTTCTGAAACAGTGTCCAGGTCGTATTCTTTTGGAGGGGAAGCTCATGGGCTGTAAATCGGAGCCTGTGTCCGGATAGCCCGGGCAAACACTGGTGTTCTTTTACGACCCAAAAAAATTTCCTAGACACGGGGCAATAAAAAAGATGGATTAACTGCACTTCCACAGGAACTCTGAGCCTTCACGCGAAATCATTTCTGTTACGAAGTCCAGGACCTAATTCCTGGCTTCAAAATTGAGACGGGTTCGTCACCTCTTTGGTTCTACCTTCAAGGTCTGTTAAAAGAACATCTCTGACAAAACCTAAGACTGATGGGATTTTTACTTCCCTTTGCTTCCACAGCATAATCAGGCTTTATTAAATGTGTCTTCTTCTTTGAAAAAAGATAGAGCTTTTGCCCTCAGACAAAGCTTCTTTCCAACAGATCTACTGCAGTCCGATCACATTTCATAAAATTGTTACAGTTGTTTTGAGTTCTTGTTTAAACTTAGAATTTTATCTGTTAAAAGTACCAAAGTCAAAATAAATTGTTAATCTCTTTATTCCAGGGTTTCTTGAAGGATTGCCCCAGCGGAACATTGAATGTGGAGGAGTTCAAAAAGATCTATGCCAATTTCTTTCCCTACGGAGATGCCTCCAAGTTCGCCGAGCACGTCTTCCGGACTTTCGACACCAACGGCGACGGGACGATAGACTTCCGGGAATTCATCATCGCCTTGAGCGTCACGTCACGGGGAAGCTGGAGCAGAAGCTGAAATGGGCTTTCAGCATGTACGACCTGGATGGAAACGGATACATCAGCCGTGAGGAGATGCTGGAGATTGTTCAGGTGCGCAAAGTTTTGAACCAGGAGCGATTCATGCTTCATGCACTGAGCTGTCAGCTGTGGGATAGTCCCACAGTTGTGCCATCAGAAAATTTCAAGGCACTTTTTTTTCCTTAGTAATTATCAAACTTAAATAATTACTTTTTTAAAATTTTATTTTATTTTTTACTTTTTTACATTTGGTGTTCACTTTTGGTAAATAATATGAGCTTCCAAGCAAAGACCACTGTAATGTCTGAGATCCTGTTCACAAAACACTGATTATTTTTACAGATATTTTTTGCTATTTTCTGTCATTTTTCTCAAAATATGCATTTTGAAAAAAAACAATACAGTTGAAACCAGACATTTACAAAAAGATATAAGATTTTATCTATATATATTCAAAAACAAATTGTGGTGTTTTTTTTCTGTTTTGGGTCAAATTACAAAAATTATTTCTATCAGTCAGAATAATAACCAAGAGTTTTTTTCAAACATACTTCAACTCTGTAAGGTGGATCGAAACCCATTAGCTGTCATACGAAAACACTTAAATGATAGTTAAACACTTAAAACCTTTTGGGTCTCCTCCCACTAGCTTTTCATTTCCTGGAAGTTGCTGGAATTGTAGCATACTCTTCCAGATATCCATTTGTGTGTCCCTAATGGTGCCTATGTCCAGTGAACGTTTCCATTGCCGGCCAACACATAGACAGACAGGACAAACAACCATGCATGCATTTACTCACACCTCATACCTAGGGAGAATTTAGAGAGACTAATTAACCTGACAGTCATGTTTTTGGACTGTGGGAGGAAGACGGAATACCCGAAGAGAACCTAGGCATGCACAGGGAGAACATGCAAGTCCGCAGGTTGGGAATCAAACCCTTCTAGCTGGAAGGAAACAATGTTACCAACTGCACCACTGTGCAGCCCTCCTCTGGACTTAGTTGGTGAAGTCAAGTCATGTTTCCGGGGAACACCTTTTCAGTTCTGCTACCAAATGAGATTTGACATCTGTGCTTGGTGACCCCCTCTCCAAAACACTGACTTTATTGCTATTAATCCAGTGTCTCAATAATATCGCACTATGGTTTCACTTATTGTTCGTTGAGAACACCTATTTGTACCCAAGTTTTTACTTTCAGGTTGAAGCTTCGAAATCTTGCTTCAATATTTCCACGATACCAGCACCAGTCTCTCCTGCAGCTGAATACTAACCCAAAATGATGCTGTCACAGTTGGGGTGATCTTAGTTTTGCAAATCTTTGCAATAAATCCAGTTTTCTAACTGGTCGCGGTAGCTTTAATTTCTTTAAACCTTCATATTGAAGTACTTCATTGGAAAGGGGAAACAGAGTGCTTGTTACAGAAACCTTCAGGTAGACCATGAAGCACCATGGCTCCTCATTGAGGCAACGCGGTGAGGATCACTGCTGTGTGCAAGTCTGTGTGGCTGTTTTATGGTTCTCTTGGATTAGCAAGTTAAATTTAACCAGCGTTTATCCCCGAGTGTGCAGAATAGAGGGATTATCCCTGAGCTCATAGAGGTTATGTTATACATAGAGGAGAGAAGAGGGGCCATTGTGTAATTGTCTGCCAGCAGAAGGAGAAAATGCTCCCATAAATCTGTTTGACTGCTCATTATCGGGCTAACTTTACACATCCTAACCTGACAGTGTGGTCAACTGAAATATCCAAAGAAATATGAACTAAACAATATTACAATATTAAAGAAATGTTTTTGTTTTTTTCAAGACTCTTTTCTACACAAAAGCCAAGCAGTATTGTTACGACCATGACTGGATGCTTACAGTTTATTACTTGACAGCGTCAATCAGATCCTGATGGCGGGAAACTCATTTCTGACGACTCTGTCATGAGTCGTGGCAAGAATAAATCCCTGCTATAATCCCAAATTGTGAGACAGCGAGGAATTTATTAGGATAATTATTGGTCACATTTTGGGAGCAGTCCTGCCGTGATTGATTAGGGTTAGGGTTTAGGGTTTGGGTTAGTATTGTAGCCAAGACTACGTAACCTGAGAACAAGTGAAAATGAAGACCAGAATGTATCGAGACAGACCCTAAACCAAGAGCTGTATGGGCGGAGACCAAGTCGACACCAAGACTCACATTACATGACACAATAAAATATGAAATATGATCAAAATTATTCTCATTCATCTGACTCATCCCATAAAAACAACTAGATATTAAACACTCAGAGTCAAAATAGCCGCAGCCATTTTTGCTGTGTCGGGAGCTGGACACAGCTAACATGAGCTAATGTTGATGTAACTCATAATTATGCTTCATGTGGCCAGTCTCATCATTGTTTGTCATGAGAAAAAAATCAACTTAAGACCAAGTTGTCACCACATTCCTTGTCTCCTCAATCTCTCAAAGTTAACAACCCTTGATATGCTATATTAGGTGACGTTAGCTTGCGCACCAAGCTAGGTGTCAAGCAGCTGACAAGAAACAAAAACTAGTTCCATACAACATTCAGAATAGGCTGCATGCAAGTACCTAACTTAATCTGTTTAGCTGATACATTGACAAATTTCTTGGGTAAAGAATTTTAGCTGGTTACTAATATAGCTAATATAGCTAGCTTTGCTAACATTTAGACATTACTTACCTTTCTGGAGACAACGAAACTTTGACGTAGTCCCCAATGTTTCTGAATACTGCAGTATTTTGAAGTAGCTGCATGCTTTCTTCTCGATGTTGTTTTACAAATATATTCTTCATCATTTATGTAGCTGAATTGTGTTATACTGGAGGTGTGGCAGACATCTTCTCTCGCCCCCAGACAAACCACCAAACACTCTCTTTCGAGCAAAAGCTAATGGGAAAGCACCAAACCCATTGAATGTTGTGGTTGCGCAACATATTTATCAAAGTGCGGCAAATGCGGCAAACACCCTACATATTCCAGGCGCGGCGACATTTTTCACTTTTTCATTTTTCTCTTTGGAAATAAAAAAATATGTTTTCTTCCTCGCTGAAAACTCTGCGAGATGTGATCGACGGTCGGTTTCAAGCTCCCCACCCTCCCAGAGGTGGAGAATTAATGGCAACGTAAACTGATTTCTAAATGCTTTTGCGAGCCCGGCTCATACTCTGGGCTTTTATGCTTCCGTACCGTACAGAAGTTAATTTAATGCCAACAGGGGACGGGAAGGCGCTCGTATCGGTCAACAGATAAAGCTGTATCAGATCAATACTCTAGAGCTCTGCTGGTAACCCGCCCCCCAGCCATTTCACAGACGCAGACGTACTCTTCATACTCGCACATATGATTCATGTAATCCTCCTGGTATGATGGCACAAGCATTCTCCTGATTGCTGCCGAGGCCCCGGGAGTTACAAATGTTGTTGCAAGCGTGTAGCAGTCAGAGGAGGTTTATTAGCACCCAGAGATCCGCAGTGACCCTGTTTTTCATCTCTGTTGGGCCTCGGCTAAGTAATGGCTCCCCTGCTGGTTCCAATTCACTCCGTTTTCTCCTCTCTTGCCACCCGCCCGTCTTTCTTCTCCTCCACTCCCAGGCCATCTACAAGATGGTGTCATCCGTCATGAAGATGCCAGAGGACGAGTCCACGCCAGAGAAGAGGACGGATAAGATCTTCAGACAAATGGACCTCAATAACGACGGTGAGGCGGGGGGACGGGCACCGGGGCTGGACCCAGAGATGAATGATGAGGAAAGAGGGAGGTTTTTTTTTTCATTTGGTTTGTCAAATTAGCTCATTTCATTTAGAGCATGAACTTGTGCAGCAGCGTGGATTTTCGATTTTGGTCCACTATAATAAGCTAATTATTAGAACAGATAAAGACTCAGCAAATTAAGAGAAAAAGGTGAAAAACTTTTTTTTTTCACCTTTTAGCTTTTTATCAAAAAGGACAAGTTTATTTCAAAGAAGGTAAAACTCATATCAAACAAAAAAATAGAAGAATTTATTATGACCAAATATTTATTCTAGTCTTCTTTTTCCATCATAAACAGTGGACAGTACTGTGAGGTCCTCGGGTTATTGCAGATAGAAAAAAGGAGTAAGTTACCACCAACAAAATCTGACATTTCTTTCTTTAAAAAACCCCGTAGAGATCTGTGTCTGATTTTGAAAAGTCGCAATTTTGCTTGAAAAAAACGGGGAAATTTCCAAACTGGAAATCGTTGACATTTAAGATTCTGAAATTTCCACAAATTTTTTTCCTGACAAATTTTTGACTTTCCAAACTCAGAAATGTACCTGCAATGGAAAAATTACAGATGGAAAAACATTAACGAGGATTTTCTTTAGAAGTTAATGATCTGAGACATTTCTCACATTCTGCTTTTATACATAGTAGCTGCTGTACTGCCGGGAAATAAACTGTAAATCCTCTGCTGATTTTGTAAGTTTCCTCACTTTTGAAGCAAAGAGCAGTGTCTAATTTCCATGGTGGTTTCGACATAGTGAAAATAAAACAATCTTGCTTTTTTTGACTCTTGATTGGCTCTCAATCTGGGCCGTCTCCCATTCACTGGGATTCCTCCAACAGAGATCAGCAAACAGAAGGACACGCTGTGAACAGTGATGTCGGTTTTCAGCATCGTTTTAGAATTGTAGTCCGCCTGCGGTTTTTGCAAAGACATTGGATGGAGTGAACGAAGCCGTTCGGTCCGTTTTGGTCATGCGTCTGATTAGCTTCATGACATTAAACTGGCGTCTTACAGATGTCATGGACAAGCGTTAGCGATTGGGTTAAATTCAACCCTCAGCAGATCAGATCTTTTTTTTATTATTATTATTGTAAATTATACATAATAGCAGTATCAAGATCCTGGGAAAAGATGTCTTTCTGTTTCTCTTCTGTTTGCAGGCAAATTGTCCCTGGAGGAGTTCATCAAAGGTGCCAAAAGCGACCCCTCCATTGTCCGGCTACTTCAGTGCGACCCCAGCTCCGCCTCCCAGTTCTGAAGCCCCTCCCCCACATCCTGCTGCGAGCTTGTTTTTAACCCCACCGCCCTCTTCTCTATTTCTGTTGCTGAAATCAATGCATGACGATTCACATCTCTCATCTCTGTTTAATTCTTGTCCAGCGGAGAGGCTGAGGAGAGAGTAGGAATTTCATTTTGCTTTTGGATTTTTTTAGAGGGGTGGGGGTGAAGAGACATGCTTACACACGTAACGGTGTCGGGGTCCAGCTGGCGCCCGCCGGAGCCCCCGGCTGTCTGCATCCGGATCAGGATGAGAACGGAGGGAGAGAGAGAAAGAGAGAGAGAGGCTCTGGAGTTCACCTCCGATGCGCATGTATATTATCATGTACATAACTGTATGTCAATGTGTATCATAAGATGGATTCAGTTTGTCTTCACTCACTGTGTGGCACATACGACAAAAGGCAGTATTATGTAGCTTCCTGTTCCGATCTCAGTGGGAGTCGTTGGGATTTTATCGCTGTATGATCTTTCGCTGTGAAAAAGAAGGCCTAAGATCCCTTTTGATTTTGATCTTTTATTATTATTTTTTTTGTGAATGTCGACTGGTGTTTTTTTTAATTACTGTTTTACTTCCCACCCCCCTTTCATTTGTACATATGTTTTTCCTTTATTCATGTGGTTTTATTTATTCATTTTTACTCTCAATGTGCTTTTACTTTGACATGTTTGAGATGACTGTGTTCCAGTTTACAGCGGCTGAGAGGGTGATCGGCGAACAATTCTTTTTCTAAAATGGATTTTTGGTCAAAATGAAGGATATTAATTCCCAGTGAACTAAGAGGATCTCATGATGCATCCGATCAACAGCACCAGTAGCACATATCGTTGTTTTACCGCCATGTATTCACAGAGCACGGCTGTGCTGTCAATCTGAATGCGTGTGTGTGTGTGTGTGTGAATTCTGACTGTGTGCTTGAGGCTTACTTTTACAGTATTACCTTGTTGTGTTGTTTCTTATTAATACAGTATCTTGCAAGAAAAAAAATATTCGCACCCCTTTGAAGCTTTTCACATTTTCTCATGTTACAACCCCAAAAAAATGTCATGAATTTTGTTGGTGTTTTACGTGATGCACCAATCCATAATTTGGAGATGATTCAAAAAAATAAATAAATAAGCGTGACACTTATGTATAAGCTAAAAACGTATGTTTTTTTGTGGGGCTTCTCTAGTCTTGCTGGCTGGATTCCTCCAGAGTTACTTCTCTTGATCGATGCTCTTCTTTGAGCCGTCAGTTTCGGTGGATGGTGATGTGTCAGTAGAACTACGTGGCCTGGTACTCGAGCTGAGTGGGGAACATTTGTTCCATTTTCAGCTGGTTCTGTTTGCTTTCACACTGCACCGTCAAAGGAACCAGACGCTTTGAAAAACTTGTTCACCTCCTCGCCTGAGGTGGCGCTGCACGAAGAATCACTTGCGGAAACACACAAAAACTCGAGGTGAGCGATACTGCCTTTTTTAGCATTGTCAGACTTCTGATTGTAAGAACATTTTTGTAGTTTTTTATTTGAATTAGTTTCCTAAAGGCTGTGGCAGGATTTGGGCGAGTTTTTTTTTATTATTATTATTTGTACGAAACAAATGGCAAAAAACTGTCATTTGACAGCAAATTGAAACAAAACCTGATTTGAGGTAAAGTTGAGAAACTGCAATACTTGCCACGCTAGTATCAATGTGACACAGGTGTCAATATTATCAATATTTTTAATAAATTCCCCCCACCTAACAAAATCCTGCGAGCGCAACATTAGAGAATGTAAACAAAACTAGTGTAGCATCTGATTTAAGTGGTTGTAAAATTTCGCTTTGGTTGTTGGTAAAAGACCAGAGGCCATTTCTCCTGCTAACATTTGACTCTTGCGCTTGCTTAAGTTGTATTCACCCAGGATGCTACAATCTGCTTCCTGCTGTTGTAGTGGCCTCTGGTTTGCTTGCCGTTCACATATCCATTCGAACCGCACCAGAGTTCGCTTCAACCAAATCGATGTCCAGGTTTTTAGACGGAGCGGAGTTCGATTGCCCATTCACCCCGCCTGAATCAAACCAGACGATACAGGCAAAAGGCGTAGAGTTCGATTTAAACCGACGATAAGACGGTGACGATGGCAGGACAATGTCGCCGTCCGACGGTTTTCTCCCACAACGTTTCTCTTGATCTGTTGCGTAAAATCCCAATAAAGTACGTCGCACTTTGTGGTTGTAATGTGTCAAAATCTTTACAAGAAAAATTTTGATGAGGTACGAACAATTTTGCAAGTTACTGTAAGTATGTTAGAAATCTTTAATATTGAGCAGTAAACTTAAGATAGTTGTAACCTGTTACTATTAATGCATGATCCCACAAGCAAGACACGGGCGACTTTCACAACCACAGTTTTCGCAGAGCGATACCTTTTCGGAGCTCTGCAGCTCTCTCAAAAATGAGTAGGCTATTCCTCTGAGCCGGGCAGCAGCCCCCACTGCCCTCCGCTCCCTCCATCCAATTTGTGTTTTTCTCTTTTTTTCCTCTGGCAGACAGAGAACTCACTAAGGGCTTGTTCATCACTCTTATGCTGAGCGCTTTTCCGAGCGCCCAGATTGGTCTGCTTGCACGAAAAGGCTCGTTTCAGGAGGAAAAGGATGCTGTACGCTTGTCCTCGTCTGGGGATTTCAAGGGTGATTCAGTTTTCATTGGCACTTTGAAGTCCATGTTTAGGGCACCTTATTGGCAGCAAGAAAGAAAAAAAACACCTCAAAATGGGGGTTGTTAAACGTTTTCACAAGACATCGGTGCCAGAGCCACTCTGAAACGCCTCACATGTCCAGACTACTGTTGCCCTCTCAATGCAAAGAATGTATTTTATTCTGTCAAATCAATTTACCTTTAATGTTTTAGTTTTAGCCGATATCTAATTGATCGCCACCGCGTCCAACTACTCCGACACGGATCTAAACAAACATAAAGTCAGCTTGTACCAAATGTTTTGAACAGCAACTGCCTATCCAGCAGCATCTCTGCTTTGGGGATCCTTAAGTATCACTGCCTTCTGCTGGTAGGATAAGAAACAACAGTCAGAAATTCCTGACCCACTACAGTTCATTTCTTTTTTTTTTTTGAGTTTCTATTATCACTGCCTATCTTATAACAAACTGGTATCATGTCTTGAAGAAAATAAAATAAGCCCCTCCTCCTCTTTTATCCTTCCCTTATTCCTGCACTACTTTTCTGTTGCATGAAAACCTCGTATGAGGATGCAATGTTTGTTCTGTTGAACTTGGCATTAAAAGGATATCAAAACATAACCCGTGTGTTTTGAAGCAGCATGTGTCGACCGCGTCCTCTCTACCGCACGTCGTCGTCGTCGTCATTCCACGTTTCAAAAATTATTATAAGGGCTTCATTAAGACACACCAGACAGGTTTAACATAGCAACTGGCAGCTTCTTCTTCTTCTTTTTTTTACGCGTTTGGAGGCTAACCAGTCGTACCTGTCAGGTCACTGGCATACAGAGAAAACAATATTCACACTGTAAACACATGCGAGGTGTACCTGAATAGACAAAGATTTATTTAAATAAGAAATATACATCAAACACTTTCTGTATTGCCTGTAACAGAATTTGACTTTCACCGTAAAAATATTCAGTTACTTCAATCTCACGCAGTCGGTGAAAAACAAATTTTCCTAGCATTTAAAGGTTGAATGAACTCACAGATTAGGAATGTAGCGCTTCAATACTTGTTTGTAAACTCATATGTTGGGAGAGTGGGGGGTGAATAATTCATAATTTGGGAAAAATAAAAGCTGTTCACGTTACACTCGATAAGGCGGTAAAACAACAGGTGAGTTAGCCAAACAGGAGAACACCGCTAATTGAAACATTTATGCTTGTGGCAACAGTAGTAAAATTTTAGAAATCACTCAAATGTTCAAAAGTATCCAGTCAAGCTAAACCAAGTTGAGTCCAGCTCAGCTATCATACGTCAAGTATCAAAAATAAACACAATACGTCACTAGATAATGCTTCTGTGGCACCAACAAAAAAAAAAAGAAAAGAAAAAGAAACTTATAACTTGGCTGGTCGTAACACATGGACACACTCCACAAGTTAAAACAAAGTCATTTTACTCAAGGTGGTAAGAACAAAGACCAAGTTGTTTCTGGTAAAGACACTGACAAGAATTCAAGTACATAACTCTTGATAATTCGCCTTTTGTTCCTCCCACAGTACAATTTGACAACACTTCTCACATCACCACACAATAACTGTTGGACAGTTCTTGAAGCTCTGCGTGAACAAACAAGTTTGGGTTTTTGTGGAGCACTGTAAAGAACTTCCTTGCTAACCATGCTAACAACTAAATTTAGCACAGAGTGTTTATTTTCTAATAAAGCCTCCTTTCACTTAACTGCAGCCAAAAATGTGCTTACATTTACCATGGACACAAAGGAAGACTTTTGCCCTTTGAATTTGTGTTAAGATCGCCATTTGTAGAAATAATATGTAGCTCTTTTTATTAGAAATCTAGTCTGTGAAGATTTCGCAAAACATGACTAAGTTGGCCATTTATGCTTTGGGTTACACAACACTATCAATAAGCCCATACATGTTCTGCCTGTATGGGCCAGAAAATGTGGTCCACCTCCCCCAGGCTACAGTAACAAATTGACATTCTGTTCTTGGAGACACAGTTTGGGAGTTCTTGCAATTTGTCCTTGACATACAATGTGGTCTAAACTTGATTTTTATGTCGTCTCCAAACACTGTTGTGGGATTGCTCAGAAATCTGAAGTGGGTTATGACACAACATGTGGCCATGGGAGGGAACTTTGGAAAATTCCCCAAGAGTTTTCCACTTGAGTTCTTATGAAATATTAAATGTCTTCATCAGACAGAACCACCTTAAGGAAAATAACTAAATACTCTGTTTTTGTGGCATATGTACAGGAACTTACCCTGACTAGCTTTTGATGAATCAAGTCAAGCTAAGCATAGTTGAGTCCAGCTCAGCCATCATTTCTTAGCAGCATTTGGTACAACTTTGAATTAAGAAAAAATTATATATATATATATATATATATATATATATATATATATATATATATATATATATATATATATATATATATATATTTTTTTTTTTTTTTTTTTTTCCATGATGAAAACAAACATATTGCTGGTTCTGGTCTTCTTTCACAAAAGAACCAGCTTGCTAGCAGCTAAAGTTAGCATGGAGGCTATGCTATCTCTGAAAGGCAAACTTGGCAAACCTTATTTTTCAGCAAGGCATTTAATCTTTCAGTTCATAGCTGAAAATAAAACAGTTCTTCATGTCGTCAGGGATACTGGCACGTTCTCAATGTTCTAAGTATTAAGTGCAGTTTTCTCTAACATAATCCAAACATTACAAACAGAAAGATGAGCAATAACGCCCCATGTATGCTGCATCTTGTACAAATTTCTTGTTCTTCCCAAACTTTCTGAAAATGCACTATGAAAATAAAAAAAAGTCTCCTTTCAGTATACGGCTTTTGAAAGCCGATTTATCCCACAAGGGGAGTTCTGTCTGTGTGATGCTGGAGACTTGAATACTACTGCAGCAACAAGTAAAGTGTATTTAAAGACAATTTGGCCTCACAAACAACTATATCCAAAGACTTGATCTGTCGGACGTACTCCTCCTCAGGTTGTGCTCCCCCCGCCCTCTTTGTTGACTGCAGCTCCTCATGTCTTGGTGTTCTATGTCCGACCCGTCTCGGTGAGAATGCCGAAGAGGCTGCCTCTCTGAGGTGGGAAGACTTTGGTTGTGGGAAGGAAGGGCCCTTTGAGGAGTGTGACGCTCCAGTTTTGGAGGTGCAGTGGGATGCCTTAATGGTTTGTTGTTGCTTCTTGGGGGGTCTTTGTGATGTCTGGTTGGTTTACTGTGGTCTCCAGGAGGGTTGGTGTAGAGCTGTGAACGTTGCTCGTGGCGTCTTGGTTGGTCCGTGTGACGTCTAGGTGATGTATTATGGACTTTAGGAGGTTCGGTGTAGACTCGTAAAGTGTCGTGTTGCCTTCTTGGGGGCTCGGTGTAGTGAGGTTGAGAGGTTTCCTTTGCCGACTTTGCCACATTGATCTAAACAAACAAATGGTAGGACAGTAATTTTCAATACTGCCGACAGAAGGATGACATTAACTTTGATGTTCACGTATTTAAACGAGTATGGCTAAAGACTTACGGTTCTGGTATAGGTTTTTTTATGTCTCTTGCTTTTGGGGCAACCAGACAGCCCCAAGAAAGAAACACAGGCGGCAAGGCAGCGAGCAGAGAACACCATCTGAATGCTACACGATACAATCAGACCAACCCAGAGGATAATAGTGGTACTCTGGGGAGAAAATGGAAACACATTGGTTGGAAAAACACAATCTCGACCAAATCTAAGGCAAAAACAGGCGATGCTGTCCGAAAAATGAGGATGCTGCTTGGATAATGGCGTGAAACAATGTTATCATATTATTCAGAGCTAGATGCTGAGGGGAATAAAGAGCTTGGAAAGGCAAGTATGCATTGTGAATAAAAAATGTACTAGACAATGCATCTTCATAAAAGTAAAGCGAGGGAATTGAAAGCATAAAAGCAACCTTTTATTGTTAGGCTTGCTTTGTAAATGATAAAAAACATAAGAAGTTTATATCTCTGAGTCTGGAGGGTTTTATGAAAATCCATAATGAAATATACAGGAGTTGGAGAAAACCCTTACATGACTATCATATCTAACCCCTGACAATTGTGTGAATGAGAAACAAAAAGCCCAACACACACTTTGTGAGACACTATATGCTCTCTGGAAGACATATAGAGGATCCCTTGGTGATGGGTGGCAATCTGCGGACTCAGCAGACAACGGAAAGGTTAGTCAACTTTTAAGGCGGTTTACGTCACATTTTACACAGAGATATAAAAGAAAGAATCAATTAACATAGAAGAAATAAGGCATTATTTCAGGAAAGTCTTAGTTTTATGTTGAAATGCAGAGATGCAAATGCTGTAATAAATCTGAGCCATTACTACATGATTTCTCTCCAATCTTGGTTTGTAGTTTCATTTATGATACATGATGGAAAACACAAAGCCAAAAATAGAAATCACAAGAATTGGCTGTAATATTTTCTTATTTAAATCAAATTGTGTTGGTGTTTGCTGTTCCAGGCTAAACTAGCATGACATGTTCTAGACATGCTAGAACGTGTCAAGAGCGTGACCTCCATTTACCTCAGAGGTCAAAACTGGAATCCGGGACTGGAGTAACATCACACCCAACTTTATTTTCTGTGCAGTGCTGCAGCTTCCACAACCTTGTAGTTCTGACTTTGAGGTCAAGGATCACGAGAAGCCTCCATATTACCAAACTGTGATCCCAACTACTGGGGGCTTCCCACTTCATTTTGATTTTAGATTACCAATACAGTGCACCTTATGACTTTCAGTAGTAAGTTGGAAAGTTTGCTAGGTGTGATTTTCCCATTTCCGCAAATGTTTCTAACTAGATTAACCAGAGTTAGAAACGCAAACCAATAAAGTGTTTTTCCACTGATTATGCATGGCACTAATTTAATGAGATCATTAATGAGATTTAATAAGATCTCTAACGAGGCCATCTTGGGTTTTGAGGTCAGAGTTTGTGAGAACCTATAAAAAGGAGGAGTTGGTTGATTTGGTTTGGACTTGGAAGTCAGAGCAAACTGAATGTACTGTATGCAGCTAACATCAACATAGGTATTGTTTTGGTTTTAAGAAAATGATAAATAATAATAATACAATGAAATTAAGCTGTTTAATAAAGTACAGATTTTCGAAACCTCACTGGAAGTTTAAGAAAAGAAAGCAAAAATAATACTTTATTTGTGGCGGGGGTTTGTTGTAAAGACCTGCTTAATCATGTACATTTATTTTCTTTAAACACAGGATGTATGACGAGTCTGCATAGCTTAGCCATACAAAAAGCCCCGCCACATGTCTCATTGTAGGTTTATTACTTTGTTGACTTGGTGTGCCATTAATCCTCTTACGTTTTAATTAAAATGCCATGTCAGCAAACAAATGTCGTGTCCCATTAGTCTCACAGGAACAGGATTGGATTTGGGATCGATGCCATAACCAAATTGAGAGAATTAATAGTTAAGTTGAAAAACCAGAGAGATTTCCTCTTTGCTTCGGTGCCTGACTACAGGCAGCAACACAAGAAACGTGTTGTTAACACCAATTTGTACCATCCTGTGTGTGCAGACGGTTTAATGAGATGTAAACCGTCATAGATGATGACTATCTCAGCTTTACTGTGTTTTGGTCACAGTGTAGCCATTTTGAATGTAGGACTTAAAGGTGCTTAGTGACCTCAGAATTTAGTACAAAAAAAAAAACAACAAAAAAAACACCAGAAGTGTTAATGTGTTGTGAACTACATGCACCAAGTATGCAGAAATTTAGTTTGACATATCACTAGCTGTAGTGTCAACACTAAACCTTAATATTTTCTGTCGGAACTTAATCTTTTAACTAGGATTGCACAATCTATTTTCAACAACATTCTATCGGTTCATTTTTAACATGAATTTTGGACCAATGACAAAAATCAAGGCAATAGTGACATTTTTCCATCTTGTTGCTATTTATTTCTGGAAGACGTTGGTCATGTAATATTGGTTTGGTCATGTGACAATGATAATGATGCAACAAAGGATTGTGGGGAGTTTTAGTGAAACAGAGAAGCAGTGGTGAAGTTAATGGCGCCGTTGTTTTCTTCAAAATGTCTAGAGGTGGGGCTTGCCGTGGTGGCGCAGGGGGTTACCGCGCCCCACGTTTGGAGGCCTCAGTCCTTGACGCGGACGTCACGGGTTCGACTCTCGGTCCCGGCGATCTTTGCCACATGTCTTCCCCCTCTCCTTGCCCTCTTTCCTGTCTGCCTACTGTAAAAAATTCGAGCCACTAGCGCCGCAAAAACTCTTCGCAGAAAAAAATAAATAAATGTCTAGCGATAGTGAAATACATATTATTGGACAATATTTTTATATGGGTGCATCCCGACTTTAACCATATAAATAGTGACTTATCCAGGTGTATGTGGTATTGGCCTTTTAATATTCAATTGTCTTAAATTTGAATAGTAGCAGTATAGTCAAAATGCCATCCAAACCAACAATGCAGTGAATTGATCAATACCCATGTGTTCTGACAAAAAGTGTGTGAAAAATCTGAAACATAACATAGGCAAGACTTTAAAAAATTCAAAAAGAATAGAAAAGCAACACTGAGAATCATAATCAACTATTAAAAGTCATGTATCTTGCCAATAAACAGCAAATGAGATCAGGTACACAAAAAAATGCACAGGAAATGTAACTATTACAGGTTGATGTTTCTTTCTCCAATCTATGAAAACAAACTGCTGCTAGCTGAGCCTGGGAAGCTTTCATTGAATGCTCTGGAGAGTTAGATGGTCCAAAGTCAGTCAGAATTTAATTGTCTTTCAGCTCAAACTGCAGAGCAGCTTCTATTAGACTGGATAAGATTTAAGATACAACCCAGTTGAATTAGATAGCTTCTTCCCTTAATAAAAGGAAAATAAAACTTTAAACACTTCATTTTTCAATGTACTCTGGTTACATTTGTTTGATGATCTGAAACAATAATTAAAGGGAAAAAGAAAAATGTAAAGTTGAAAATACTTTTTTCACAGCATTATATAGTAGCTTAAAGTTAAAGCTCAAAGGTTTCAGCATAAAAAAAGGCAAACTAGGTCTGTGGAAGACATCTGTACACCACCTTACCTTTAAACTACCAGCAATACACTTTTACGCTATTGTTGAAGAGTCTATACTTAACCTCAACCTTGAAATTTATACTCTACCCGGTCGATGAATGCCAGTTCATCACTGTACAGTAAATACAGTGTTGACGTAAGTAAAGAATAGAATAGAATAGAATAGAATAGCATTTATTGTCATTGAACAGGATTCAACGAAATTTCTATTTCTATTGTTTTTCTGCAACTCAAAGCAGAAAAACACAATGGATTTAGGGATTGTACATCTGTCCGGTTTCTGGCTTTGAGCTATTAGCAGCTGAAATCCGACTGAGCCATGAAATCCTGCGCACGTCTACAGCTGCTCCGCCATTAACCACCAGCACCAAGAATAAATCCAGCTTAAGACAAAGGTCCCATAGTGAAAAAACAAAACAACTCAGCACCAGTGCTGTTGATGTGTGTCAGCAGCTATGAGGCTAAACGGGGTTGACAGTCCATCAGTAGCACACAGGAAAAAGGAAGCAGTCTGGAGAGCACTGACCGGGTCAGGTCAGCGTTTCTGCCACCAGTCCATTAGCTGCAAAGCATGACTGACTTCGTGACAGCTAGGAAAGACGTCAAACCTCCTACTCAATGGCCAGTGCACTCGCACAGAGAGAAGAGACTGAACATTTTACTAGACTGTATTACTAGTCTGGTAGATACTGTTAGGATTCAAGTTGGTGTGAGTGCTCCTCCAATAGACGATCTTCGTGGGAGCGTTCTGGCAGGCTGACGCACCTGAAGCGGACTTCTGCAACCAGCTGCAGGATTTTTAAGAAGCGGTGAAGCAGCCATTCATCGCTCGATGGTCCCACTTGTTGGTCAGAGTCAACCCCAAGGTTTTGTCAAGCTTCATGTTTAAAGGGACTAAGTCAATCTTTTGTTTTCTCACAGATTTTGATTCACTGTTTGGACCAAGCTAGGAACCACACCCACCCGAACACAAATCAACGATCGCCAACCGGACTGACAAAGTGTGAATCTATTAAGTCGGGAGGGTAATTACTTTTTCAGAAAAAGTAAGATAAGATTGGATAATTTTTCCCCTAAAATAAATAAAGTTATCGTTTGAAAACAGCATCCAATATACGCTGGTCTGATTTTAAGATGGGTTTGATAATCTGAAACACGTGTCTGAAAAGACTGAAATGCTTTTTCATTCCAGACACTGTACATTTCCACACCTTACATAAAGAAAAAGCTGTTTTATAAAAACAAAATAACAGATTTTAATATGGACTCTTTATGCAATAGACAAAGGTCACCTGACCAATGGCGCAGCAGCTGCTATAATCTCTTAAGTCTGACAGAGCAACACACTCACATAGACACGGGTGGGGTCAAAAGGACACTCGTTGGTAACGCTGGAGTAGCCGATGGCATCGGGAAAGCGGCAGTGAGTCAGGAGTACCCGCCCGCCGTTGATGATGGTCTTCACTAGAGACAAGAAGAGGCCAATGGTGGAACCTCCTGCCGTGAGCGACGAAACCAGACTGATGGAGAATAAGGACCACGTCTATGGAAGGAGAACAGAGGTTTAGCTCTGGTGTCCAACATTGGAACTCAGTGGGTTTATATAAAATAACACTAAAGACACAGTTGTAATCAGAACCGCCTGGTGTTCTAGCATACCAGAAATCTACCAGTCTGCTTTATCAAAACGACATGCCAAAGTTTGCGATGGGTATTACACTGAACCAGGATTCGCCTTTATAAAATATTTCAGAGCATCTCAATTAAACAAAATGATAAACTTCAAATTATTATTTTGTTTACAGAATGTTTGGTTGCCAGGGCTAACCAGACTGGGCTACTATGAAGAGACTATGTAGAGAAAATGCACCAACAGCAAGTCCTGTATCTAAACAATAACTGACATATGCTAAATAAAACCCCCGATTCAAAGTAAACCTTTGAAAGTACGTTATATTGACAAAAAATAAATATTTTGAAGATTACCGCTTTGCACATCATGCTAGAGGTTCGCTAGCTTGAGGCAAACAGCTAGCTTCACTAGCTGTTTTTATGATCATCCCTCCTGTCAGTGATTTAAAGCAGTTTATTCTTCAGCATATCTATGATTACAGGTTTTGTGTGTGCTCTACATTTTGATAAAGTATAGCCTGCAGACCTCTGGTGTGCTACTCTGACAAGGAATAACAAAACGACAGAACATCCCCTTATTCTGATATCTGAAGGTCCTCTAAATGCTTATCTGGAGTCTGTGTTTGATATGCAATCTCAGGATAAATCCAGTTGTAGTGTGAACATGACGCAAGTTTGTTAGAATATTCAAGAACAAACATCAACTTGAAGACTAAAGAACACAGCGCATAGATCGGGGAGAAAGTTGCCTAGATTGAAAGCAGGGTTGGGTCAAAAAACATCATCTCAGCCCTTGAATGACTCAAACATCATGAAGGTTTGTATTGGTTGAAACAAGTTAAATCGAATAAATCAAACCCAATGAGTCAGTTTCTTCTTCCACTTCACACATATGCACAACCTTGTGTTGGTCTGCAACGCAACATCCCAATAAAATACATGGGAACATGTGGGTGTAGCAGAACAAAATGTGGAAAAGTTCAAGTACTAGTATTTTTTTTACAACAAGCTGCATCGGGTTACAGAAAACCTGTCGATATGTCATGGAAATTAAAATGGGTGCGTTATTGACGGCTCGTCAATGCTGAATCGCTGTTGTGACTCTCTGAAGGCCGACTGAAACTGTGCTATCATCATCCGTCATCTTTTGTTCCCAGAGACAGTGTCATGTCATTACTAATCAGCATAAACCAGACATGCAGTACGATTAAAACAGTAGGTGGAAGAGCAAGGCACCAGTCAGAGCTTGGAAGGATAGTTTGGACCTTTGTTAAATAGAAATAGAAATCAAGTAGAACTAGACAGATGCACATAACCACCGTCATACTGAAAATTTCTAAAGGAAAATGTTTGGCCTTTGGCTGCCAGGACGTTGGTTTTCTGAACCAAGTGCGATGTTTTCAAGCGAATTTCTAGTTAAAGTTCTAAATTAGAAATGTTGGACAAGTTTTTATTTCATCGCCAAGATGTTTTAAAAAAAAACAATGAATTACAGAACAGCTGTTTATACTCGTAGAGAAAAAGAACACTGGTTACAAAAAAAAACAACAAATAAAGACGCACATACACAACAATGCAGTGATGAGCAATGTTGAGAAGAAGCAAACAGCAATTGACTGTAGCAGCATTTTTCTCAATGTCAGAGCCAAACAAACAGTGGATATTCAACCATCACGTGTAGCATTAACTCAAAGTGACCTTTGGGGTCAATTGACATGTTGAATAGTGAGTGGTTGAATGTGTTAAGAAAGCAGACTTTTCAGTCTGATGACAGTTGTTCAGGTATAGCAAACCCATAAAAGGAGGCCTTAGTCTTCGGCATGGCTGTCGCAGGTTCGATTCCCGGTCTGGTGACCTTTGCCACACATCTTCCCTCTCTTTCTCTCTTCACCTACTTTTCTTGTCTTAGTACTTTCAAATAATGGCCACAAGAGCAAAAAAAAAAAAAAACACCTAAAAAGAAAAAAAAAGATAAATTGTGGCTCTTTGTTTGTACTGCCTTTAAAACGTGAGTGATAGATTTCTTTTTTTTAAGATCCCTCCTTTATAAAAAACATTCTTCATGCAACATTGAAGAGTTCGAGGGTTTTAATATTGACTATAAGAATAAATGACACAGCCTAGGTGAGCTCATACTCTAATAGAGAGAAAAAAAGAAGCCATTAGCTCTTTAAAAATGACTGAGATGACTCACCAGTCACATCAAAGGTTAACAACAGATCAGATGATTTATAGTGAAGCAAGCAACCACAGCGCTGTAAGAGGAGCGCTTTCATTCAGCTTAATGACTACTTGACACAAGACGGTTGAGGAGCCAAACGGCTGGATGCTGACCCATCCCCTCTCTTCACGCGGGCTCTCGCCAGCAAAAGAAAACAGGGAGTGGTTTAATCACGCTGAAGCCGACTCTGTTCAGCCAGCTGGCTCGTCAGTCTTGTTTGAGCTGCCGGACAGCTGACTGAGTAAACGGAGCAAAAAGCACTGCCTACACAGAGAGAGAGATGGGATGGGAAAAAAACACTCTTCCAGCTCTGCAGGGCCAGTCTGAAACAACTTGTTTTAAATTATAAGTCATAAAGGGAGGAAAGCTGAGAAAACAAAGCGGTGCTATGAAATATCAATTTGTGCATGCACACAGCAGGACAAGAGCACTCTATGAGATTAAATTTTTCATAAAAGGTAAATCAGAGCAGAAAGCAGGAGAGAAGACATGAAAACAGCAGGGAGGGTGAAAGCGTACCTGCAGAATCAAATAAAAGCTGAGGGAATACTAACCAGGCGTTTGCTCTTCTTGTTTTTCGACAGGATAATAGCTAGGATCCCAACGATGACACCCTGCAGGAAACAGACTGATGAGATTAAAAGAAAATGACCAAGAGCGCGTGTCTGCCAAAGACAAGTGATGGATTTGTCACATTTAACAAAAGTGATGCAAATGTACCCCAAAATTTAATTTCACAAGCTCCAGCTCTCATTCAGGTTCATCAAAATTCACAGAAGGATGACTGCCATTGGAGTTTTCAATTGAGGCAGTTTTAAATGCCAGAAGATAAGAACAACAAAAGCAACAACATCATCAGGCTCAGTCATGTTCGAAAGTTCTTCAAATGAAGAGTTTTTGCAGGCGTCACTAACTAGCTGCCATTAGACCCCTGCTAAATTTGAGTTAGCATTGCCATCAATGACGGCAGAAAAAAAAACATTTTTCTGGACAGCAAGTTTAGCCTATTTAGCAGCAGTACACAAGGATGACTGACAGCGTTAAGACCCTCCTCCCGACTCTGATTGGTTGTTTTTGACCTAGAGCAGTGAATTTCTTAAACTGGCAACAGAAACTCAGGAAAGAGGCGGAGGAGCTTAATTCTTTTCACATGGTAACAGTTTTGACAAACATGGAAAAACAGATTTTTGTAAAAGTTACATACAGCTGCTCTAACAGGTTTAAGATGGTTTTTCTTCACACTTCACTTGTAGACTTTCAACTTGTGTATTAGAACAAGTTTGTAAGAATAAAAAACATTAATTTGTCTATATTGTCATTACAATAAAGCATGTATCCTTGCAAGACTTTGTGGGGGAGGGGGGGTGTATAAAAAAATTATTCCCAACGTGTTGAAGACCATAACGGCAAATAAGGAAAAAAGCAAAAAATTCTGGTTCAGAAAATTTGAGCCTAATTACATTTATTAACCAACAAATGAAAAGAAGAAGAAAAAAAACAAAAAAAATGGAAAAAGTAATAATTCACTGCTTCTCCGCAGAGTCCGCCCAGCACTCACCAACATGCCGGAGAAGAGCGTGACCACGTTGGAGATGGCGTAGCCCATGCCTCGCGCCTTCTCGTGCAGGTTGATGTGCCGGAGCACGATGCCGTGCACCAGCGCCCCCAGCAGGAAGTTGACGTGACCGACGAGGATCACGCTCAGACCCATCTTCATCAGGCCCAGCGGCTCCTCCAGGTCGTCGCAACACATGCCTGGACGTGGAGAGCTCGGGGTTACACACCAAGTGACAGAAATCCCCGATAACGTCACGTCAGGCATAGACCTTGTGATATCGAGCAGCAGAGGGTCAAACGCACCGCGGATGTCACCTGTGTTAATGATTGGCTGCAGAGCACATAACTGCAGTACAGCTAGTGCACACAGAGACAGACCCAAACCAGACCACAGAACGCTCTGATGAGCTTTCCAAAAGGAACGCGTTTTGGTTTGTTCCATGGCAAACTGGTGCACATTGGTGAAAGCGTCTTATCAAGGATATTCATTTGAAAATTTTATGTTCAGTCATGGTTAATGGTTTTGGCATGAAATTCTACTTAAATATGTTGATATGCATTTGACCGAAGGGGTTGGTTCAGCCTATTTTTAGACTCTTTCATCATCTTTGGTGCCAAGCGGACTGGTGAGGACGATGTCCTTTGGGTTGAATTATGAATGAATATATCAGCTTAGTTTAAAAAAAAAGAAAAAGAAAAAAAGATTTAAATTCATACTCTAGTTACAGATGAGTTTAAATTCAACTCATCTGTAACAAGATGAGTTTAAGCTCATCGAGTTACAGCACCAATAGTAAAGTCAAACTTGTCGGCAAGCTGAAGATTCAGTTTTCTACTAACAACAAACATAATTTCTTACAATATATTGAAGGTGTTTTGTTTAGTATCAAAGATTTCCAAATGTTTCTGATCAATCTTGCTAAGTTTCATATTCACACCAGTAAAACAATGTATAACAAACTGCATTTTTTTTTGCTCTGTTCGTAATGAACGTAAAAACTGCACTCATACAATCCCAGATGCAAACGACAAAAAGATTAGAAAAGCAACAGGTATTTGTAATGCATCTAACTGATTTATGTAACTCGCATTTTTTTTTTATTCTGTTTTTGTTCTGTAATGTCATTTGTTTAGTTTAGGTTCTGTGTTTTGTTTTGGGGGGTTTCCCACCCCCCCTTCTTTATGTCCCTCATATGAAATATATTTTTCAGAACTGCTACACCACTTTTAAGAGAACTTCTAAATAAAGTTGGAAAAAAATACAATTATTTGAAGTTATAATATTTTTCTGCCAGTAGGATTATCTAAATTCTCCTCAGATATATTAATATTGTTTGAAGTGCTCAGATGACGTGTTTGCACATTGATAAACCCGTCTTACTGGTTATATTTCTTTGGTTTGTACCCAAACCAAAACGAGTCTGATTTAATCCTGTAGCCTGGTCACTTTTCCCATCTTTACATGTGAGGAATTCCACACTGACATTCCGTACCGACATAAGACACCTCATGTCCCAAAGGCACCAGAGCAGTCCAACAGGATATTTAACTAATAAGTCTGCAGATTCCGAACAAACTTGTCATCAAAGTCAGAGTTTGACACGAAGGCTAACAGCGCGGAGGCAAAAATGGTTCAAACAGCCGTAAAAATGCGTCAGTTATTATTATTACCGTTAAGATGGATTTTTAAAGAGGTTTATCGAAGATATAAACACCTTGTGCCAAGCCCAACACTTAAACACGGTGGAAAATGCTCCACGTGCGGTGAAGGCGGACAGGTGAGGCTGTCGTTACCTGCGAACCTCATCTCTGTCAGGTCATCATGCGTCGCGTGCGACGGCGGGTCCCGTGTGGGTCAGGTCTCCGCGCGTGCTTCCCGCTCCCTCTCTCAGGCCTGTTCAGAGCCGACCGTGACACCTGGGAGTCTCTGGCTTTTCAAAATAAGAGACACGCCCGTGGGAGCGCTGAGGCTTTCTCACTCCACGAGAGACGGGAGTTCCGTTGTTGTTGTTGTTGTGGGAGCTGGAGGGAAGCGGGGACGGCGTTTCGTTTCAAGGCGCGTTCAGTGACTGAGCCTGTTTTGCGAAACGCCTCTCTCTTATTTTGAAAGTCCGTGCACTAATTAGCGGTCCTCTGTGACAGCGTTTGGTGCGGCTTTTGCCACCGTTGTTCTTGCACACAAAAGTGAACTGTATGCAGCTGCTAAGATAATTGCTGTTGGGGTTTAAGTAAATTAAACAAGTTACACGCATTTCATTATGGCCGATTTTAACAAAAGGAAATTCTGCAGGATTAATAGCAGTACTAAATAAATGTATTTGATCAACAAAAGTAGTTTAAATCTGGTAATTTCACACATTTTTGTCTCTTTAAAACTTCCTGCTCTTTCTGAAACCCCGGCTTCGGGAAGTCATCACAACGTGGCTTTCAATTTACCATTTAACAATATTTTTACCAGGGTGGCAATTAGGAGTTCCACCATCTGCTAATTGCCACTGGCTAGTCTGAAGGAGCTGAGTCGGGGGAGAATGAGGCAAAACATTACACAAGGTCATAATTAACCCTTTTTTGCCTATATTTGATGGAAATTAGTACTCTTAGATGCCCTCCAAACTGAGACCTGTTAAAGCCTGGGTGGAGTCCTCTCACTGTAAATAACAGTCTAGTTTCTAAAAGAAAATCAACTTCTCCGAAATGGAACGCAAAACCTAATTTACCCTGTAAATCCAGGGCAACTGGAATAAATGCTTTGAAATATGTGTAGGAAGATTACACTATGGTTGATCCCTCTCAGGGATCAAATATTTATGACATTTCTGCCACCAAGTGGAGAAATGATGCTATCAGAGAAAGACTGAAGTAGATCATTCGTGTCAAAAAAATGTATATGTTGTCTTAAGCGCCTTTGTCTTCATCTTGCATAATCATGCAGCTGGTTAGGTTCAAGTGACACTTTTTCTAGCCTTTTTTCTGTGACTCATAGAGATGTTTATGTGTTCGAAACCTTGCTCTGATGTGAAAGATAACTCGCAGCCATAAAAAATGAGTCATTTTCTAGACCATTTGTTCCAGACATTAGCTTTTTTTTTTTTTTTTTTTTTTTTTTGCTACCATGAAAGCTGACAAATAAAAATATAGAAATAAAAAGCTGCGTATGGGGCGTACAAACTAAATTTTGTTTGTCCTGGGAGATAAATGTTAACTGCAACTTTAGATGTTAGGAATTCATGCAGCATCTATGGGGTGGCAGCAGGCCTTCGGTCACCATGGTAACCGACTGTCGTATTAATTAGTTGGTAGTGGAAGTCTAATGGTAAAAAAAAAAGAGACACACCAGTTTTTGTCTCTCTATCTGAAAGGGAATTAGACCAAACGTCTCTTGTTTTGGGTTAGTTAGAGTTACAAAATGATTTCTATTTGCTAAATGTCAATAATAAGAAGAGAAAGAATCTTCCATTTTTTGCGTTATCCGTTTTTTTTGGCATGAGTTTACTCATAAACTTACTCGTACTGTTGTAAGTTGTTTTACTGCAAAAAGCTTGTGAATATGTTCCGTTGCGAACTACATTTATGCTTCTTGTTAATAGATCAAATTTGCCACAGTCAGTCAGCAGCTCACAGCAGACGATGCAAACGTTGCAAATATTTTCTGAAATAAGTGAATGCTTTGTTGAGCAAACATAGTTTTGGGCTTTGGAAAATATGTTATTCAGAAAAATTTTTCTTATGACAGTAAATGAAATTATTTTGCATCTCTAATTTGCTACCTTCGTGTTCGTGCACTACGATAAAGGCCTCTAATGAACAATTGCTTGTAACAAAACCATGTGATTGTTTTAAGTTTGGAGTCATCGTTCTGTATGTACGCATGTACACAACAATAACTCATGCAGCATACACCATAGCAAAGAAAAGAACATGTCTGCGACTCATTTATTAAATTATCCCCATTTTCAGGACTTTTACATTTGGAGGCATTGCCAGGATTTGAACCCAGGATCTCCTGTTTACCAGACTATGGTGGTGGCAACATCATGTTTTGCTGCACATGGGTCTTCTAAGTGGACAATAATACTAACTATAGACAAAATTAAACTTAGCTTACAGAAACTTTGGATAATTTGATTTCATTTTAATATTTATATAAAATATGGCTGGAACTCAGAATTCATTTTCATTCATTTTAAAAAATACACAAGGTGCAGAATTATAGAACTGTCAAAGGTCACCATAGCATGAACAGTCCTATGATGTCACAAGACACCTTGTGATGTCGCCACAGAACTTCACTTAAGTCCAGTCGATTTGTTCTTTTGCTTGTCAGAAAGCACAAGGTCGAGTGGAGACTGCTTCTACAGAAAACACTTTGGATCATTTTCAGCAGATTTTGAAAACTATCTTTGAGAGAAATGGAGACTCAGACGAAGGAATTCTTCAAAGAGGATAAAATAAAATCCCTCCAACAACAACTAACATTGTCCCAAGAAAAGGAGGCACTTTTACAGCGAGAGATGGAAGAAAGCAAGGCCTTATACCAAGAAGTCCTTGAAAAGCTTCAAGTGGACGTGATTAATCTAACAGAACAAATGGAAACGTTGCAAGAAGAGTTGGAAATGGAAAGAACAGCAAACTCACAAAGAAATATGAGCAGCAACTTTTTAAGATCCTGAAAGGTGACAACACGGCTCAGAATACAGACATGAAGAAGGAAATGGCTCTGCTGAGAAAGACGTCTGCAGAGAAGGAGAGGCAGCTGCAGGAAGAACTGAAGGAGGTGAAAGAGTCGTACAAGGAACTGGACAGCAATTACCAAACTTCTGTTAAAGTCCTGGAACATCAAATAGAGACACTGAAGAAGAAGTTCAGTGACAATGAAGAAGCTCACGCTGAAGTGTTGAAGATGAACAAGACACTTTATGCAGACTTAGAAGCTGAGAATGAGGCTCTTCATCATCTACTGTCTTCTCTACAAGACGCCTCCAGAGAGAGAGAGACATGTCTCCAGAGAGAGCTGGACAAAGCCAAAGAGGAAAACATGGAAATGACCAAAAGATATGAGGCAGATGTTTTAACCCTCCAGAAACAAGTTTGTTCACTGGAGCAGCAGCTGAGAGACGACAAGGAATGTCATGTGGAGATGGCAAAGATGAACAGAATGCTTTACGCAGAGCTACAAGCTGAGAACGAAGCTCTTTGTCAGAAAATGGCTTTGATTCAAGACACTTGCAGAGAAACGGAGAAATGCATGCAGAAAGAGCTGGACCAAGTGAAAGACGCAAGTCTAGAAATGGTCCAGAAATATGAAAGTGACATTTTAGCTCTCAGAGAAGACATTCAAGCAATGGAGAAGGAACAGAAAGATGAACAATATCGCCATGCTGAGATTGAGATACGGAATGGAAAGAGGGCCAAATTTCTTCATGCTGAAAAGAACATGCTGCAGAAGGAACTGGACGAAGCGAACCGGAAAATCTTTTTAAATGAAGCAAAATATAAAGAAGAGCTGGATGAAAAGACAGCTGAATTGAACGGCAGTTGAAGACAATTACAAGCTGAAAGAAGAGCTGAAACAGAGGGATGAGGAGATTGCTGAAGCAAAGGCTCCTCTCCCAGGAAAGAAGCCGTTTCTTAAAAAGCTTCGGCACGCTGTGGGATTGAGGAAACCAGAAAGATGGAAAAGAAGGGAGGCTGCAGAAAATGAGTAGCACTTATTTATATTAGGGACCAAAATTATAAAAATTTTCACAATAATGGATGGAGGAAGATTGTAATACATTAGCAAGGACCAGATCACAATAGAAGTTTAAAGATTTATTGAAGAAGAGATGAAGGAATGAGGGGATGAAGGTGAAGACTCAGTGTACATCCTGGACAGGTCGCCAGTCCATCACAGAGACAAACAATCATATACACACAGGAAAATTAGAGGTGTGGTTTGGACCCTGAACTTAAGTTAACATATTGACTTCATTTCACCAGCACAGACCACACCACAAAAATATAAGTTCAAAGATTTGGAAAAGAAGGCATGATGCACAGTGGCGCAGTTGGTAGGACTGTTGTTGGTAATATGGAGTTTGCATGTTCTCCCTGTGCAGGTGTGGGTTCTCTCCGGGTGCTCCGGCTTCCTCCCACAGTCCAAAAGCATGAGGTATGTTCAGGTTGATTGGTCTTTATAAATCCTCCTTAGGTCTGTGTTTGTGTGGCTATGATTGTTTGTCTCTGTGATGGACTGGCGACCTGTCCAGGGTGGACATTTCCTCTCACCCGCTGACCACTGGAGATAGGCACCAGGACAGATCTCAATGGAATAAGGGTGTAAGAAAATGGATGGATGGATGAAGGGATCAATTTAGATAAATACATATAATCACCAGCACCACACCACGAAGATATAGGTTTAAAGACTTAGATGCACAGCAGCACTGTTGCCTTGCAGCAAGAAGGTTCTGGGTTCTATTCCAGGCCTTTTTCTGCATGAAGTTTGCATGTTCTCTCTGTGCAGGTGTGGGTTCTCTCCGGGTGCTCCGGCTTCCTCCCACAGTCCAAAAACATGAGTGTCAGGTTAATTGGTCTCTCTAAATTCTCCTTAGGCCTGTGTGTGTATCCATGATTGTTTGTGATGTCTCAAGGGGATGAAAGGATAAAGGGACGATCTAAACCCTAGTAGTGTTCTGTTCTGTGCTTGTCATAGATTGTTCCGGACAATCTATGACAAGCACATGTTCATAAGGGTTGAACATGATGTCATATGTGCTCTTGACAACAGGACACCAGGCTGCCATTGGATGACTGACTTTTGAGGTCTCATCTGATCTGTGACTGCAAGTTTTGCACTTCTCTTCATCCGAGTGTCCAAGACATACGGCGCAAGATCCAATGAGACGATGACAAAGTTGATTATTGAACTGCAGCTTAGGGTGTCCTGGTGCCAAGTGCACATATGGACACCCTTATGACTGAACATGGTGTTCTTTATGGACAATCTGTGACGAGCACAGAAGTCCAACAACAGAACACCACTTGAGTTCAGATCGGGGGGAGCACTCCTCGCAACCACACCCCTCCAGGTCTCACTGTCGTTGGGAGACTTCACAAGAGCGTTGAAGTCCCCCAGCAGAACAAGGGAATCCCCAGGAGGGGGCACTCTCCAGTACCCCCTCTAAGGACTCCAAAAAGGGTGGGTAATCTGAACTGCTGTTTGGCCTGTAAGCACAAACAACAGTCAAAACCTGTTCCCCCACACGTAGGCGGAGGAAGGCTACCCTCTCATTCACCTGGCTAAACCCCAACGTACAGGCGCCGAGATGGGGAGCAACAAGTATGTCCACCCCTGCTCGACGCCTCTCACCGTGGGCAACTCCAGAGTGGAAGTATATATATATATATATATATATATATATATATATATATATATTATATATATATATATATATATATATATATATATATATATATATATATATATATATATATATATATATATAAAATTTCCTTCTCACCCACCGCGGGTGGTTCTTATCCTCTGAGCTCGGGTCCTCTACCAGAGGCCTGGGAGCTTGAGGGTTCTGCGCAGTATCTTGGCTGTGCCAAGGACTGCACATTTCTGGACTGAGATGTCTGATGTTGTTCCTGGGATCTGTTGTAGCCACTGCTCCAGTTTGGGGTTACTGCCCCGAGGGCCCCGATGACCCAGGCACCACTGTGGTCTTCACCTTCCAGGCCCTCTCCAGTTCTTCCCTGAGGCCCTGGTATTTCTCCAGTTTCTCGTGCTCCTTTTTCCTGATGTTGCAATCACTTGGTATTGCTACATCTACCACATCGGCTTTCCTCTGATGTTTATCCACTACGACAATGTCTGGTTGGTTCGCCATTACCATTTTGTCTGTCTGGATCTGGAAGTCCCACAGGATCTTAGCTCTGGCGTTCTCCACCACCTTTGGGGGTGTTTCCCACTTTGATCTCGGGGTTTCCAGTCCATATTCTGCACAGATGTTTCTGTACACTATGCCTGCCACTTGGTTATGTCGCTCCATGTACGCTTTCCCTGCCAGTATCTTGCACCCTGCTGTGATGTGCTGGACTGTTTCAGGGGCCTCCTTGCACAACCTACACCTTGGGTCTTGTCTGGTGTGGTAGATCTGGGCCTCTATTGCTCTGGTGTTTAGGGCCTGTTCCTGGGCGGCCAGGATGAGGGCCTCTGTGCTGTCCTTGAGTCCAGCTTTTTCCAGCCATTGGTAGGATTTACTGATATCAGCCACTTCAGTTATTTGCTGGTGGTACATCCCATGTAGGGGCTTGTCCTCCCATGATGGTATCTCTGGCACTTCAACCTCCGTTCCCTGTTGTCTGAGACATTCACTGAGCACATTGTCTGTTGAGGCTTTGTCCCTGATGTATTTATGGATCTTAGTTGTTTCGTGGATAGTGGTTCTCACACTCACTAGTCCTCAGCCTCCTCCTTATATATATATATATATATATATATATATATATATATATATATATATATATATATATATATATATATATATATATATATATATATATATATATATATGTTTTAGAAATTTTTTTTTCTTGTTTTTTTTTTAACATGAAGTACAAAAATTAAATCAGGAATTTCATTAACAATTGATACATTGACCCACAGAAAATATGAGAATAGGTGCAGTATTAAATTTGATCCACATATTTTCATCTAAATTTCTAAACACATCAATTTGTTTTGCTTGTAGGTTTTTATAAAAACTTTTTATAATCTGTAGCCATTCCCTGTAGCCACAGGCCACATGTAATATTTATACTTGACTTCTGCTCTCAATCATAGGGTAGAAGACAAGTATACACAAAACCCTCTAACTTAATTAGAAATATGTACATAAAAATGATTCATATAGCACCAAAGCGTGCTACATCTCATGGCCCCAAACGACATTAGTTAATATTCTCCATTAGTTGCATGGAGATCTACTCGTCAATAACTTTAGAGACAAGGTCAGAGTTCTAATTTCTGATCTCAGGCTTATCCATACAAAATAAATAGTCTGTCTAGCAGTTTAGGTTTTCTTGAATAAATGCAAAGAAATAATAAACCAAACATAAATTTCTTTATGTTCATTGTTATAACTAAATTTTATTGTTTATTATTCAATGCGCAGATGTGAATATTAACGTCCCTGTGCGCATCACTAACGTCAGAGAGCATCTACGTCAGAGCGTATTGGCCAATCTTATATGAACCGGAAAGGGTTTTCGCACTGCGGGGCCTGGCAGTGGTTTTGGGTCTTGAGAGTGGTGTTGTTAGCAGTTATGGTCCCCGTTGCTAGTAGTTAGCAGGATAAGTCGCTAAGTTGACTGCGTTTAAGTTCTTCGGTGAAACACAACCTGTATTTGCTTGCAGCTAAGCATAAAAATATCGATAGTTGTTGCTATAAAATGTTCTAAATTGTTTGTTTTATCACTTTACACACAGGGTGGAAGTCTTGGTCGATAGCTGAGAGAAGTCAGCGTCAAGCTGTTCATAGACCAAATGGAGATTTCCGTTGCTCTACAAAATAAAAGCATACCATCAGACTGTTCCTGTATTGACCACAAAATACTTCAAAGCGTTAACGCAAAGCTGGGAACAATGTAAATGCAACGCAAATTGTATGCGTATCTAAAAGTTTTATCTTCTGGCCCAGTCCAGAAGATACGACGTGTATCACTTTTTTTTTCTTTTCTTCTTTTTTTTCTTCGAAGAACTCAAAATCTCCAACGAGACAGGCAGGGCGAACCACAGCAGGATCGCGTTTTGTCGCTCGGGGGGAACCAACCAGAGTTCATGTCGCTAGCTTAGCTAACCCAGCCTGCTAGCGAGTGATTTGCCAGCATGCTAATGGGGACAGTTTAACCGCAGCACAACTGCAGTGAGTCTCTCCCGTCTGAGTCCGTGGATGTTCCAGGCGAGCTGAAAGTCCGGCCGAGCCATGCGACAGTGGTCTGTCCCCGCTGCGACCCCTCGCGCCGAGCCACTCCCGGGGCGCCTGTCCGTGTCACCCCCTCCGTCGGGTAAGTGGGGAAAACATCGGGAAGCAGGAGAGGGGCTTGTTGTTATTCATGTTTTAAAGCCAAAACTCAAGACGGTCGTTTACAGTGAAATAACATATTGACAGAGTGATGCGTTGGTAATAATCAGTCAGCCAATTCTACCTTGTTTAGTTACAAAGTTTATACATATATAGATATTTTTTTATTCTAAAGTGCGGTCTTGTTTGAAAAAAAATGTTTTTAGTTTTTAATAATAAGAGACTGTCAAATTTCCTGTTCCACTCCAAGCGACTGGCCATGATGTTGAAGGAAGCTCGTGTTAATTTATGCATGCTGGGAGGATTTTACTTTAATTCTTCGCTGGGCAAACTGACCAAGGTTAGTCTCAAGTGTCTGTGCCAAGTGTTTTGAAAGCTTGCCAGAACTTTGACTGACCCACTGGGTTCTCCAGAGGTGAATGCAGCGTGTTTCATGCAATTGTATGAACCAGTGTTCTCTAACGCAACCTCCAGAACCTTGGGGAAGTATTCCAGCCCTTTGAGCTGTTTCTTTCTTTCTTTTTTTCTTTTTTTTCTCCCTCATTAGCAGTCTTGTCACAAACTTGAATGCATTTTTACTGAAGTTTTCTGGGACAGAGCTGCGGTTCATCTGCATGTGGAGTACATCTGCATCATGCTTATAGACCTGCAGGCCAAAGTATTGGCCCAACTCTTCCTTGCCAAATATCAATTTCAGTTGGATCCAGCTGCAAACATCCAATACCTCGATAAGGAAAAAAAGAAATAAAAATTTACCATTGGTGAAGCAATTCTAAAATATATACGTACTGTAGTATCACAAGTTCAATCAAAGCAGTCTGCACAGTGTTTGTGATCACCGGTTTTACAGCATCGTGAAAAATTTAGAACTGGACTTTGACTGGGCCAATCTGACTCTTAAATTTGCTGTCATTCAAACTCATTCGGTTTTAACTCCGGCTGCGTGTTCAGAGTCACTATCCTGCTGGAAAGTGGGGCCTAACGAGGAGCAATATCCCCCCAGCATGACGCTGCCACCGCCGTGTTCACGCTGCTACACAGAGCTGGTTTTGGCTAACACGTCGGCTGTGTCCCCTGCACGGCTTGTGGTGGACTCCAAACAAGACGACCTATGACCTCCTCGACATAACTTATTTTTTTATTATTCTTTTCATAAATACCTGCTTCAGAAAATTTGTTGTCAGTTTTAAAGAACCCCAATCTTATAGCTGTTTTTAGGTTTTCACAGAAGAAAAAACACAAAACTTTAGCAGAACATTTTGTATAAGTTTGGATGCGTTCATTTCTGTTGAATTTAATAGATAATGAAAAAGTGAAAATGGGAAAAAAATAGTTTCCAACTTAATGATAGTGTTTAGATACAATTACGCTGGTATTTTTCAGTGTAACGCTTCATGAAAAATCTATTTGTTCCATAATGAACTTCATTTGTTATTACATTTATGTTTAAAGCATTAGATTATTCTTTGTTGTATTAAGGATGAGTTTCAAAGCGCCGGTGCGTTCCAAAGAGCCGCAGACGGCTGCTCTGAATCACGCACAAATACTCTTCATTTACTTATTAGTGCCGCTCTGAAGGCAATTAGTCACAGTGGATTTTATTTGGACGTGTCGGGAGAAAGAAGCTCAACGCAGATACATCCCAAAGTTTTCAGATTTTCTACAGAAAAGAAATCAAAAACCACAAAATATTTTGTTCTACTTCACAGCTTTTCATAATTCTGTGCTATTTTTCTCTTGCACTTAAAATCCGAGTAAAATATTTAGAACCTTCTGTTTGTGATGTGAAATAAAGAGAACATACGTCGGATTATAAACCTTTGTCGCAAATCTGATATTTTTATTTCAAAAATTACAAATAATGGCACACTATCTTCAATTATAGTCTTGTGAAGTTTCTTATTATCATTACTGTTGTTATTTTTATTCTGGTATTTCATCTTTTTTTAAACTTTTAAGAACTTTTTTGTGTGAATCTTTACACTTGACATTGCTGTTACACCTGAATTTTCCCATTAACATAAACAATGAAGACTGATTCTATTCTATTCTATTCTATTCTATTCTATTCTATTCTATTCTATTCTATTCTATTTCAATACTTTTATGCCTGTTTTGCTTTTTAAGCGAACAGTTGGATACCCTCAAAGACAGGGAGGTGTTTGATTTCAAATTAGCATGCCTTATCTTATCTGTTTCATCTATTAATAATCCTTTGGTCGATTATCAGTGTGGAGGGGATAAATATAGCGGCGTGTGCTTTTTGTAACGGTTTAGAACGCCTCGTTGCGTTGTGTCTGCAGACCCCAGGATGGAGGCGAGCGAGGTGGAGCCGCGCTACACCATCGAGCAGATCGACCTCCTGCAGCGCCTGCGCCTCTCCGGCATGACCAAGCCCCAGATCCTCCACGCCTTGGAGTCCCTGGAGAGGCTGGACCCGGAGCACCGCCCGCCGCCACTGCCGCCACGCTGCGACTCCCACCCGGCCCCGCCCAGCAACACCGCGCCCGCTGCCACCGCCCCGTCCTCGTCGTCCTCCTCGTCGTCGTCCTCGCTCTCCCTGGCCTCGGCCACCACCCAGACCTCAGGCCTCGAGGGCGCGGCGCTGTCACCCAGCAACAGCTACGAGGCTTCGCCGCCGCCCCTCTACCCCCCCAGCGTGGTGGTGCAGCGGGCGTTCAGCTACGACATGATGGGCGAGGAGGAGTGGGACCTGGAGGAGAAGGTGGAGGAGTACATGAGGTGAGAGGACGACAGGCCGCCGCAGGCTCATTATCCACAAGATGTATCTGAGTTAATTCAGGTCAGGCGTTTAGGGACAACTGGGAAAAGCGAATCATCAGGGAGGAAAGTTAGTTACCCACTGGGTAATAGATTTTTTTTCTTTTTCTGTTAACTTGATGAGTTTTTGTCTTTTTTTTGCAGAAGAGACAGCAACCTGGTGAAAGAGGAGATCAAGACGTTCCTGAACAACCGGCGGATCTCTCAGGCCATCGTAGGCCAGGTCACAGGTACTCCTCCTTCATCCACATTGAAACGATTAATCGTGTTAATCGCGATGAATCGGTTATTGGAGTATTCGCCAAGTAATTTTGTCATTTATTAATTGTTAGCATATAAAACAGACCTTCTGCTGGGAAAAAACTATGGTGCTGTGGTGCGTATTTATATTTATACGCAAAATATAAATATGGTTTAAGAGGTGAACAAAAAATCTTATGTTTTTTATTTTTATTTTTTTTTTTTATATATTATTTAGTTCTTTCCTAGTCTGAACATGTTTTTTAAGCTATGCCACATGCTTTCGACTGAATTCTGACTTTGACTGGGCCACTTTGATCTAAGGCAGTCTCTTTCAGCTCCAGATGTTTTGGATCCGCCTCAACTTTTTGCAACCTCTTTGATTTTCTTGCACTGTACAGTGCTGTGAAACATAAATCCTGTCAGATTTCTTCTCATTTTTTGCTTTCGTCTCGCACTTAAATGTTTTGGTTAATCAAACTTATTCCAATTTTGGATAAAGATAACTCACATAAACATGGAAAGCAGTTTTCAAAAACTGATTCTATTAACTTATGGGATAAGCTATCCTGTATCGCCAGCCATCTTCTCACCATCTGATGATGGTAGGTTTCAATACGCCCCTTGCCCAGTAACTCCATGTTCTTTACTCCCCAAAAATTGCTATAACTTAATAATTTTCAAATACGCGAGTATTGTTCATGTTCATAAAAATCACAAAACATTAATAGAATTCACATGATTTGGGCTTACAACTCTTACAGAAAGTACAATGTCTGTAAAACAATCAAGCAAAGAACCAAATATCAACTCTTGAAATATCTCATTTAGACATAACAGGATGACACCGGAAATTTTTTTCAGACTTTCGAAAACCAAACTGACAATTTGACGTTCTTATTTTTTTATTAAATTTTTTTAGAACTGACCCACTAAATTTGAGATTCTGTGGCAAGAATTGCAAAAGATTGAGGAAGTTTGAAGTTTTTTCACAAAGAAAAAAAAAATGCTGTATTTCCCATATATATAATTCCTCGTAAGTGTAGTTTGGTAGGATATTAGGTAACACTCAATAGAATTGAAAAAAAACGTCCAGAAAGAAAGCTGGCAGACGAAGTGAGAAAACATTCCCGTGATGTCTGTCTGTGTTTTAGCTTCGATAATGTTCCATACAACTACCTCTCGTTTTTTTTTAAGTCTATTAATAAGAACCCTAATAATAGATGTGAGGATGCAGAAGACAAGTCTTGTTTGTGTCGTTGTGGCGTATTAAGACGGAGCGCCGCGTGCCTCACGAGGCCACACACGTCCTTTAATAAAACACCAACGTCGACGCGCCGTCATTAAATTAACAGGGAGACCGTTGATCTGCGCGCAGATGTAATAAAAACGGACAAAGGAAATGATGTGTTGAAAGGATTCATTTGACCTCCGCTGCGCAGGCATCAGCCAGAGCTACATCTCCCAGTGGCTGCTGCAGCAAGGCCTGGAGATGAGCGACTCCAAGCGCAGAGCCTTCTACCGCTGGTACCTGCTGGAGAGGAACAACCCAGGTGAGCAGACGGAAAACCACACGGCAGTTCTATCAATGCCGGCTGCAGACCAACTAGCAAATCTTAATGGGGGTAAATTAAATGGCTGATGACACTGATTGTGTTTTTGTGAATTTTGATTCAACGCCTGGTCACCTTCCAACCCTCACCCCAAAACCCCTACATCGCTCCCTCTCCTCATCCTTCCTGCATGGCTATTCCTTTCTGCTAACGCCCAAACCGCTCCTCAAGGACTGCGAGGTCAAGGAAGGACTCGGGACACATCTATGGTTTCAGAGGGAAGACAAAATGATAAAGGTAGTCCCGTCACAGGAGCTTCTAATCGATAAACCCCACCCCACCCCCTCTAGTTAGGAAGTGAAGGTGGTTTTGTCTGCACCGGCTACAGTAACAGCTTGAATCGGTTCTGACCTCTTCGTGTCCTACAAAGCAGCTACTTAAACACACAAAAAAAAAAAAAAAACTGCACTCAGGATGCTCCCGGCTCTTCTTTGTGTTGGTTTTAACAGCATGTTACCACGGTGAATTATGTGACTTTTTTTATTTGAGTACTAAAAAGTAGAAACAAGTTGTCTGTCACACCATCTGCCGTCAGACTTCGTGTTACTGCTTTTTTTTTTGTTTTTTGTTTTTGTTTACCACCCAAGCAAAGCTTTGCTTCGGCTCCTCCACTGTTTCCCAGCCCTGATCCTGGAGGTACTCCGGTGCTGGTTTTCATCCCTACATGGCTAACGGTCTTTAGTAGGAATACTAACAAGAATGATTCCACCGTGTTTCCTAGCCGAATATGGCTGCTTCCTTTTGCTTCTCACATAAACTCCTTTTGACCTGCCCGTCATTAAGAAAAATCAAAGAATATTTTATTTCAGATAAACTGACCCTTTGCAACTACGTTGAGGCGCCACGTCCGTAAGTGAGTCATGGGAGGTTTGCACAAACGGCTGCCATTGTTTTTGCCGTTATGGCTTCTGCTTGTCCAAGTCGAGATAATTTGTCTGTGCAAAGAGTCGATACAGAACCTCTTACGGCAGGTCTACAGGAGTGTGCCAAAGAAAACATCCAATCCGCCTCCACCGTCTGGTGTGTAACCCAACCCCGCGGCCCGCCTCAATGACTTATTGGTTTTGTCCTAATGAAGGCCTGAGGTGGAGTGAAAGCCAGCACAGCGTGAGTCCCATGGCCAGGGCCAGGGCAGGGGACAGAGATGGGACGGTAGCAGGGGCAAGTGGCACCCTCCCCAACATCTTCCCCAACCCCAACACCAACCTGATGCCCAACCACAACCCGTCCTGGAGCAGGCAGAGAGAGCTGCTGGTGCACCTGCTGCCGTGGTACACAGCCGCCGCCGCAGCGGCTGCCACCCAGCCAGGTAACCGCGGCCTCGGCGGCGAGCTGCGGAGGACGCCTTCGTCCCCTTGACAGCTGTAGTCCTGAAAAGTACAGTCGTTGTTTGTGACAGGAAATGGCTAAAATGGGGTTCATTTGCGGCCATAGAGTTGTTGAGAAATTTTTTTTTTTAACATACGTTTTTTTTACTGCTTCCGAGTTTTAGGATCTTTGGTTCTGTGATGTAAAAAAAATTCAGCAGAGAGGCTTTCGTAAATTTCGAATAGGGCTGGGCTGCATGGCCTGAAAAGAAAATCTCAGATCTGATTCAACAAAATTAGAAAGCGAAATTGCAACCTAGAATTTCCCAAACTCCGAGTAGAAGCAGAGCATTTCCACATTCCAGTTTTTGTCAGTGATCTTTACCGCGTACAAATGTATGGGATGTAGGAAGAAATAGCGAGGTAAAACTTTATTAACATAAAGCCAATGGACAGAGCCTTGATTTACAGTTAATGTTTCACTTCTGCCCTTTGGGAGAATGATTGAAACCTGGTGGAAACCTGACTTTACCCAGCAGGTGTCTTACATTTTGCACGGATAAATTTGATCCTATGTTCCTCAGGTGCGACCTTGTCGATGCGCTCTTTGGTGAAGGAGGAACCGGACTGGAGAACGGGTATCATCGCCAGCGACAGAGCGGGGATCGTAGGCGGTCCTCTGAGGCTGCGCAGAGGAAGCAGGTTCACCTGGAGGAAGGAGTGCCAGTCCATCATGGAGAGGTGAGCGTCTTGTAAAGGCAACAGCTTATTTTAATACAGAACTTCCCGTATTCGCATTTGGAAAGAATTTACATTGTGTAAGTAGAATGAGAACTTTTGAACCCAATTTTTTTTGCTTGGTTTTCATTTTGGAGCATGGGAATTGTGATAACTTGATTCTAGTGTGTGGGTCAGGGATCGAATGGCCATTCTCCCAGTGGTTTTTGGAAATCAAACCTGTGCCAGTTTTGAGTTTTCCAAACTCCTTCTTCTATTTTGCAAAACTGCCTTTCCATCTTTTCTTCCTCTCTTGCATTCGTTTACCCTTCTTTTTGTGTCTCTCTATTCTTTCATTCTTTCCTTCCCAGATTAAATCCTTCCCGGTTTTGTTCCTTCCTTTCTGTCTTTCTAATCGAGCCCAAATCTTTCATTGGTTACTTCCATTCATCTCTCCTCTGCTCCCTGAGTCCTGTCCTCCATACTTCCTCTCTCAGATCATTTTATGTTATCTTTTTTTCTTCTATTCTTCCTTCCGGTCTCAAATCTTTCCATGTTTCCTTTCTTCTGCTCTGCTTTCCTTATTGTCAGTCTTCCTCCGCATCTCAGATCCTTCCTTCATCTCTAGTTCAAACCTCCTGTGTCCTTCTGTTCTTTTCGTTACCTTTGTTTCTTTTTCCAAACTCCCTCATTCTTTCTCTTCTTCCCTCTGTCTTCTTTTCTTGTTATTCATTCCTTACCTAGTTCCTTTCTTTCTTACACACTTTCATGTTTCCTTCTCTCTCTCTTTGCCATCTCAGATTCCGTCTTCCTTCCTTTCTACATGTTTCCTTCTCTCATTGTTTGTTCTGTCCTAACTCCCTGCCATTCTTGGTCTATTTATCTTTTTTTTTTTTGCAGCTTCCATATTCAAAACCTGTAGAAACTGTCATAGTGTCACAGTGAACCTCCTGTCGTTCACTAGACAAATATATGTGATGAAAGTAAAATAAAAATGACCTTTGAAGGAGTGAAGTTGGGGGCATAATAAATTATACAACGCAAAGGTAGGGACATTTAAATATGAAGCTTTAATCTTTGAATTCTGGCCCAGGAGCCATTTGTGGCCCTTGACATGATTTTGTTTGGCCCCTGATCACAGGTCAAGCATGGCAAAAAATTTGGCAAACAAACTACAAAACAATAATCACCCAAATAATTTTGAAATCGGCAAATTTTCTCAGTCCGAAGTTTGGGTGGGCATTAATCGTATTGTTTATCATTTATTACGATTTATCATTGTCTCATTAAATGTCCGTCAATGATGGTAAATAGAAAAACAAAACTGACCATTGTATTGGAAATATATTGTATTTTCGACAATGGCCTCAATAAAAATCTGTAAAATCAAAAATATGATATCATGCAGGGTCTGGATGCAGCGTAGTGATAAAAATCAAACTTTTCTTTCTGTAAGTAATGTCCATTTCAAATGGAAATGTTTGTCAAGAACAATATTTCTGTTTGTAGAGCCATAAATGCTGAGGCATGCAGTCACAGCATACCTAAAAACAAGTCTGTTTTAATCATCGTAATCTTTCTTGTTACCATCGCAGTGTCACAAAATATTGCGATAAAATTTTAAGTCTGTGGCGCACACCTCTGGTCCAAAGTCCTTTTTACGTCTTCCATCTTCAATGATTTACAGATTTCATAAAAATATAGTTTTTTTGTTGAGAAGGTTAAAAAAATCAATATATACAGATTTTTGCATTTTTAACTGAATTTAATTTGTCAGTTTTGGACATCACTGTCAACTCACAACATTATAGTAAGTTGCCTGAGATGAATCATTGTGATGACAATAAATAAATTAAAGTAGAGCAAAATATGCCTTATTTTAAGCCAGAATTGTGTTTCTAAGTTTTAAATTGTAAAGTTAATGCGTCTGAAACCAAAAGTATACTTGAGGTATTTATCAATAATCGTAATAATTACAGTAATTAATAAATATCATCAAACTCTTTGTTCACTTCTGCCCTCTGGAAGGCAGCTTCTTCCCTTCATCCCTTTCCCATTACACATCCATTCACCCCCCCGCACCCACACACACACAGATGCTGACAGAAAGGAGCAAAGCACCCGCTGTGTTCAATTGATTTCTCTATTACATCGGTCGGTGTAAGTGTAGTGCAGTCCGGGCTCTCTCAGTAATGAGAGCAAACACAGACGAGTCTCAGCAGCCGGCAGCGCCTACAGATTACGCAACTCTGCTGCAGTGCTGCTCCTTATGAGCTGGTTTAGACCCAAGGACGACACAGCAGAGGTGAAGATGATGTGTGTGTTTGTGTGTGTGAGAGGGAGGATGTAGAGGAATTGATCCCTGTGTTTTGTAACGCGAGATAATGATTTAGCCCAGGCAGAGACAAAAAGAGGACGACTTCAAAGAGAAAGGAACACTTTAGTGCTTTAATGTTCAGCTTTTACATATATTAATAAACGTGATTTGTTTTAAAAATTACCCAGCTGTAAAAGCATTGGCTTCCAGAAAGCAGCCTTCCTTCTGTTCACACTGTGCAGGAAGCAGGCTGAAAAAGTGACGCAGCACAAACCGGCCGAAACGGTTTGTGCCGCGTCGTATCTGCAACATGCGGGATGATTGTGAAGTATTTCTGGAAGCACTGTGACGCTCTCTTACAGCTTCTTCTTGGAGAATCAGTATCCAGATGAGGCGAAGCGGGAGGAGATCGCCAGCGCCTGTAATTCTGTCATCCAGAAACCAGGTTGGAAGGCCGTCATTTTTCACCCAGATTATTTTCTCATATTATTGAGCTACTGAGAATAAACGCAAACATTGCTTTGATTAGATTTTCTTCCCTTTTATTTATGGAGACTTTTGCTTCCTCTTATTGGATAGAAAATCCACTTCCTCCTCATAACTTTGGTCTGTAATTATGATGTAATAATGAAAAACATGCGATCTCACTGGTTAGCATGCTCATTTTTCAGCTTGTATCCACAGCTGAAACCTCAGATTCATAATTTATGAAATAAGGATAAAACCAAAAACTTGTGTGAGAAATGAAACCCTCTGGGTTTCCTTCTGTCAGGTAAATAATGAGATGTAATATTTTGTTTGGGTGGAAGTTTTTTTTCAATGATATGCATTTAAAATACTCCTACAGCCTCTAAAAAGCTAGGTCATTGATTCCTAAATAACCCAAGAGTTAAAAAAAAAGGGTGTGTTTGACAGGAGAAGGTTAGTGTCGACCACTAGATGGCACTTCATCCTAAAAATACAAAATAACCTTTCGGTTGTATTTTTTATAAAAAAAAAATCAAATCTTTATCGTTTCTTCCCCTGGTATCTTTTAATGCTTTTGCATTATTAGAGGAACAAATATCAGACCTCCTGTTTTTTTTTTTTTTTTTTTTTTTTTTTTTTTTTTACAACACTTAATGAGGTTCTTTATTATTATAAAAAGTTAATTTTGCCACTAAATAGACTGAAACTGATCCTACTTCAATACTGTATGAACAGATCATGTGTGTCACTCATTCCTCTCCTGCTTCAGGCTGTAAACTGTCAGAGTTTGAGCGGGTGACGGCATTGAAGGTGTACAACTGGTTCGCCAACCGTCGGAAGGAGATGAAGAGAAGAGCAAATATAGGTGAGAGCGGCTGACCTGACGAGAGCCAGCCAACAGTTCACACGCACGCACGCATGCACGCACACACACACACCCACACCCACACACACACACATGCATACAAGGCCTTTCCACCAATTATTCCGGTTCCCGAATGTGTTTTCAAATCGTTGTCGTGTGTTTCCACAGAAAATAACAAAGTTCCACAGCACAAATTGTGGTTGAACTCAGACACATCTCTCTGTGATGTGCAGTAAGAGTGAACACTGTATTGATTGAACAACAGGAGTTCAATTGGAAGGTCTAAGGGTTGTTAAATTAGCAAAAAAAAAAAAAAAAAAAGCTGTTTTTTTTTGTAGATCAACTACTTTTCAAGAACCTGAAGTTGACTTCCATTTGTGGCTTTCGATTAGAATTAAGATGTGGCCTAAAAAAAATCCAAACTTTGGGTCAGGCTATAGATCTAAACTCTACTTTCTATCGTTGAAACAGCAACAATTCTACCTTGCTTTTCCTAAACTAAGAGTCTAAAACTTGCTCAAGCTTAAAAACTACATTACTTTAACTCTTAAATATGGACTGTGTTATTTTACTAGCAAAGTGTTTCAAACTTTTTGGGGGGATTTATGGAATCTGAAGCCGACTTCAACTTCCTCTGTGTTTCTATTCACCGTTGCTTGTTGTAGTCCATGAAAACCATTGAACCCGACGTCTTGCCATTGCGCTCTCCTACCGTGTTGTGTAATGCCCGCTGTTTTCAACGCATGCTCGGCTCCACAAACTGGTGAAAACGGCGTCGGCTCTCAACGGGGCACCGAAGTTTGAAGGCAACAGAGCCAGTCCAAAAACGAGCGTCCCTTCATGGGAAACGGGTTATGAGTGGTCAATTTCTGCTCCGTCCTGTTTTGTCTCAACCAGAAGCCGCCATCTTGGAAAGCCATGGGATCGAGGTGCCAAGTCCGAGCTGCCACTCAAACGGCGAAGAGGGGGAGCTGCAAGAGTTCGTAGATCAGGTGAATCATCGGTTCTCGGAGCAGGAACATGAACGGACGAGGTGTCACTTGGTGTGCAGTGTGTAGCATAGCCTTTTACCTACGCTATGCTGTGGTGTAGGTGTGTCTTTATGCTTTTGGATTATTAGTAAAACTCAGCTTAATGACTGCAGAGTCTTAGAGGAATATGTCATCCATGTCTATTGATTTCCTCTCTACATTTTTACAACCGCAGATTTGTTCCTTATTTAGTCTCTAGCCAGATTCAATAAATTTTTTTAACTGATTTCAGAAAATGAAGCTCTTACATGTTATAGATCCATCACACAAGTATTGAAATATTTCAAGGTTTTTCTCTCGTACTTTTGATGCTCCTGGCTCATAAATAGGAATTCAGAAAAAATATCTGATCATTTCTTTGATTCAGTATTTGTAGCTTTTTACAAGTACAGTAGCTGAAAATCTGTTCGACTTGAAAGTGGATTGGAGTTTCCCCTTCCAGTAGACCAATGACCCTGACCATACATCTAGAGTCCAGATGTATGTTTTCAAATGGGCTAGTCAAAGTCCAGAGCTAAATGAGGTTGTAAATTGTTTTAATATAAGGTTTCCTCGTCCTTCCACATATCAGTTATGTTGGTCTTTGAGTTTGTCATGTAAAATCAGCCAAAAAGATCCACCAAAGTTTTTGTTTGACACATAAAATGTGAGAAAGTTGATTCCTGTTCTGTTGTCTGATGTTGCGTGCAAATCTTTCGAACTACACCTGAGCTCCCTCATATGTTACCACTGTTGGACCTCAGGAGATTCCCACTCTGCCCTTTGTGTTAGCAGTGAACTGCTCTGTGGGAGTCGATGTGCAGCAGCAGCAGAACGAGCTAACAGCAGGCAGCGCCGCGCAATCACACTCTGGAAATCTTAAAGCCGCCGCTTTGATGGCTTTAACAAGCCGACCGAAACTTTCTGAGCTGCTGTGTAGGCAGAACGGTCATCTCATTATCCCTCTGCCTCTCACAGGAGGACGCCACTTCCCAGAAAATCGTTGACCAACAAGATGGCTCCTTGCTGATCACCGGGGAGACGGCGGCGGCCCCGCTGAGCCCCGGCCCTCCGGGGGCGGAACAGAAGGACGAGGATTCGAAAAGGGAGTCCGTGGACGAGGAGTGACTAAACCCAGCCAGACTTTCAATCGTCATGTCTGAATATTATTCAGTCTGAAACAGAACAGTGAAATGCCTCCTGCTCCACCTGCGGCTGGAACCTTCTGGCCCAATGGAAGGATGGGGGTGGGGCTTGGTTGAAGCCCTCTGAGGTGCCTCAGGTGAGGTGGCCACTGCATTTATCAACAGTAATCCTGCTTATAATAATGGCAATATACAGTCTATGTATAGGTATATAAGGCCTATGATATATAAATCAATATATAGTGCATTCCAAGATGGTATCAAAATGCCTAAATCCTGTGAGGGGAGCATTATGTAAAGGACGCCTCACCATTTGAACATAAGCTGTTTTTTTTTCTGTTTTTCTTTTGCTACATGTTTGGTTTATGCCAACATGCGGCTGCTGAGCGGAATAATCTGAGCCTGCAGGTCAGGCTTTGATTGGTTGTTGTAGAGAGTGCGGCTTCTGTCTTTTGGTGAAACAGAAAAGGCAAAAAAAACAACAAACCCCCCTCACCCCCCGCTGTCTTGTTGTTACTAGGATGTCTTTGCCTGGTTTATAAAGCGATTGATAGGTTTTAATCAATCAGCACGTGTTGTCGGCACTAAATCTGTACAACCCGGAGGGATAACCGGCGTCTCAGGTAATCCCAAAGTGACAAGTTGCACCATCTTTCCTTTTATTCTCTGTGTGTGTGTTTTCTTTTGAAGCAAAATTGTGTTTAAAGAAAACTGTTATTTATACTTTTTTTGATTTCATGGTGTCCTGGACTAGAGATGCCCCGAGAAGTCAACTACTGACTCTAATCATTCAAACTACATGTAACCAACATACAGGTAGCGCACACAGCCACACTCTTCTTTGTTACTGTGGGAAGAACACTTAATTATTTTCGGTGTTAGTCAGAAAGCTAGTGTTTTCTATGAAATGTTGAGACACATCTATTAATCATGCTGTGTGAGAGAGCAAGACTTTGAGCAGATAACAGGAAGGCTGAATAGACTGGTGTACACTAAAACTAAAAAAAACAAAAAAACACCTGGGAGTCCTACTGTCTTGTCTCCCAAGTCAGCTTTCTAGAAATTCAACCTTTAGACCTTTGACCTAAACAACTTAATTACATTGTTAGGGACATAAGCAACAGAAGCAATAATCACCCAAATATTTTTTTTTGGGTGATTATTGCTATACTATTGATGGTGACTTATTTAGCTTTTTAACTGCCCCATTATTTACATTTTGTTTTAGTTTTATGAGTTTGACTTTATTGAATGAAGTCGATAGTGTTTGTTCAAAGTACCTCTTTTAAACTTCTTACTCCCAACGTTTTTCTGTATGGTTCTCTTTGTTTGGGGCTGAGGAAACCATTTGGATTTTAGGCAAAACAACTAGAGCCAAGTTGCCATCTTCTTTCACACTAAAGAAGGTTGAATAAATTACAGAGTAACCAGTTGAGACTCTCCCATACTTCACCCGAAACGCTGAAGTTGTTTCTCTTTGACGGAAATGCGTGACAAAAATCAGGTCGTGTTATTCACAAGGAGGCGTCGTCCTTGCTTCCACTATCTGGAACACGATCCTGTTTACGGAAAGATGAGGTGTTCTCTCTGTGACCGTTAATATAAGATGCTGGATACCTTCCTGGTTTAGAAAGGTAAACTTTGGGAAAATGCTGCATTCTGGTATTGTCATAAAACAGTTTTACTCCACTGGCCTTTCACACAGAAACAGAATATATACTCGTCTGTAATTTAATGGGTTTCAAAGCCCGATTGAAATTGGTCACAGAATCCTGACGGGTGCATCTCTAGGCTTTACACACCTACAATGGAATATTTTTTTTTCTTTCTTTTTTTTGTTAAATTCATTGGTGCTGTTTAATCTCATGCCAGAGTCTAGCCAAAGAGGCTAGGTTGGTTACATTATAATGTAATCATTCTTATTTTGATATATCTATATGTGTATATCGTTTCAGAAACGCTAAAACTTGCTTGTTGCATCTCCAGGAAGGCTTCAGGCACTTTTCCTCTCTTACTGGGATAAGCCAAAGCTTCTAAGCTCCTGTACGTTTTTGTGCAAAGCTGCACTTCAAACTGAACCTCACTTTAACTAGTCCCTCCAGACCTCACCGAGGGTGTGTAATTCTTTTAGTTATACTGTCATATTTCCATACCCAAGGCTGCAGGAGTCAAATCTAATTGTTCATGAAATGGACAACCAATACTTTATTGTCAAAGGAAGCCACCATTGTTGCCTCCTAATGCCAAAGCTATGCCAGATAGAGCTGATCTACAGATGCCCAGAGCAGAGAGTAGGATTATTTACTCCGTTCAACACTAGCCACCTCAAGCTTACCTCAGAATGATTGTTTTTAGGAGTGATTTCCTGGCTGACAGCAGCCGGCCGGTGAGTGGGACTGTTTCTCTTCTGAACGGTGTTGTTGTGTGTCATGTAGCATTTACAGCATTGAGCTTCGTCCTGTGTTCTCAGTGTCCAGTCACCTCCTCGGACAGTTCTGCTGTCCAGCTTTGGACAGGAATCCCCCAAAGCTGCAGCGGTTTCTTATTACTGCGCTCCTCTGCATAAGCTTTTATCTACCGAGGGAAGACGATAATAAAAGTGTACGCAATCTTTGTCGAGTTTCTCTTGATCATTCTTGCGCAATTTGAGGTTCGGCCATGATGAAGAAGCTTGATGTTCAGTCGCTGTACGATTAAGGTAAGGAGTTACAACCTATAAATGGCAGATCCTACCAAACCTTTCATTTGAGCTGTTGACAATTTCATTAGGTTCTGACTGTTAAAGGGGACGTATTATGCCAAACTGACATTTTGCACGTTTTTGTACTTTTGTTTGGGTTTCTACTGCTTCTTGGTGTCTGGACAGTGAGGCGTTTCAAAAACGTTATGAATGTAACGTCACAACATTTAAGCGTGATGTTATGATTTGAAATAATTTTAAAGATTTTGTTTCATTCAGGACACATGGTTTTTGGAGCAGAGTGTTTTTTTTTTTAAATCACATATTTAAGTGTTTCAAAAGTTTTAGTGTTGGAAAAATACCAACTTGTGTAAACTTCACTTAACGGCCACTCCTGCTACAAACCACAAGAGGGAGACATTGTCTGCTGTTGATTCAAGAGGTCTTGGACGAGATACTTTTAAAAGTCCTGTGGTGTTTATCTAAAGCAAATTAAAAGCAAAAAATAATAATAATACTCTGCCGAGTACATGACAGATGACATGGAAGGAATAATTATTTTTAGTAACTTGAAGCAGAGTCATCAAATAATCCACAGGGATTTTCAGAATAAAACATAATAAATGTCAATGATGTATTTGCAAGTCAGGTTTTTGCAGGTTCTTCTGGGGATTTTTTTTCCCCTCTGTTTTCTGGCCTTTCCTGGGTAATCGGCTCGCATCAGGCTCACGGCCCTCTGGTACCCGGAGCAAACTGAGGGGCCTCTGCATCCATGTGCAATTAACTTGGAGAAAACCGGTGAGAAGCTTTCTCTGCATTGTTCCTTTCTTCATTTCATGAAGCTAATTGGCACGATAAAAATGTTTAAAACCGCCATACAGAACAGATTCACAGTGACACAAATCAAAACCACTAAAGAGCTGCATTAAGATGACTGTTATGACAGTATATCGGGTCCTTGTAAATATTCACAAAAAAAATACTTCAAAGTTTCTAGAAAAAACAAGAACATTTTGCTAGAAAAGATTTAGAAACTTTGAGATTAATCTCAGAAATTTTCCAGTGAAAAAAGTGGAAATTTGTTTCGAAAGTTGTACATTTGCTGGAAAAAAAACCAACTCCGAGGACTTGGAGAAAAACAATCCAAATTTCAGCATTTTGAGTAAAAAAATGACCAAATTCTCGATTTTTTTAAATAGAAAATTAATCTAAAAATGTGAGTTTTCTGGTTGAAATTGACGCCTTTTTGCTTTTTCTCTTTTTTATTTCTACCTACAGTTGAACCGGCTTGCCAATGTAGACCTACAATAGGACTTCATTTCCCAGGGGCCACAGGGATGGCTGAGAATGGCGCGCCGGTTATTCCTGAAATCTCGTTGGCCGGCCCCAATGCTCCCTTCACAATGTACGTAGATGAACGTATTGTTCACCAAACGCCGTTGACAATTTTTGCTCTTGATAGTTTCACATTTATTTTTTTTAAAAACGTTACATCACACATTCGAAAGCTTTTGCATGTAAATGCACAACATTTCAGGCAAGCTGCCATTTTTCATCTGTCGCCCCATTGACAGGCCGATGCATGTTGTGTCTGATGATGATAAGAAAGAGAGTCATGAGGCTACCACAGAGAAAACCCAGTTTGTAATGTGTGGTTCATTTGTAACGGTTCAATCGTTTTATTTTCAATTTGAAAAGTTGGATAGAGTTAGCATAACAGTACTAAAAATAGAGATGTGCACACGCGGTCAGGTTGCGCTGGGCTAAACAGGCTAATCGTGTGGCTAGAAAAGTCAGCATGTGGCATACGACGCCATACCAAACTGAATTTGTTTCCACACAGATTTGTGTGTTTTGTTTGGGTAAATAAATAGTTGTCCATGTTTTGGTACCCCACTTCCCAGTTTAGTTCTCCATCCATCTACATTTTGCGCCTCTGTTCCTCCCTGGCCCCCAAGGACACAAAAACATCTAGACACGCCCCTGGCACTTGTACAGATGGTGATGAGAGCCGCTCCGTCTTTCACACACACACACGCACGCACACACACACACACACAAACCAGGTATCCAGCAGTGTGTTTCGGCAGCGTCAGGCTTTAACGCCATCATTGCTCTTCTATCAGAAGCGCTTTTCATCCTCGTCTTTTCTAGCAGCCACTTGCAAAACAAAATTCATGACCTGCCACCATATTTTTTTTTTGTTTGTTAGTTTTTTGCTGACTGCACACACAGCATCCTTTCACCCCCCCCCTCACCCTCCCCACCACCCACCCAGCTACTTTTGCTGCCTCACAAAACACTTGATGACGCAAGTGGCACGCGGAGAACGCAGCTCAATTTGTCAGCAGTGGTTACCGTGCGGCGCGGACGCTTCCAGGAAGGCACTGATTGTGGGCATTTTGTGTCGAGCTTCCGACCTGTTCCACAAGAGAGAAAAAAAGAAACGACAACAACAACAAAAAAGACAGAAAAGCAGAGCCAAGGTGTTTACTTCTTTCCTCTCGGCAAGCCATTAAACGCCCTAAACACCCCCGCCCCCCCTCAGTCTTGTCTGATTAGATTTCATCTGGTCGCCAGGCATCACCTTTCAGCCAGCTGTCCTTTTAAGAAAGAAAGGAGGCGAGAGGAACGAAGAGAGACGAGAGAGCCCACACAGATGAAGATGAAGGAGACGAAGGGAAAGGTTACCTTCAGACCGGGAGGAAAATCCCGGTTACTCCTGATTGTTTCTGCAGCGCGACGCTGCGGGAGCGTGTCTGATCAAATAAAGCCCCTCTCCCGAACACATTACTCGGCCTTTCTTATGGAACAACACAGGAGCAGATGAAGAGAAATCTTCAGTTTTCTTCTCCTTTTTTAACCCCCTTTTTTTAATCATGTTCTATTTCACAGGACAAATGAAAGGAAAACAATGCCACGCTGTGCCCTGAATCTGTCATGGCCCTGGTTTCCCTTCCACAAGTCAGATAGGAATTCCTCAAAGGTCTTGTCACAGTCGCACCGAGCTGATGTTTTTTTTCCCCTTCTTTCCCCATGCTGACTTTTTCCGTCTCGAGCTCTTCTAAAATAAGCACAAGCAGGTTCGGAGGTACTACTGGATTAGCTTTTTGTTGTTGTTGTATCCAGGTACAGCAGCGAAGCTAACTTTTAATTACTTCAACCCACTAAATATATATATATTTTGGAATACTTTTGCATGTCTGGAACAAGCAGTTCCACTCCAAAACAGGTGGTGGCAGTAGTGGCATCATCAGTACACTTCTGTTTTTATCATCAAAGCCAGGCATTGAAGAAAACACTATCTGTCTTTAGTGAATCATTTTGAAAATGCGGATGTTGCGTTCAGTTGCTCTGGCAGCGATTGGTTGTTAGCCACTCCTGACTGAGTGACGCTTTCTAGCTCCGCCCACCCAAAGATTTCCTAACTGCTCCACGCTTTCATGCATGTTTGAGAAATACTTTAATCTGATTGCAACCATTCAGCTGTGCCAAATGCTTGGCGGGCCGAGCGTCGCCTCCTCAGAGCTGCCGTTTCCAAGCTTCCGCTTCACAGAGCAGGCCTCTCCTGCAACTCTCCCACTCTGCTCCTTCAGACTAGCCAGCAGCAATTAGCAAACGCCCGGTTGAACTACGGATGTGCTGAGTTCATTCTCAGAGCTACTTCTTAGTGAAACACTGGTAAAAACGTTGCTAAATGGTTAATAGAGGAGATATTTTGTAGCTAAATTACAAAGTTGCATTTCTTTTATATTATATTTGATATTAACAGCTTTTTTATAGGAACTAAAGGTAACAGTTAGTTGATTGACTTTAATTTTGTGTTGAATTTGAAAAAAAAAAGTGTTGCTGTGACGATCTATTCAAATTGTGATTTGTTCATTGTAAACAGGTGCTTCGTGTTTTTACCAGTGAATCTTATCCGCAGTAGAAGTTGAATAATTTAAGGTGCCACTGTGAGCGCCTGGCAATTTCGCTTCCCTCGCCGGCTCCTGTAAGGCTCCTTCCTGCTTCCATCGTCCCGCTCCTCTGCTGGGACAGGAGTGGAGGAAAGGAGTGATAGAAAAACGTCCTTCATGTTGAAAGACATCCAACCCAACGATACAGAACCAGCAGCTGTCAATCTATTTTTTGGGGTTTCTTTTTTTTTTTTTTCACCGCAGACTCTTTTCGTTAAAAAGAAAACTTCTCCGCACGCCGCAGCAGGATTAACCCTCCCATGTCTTCACTTCTCCAACGCCGGCCGCTAAATAGATTAAAAAGGAACCCTTGAACGCTTTCTGCTGGCTTTAACATTCTTTGACGCTTTTCCACTTGGAGATTTTGACCGAAGAACGGCACCTTCATCTTCTGCTGGCTGTCTATTATTTGTTGTCTGTTATTTGTTCGGTCTTTTGGCAGCGTTCACAAAACCGCACCATAACGCATCCTGAGCAGGCATGCAGAGAGGAACACCTGCTGCTGTTTTAGGCTTACAGATTCTGAAAACTCCAAAATTAAACGTCTCAGAAAGCAAGGCTTTCACGTAGGACCTATTGACGGGTTGAAAGTTGACGGCGTGCGTTGTTCCCCAGCAACAGACTGCTCACTGACAAGTGGTTTTAGCTGTACAATTGTCAACATAACGTTCCAAATCTTAAATTCATGCTTTATATATAAAATAAAAAGGGATGCAGTGCTTTGTTTCCGATCCACAATTAGATAAGAAAGTACGAGGGCATCATATTTTACTAGTTAGTAAACAGTTTTAATCAAAAGAAAAAAAATAGTGAGGCTAAGGGAGGTAGCTACGCTAGCATGACTTTGACAACCTTAACATGTGCTGTGGAATTTGGTGTTTTGGTTCAGTTAAAAAGAAAAAAAAAGCGATGATCCGCGCACCGACTGTCTGACAGATCATCAGCAGGTGTTTAAATCATCTAAATCAGTTTAAATTAAACATCGAGGCTGAGTGCTCTGTTCTTTCCATGGGCTGTTGTTGAGTCCCGGCCCACTGGTGGAGCTGTTGTCTGTCAGTCGCTATGGCAGTGGGTAGCACCTAAATCAGATTTAGAATTTATTACGTGACTCAAGTTTTGTCGTCATAATTGCTCAGTTGAGTCCATAACAATTTGAAAACTTTCTTTTAAAACAGCAAATGGGTCAGATTTTACGTTTTGGATCTTCAATGGATAATGTTCTGTTCCAAAAAAAAAAAGGAAAGAAAAAAAGTAAATACAGAAAATAATGAAACGTAGTGACAAAATGGATGTACAAACCCAGAACAGGCACCAAAAGCAGAATTCGATTAATTAAAACAAACAAAAAAAGTGATCAAGAATTTCTCACACACAAAGAACCTGAACGAAGCTGTGAAGATGTTGAATAAAGTCAAACTAGTCTGAAAGTTTTTTTTTTTTTTAAATTTCCCCAGTGCAACTCTTAAATCTGCGTGATTAGATCCGCTCCTGCTTTCGTTGGGAGCAATATTTCCTTCCAAAAAGAAAAGCGGAAGCGAAACAGGAGGAGGAGAGGGAATCAAATATCACAGCGGAGTGATCGCTCAGAGCAGAACAAGCCTCCGCCGCACCTTCTCAGTGACACATTACACACATCAAATATTTCTCCTGGTCTAAAAATACTGACTGTCGTACATGCTGCCATAATTCATCTGCTTTGCCCATTTATTTATTTATTTATTTTTGTGTCTGTTTGTTTCTCCTTAAGGGCTTTTGATTATACGAGTTCATCTTCTTTCCCCGCCTTTTAATATTTAATGTGGAAAACAAATAGCCTTTTCCATTTCCGAGCCGTTTGGACGTCCAAACCGCTTCTCTATTTAATCAAGCCCAGAGATTTGTGAAGCTCCTTATCAAGTCTGAAAACAAAGTTTCTCCCCTCAATTGCTTGGATTCTGCTTTTTTTCCGGCCTTAAATGAGCTAAAAAATAAAATTCCGAACCCCCTCCGCCATCTATCAAACGCACAGCCATTTCTCGAAAGTGCCAACACTTCTTCCCTCCTCTCCAACCCCACCCCGGTTTTGACGAATGATTCAGATCCGTTGAACTGGTAGTGCAAAAAAAAACAAAAAAAAAAAAACACAACACACAAATCTCTTCATTTATCATCGACTGCACCGTCTCCTCGTTCATGTCGGAAGGCGAAGCTCGCCGTTTTCAAGGAATATTTCCCCGATTCTGAGCCGAGGCTTCGGTTCTCGAATGGAAACCGGAGAGTTTTGGGAGTTTGCAGCGTGCGGACTTTATGCTGCTCGTTGTTTCTTCAGCCCCAGGCCGTTATAAGTTCTTTTCGTGCCGTTTTATTGATCATTTCTGCCTTTATTAGTCGCGTTCCCTTCTCCAGCAGAGCTTGCCGGTTTCGGGCTCGGAAGTTACCCAAACTATTTTTCCGCCCTCTCCGTTCTCCCACCTTCGCCGGGCCCTTTGACACTTCTAAATTAACGACAAGGATAGAATCAAAATGGAGCACATTTCATTTCATCCTTCGCTGCACACGAAAACTATAACCAGTTTTTTTTTTTTAGAGAAGCACATAGAAATACGAGTCAAAATTGGACCTTGAGTTAGTTGATGACCCAGAACAGGTTTGTTAGTTTTCCTTCCTGTAACACTTTGCGAGTTCGATGAGGAAGCTTTGATTCCCTTTATGTTTGTCTTCATTGCATGTATGAAAAAAAAAAAACAAGGACCTTCTGCTACTGTTACAGCTCAGTCACTCTGCGCAGAGCGACTGTATGGAAAGATCATTTCAGGATGAAAAACGGTAAAATAGGGAATGCAAAAATATTTATGTTCCTAGCCTTTATTCAGCATCTGATTTTTAGCTTTTTCGAGTTTTATTCCATAATGTTTCGCCTGACATTTGAAGTAAAAGCATCTTGGTCTGTTATTTACTGTATGAGGATGGAACCAAACACCCAGTTTGGTTAAACTACTAAGTTTATCAAGGTTTCCAGCAGTTACAGCTTTGAAACTGTTGAGATTTCTCATTTCAACGCTACAAAATCCTTCTATTGCAAGAAAACCTTTGTTTTTTGTGCTCTCTTTTGGTCACTACATGTTTTTCTCGCTTTTCATAGACAGACGGTAAACTGTGAGCAAACTGAAAGAATACGCCTCATCATTGAGGTTACGCTTAGCGCACCTGGGTTAGTAGAAGACTTCCATCTAGCTAACTTATCCAACTTATTATCAGCTGGTTTGACTTCCAGAACTGTTCTGTCAGTAACAGAAAGTCAAGAAATATCGAAGTGTTTGGAAGCTGCTGAGGTTGTTAGGGAAACAAATTCTCACTTAGCGTGAAAATCTTAACAAATAGGTATTTTGGGGTACCTCAAGGATGTGTGTCAGGTCCTCTGTTGTTTAGTTTGTATGTTAAGGGCTGTCCAAAGGTGTCTAAAGCAGATTTTTTTATTTTTTTTATTGGTGGATTATTAGAAATATTGGAAATATTAAATATACGGACAACAGGACACACAAACGCCAGAAGACATAATTAAAATTCAACTAAAATCAAACAGTTTCCCACCTTAATCTGGCTCACTTTGTTCATTTAGTGCTTTATTCAAGGGTAGAAGGAGAGGAAGAAAGCTGGAGACAATTTGTTTTTCATTTTATTTTATTACTTGCATGAGTTTATAACACGCAATGGCCAATTTGCTCTCTGTTAACCACAGAAACCAGGAGAAGAACTCCAGCAGACAAACTGGTCAACTCTGAAAACAATTAGTGTCACTGTTCAATTATGCTCACTGGACCACAATTGAAGGCTCAACGAGAACTGCATTTTGAGGGAGGAAAAAAAAGACAAAACCAATAGACGTCGTACCTTCACTAATCCCAGTTTAAAGCCTGGAATAGGTCGTCAACATGCAGAGATTACCGGCCCCGCCTTTTGTTCTTTATGGATTTACTGGCTCTCAGGGTACACATAAAATAAATCAGCTGCATGAGAGCGTTCGTCTCTGGCCAACAAAAAGATAAGTCGCCCTTTCCTGCAGCTTCCTTCGACGGGAGCTCAGCTCCGGGTGTAAAAGATGGAAACGGAAGATTTCTCTGTAAATTTCAAAGCAGCAAACAGGATCAACAGCTTAGGCGACTTTCACTTCTCAGCAAACTTCCACATGCCTGATGTCTGTTTGTGTGCTTTCTTTTATAATGCAGTGTGTGTGTGTGCGTGTGTGTGTGTGGATAAGAAAGGGTGGTCTAGTGTGGGAATTTATTCAGTCTGTGTACTGGTGTGTAAAAGATGCCAGATTTCCGTCTCTCAGTTCGCTGATGATGTGCAGAGAAACTGAGAAAGAGTCGTCACGCATGCAGACGCAGCCGCCATAACTTCTGGCCTTTTACCATCACACGCTTTCCGACAGTCACATAAATATCCCCCCCCCACACACACACACACACCCACACACACACACACACACACAAAACCCTCCCTGTGCATTATTACTATAAAAACCCTATTACATTCTGTCTTTTTTTATTTTACTTTATGACCACAGCTCAGTCGTATGAATGCAAATGAGAGCGGGAGGATCCAAAAGAGGCCAAGCAAAGACACCCGAAGCCAAAAAACCTGGCGGGCATGTGCTTCTCCTTCCTGCTACTAATTCCTCCGTGTCTGCATTGTTTGCTTGATAAAGTCGGAGTGGCTCAGGTGCTTTGCGGCTTCGTGAGGGATCGAGACGCAGCTTGCTTGGACTCTCCATGTTTGTGCAGGATGTTTCTCTGAAAGCGCTCAATTCCTCCTTTTTCTCGCCAGAGGCCAAAACCCGATCGATGGGAGGCAGAGAGCGTTCTGAAGGGGCGGGGGGAGCTTCATGCTGTGGCCTCAATCCCAAATCAAATAAACCGGTGGACAAACTACGAGCCAGACGTCAACTTGGAACACATTGTGGTCGACAAAGAGCCACGGAGCTAACCACCCGGAAGGCTCTCGCAAACAACTTTTATGGAGGAGACGTTTCCGAGGAAGCTCTTAACGTGCTGGTCCTCAAATCCTAAAGAAATCATTTTTCAAAAAAATAATTTTCTCCTTTACAGTTAGAGAGCGTTGGTCACTTTTCCAAATTAGCGGCTGCTAATGCTAATTGACATTAGCAGCCACCTCGCTCAGCTCAGTGGAGGATGCGTGTTTACGGCGCAAGTGATTTCCGGTAAGCTTCATTCCAGGTGCGCGTTACGTCACGGACAAAGGTTCAAAACTTCACTCCTTCCAGCTTGCAACCTTTCCTCAACAGCTGAAAGTCCAGGCTGTCTGTAGGAAGCAAAGCGTGGAACAAGGGGCTGGTTTTTAGGGACGCATCAATCCATTCTTCTCACTTTCGATACCGATATCTGACCCTTGGCATCGGCCGATTCCGATACGCAACAGCTGACTTCAAGCTTTTCATTTTTTTAAAACACAGACATAAACAGTACCGAATCAACAACTCTGCACCAGCACAGCACACTTAAATCCATCAACAGCATCAGTAACTTGGTCAGACATGTAAAAACAACAACTTTCATTTGTCGGATCAGTACAGTTAAGAGTAGAACAGATAAAGAAATGATAAAGAATCTGAAAAAAAGAGGGGGTCAGTCTGACCCAAACAGCAGAGTGGAAACAATGGAAATAATTCCTGTTAATTGAAATAAAAATGCTTTGTACGAAATGACCAAAATTTTCCAAAAGAGGAGACCAGCTCTTCCTTAACGTAGCTACCATTCGTAGCTCCTTCCCAGCCTGCATGTTGGGTTACCTGAGGTATAGAATATGATTTAGTAAAGAAAAAATATTTGGTTAAATGTTACACAGCCTATAGAATTTAATAATTTCAGCTGCATCCCTAGGGGACGACCGCACTGCAGAAAAGGAAAATCCACCATTTGCTTGACTTGTTTGCTGTTCCTGTGCGCCGCCCTGCGTTGACTGGAGAAATACCAGGGCCTCAGGGGGGAACTGGAGAGGGCCTGGAAGGTGAAGACCACAGTGGTGCCTGTGGTCATCGGGGCCCTCGGGGCAGTAACCCCCAAACTGGAGCAATGATTACAACAGATCCCAGGAACAACATCAGACATCCAGAAATGTGCAGTACCTTGGCACAGCCAAGGTACTGCAGGACCCTCAAGCTCCCAGGCCTCTGGTAGAGGACCCGAGCAGAGTGGAATATTTATATATATATATATCTATATATATATATATATATATATAGATATATATATATATATATATATTTTTTTTTTTTTTTTTTTACACTTTCTCACTTGAAAACCCCAGGAACACAGCAGAGGAGTGAAAATTCGACTCTCCGCGTCTCAAGTCGTCCTATCTGACATTGCGATATTCTAATTATTCTCATTATGGAGAGCCTTTAGAGACTTCCAGCAGGAGGTAGTTTGCTCCCAGAAAGACCTCGGCTGACCTTGGAGGACGTGGCTGGGAGTGGGAGGTGAGGTGTTGAATCGCAGCTCGTTCATTGATGATGAGGATGCGTGGGGGGGGGCGAGCTCTGGGAGCTGGTTTTGCCTTCCACACAGGTAATTAATACACTTATTAACTCCTCGGCTCATATCGCGCTCAGAACCGCAAGGAGAAGAACGGCAGGGGTGGAATACCTTAATGGACTTTGAGTCTGTTTTGCTCACAAGGTCGATGGACCTAAACTGGAGGGGAGGGGAGAAGAAAAAGTTTAAAGGTGATTGAATTGACGCGCTCTGTGGCAGTGTCGGCGTAATAAAGTGTGTGTGGTTGCCAGAAGGTAACTTATAAACGACCTGCGACGTACAGGGTGGTGAGAGGAGAGCAGAAGTTGCCAAAAACTGGCCAAACTGCAGGACTTAAAGGGGCGGTATTATGTAAAATTGGCAAAACAGGCTTTAAGTGTCCATATTATTATATATATCATTCAGGCATTGGAGCGGCAAACTGCTCGTACTTGGGACCCGATACGATGTGGCGTATTGGGGAAATTGTGGTCGGCCATTTTGCAGAAGAGCTATGGATTCAACATGTTGGAACGATGCACAATTTGTCCATGGACATTGTCTGAAAAACACAAAATCAAACCATCATCCACCGATCACTTCCTGTCATCTTTTTTTTTTTTTGACATTTTTCAGAGTAGCAACAACTGGCTATTAGTCACATGACTCAGGAGACTCGCGGTTTTGCGAAACGTATGTATTTTGATGCGACCAAGTAAACGCCTCATCCTCGTGCAAAGACGTTTTGTTGGAAAAAGGTGAGTTCTTCCCAAGTTCGCTATGTTTCTGTTGAGCTAATTTATTTTCTTAATTTCAGTTTGCCCATTTCTATGGTGACATTATTTCACTTCCAGTGACCCAGTCAAATTCATCACGCTTTCGTTCTGTAATAAATCAGAACCCTGGGAGACGATTGCGGCCAAGACCACTTTTCTTTTCTTCTTTTTTTGTTTTTCTTTACTGAAAATCCAGCTTGATTTCAGAGGTCGGACGTTGCAGCCTGACCCCCAGGCTACACTTCAGGTGGCCGAGCAATGGGCTGGACGACACAGACACACGTCACATCCCATCAGGCCGGCTGTCGGGATGCAGGTGTTTCTCGGGTCGACAGCGCCCCCTCCCCCTTTCCCCCCCTTTCCTGCACTTTGCCCACAGCTCAGGTTTTTAACTCAGCTTCTCTTGGGCAGCGTTTGGGATGTCTGAGCGTGGAGGCTTTCAACGAAGAGCCACGGTGGACAAACCTGACCCGACGGCCGAGAAGGAGCCGGTGACCTTGACGTGAGCGGGTGAGGGGGGTCGAGCCCGACCCAACTGAGCAGAGCTTTGTGGTACATCGGAAAAATGGCCTGCCTCAGGTTTTCCTCTTGTGTATGAGCTGCATGTTCCACAAATCCCAGAACTCGCTGGGATTACTTATGGCTGCAACTAAGGATTATTTTAGCAATCGATTAATTGGATAGAAACACCTTTGGCACAGATTTTTCATTTTCCCACAAATATAAAATACATTAAAAGATGTACATTAATAATTGGGTTCCTTTTTTTTTTTACAAGAGAAGAATAAAAGCATTTTATTGAATAAAATCCAGCACCGCAGAATAGCTGTGGCGTTCCCTCCATCATCTGTAGCAAGACGTGCTTCTGCAGCTAAAAGATATTACTAACATCAGCATCTGAAAAGCTCAGCCCTTTCTGCGTGACTTGTCTATACAGATTGGATCAACTGATTAGTAATTGGATAGAGAAAGTGCTTAATATTAGATGTTTTTTTTTTTTTTTACAGAATTCTAACTAAATTTGAGCTGAAACCTGTAATTACCGCTTTAAGTATGTTGTTATGGATTACTGAATTTGCTAACGATTATTTGAGATGAATCATGATTAACCCGTTACCGGGAACCTGCTCTGAGAACCGGTTCCTGGGAACTGACCGGGTACCAGATCCTGGGAACCAGTTACTGGAAACTAACCAGTTACTGGTAACGGTCTTCATTTAATGTATGTTACCTGAGGGAAGGGTAATGAAGCAGGAGTGGATGAGACGGGCGGGGGGGGGCGACGTAGGTAGGGTGGGTGTTTTTGCTTATTGTTCATATGAGCACATGTTTTCTGATACACATGTTTTCTGATACACACACAGAGAGATGCACATGCATGTGTGTTTGGACAGGCGCGTGCCCGTCCCTCCATCAAAGGCGACCCTGATAAGCAGCTCAAAGGAGGGTATTCTTCTCCCCTCTTTTACCCCCATCCAGTTTACCTTTATAGAACAGAGGCTTTGAAAAAAACTCTGTGAAGAGAGGCAGATCGTTTCCGATCATTAAAAAGTGAATTTTGGATGAATGATGACTTTATTCAGCTGAGGGGCCTTAAAGGTAGGCACCAGGTGAAGAGGACTAGGTAGAAAAAAAAAAAAAAACCTTCTCGGCTGTCGTTTTTTTTTTTTTTCACTCCCTCGAAGCTTTGAAAGCAAAGAAAGGCCAACGCTCTCAATCGGCAGAGAGCCTTTGAAGTTCTAAATGCGATTCGGATTATTATAAGGCAAAAGGCGAACGCTAAATCCTGCTTTGGTGTGGGAGATTATTTCGAGTATTTGTGCTATCTGCACGCCGTTCGGCTGGGAAGCGGCTGGAGGGACAAGAGACGGACAAACAAAATGGGCTGTTAGCTGAGCTTGATGTTGCCGTGTCACAGAGACAGCAGAGCAGATGAGCTCTGGCTGTGACGGACCACCTGTTGCAGAGGACAGAAGAGAAAGACAAAACAGAAGCCAGAGCTTTGATGGCCTGGTTTGGAAGTGTGGGACTGGTGAGGGTTGAAAATTGAACATTCATAAAAAAGGAAAGGAGAGAAATGGAAACGGTGCTGCGACTCTTTGAGATAGGACATTTTCGCACTTGATAGTCTAGTAGACTCTGTTCGATTGTGAACTAAAATCGCGATATTTGTTAATTTCTCGCTACCCTGTCAAACGGACAAATCTGCTCACCTCCTCACCTGTTGGGGCAGTGTACCAAAGCGCGGCGACACAAATGCGACACTGAAGGGAAGCGACACAAAGTAGACGCTGAGCGCAGGATCTCTTTGGTAAAAGACCACGAGCCATTTCTTCCACTAGCGCTAGTCTCCCGTGTTTGTTTTGGTTCACCCAGAATGCTTCACGGTTCGCTTCCTGCTTGTGGAGCAGTTTCCAATCCGCGAGGCATCCTCACATACGCACCAGAACTCACATCAGCCGAACCGAGACCTAGATCTTTAGGTTCCACTGCGCACGTACGCCTCAACAAACAAACCAGACAGTTTAGACGGGTGAACTAGACTTTTCAGGCAACGAAAACAGTCTGAAACCGGAAACTGTTGGTGAAAGCGCCGGCGGTTTCTTCGTCTCTTTAGATTGGAATTTCTGCTTCCGCTTGCGTTACTGCGAAGTCTTGCTTTCTAAAAACGACAGACTATTTTCGGGGCAAATCCGACTTCTGAACTGTAGTTTCACGATCTGGCCCAGTCAGGTAACATTGCATTAAGTATCAGAGCTTTTCATTCCCAAATTGTTTAACAAAAAGGTGTAGATGGTACAGAGTACAAAATCAAACTTGACACACACTTTAAGTCAAACACTATTACTCTTCCTTTGGTATGTTTTTTTTAAGACTCCAGAATATATGCAGTTTTAATGTAATGCTGCTGAATTATAAATAAGGTTTGAGATGGATTTTTTCCCCCCACAGGCTCAAGAGATTTGTTTCTTCCAAGTGAATATTTATATTGTATCGTTCATATTCCATTTTGTGTATTAGCAGAATCTGCACAGATTGGGGCTGTAATTGGACCTACGTCTCAGTAGAGGGGTTTGGACGTACGACATTCTCCATTTTTCACATTTTATGTTTCTCATATACACAAATTTAACAAATTACGGCAAAAGGCGAGCACTTTTTGTGCGTAATAGGCACCGAAAACAAAACAATGCGATCTTTCATTTAGCAATGAGGTAAAGTCATTTTTAAACCGCCGTCGGTTTTTGTGCCTTCTCCGAGTCTTCTCGCGGACGGTCAATGTAATGATCACCCAAAAGGACAAGAAGCGAAAAGGTCTGAGAGGCGCTGAGGCAGGCGCCTGGAGAACAGGAGAGGAGCGGGTCACCAACGAGGAGGGGGGGGGAGTGCTGGTCAAGACCTAAGCAGGTGTGACAGTTCTGAAAGCTTTCAAGGGGAATAAAAGGTTTTCCTGGTCTTGTAGCGATGCTAAACTGAGCGTGACCCTCAGACAGAGCCCAGCCACCCTCTCCAGCTCGTTTTCTCTCGCCCTCTTTCCTAAACCTCTCCGGCAAAGGAAAAGCCTCTGCTGACACAGTGTTGTAAAGAAGATTTAAGCTTACAAATTCCTGTTTTCCTTCTATTTGTCCCGCCACTGGCTCCACTTTATCTCTTCCTCCAGGCCGCCGTTGACCGAGGGAAATATGCTGCAAGGAGATAAAAGCCTTCTCTTTAAAGCTGACTACCATGAAAGGTGTCATTGTTTCTTCTTGGGTTACGTTCCGCCAATATATGTTTCGGGAGAGCCACGCAAAGTCCCTGTCTGCTGACCGACTGACTGTCGGCTTCCCAACACGTGTTCATGTCGAATTGACGCTTGTCTTATAGCATTTCGACCTTTAAAGTTTCAATCTCAATGTCAAACTAAAGCTCCATTTTTAGTTTGGGGATATTCAGACTTTTTCTCCAGTGCCGCTGCGAGATGTTGTACACGGTTCTCACAAGCAACATGAAGATGTAGATGAAATCAGACATGTCCCACAGTTTTATCCTCTTTGACACAAAATATTCACCGTCAGTGGAAAAACGTATGAATTATTGGTTGAATGAAAATGAATTATATGGATTTACATCAGCATTTTCTTGGAATTTGGAGCTGCACATGCAAGTCAACAGAAAGGGAAGTTTTCTATCTGTTTTGATACAAACAGATATGTTTTGATATCCAGTTGTGTTGCAAGTGGCAACACAACTGGAAAAACATAATTCTCGCCATTTTATAGATTAGAACACTAAGAATGAAATGTAAACCGTTACAAGGGCTGAGAAATAGTCTTTTTTTGAACGCTAAACTCGGAGCTATGAACTATGAACTTTCCGATCAGAATTCTGACTTCACTGGCATTATTGACTTGTTATTTTACCTTCATTTGACAGCAAATTGACAGGGAAGCGGGTTGTGAGAGAGGAAAGACATTTGCCAAAGATGGACAAACCGGGACTCAAACCTGCGACCACAGCATCGAGGACTGAGGACTCTTTGCATGGGTTGTGCGCTCTATCCATGGGCCACTGTCACACCATTCATAACACAGACATAAAATGATGACTGGCTTGGTATGGAGCAGTGTTATTATAAGGGTAAGATAATTGGGGAAGAAAAATCATACACATTACTCTTTTAGTGTGGACAAAAAACAAGAGAATGTTCTCAACTTATGTGGCACTGCACTTGTCACACAATACTGACAATGAAGATTTAAGTGAAGTGCAAATGTCCACAGAGAAATATAGCATTTTTTTTTCAATAAGTTCTTGGTTGTACTGCTGATAGGCAGGCCTTACTGACATGTAATGCAGTTTGCTTGGACAGGAAGGCTGGATTTGTTAGCTTCAGGACTTTGAACCGACTGGCAGTGGCAGCTGACATCCTTCTGTCAACATTACAAAGTGGTGGTTCGGTTGCCAGGTGTCCAGATGTTGTGGCACAAATGAGCAACTGCAACTCACTGTCTGTGGAGACAGAAAAGAGACTGGCGGATGGGCATTATTGCTGACCAAGACATAGTACCGAATACTGATCATTCCCTCTGTCGCAGCACCCGTTACATTAAGAAAAGTACTGTTTGATGTTCTTCCATCTCAAGCAAGACCCTACTTCATCCTCTGAATATGGTATATTTTGTCTGGGACAGTAGTAAGCAGTGTTGCCTTGAATCCTTGCCAGGGTCTTCTTGAATATAGTTTACATGATCTCCTTGCACTTTCATGGGTTGGTCATCTCCAGGTACTCTGGCTTACTTAAAAAAAATCTATTTTAGGTTACATGATCTCTTTGAACTTCCCTCAGTGAGTGGGCATCACATGTTCTGTTTCTTTTGCCATATGAATTACTGACGACCTGCCGAGTGACTGGGTACGCCTCTCATCCACCTGCCAGTGCAAAAAAGACCCCCCTTCTTGACTTCAAGTCCTCTGCTTTTGCATTTTGTGAAAGCTGGCAGTCATAAATGCCATATGAAGCCATTAAGATTTTATTATTTGTACTTCAGAGGGAGTTTCGTACTCCCTTGATGCTCCAAATGCCGCTCTAATAAGGGGCGAGCTCTATAGGCACGTTGAGTTCTTGCCTTTTTGTTGGAATCTATGGGGCATGAGGAATGGTAATAAAGATCTGGAGTGGAGGCAGCTGCCTACAAATGGAACCCCAGTGGGTAGCTCCCTCCATCTGTCCCTGTTTACCCCAGACTGTGAACCTGTATGTTAGGGACAGCAAAGATCCACATAGGCAGAAGGCAAGAGTGCAAGCTATCGGGTCGGAACCTTTGCACCTGCCAAAAGAAGAAAGTCTTCGTTTTATGAGCCAATTGAAATTCAGCTCACAGGCAATTCGTTCTGTCAATGACAAGAGGAGCTAGAACAACCTTGCAACCCCCCCCCAACACTAATAACACAGTAATGGTCAGAGATAGATCAAGCTGAGCACCTATGGTTAGAGTAGGTCTTCGCTCTCCTGTAAGTGTTTATTGCAGACAATTTTTGCCTTCATTTGTTTCGAGCAGATGCACGCCCCGGTACACCTGCGGTCGATTGTAATAGTTTTCACTCTGGCAGCAGACTGACAAATGACCTGCAGGCTTTCTGCTGTTTGTTCAAGGAGCAACCATCTGCAGTTAATGCATGCCCCTGTTTATACCAGAGGCCCAGCATGGAGGGAAGACCTTCTCTTGCTTTGTATGCACAGGCCAGCTCCAACCTCTGACCCGGTGTGCTTCACTGAACAGGAAGGCAGGTTCATTACAGGTGCCTGAGTGGAAGAAATCAATCCTTGAAATGCTTCTCCTAGTAATTCTTCTCACAAAGCTCTTCACTCACAGGTAAGCATTTTTTAATCAATACAGTGAGAGGAGAGGAAAATGGATGATTAGGTTAAGAAAAGGACTGCCTATGTAGGGGGAGAACCTTCGGTTGGATCCTTTTTGTTTTGTCGTGCTCACTGACGACCACTAAGGGGCAGTAGAGAGCCTCAGTCAAAAGTGCTGCACAATCCATGTATCTGGAGTTAAACTCAGTAATCGATAGGGTGTTTGTCATCATATGGCATGTTTTTCACACTTCTTTTATTCTGTAAAGGCCACATTCCACAATACATGCGCTTCAATGAATATGAAAATCAATTTTGACGAATCACACTTGGAAATATTTTTCTTGCAATGATATTTTCTGGTAATTTCACACAAATGTCAATAAAGATACCAAGAAAAAACTTTTTGTACTATACTTTGTTGATGTGTTGATTTGCATTGTTTTATTGTGCTATGAGACATATACGGAAAATGGCTCATTGTGAGAACAAAACTGGACAAAGTTAAAAATTACGAATAAACTTGTAAGTTCTTTTAAAGATTCATTTCCAAAAACAAATATGTTTTACACTTAAAACACATTGTGATAAAATACAAGCTTTGAAAAGTCTGTTTTCTTATGTTTTTACTTATTTGGCTGTATTATCTTTCACAAAAAATTTACATTAAAACATTGTTTTATGTCAGATCGATTGTTATCTAGAAGAGCTCACATCAGATTTGAAGTGATACCAGGATGAAAATCTAGGTCAAAAGCTAAGAGAGTTACACTATTTTAAAGCTGACAATGCAAACATTTGTGGGGGTTGGAAAAGCGTATGCAAACGAGTCGGCTGATCTTTGGAATATAATTCTTAAAACGCAATTGGGTTGGATTGAAAAACAACAACAGAGAAATGTTAAACATTTTTTTTTGTTGTTGTTGTTGTGCCAAAGTTTGGAGGTTTTACCAAAGCAAAATACCTAAAAAAAAAATGGCAACAATTGTAATTTGGTTTTTGCTGTGATATTTGTTTTCTGAAGTCAGATTATTCATATATGTGTATGAATCTATTTAAAAGGTAGATAGATGCTTTGTAGAATATTAACTTACACAACTTTTTAATTCTATGCCACAGAATGACTGTAGTCCTTTACAGACACTATAGCCAATATTATTAATCAGTAAATGAGTCTGTTTATTTTTCTATGAAGCATTTTGAAAAGTGTTACACAGATCATCTTCCCTCCCTCCATGATTGTGGCCACCCGCACAGAACTTTATGGGGGCGCCCCTATTGGCCACTTCTATATACAACAATATACAATATACTATATGCAACTTTTCAAGATTCATTTCTCTCTGAATCAAAGTGTTTGTAGATTTTACTACCTTAAGAGCGCCCTGGACAGTTTTCATATTCAACTTTCTTGTAGTCCAGTGAACGCGCGGTGGGCGGGGTCAGACCAGAGAACCACGTCCCTCTGAGCTCATTTCCGCTTTTTGGAGCCGTATTACCCTTCGCTGCTTTTGTTCTCCCATTTCCAGCGAGTCCGCGCTTCCGAGAAGAGGTTGGCCAACCTGCGAAGGGAACCAATACCGAGGCAAAGCGCGGAGCCGTCCGACCGTGAGCCACATGCGAAGCCCCGTCTACTCTTGGGATACTCGGCACGACGTAGCAACATAAACGGACTACTTTTTTTTTTGGTCTTCCTGTTGGAGTTTTCCCACGCTTTCTCATCTTCCACCATCCACGCCGACTGCCTCTGCGAACTCAACAAGATGGAGAACGACGATAAATATCTCCCCGAACTGCTGGCGGAAAAGGACAGCTTGGACTCGTCGTTCACGCACGCCATGAAACTTTTAAACTCAGGTAGACCACTACTAAATTGTGTTTTCTGTGTGTGTTTAGTCGTGTGCTTTGACAGGCAGCGCGAGGGAGCAGAGGAACACAGTTGCACTCTTGTAGCGCAGTGTGCTTTGGCACAAGCCCCGAAACAACTGCAGCGCCAACGCGGAGGGCTCCTGTAGCTCCGCGGTGAAGATAAATGGCGGTTAATGACTTATGACTCAACCAGAAAATGACTTAGACCTCGGGCAGCGTCGCGCACTCCCATGTAGTCGAGCTGAAGGATTTCCGTTTCCCCCTCGCGCGGCTGCGACATGACGTCGGTCACACAGTCGAGGCTCGTGCTGAGTTCAAACTTGCAAACTTTAATGGCTCCCAGACAAACCGTCCTTTGTCCTCATCGTTGTGTTTCTGTTGGTTTCACTTCGCGTCTGGCGGCTTTGTTGAACAGCAGCGTACAGGTATAAGTCAGGTGTCCAGGACACCGCTAACCCCGACATCCGAAAGCCGAGATTCGGCCCTCTATTAAGGTGTAAATGGGCTCGAGGTCCCGGTGTGAGCCGCCGTTCTGTAGAGACGGCAGCCATGGCGGATCTGGGACTGCTGTGGAAACACCCCTTCTGCCCGTTTTAGTTCTTCACTTTGGTCTCCACGTAACTTCATTTGGTTATGACATTTAAAAATAATAATTTTTTTTCAATGTTTGAACTTCTGTTCAAGTGAAGAAAATGTACTCTTAATACCCTAAGTAGTACATTGAAATTATTATGTAACAAGACGAAGTTCTGCAGGGTCATAGCGGTGACACTTAATGCTTCATAGAAAAATAAACAGACTCATTTACTGATTAATAATATTGGCTATAGTGTCTGTAAAGGACTACAGTCATGGCATAGAATTAACAGGCATAGAATTAACAATATAAATTTTACTAGAGATGCACTGATCAAATTCTCTATTTGGATCACGCAAACTTTGACACTGAATGTTTTTTTTTAATTTTTTTGCAAGTTCTTTGATAAAGGCAATTCGGATCAAATCAAAAATATTTTTGCATGAATCCATAACATTCCACATTATGTTTCTTTGTACTACTTTCGTTTTCCACCATAGTTTTCTGGGTGTGAAATTGATCTGTGCCAGATGGAATATTTGGTTCATATTCTCTAATTTACTTGTAGTTAACTTTAAGTAACTGTGATTGTGATGCAGTGTTTTCTAAGAGCTGTTTTCTGTCAGTCAGTTGTTAGGATTTCCAGCCAAGTTTCAGTCAGCCTAAACAGGGAGCGGAACTAAATGGATTGCAGGAAAGTGTTTAGACAACATATGAACCAGCTCTTATCTCTTATGATTTGTTAAAGTAGTTATTGCAAAATAAACTAATATGGAATGATTTCACTAAACAGGCACAAGGTGGTTTGTGGGAATGATGGGGTGAATTGTCCGGTTACAGTACCTCACTGATTTTTACTAGACATCACTTAAATATGCTTACTACTGACGGTTTTACAAGTGACCGTAAAAGTGATAGGACACAGGAAAAGTGATAAGTTTTGAGTCTGTCAGAAATGTAAGAAATAACGGGATTATCCTTATTGTATCCTATTGATTATCCCAAAGAGAGACTATCAAAAAATCGAGTTTAACGTTTATTAAAGTGCATTCTGTTAATTAGGAAATCTTGAAACAAAAACCTGGTCTTGATAAGTCTGGGGAAAAAGTAAATTCTTGAACCCTAAATATGTAAAGTGGTCTTTAAATATTTGACCCAATGATGGAACAATTGGCCGATTCCAACTGATGATTCGTATCTCTTCTGGAAATACAATATTTTTCGGTATTTATTTGGCAGATTTCACTTTTACATGTCAATGGCCAGATAACTGGTGCGTCACAACTTTTTTTACTTTTGAACTTTCAACTTTTCTGTCCGATCGAGTTCTTTAAAACAGCCTTTGCTGCCATTTCCAATTTTGGCAGATATCAATTCTTTTTGTCTGAAAAGTGCTAAATATAGCGACAAAGTTGCTAAATTGGCAACAGTGGGATGGGGATAGATGGGACATGATTTAGATGGGACACTTTTGTCCAATGACATTGGGGAGGAAAAATATCCACTGGGAAAAGTGACCAGTGGATGCCAGGCTTTGGATGGGGTTTTGAGGTACTTTTTGTTCTCGCTGTGTTGCAGGTAAGTCTCACAATAAGAATTAAATCAATTAAGGGAATGATAAATTAGAATGAGTCCAATTATTTGAACAACAGTCATTTAAGAGATTCTCCCCTGTGATAGTGTTGAAAAAACTTGACAGTTTGCACTATCTACCACTTTTGCCAGTGGCAGGTTGTGCACTGGCAAAAATTTAATTGCAATTTTTCTTACAGACTTCATAATCAATTTCAATTTGTTTTTTATGTTGGGTATTTGAAATTAAAGTGTTATATGATTTTCAAAAATGTACTTTTTAAAAATCTTCTATAGGTAGACATATTTCATTGGTTTATCTTTCAGCTTAAGTTGTATTGGTGAAAGGAGTAGTTGCAGGAAAGAGGGTCAATAACAAAAAGTGAGAAGATTATTTACTTTGAGTTTTTATCAAATCTTACTTTTTAAAGATTTACCTTATTTCCTTTGAAACTGGGACCATAAACTATTTAAACATCTTTAAGTGTTTGTTTTTAATTATTTCAGCATGTCAGCAGACTAATAGCTGTTCATTCAGTTTCTTAAAAATTATAATTTTCAGAGAAAAGTTATAATTTTTCTTCATTGAAGAGTCTGTAGAAATGCTCGAATGCTCTTAAAATTTTGCTTACCCATAGCTTAAATTATGAAATAAACTATAAAATTAACAAATGGATCAGGAACAACATTGATTTGCAGTATAAATTTGTGCAAGGACTGCTTGGGTGCAATATTTTGTTGGTGGCATTTAAGTCAGTAATGTGTAGAAATGCAAATCATTTCACTTGGAAGAGCTTTCACTTTCATGCAAACATCCTAATGCACCACAGCAACATCAAAACACAGAGTGGACGTCCGCCTATTTGTAGAACTTCAAATTATTTGTGGAAAATGTACCTATTTGTGGATTTTTCTCTAAAACGTTCAAAAGAAAAATGCTTCTGGGACCTGGAGTACCCAGTCAATGCTACTTGACACTGTATTGGCCAGTGTTTGTGACGCAGCCAATCCAGGAGCACCATTTGCCTATCCTTGTTGCTGATTGGCTGTTGCCCCAAGAGTTGTAATGAGGAAAACTATAGATGTTAGCTACTGTCTTAGTGCTAAGACGGTTTCCATTGCGCTTATTAATGCATATTAAGTTCTGTTCATTGTTTGAACTATTAAAATAGTCAGTTATTAGTTTTTGAAGTATGTCTGAAGTATTTGCTGATTTTAGATATTTGCAAGTGGTTTTGGTCCCTGAACCATCCAAATACAGGGGCTTCACTGTAATGAGATAAATGTGGGTTGTCTTGACAACATTAAACAATAAAATAAGGATCGCATTTTTCTTATTCAATAAGCATCAGCAAATTAACCCATGATTTTGTTTATTTATTAAAACAAGGCTGAATATTATAAAATCCTCCAGGAGTGCTTTTGTTTTTTAATGTGCCCTTCATTTCTAGACCAAAGTTTGTAAAACTATCAACTATCTGGTTCAAGTTTGATTTTTAAACTGATTTGCGGCTCTTTTATTCATTTTTTTCTATGTCCATAATTTCCTCTCGATACAAACAATACAGTTTGGTTGCATATAAAAAGTTTTCCTCCCCTCTCCAGAAATCGATAGAGTGCAGAAAGGAGAGCCGAAGAAGGAGACGGAGACCTACCTGGACCTTTTCACAACAAAGAACATCAAACTCAAGGAGCGAGTGCTCATTCCTGTCAAACAGTACCCAAAGGTGAGACGCTTTGCAATTGTCTGAACTGCCTGATCGTTTACCAGCTGACCACCGTGGCTTTGTATGTTTCAATTTCACAAAGTCATGTGTTACTCAGCAGCTTCCCGGTTTGGTGCAGACCTCTGCTTTCTAAACTCCTGACTATGACAGCAAACAACAAGTGGACCAAACGGTTCATTTTGATTCCCTTCATGTTCAAATCTTGTAAGGGCAGTTTTATTCAATATCATAATCATAATTATTGATTTGGTTGTAAGTGGGATCTTTATTTTCATTTTATTGTTTTGTTTTATTTAGTAGTGTGTTTTGACTATCTCAAATGTCTTCTGGTTCCCGTGTTAAGTTTTTACAAAATGAAAGTTTGTTCATATTTGAGAGGGAAAACTTTCATTATTATGCCATTAACAACGTATTGCATGAAAACAATCTCAATACAACAATATTATCGTTTATTGCAATACAATAACTTCAAGGTCGCCATTTTTTGTATTTATAAGGTGGTTAAATCAATTCAGACTGTTTTTATTAGTAATTTTTTTTAAGAAACTGAACAAATGTCTGTTTTTCAAAAGAAATCAAACTGAGCAAGAGCTGATATTTAGAGGAAGTAACAGGAAAGCTGAACATCTTACAGCAAAGCTGCTCTATTTATTTCTTTGAGCTTTCTGTTAGCCTTTTGAAAATCTGAGATAAGCTCAGTATCTATTTATCTATCTATGAGAAAACGGATTGACTCAGTAATATTGTGAGATGCTAAGATAGTTTAAATGTTGGCTGTACTAAATTTGTCCAGGAATGTTAGTTATATCGCTATTAGTCTTAACCCCTAAACAGGACGGCAGAAACATTTAGGGCTGCAACTAAATTATTTTAGTAATCAAATTATTATAACAATTGTTTTTCTGGTGATTATTTGGTTATTCAGATGTTTAGTTGCAGACAAAATTGGTGCATTCTGCAGATTTTGCATATTGGGAGTGTTTTTTTTTTTTTTTTGTGAGTTCTTTGTTTTTGTTTTTTTTATATACATTTTTTTAAATGTAATTCAAACCATGTGAAGCTAAACTGCACCGCTTAAGAAGTTCAGGATAAAGCTTACAAACTTCATTTGTTGAAATGAAAAATGTATGTATTTCTGTACAGCTTTGGTTAATTTCTGTTCTCATTGTGCTTCATCAAAATTCCCTTGTTTTGGTCCTTTTAAATAGATAACGATCAATCGACTTCTAATTTAGTTGATTACTATTCAAATAATCGATTCATCATATTTAATCTGATGAATTGTTTAAGCCCTAGAAATATTATTATTGCTCCATTGGATGTTGGATCAACATGAAGCCTGAGCGTGTCTTGTGTGGGAGTGATCTTCCGTTTGATCTTCCAGACATGGTTCGATTCCGTACACAATGTACCGCTGTTGAAGCTGACTTAGCTCATTTGCCAAAACTGCTTCAGAAATCAAAGCAGAGACTGCTCTCTTCTTTCAAAGCTGCTTTAAAAATGAAAAAAATAAAATTCTGTTACCTCTAAGCACGGTTGTGGATGACAGCTAATTGTAATCCACGGTCATGACTCGGTTCAGACCAAGATTGCAGCTTTTGATCAGCAGCAGGGTCTGGCTCGGTGCATGGATGATAGCAGCTGACAGCGCTCCAGCCCTCAGGGGATCATATCGACTCTGTCTGCAGTGTGTGTGTGTCTTAGCAGAGAGGCCCCTGACAGTGATTGCTCCCTCAATCTCTTGGTATTTAACTGGGGCCCCCACTTTGATTGTCAGGCTAATTTTCCTCGGCTTTGTTGTTCTGTTTAGTTCAATTTCGTGGGGAAGATCCTGGGACCGCAGGGCAACACGATCAAGCGTCTGCAGGAAGAGACCGGCGCCAAGATCTCTGTGCTGGGCAAGGGGTCCATGAGAGACAAAGCCAAGGTACGTCACACACTCGTAGCAGACGCTGCAACACATGTGGATTTTCCCTGGGGAGGAGGCGAGATGTTGCTAACCTGCAGGAAGTCCAAATATAAGGCAGAAAGGAGAATGCTGCACATCGGGTTTAGGATACCCTTCCACTTCGGTGTGATTATTGGGCTCTGTAAAAGCAGCAATATCACACCCCCTCTTTCGCCCCCAAGGTGGATGAAATGTGATAACGCCCTGCATAATTCATGTAATATTTGAGTAAGGCCGCACTCCCTCTGGCTCGCTGACACTGCTCTGATGTTGCTCGTCTCAGGAGGAGGAATTGAGGAAAGGTGGCGAGCCCAAGTACGCCCACCTGTCCATGGAGCTGCATGTCTTCATTGAGGTGTTCGCCCCCGTGCCGGACGCTTACCTGCGCATGGCGCACGCCATGGAGGAGGTGAAGAAGTTCCTGTTTCCTGTAAGTTTCTCCCTCCTAAACTACAAGTGTTCATTATCCAGTTCTGTGACCTTTAACTTTTTATTTTTGTTCTTTGTGAGATTATTACTATTATTGTTGGTATTTATTTATTTATTTTTCTTGTCTTTTTCAAACTAAACCTACAATTTGAAATGTATTTTTATGTCTCTGTAAAGGTCTGAGGACTCCAAAGTGCTTTAAACTAATACACACGTTCCCTGTTTGTGCTGAGCTACAATGTAGCCGCATCTGCAGTCAGTGATTATAGCAGTCATTCAGCAGACGGGTGTCTCTCAAGTTGTGACCAATAAAAGCTCCACTGTAATTTTGTTTAAACAGTCATAAATATTCCTACTTGTTTTTAAAAACATTTTGATTACTAAATCCAACTATCTTATCTATTGTTTCTGTTGCTTTGAACAAGTTTAGTTGTATTACACATTTCATCAACAAGGCAGTTTGAAGTGCTTTACATCATAAAAACATTATGCAGTAACAAAATAACCAATAAATGTCACATTTTGTCAAATCAAAATCAAGATAATGTACATCTTAATAGATCTTTAATACATTGTAGTGTTCAGCCGTGAGTGATTTATAAACTACGTTTTTAACGTCTATTCTCTGAGCTACAGGGAGCCAGTGGAAGTACTTTAAGTCTGGGTTGATGTTCTTTATCTTCCTGCTCCATCTAAAGCAAAATGTTTAGATTAAACGCCACATAAATGTAGCAAGAGATTCCAGTCGTATCTTGCTGGTCCTTTTTGATGCGACCAAAAATCCCAGAATCTGTCTTTGTAAGTGGAGGAAAAGTGTAGTAGCTCAGAAACATATTGGAGGTGTAGAGTTTCTACTTCATTCAGTGGAGGAAAGCCACTCTTGCTATTCGTGTGGTTTTGACATTAAAGGATTTACCTGTAGAAACACTGTATTAAATAAGCTAGCACTGGGAACCAACCTGGGCTCATCAATCAACACGACTGATTTTTTTTTTTAAACTGCAGCGTATAAAATTATTTTGGTAGAAATAGACATTTAACATTTCTGACCAGATTGACATTGAAATATGATGCATACGACCAAAGTCATTACAGTTTAGAGGTTTTAGAAATTAAGAATCAACTTAATGCATGCAAAAATTTTGGGGTTGTAATAACCACAAGTGATTAACCCACATTTTCCTCACTCTTTGCCACTATCTCAGTGTTCCTAAGGAGCTCCAACATCCTGGCCTCCAAGTCCTGTATAAGTTATGAGTATTAAGCCAAGTTAGTCCATCCAATTGGCTGCAGATAGAATTGCCTTGCAGAGCGTAACTTTTACACTTGATAAATAATGGCCGAGCTGTTAACATGCAATTTATGTGTTTGGAGTTCAATATTTTGCTCAGCTCTAACACCACTTCTACTGTGTAAGGTATTTTTAATCTGCTCATCATTTAAAGTCTTAAATTTGTCTGAAATTAAGGCCTTCAAAATGTTGAATTTATAAAAATCCAGTTGGCCTTAAATATGTCAGTCACAGGTCTTGAATTTTGTTTTGCCGTGACCATTTATTCTAGAATATTCTATGTAGTTTTTTGTTTTTCTCACGGGGCTTTTCTGGCAGGCAAAAGTTTGACTCACCTGCAAACATCTTGAATACATCCTGTCACTTGAGACGGTTGAGGCTACCGATGACTAGCTGCTAACACATCCTTGCTAGGTAGCTAGCTAGCAAGCAAGCTTTTTTGGCTTCATCATGGGCACAAAGCTGGGTTCTTAGTGTTTGCTATGCTTGATTATAATGCAGCAAGAGTCCCCCCCAAAATATCCCCTCCTACATTTATAGATTTTTTCAGTCATAAATTTGATTCAAGGTGGCATTAAAAAGGTCTTAAGTCTTGAATATGAGTTTCAGAAATCTGCAGCTGTCATGTTTAATCACAGGCCAGAGAAAATTTCAGAATGGCTGGAGGTTTTTATTTCTATTTTTACAGAATACTGCTTCTCCCCCACCTGCTGCCTCTCTGCACTGCCTGTTCATAGGCTGAAACAAGAGTGTAATTCTTCATCTGATGGCAAATATTTTCAATTGCTATTCATGTTGAAGCCACTATTTTTGTATAATCAGCAGTAGGAATAATTGCTGATTCTCTCATAGAACTAAAAACAATTGAATTATATACGTTTTCATTTTATAATATGAAATGGTGGTATTTTTATTTAACATAATCATACAGTGAGAATCCCATATTGATCCCTGCCTCATACCAGTATGGCTGCTCAGTACATTAGTGTTAAATGAATTAATTTGTCTAAAAGCTAAAAATGAGAAGTCCATCCCCCACCCCTCCCAAAATATATTTTTGTTCAGATTCCACCTCATCTTTTCTGATCGCTGGAATCTGAAAGCTGTTTGCATGCAAACCTGGTTCGTACAAGGCTCCAGCGCCTTACCAGGGCGACTTGCTGCATTATAGATGGAAAGAGCTCTAGGTGGGGGCCCAGAAAAGACAGAGTGGGGAAAATGGAGTGGGTGTTTACCTTGAGCAAACACAATCCACGGCACAGTCCAGACACGCGAAGCAATCGGCTTCAAAAGGAAGCACTGGGGCTGCATTCGCCGTGTCAGCACGGTACCCGCATGTCTGTCCATCACTGCATGTTCAACAAAGTCCCTGCCTGAAAATGTCCAACTCAGACACACACAGAGCTGACACCAGCTTTATCGGTTTCTATCTGCTACAGTCGAGCCAGGGAGGGTCTGCATGTCGGGCTCTGCTCTGGATCGCAACAATCCAACGAGGGCGAGTCGGGACGGCGGCGTTGTACAAGGCGGCTCTTATTGTGCATGGTGCCACAACAGGCTCATTCTGAAGAGAACCAAGATGAATAAGCGAGAGAACTAGTTGCAGCGTTAGTATTGCTGTCATGTAAAGAGCTGTCCCCTGCAGCACCTGTCACAACAATTAAAGCCTGTAATCTGTCGGGCTGTCATGTGGAACAAAGCTGGAGTTTGAGAAACGGTTGTAGAAAACGTGAGGCTGTGTTATTGGAGAAAATTAGTCCTTTACCTCCATTATTTGTGTTCAGGTGTTCCGAGGATTTGACATCCTTCCAGCATCTGTGCAGCCTCGTATTTGACTGCTGTAAATGCCACAGCAGATCACTGCCGCAGTGTTCCCGTCCACAGCGCTACATGTCTACAGATCCGTCTTTAACAAGGCTGCATTGGGGTTGATGAATGAACAAGAATTGATTGGGTCACATAAGAGACAGAGAGAGAGAGACAGACAGAGAGAGTGAGAGAGAGAGAGACAGAGGGAAAAAAAACCCAGCGGCTCGCATCGCTAGATTTGCGCTGCTCAGGCACGCTGCTTCTCTAATTCAGCCCAACTTATTGTTTTGCAGATAAAATAAGGTAGCTGCTGATGCAGTCACACTAGACTTGTCAAGGCTGTGTAGAGAGATGAGATTTACATTTTCTGCATGATGGAATGAAGGGATAGAGTGTGGATGGAAGCTATCCAGTCCACCCCACCTCCCTGTTCTTCCTCTCCTTAACAGTCTGAGTCACTGGCACAGAAGCTTTTTTTCCCCCTCTTGCTCTAAGCTCTTGTATATCCTCTTTTTTTCCCCCTTGTTTTGTTTTAAGTCCCCAACGTTCCAATGTGCGGTAATGATGCGCCTAACGGTTTCTTTCTGTGTTTTTTCTGCTGCATGTGTGTTATTGCAGGATATGATGGATGATATCTGCCAGGGCCAGTTCATGGAGATGAGCTACCTGAATGGGGGCCAGGAGCACGGAGGCAGAGGCAGAGGGGGCATGCCTGTCAGGGGCCGTGGTGTCCCCCCTGCTGGAGCACACAGGTAGAGGGGCAGCCCTGTTTACACACTCATTATGAGGGTCGGGGCAAATGTACAGCAGCATTTTCCCTCATATCTGTAGCTGCATATTGCAAAGTTAACATGATAAAGCTAAGAAAGCTAGAAATGTAATATACTCAGTATATATATAGTAATATACTCCATTCACTAAGAAAAAGCCAACATAAAAGCTAAAATCCACTGAAATGCCAATGTTAGCTTAAATGCTAATTTTACTATAGTGGTTACCAGTAGCATGTTAGCTAGTAAGAAATTTGCTCTGTGTATAGACAGCTTTATATTGGAAAGGCAACATAAAAAGTTGATTATTGTTACTGTAATATAATCAGTGTGTACCGTAAAACACTCACCTTGAAAAAAACACAAAAGCTTTAAATCTAATGTTGGTTTAAATAGTAATTTAAACACAAAATAATATGCTGTAAGCAGCTCTATATTACAGATAGCATGGTAAAAATGTTGATTATTTTGATTGCAGTATACTCTGTTCATGATGCAAAAACAAATTTGCTAAAATGCTCATTTTTGTTTGTAGTGGCTAACAGTAGCAAGTTGGCTAATAACTTGCTCCATGTATTGTGCTCTAAACATTCTATTGCAAAGTTAAAATTATGATTGTGACTGCAATATATACACCAATATGAAACCTGAAATATGTTAAAAGGCAATGTTGGCTTGTAGGCTAATTTTACCTGTGGCTAACAGTAGCAAGTTAGCTACTAGTTGCTTCTTCCACATTCAATGCTTCCAAACACTTAATATTGCAAATTTGATGTGGTTATATTTGTGATTTTAATTTGTATCCTGCTACATTGAGGTTTAAAAATCAAAACCATGTGATGCTACTTCATATAATGTGCTTTCTCTGTGAAGAAAATAAATGAAGTAGTCTGTTTAAAAGGTCCTAAACAGATAACAGAGTGATGTGTTGGCTGGATTGAACCGTTGCTCTCCCCTCATGCAGAGAGCCATGCGTGTTCACTCTGCCCTCGTTTCCCTCCAGGGGCAGGGGGATGCCTCCTCACGGTGCTGCAGCCAGAGGAGGTGTGACTAGAGGAGGCCCAGCCAGGGGCGGAGCAGTGAGGGGCGCCCCCGCAGGCAGAGGAGGACCTCCCGCTGCCCCCGCCAGAGGGGCTGTGGCACCACGCGCCAGACCCCCGGCTGGCGGCCCGCCTCAGAGGATGGCACCGCCCCCTGCACACCAGCACACGGCCGGCGCCGGCGCAGAGAACTATGACGAATACGTAAGTTGTTTCTAATCCTTCAACTCTTACTGTTTTTTTTCCAGCATAGGCTTTAAGTCGACGGCGTGCTACTGTGCAGTTCTAAATGTGAACATCAGGGATGGTGTCAGCTTTACTGTCAGGATGTTTTCCAAGGGACATCTTGACACTCAGGATCGTGAACAAGCCCCCCCTTAAAGCTCTGTCTGTTTCTTCTGGTCTCCAGTGTTACGACGAGAACTACACAGACACAGCCTACGAGTCTTACGACAGCTATTACAGCCAGCCGCAAGCGTAAGTGAATCAGACGACTCTCTGGTTTTCACCTTTTCACATCAACCACGTTCGCTCTGCAGTTTCTGTTCTTCATGTGGAATTCAGGAAGATCTGATTGAGCTCAGATGTTGTCTAATGGAGCACTGAGATTAACGCTCATTTGTAAAAGACAAATGTCATCTGCCTGGTTATTGCAGTCAGCACCTAGTGATGTTATGCAGAGATGAAACATTCATTTCTCAACGGTTTCATTTCTGTTTTTGCAATTACCAGAGAACCAGAATATTACGACTACGGACACGGAGAGACGACCGAGTTGTACGAGTCATACGGTAAGAGCCGACTTCTATCAGCTGAGATCGCTTTAGTCATTTAGTTCAAATGAACTAAATGCACCAACTCTGACTAAAGCTGGTGCAGAAACTTGGTATAAACCTGAATGTATTTTGTGTGTCATTTCTGTAATAGACCAGAACAGTAGTGCTAGTAGTGGAGGAAGAAAATCCTCAGTTTTGTTTTTAAGAAATGGAAATCTGAAATGTGGCATGCTAGAATGCAAATCCTAAATCATGTTAATGTTTGATTTCTGCCACATTCATGTGAACACAGCGGTTTCTAACTCTAGTTTACTTTGTATCTGGATAGAACATGAGGAAATGTGGCCAAGCCTCTGTGGTATGAAAACCTTTACAAAATGCTGAATATATAGGTGGCTTGTTGTTTGGATCATGGTGAATAATGTCTGGTGTCAGGTTGAAATTTTGTCTATTTTTCTTGACTGGATTAGTATGAAAGAAGAAACTGTCCCATCAATCCATTTGTCTTTTCCTGGATTTCTTGCCCTCCTTCCAGTTAATGTTTGAATCTTAACTTTGAAAATTTGCCCATCATATCACAAATCCTCCATAACTTCCTTCTGAACTTCACCTTGTGGGACAAATTTGATGCTGCACTTGGTGATGGTTTTTTTTTCTGTTCTGGTTCTCATCAACTTGGCTCTTCTCCACCCAGCTCAGGTGGTTTTTACTGTTACTGTTTACTGTTGACCACCAAGCAGCTTTGGTCAGTGAGGTTGTTGTTATGGGCAACCACCAGAATCTGAAAAGTAGCGCAATAACAAACGAAACACAACGGTTGACATGGAGAATCCGTGTATGGTTCATTCTTTATTTTTTTTTTTTTGCTTCCCATTTCAAACTAAAACATGACAAAAACAAATTAGGTAGTTCTTTTTGGGGTTTTTTTTCTTATGCTAAATTAATGCACATATTACAAAAAAAAAAAAACTACCCTTTATGTATATTTAAATGGTTCAAGCAAAGACTAGCTTTAGGTTTTGTTGTTACACCTTTTGGAACTGGACATTATTGCACAAACTGTGGGTGCGTTACTAATTCTCTTAGCACTTTAGAGACGGCCCAAGTCTCACCACTGATATGTGCGTCTTATTTAGAGACTTTATGTTTTTGAGTCTTTGAGATCTGATGATCTTACCATGAACAAACTCTTCTTCTGGTGCTTGTGCCATTTCCAATATCGCTACATATTAAAACAGTTGAATTTGGATAGCTGAACTATGGATGGACATTATTTCATTTAGGTTTTAAAAACAGAAAAGAAACTAAACAAAACTTTCATTTCCTTTTTGCGATTTAAAAAAAAACCATTTTTCCCAGAAATGGAAAAACCCAATCGAGCCATGCACGCGTTATGAATGTTGGGTGTTCTGCTCAGTCTGCTAAAAAAAAAAAAACTCCAGATCTGCTCAGTAGTTGTTGGAAATTATTTGGAGTCACTCACTGGTTTCATCACCCACATTCACTCCACCCACTACCAACCACTGACCAATAGTCTTGTGATGTTTCGTGGCCAACTCTGCATTCTTGGATTCCTAAAATGTAGCAGTCGCTAGTAGAAACCCCTTGTAGCCGTGTAGAGTGGAGCCACGCCGGTGTTAAAGGCCGTTTGTGTGTTTGAACCGTTTGTTGACTTTATTTTCCGTCTATTTCCTGTCCAGCCCAGGACGACTGGAACGGCACCCAGCGGACGGCTGCAGGGAAAGCGCCTCCCCCCTCTAGAGGCGGCAGCACGGCTTACCGGGAGCACCCCTACCGACAGTACTGAAGTGAAACGGACCCTCTCCACCCTTAGTGTTGCCCCGATAAATCGCCCGTTACCACGGCAGCTCTCGCTTTAACAAGCCTGACAAAAGTAATTGTCCGTTTGTCTTTGGTTTGGTCTTTTCTTTTTTTTTTTTTTTGGGTTTTGTTTTTTATTTTTTGTTGTTTTTTTGTTTGTTTTTGGTTTCCCCCTTTCACTGGACTTCTACCCGACAGAGCCAATTGGGAACTGGAAATTGGGACTGTTTTTTTTTTTTCAAGATTTGACCACAAACGCCACCCCACCCCTACTTTCCACCCTCTTTTTGTCATACTTCCTGTCCAGCCAACCAGAGTGGCTTTTCAATTGGTCACAGAGGATTCGTGGGCACCTTGTCAAGCTTCCATTTTGATTATTTTCTTTTTTCTTTTTTTTTCCTTCCTGCTGTATATTTTTTCTCCCCCCTCTTTGGCTTTTTTGCATTGTTTCTGTTTCTCAATGTTTGGAAATAGTTAGTTCTCGTAGAATTAGTGGCTCAAGAACTAATTGTCTAAAGAATCAGTTTTAATTGTTTTAAATATAAAGCACCTGTTAAGGGTCAGTTGCAGATTCCCACTTAGGCTACATTTCAAAATTCTGTTAATATAGCCCATTATTAAATGACCTTTTAACCCTTTCTTTTAAATCCTGTAATATCTAAACCAAAACCAAAAAAAAAAATCCTAAATTAAGTTTAAGGCTAAAGCAAAGTTAATGGAATCGGTACAATTCATTCTCTATAATGGTTTGTTTTTAAATAGTACTAAAACAATTGTTCAATTAGCCTTAGGCAGCAATATTTGTTATTGTGCGTAGAGTTTTGAAATATAGCCCTAATAGACACTGTTGAGATGGACTGTCCTCATATCCTCATTTTTTTTAATCTAAAAAAGAAAAGTAAAATAATTGTTTTTAATAAGAATCTGGCTGGTAAATGGTAATTTAAACACAGTTCAGGTCTTCATTGTGATTTGATTCTATACAAACTGCATGCACAAAGTCCGAGGAAGAAAAAAAAAGAAGGATTGGGACAAAAATCTCCACATGGGTCTTCTCTTCCTGTAGAGAAGGGATCCTGCAGCTCAATCCGAACTCTTGTACATATTTTAAAAATATCCTAATTGTACTTACTCTGCCACTAGTATCTGTACCCTCTCCATTAAAAATGGATTATGCTCCATGTGTAAGCTTGGCTAAATAGGTTACTAAATCTGTCCAAAAGATGTTTTTTGCAGCAGTTTGTCAATAAAGCTTAGTTTTTTGTTTTTTATGAAACCTTAACTGGCTTTATTTGTCTCCTGTCCTGTTAAAAAAAAAAAAAAAACAGCAACAACAACATGGTTTTAAACGAGCAGTCAGATGTAGCTGGTTTTCCCCTTTTGTTTCCTTCTTCAAAAGCGCTTTTTAAATCTAAATGAATGTATTGACGTCTGGAGGCTTTAACCGTACTAAATGATGTCTTGACTGATTATCAAAAGAGCACAACTTATTCTCTCTCTCTCTTTCTATACTTTTTAAAAAGGAGCCAGAGGTAAGACCTCTAAAATAACCTGGATAGCTTCCTAATGTGTATAGAGTTCTAAAGCATTGAATGCCTGGGTATGTATAAGACTTTTTCAATCCTTATACCTGTGGTCGTAATCGTCAATGAGAATTTGCTTTCATAGCCGCTTGGAAAATTAACTGAATTCAAACCACCATTCAGGTCTAGGCCTCGTTGTCATGAACGATGCTGGCGCGATGGCTACTTTAGTAGAGAGTAATGGCAGTGCAATGGAGAGGATGCTTATAACCTAGACAACTCCACTGTTAAGGTAACCTAACCCTAAATGTTTAATTATTAATTTCTTAGTGTGTTTTATCCTTTGACATAAACCTTTTGACATAAAATATATATATATATATATATTCTTACAATCATGAGTACAAAAAAAATTCAGTTCAAAAGTAAAGAGGAGAAAAAAAAAAGTAACTTCCAACATCATACACTTTTTTTAATGGACAAAAATAATTTGTTTTTTTTTTTTTTTTTTTTTTTTTTTTCTATCAAAATATGACAGGGTAGTGTTAAAAATGAACAGAGCCAAATCTGTGTCCAGATCTTCTGCTGTTTACTTTTTCTTTGCTGTGTAAAGGTTGTTTACTGTAGGATTTATTTATTTTTTGGACAATGTTTCACCTGTAGAGTTAAATTTAACAAAAAATAAATAAAAGACTGAGTTGCATGATTTTAATTTTCCTGTAGACATTGCATGGTATGTTTCAAGTTTTTATGCCTTTCCCAGTGTTTTTAGACGAGGTTCTGATTAGCGCTTTGTCCTTCCTTCAGGGACGTCTACTGGTCACTGAGCGTCCAGAGAGACGGACTGCTGGAGACCAAAGAGCCCTCAGGTTAGTCTGCTGCTGCATGCTATTTAAAAAAAAAAAAATATATATATATATATATTTTTTAAATACATCACTAGCATAAAGTTTTTATTGAAATGAGCAAAATAGATGTTTGTAAGTATAAGGACGTAAATCATAACGAAACAAATGTTTGTTGCATTATTATGTGTCGGGGATACTATTTTTAATTATGGTGTAGATTGTTTTTGGGGTTTTTTTTGGAGTTTTTGCTCTGCATTCATTCATTCAACCTTTATATAAAAGGAATAAACAAATTGAGATGAAATGTCTGTGTCCTGAGAATGATGCATTAAACACTGAGCTATAAAAATGCCCACAGCAATATCCTTGGCATCATTCAGGAAAAAAAAAGAATAGGTCATAGGTCACGTTCCCCCTGCTGTTAAGAGTACCAAAGTGTACTTTTGAGCAAATGTAGCTGAAAAGATATGGCGATATGTACTACAAATCTAAAGTAAATGTCGATGAACTAGAAACCAGTTTTTTTTTCTCTCATTTTAATAAAATGAACAGCATTTCATTTAGAGTATGTGAAATGTCCCACTGTTCAGAGAGCCTGTTTGAAGGTTTAGCACATGCTAGCATGTTTAGCCTCATCATTTCCGCTGGTCTCACTCAAGAAATTAACTGCCATGCAAATATATTCACAGGCCTTCAGATTTATTTACACTGCTTTTTTGTCACACAACCACCACAAACTACTCAATCGATTTTTATTTATTTATCTTTTTTTTAAGGGGATGGAGGGTGGTAAGACTTACATTTCAGTTAGTTTTTAACAGTATCTGAAGTTGATGGTGACAATTAGTCAAACTTCTTCACACAGCATGAATTTTTATTTTTTATTTTTTTCACAATAAATGATAAAACGATGCAGTAAAGGCATCACCCTCAGCTGAAACATGACAAAATCGGTCATATCTACTATACGTCCCATGGAGCAACTTTCTTTCTAGTACGTCTCTCACTCAACTTAAAATAGCAAATTTATTTTGAAATGAACTTGTGGATCCAAAACCCCCATTTCTGTCGGCCATCTGAAACCCTAAAGCATAATATTTGCAATTTAAGGGTTTAAATAATTCAGAACCTCCAGCGCGGTCCTTTAACATCTCCATTTCCCCTAAAGACTCGTGTAAAAGAGCGTGCTGCCGACGCCCGCGGGCTTTTCAGCCACCGTAACGTTACTCCACATCTCCTATGTTCACAGCATTTCAAAGCTTGGCTGATTCTGCTGATTGCCCAGCTTTCTGGAGGTGGCCTTGCTTCTAACAGTGGCTGTGAATCGGTGTGGCTGGGTCGCTCTCCTCCCCTCAGCCGGCCTGAGCGAGGCGGGGGCAGCACGTCGCCGGCGTCACCATGGCATGAGGGGAGGTGACTAATGAGAGGAGTGGGAGGAAAACAGAGGAACGGGGGGACTCTGAGTCCAGAAAAAGAGTGGGATTTCTCATGATGTCCAGTCTGGACCTTGAACGGAGCGTAAAGATGAGACAGCAGCAGCAATGTTCAGTTTGATTTGTTGTTGAATCTTGTTGTTTTCTTTAAGGGTATATGGAATAATTTTTACAGTTTGCTTTTTGGGCTTGTAACTCAGGAATGTTATGATTTCTGTCAAAAGTGGCCGATATGAGAAATATGGCAGAAAAAAATAGAAGTTAACGCCCGTCGCCAGCCTAACATACTACCAGTTATACTCCACTGTAGCCAATGGCTCTGTCAAAACATGAAAGTGTGTGTGGTAAGGATACTTGGCATTTCAGACTTTATCAATTCCATTTCTTTCAACCAAGATCTCACCAGAATATTGTACTTTGCATTAAATCCTAGAAGAAATGAATGGAGGAAGCCTAAAGCCTCACTTTTCTTCTTCCAGTTGTTCAACGTCCTACTCATCACAGCAAAAAGGCTATTGATGCCTTCATCTGACGACGCAGTCTAAGCACATAAATGTGTTTGTAGTTTGTTTCTAACATGTTGAACGGTCCCCTGAAGCTAACGCTAAGTGTAGCATCAACTGCACTTTGAAACAAAGTTAAAATGTTGACCTACAGTCTTGACAATGATGTGGCTCCGACTGTGAAGATAAAAAAGTTGCTTATTGATATTAACCAGGCTGCCATTAACTTCCTCAAACATAGAAGGTACTGCTGGATCACTTCCTCCGGCTTTGTGTGTGTGTGTGCGTGTGTGTAAGTGTATTCCTTGTATTTACTAACCCACATTCAGTCTTAGCAGGAAGATGCTCACACTGAGCCCGGTATTGGTTCTGCTGGAGGTTTCTTCCTGTTAAAGTTTTTCCTTTATAGTAACTGTTTTCATCCAATTGCCATAAGGATTTTGAGCTAACAGGTGGCCCAGAGTAGATACTACTTGTGACTAATAACAGGAAGTAGTGCTTGCCACCAGCAGAAAAATTGAGTCCTCTCCTACATGCTGGAGGTCCAGACTTTGAAAGTTTTCTGAGTTTTGTACCCAGTCTGCTGGGTTTCATCAGATTAAAAACTTAAACAAATTATATACTGGACTCTGCACTGCTTTATAACTAGAATCAATTGGAAAATGTAAGACTGGATCAGATTAACTATTTTATTTTATCTTTGTATAGTGCCTTGTGCTGATGTGTTACATCAACAATAGATGTCTTCCTGTCAGAGATATAGCTCTGAATACTGTTGGAGCAACTGCTTTGAAAAACAATGAGACTTCAAGGTTAATGTTTTAAGAAAACTGAGTTGTTAATAAATCATATCCGGAGGGTTAGCCGTCATGCGTTCTATATGTCCAGTGGCCTTGATTTACTAGACGACGTCTGGCGTTTTGCACTCCGTCTCTCCGCCATTCAGAAAGCCAAGAATCACAAACACATTTACTGCTAATTGAAAAAGTAATGTAGTTTATTCAAAGTTCCCAAGACCTGCTCATGATCACAACTTGCTTCAGAAAAATGTTGCTTAGCTACTGTTGAAAAGCTGTGCAGGTTGGCAGGAAAAACGCCTCTAATTAATGCAGCTTAGTTGCTTTCAAAGTTGTTTTTTTTATTTTCCTCCTTCTTCTTGGCATCTTGTGCCTCCCATCTCTAAATCGCCTGTTTCTATTTCATTTTTTTTTTCCTCTTTCCAGCAGAAAAAGCGGAGCAGGTCGCCGTGAAGAAGGTGGTCAGATGAAACTCGGGGGCATCCCGACAGGGAGGGAAGAGCGCAAAGATGGCCGCCGAGTGGGGGCCAAAGGCAGAAGCTGTCCTTCAAACACGAAGAACCTTCTGTGAACTGTTGAGTCGTATTGGTGTAATGATTTTCTTCCCTTAGACTCTCGAATGCTTCCGTTCACATCTCCCCTCCTCTGGCGCCTAATGTAGCAGAAAATGAGCGCTCCTTTATATAGAACGCCGTGAAATAGTTTTTAATTTTCATTAACCCCCCACTGTATCCGACCTGAAACGGGCACATAGTTGAATACATTTTAAAAAAAAACATTTTTCTTTTTGATTAGGGACTCGTTTTTTTTTTTATTTCATGCCTCGTCGTTGCAGGAAGTGATACTCGGCAGTCTGAGACGGGGAGCGCGTGAATCTGGAGGTGTAGAGGCACGTTTCGCATCCAGACGCTGTCCTGTTCACATCCAGATCGTTAGAATTCAGCGAGACGACTGAAACGGGAGGAAACGGGAGGATGGGGCGGGGAGACAAAAGACGGTCATCACCGACATTCTCCTCTCATCCGTCCATCATGTTTCTGTTGATTCGATCTGCCATTTTCAGCCATTATCACTGATGACATTACAGCAGCCCGTGGTGCCGAGTTACACTCAGAGGTCAAAACTCTACTTTCCTGTATTAAAAACAAATTTCCCGGCGCTGATCCGCTGGTCAGAGGCAGCATCAGCTCCTTTCGGCTTATTGGAAAAAGCCTCTGCTGAACGTTAGACATCAGGACTGGGAGAAAAGAGGGGGGAAAAAAAAACACTGGAGATGAAACATCAACGGAGCCATATCCAAAACACACCATTTTTCAGTCTTTATGCGCTATTACGTCTCAAGTAATGATCCCCGCGTCTCCTATAATCTAATGCCAGATAAGTGATGGTGTGGAAGCAGTCTCGTTTGGGAATCGACAAACTGTCAGGAAGCATAAGGGCGGAGAGGAAAGTAAACGTTACCGGGGGCGCCGATCGATGAAAGGTAGACTTTTGAATATGAGCCAGGCCGCGGAGCCGTCGCTTTCCCTCTCTGCCCACGTCAGACGGGTCGGCGGCGCCTCGCTGAGGGTGGGATGTGTTAAAATGCAGAGCGGACAGCTGGATCGCTTCCCCCTGGCCTTGACGGATTCACACCATCAGAAGAACATCGCATGCTGATGCCTGCTAAATAAAAAATAAAAGAAGGAAAAAAAAAAGGTGACAGCGAAGCTCTCTTCCAGACGCAGCAGGACGGGTGGTAATCTGGAGTTAGGAGGGGGGCTTAATGTATGCCCGCCTCATGCCTGGTGTCCTTGATGGTCCAGGGGAACTGCAGAAAAACCTCTGAAGATTTATATGGATGGATTCTATTAATAAATACTGTGTGAGTGTGCACTGCTCACACCAGGTATGTGGGGGATGCTAGTCTCAAAGATACAAGGTTGAGGTCAGTGGATTTATTAATTATAAAATCTAATACATAAAAATGAGGTAATTTTATTTTCATGTCATAATATGCTGCCAAGATCCAAACCTGCAATTTGGGACAACATTCTTTTTTTTTTTTTCTTGCATCCAGCTGCAATTGTCTGTATTTTTATGTAATAAAGTGTAAAACTAAGAATAAAAGTTGTATGATTTTACAAGTGCTTTGTGTTTGGTAATGATGAACCTAAATAAAGGTGCTGTGAGGCAGCTTTCAGGAGTCAAATCATTAATCCAGTGGTTTGCTTCAGTCAGGGGCTTCTTTGGATTATTTGTGATACAGACCTCTACAGGAGTATTTTTCAGTTTTATTTCAGAGGTCTGAGATCATCAGAGAATAAATGGAGACCAAGGAGCACAGCAGAAAAGTAGGAGAGGAATTGAGTTTGAAATGTCAGCACAAAGCAAAGGATGCTGGGAGAATTCTAGAAAGTGGTAAAGGGCTGCAAGAACAACTGAGAACATGTATAAGAAATTATTTATTGCAAGTGTAATAACTTGACCATTGTCCAGAGGTGAAGTTTTACCTGTAGGTTTGAAAGATGGTGACTTTGTAATTTGATATTTTTTAGTGTACAGTATTGTGAAAATTTTTAGCTCACAAAATAAAGGCAAATTTTCATATCTGTGAACAATAAGGATGATTATTATTCCTGCAGTAGAATGGCCAAGTCAAGGTCCAGCACTAATCCAAATTATGCTCAATATTCTAAGATTAATATCTCCAAATTATCCCACCCTCAGGTCTTTTATCTCAACGACCTTTTTGAGGTAAAGAAAGATTAATGCAACACACAATTCATGCTAATTGGAATGGTCTAGTAAAAGTCAGGCCTAAATCTGATTAACATGGCCTCTTCTGTCACATAAATGACTGATTTTACTGTATTTAAAAAGTCTCTTGCTTGGTCCCCATTGTTTAGGGTGTAATAGCTAACATTTTATGCTAGCTGACTCTTAGAACCTATTCCAGCTTTTTGAGCTGTTATTTGAAAGAAATTGTGAAATCAGTACTACAATATGATAAGAACATTTGGGATGAACCTCAAACACAAACATAAAATTGTAAAGAAAATATGCACTAAATAGCATAGCAATAGCTTCATCCTTTGTCAGTTTTCCTGTCGGCCCTGAAGGTATCCAACATTTACAGCCATATATCTCCGGGCACATCCCACCTGACAGGGAGAAGAAGGCTTTCCACCATTTTCCGGCTCATTTATTTATACAGCGATGAAGGTGGAGGCGTGGCTACTTGTAAAAATGTCTCTGATCCAAATCAATTAGGGGTGAAAAGATTTACCACAAATATCACCTTTAAGAATTACATCCATAATGCAACAACTATGTTTGTTCTGTATTAAAAGGATGTGAGTTATTTATCCGAGTCACATTTCAGGAGAAATGAAACCGTATCTCTATTGAAATTGAGGGTTTGGAAAAAGAAAAGCGCCACCATTATTCTGTTTCACTAGAATAATGGTGGCTACATTGGTAGCATGTTCAGTTGTTTCCTCATCTGCTGGTGAAGTCTGCAGCTCCAGAACTTAAAATCAGGCCTCTTTGAATTCTTATGCGGGTCTCTTGAAAGCTTCGCAAAGTAGAACACATAACTTTTAAGACTAAATGTTGGCATTTGCATTGGGATTTTGCGCCACTGCCCTCCCCCTGCCTCCACTCACTCCACCAGACGTACACACACACACACACACACACACACACACACACACACACACACACACACACACACACACACACACACACACACAGACACACACACACCTTCTCAGTGTAGTCTGCAAAGGGTCCAGTCGTCATCCTGGAAGGCAATGCTCAGCGGGGGCTGCGGTACACAAACTAGGCCAACTATATAAAGTGGATGAGTTTTCATTTTGAAACGGTTGCCATGGAGTATGCACAAGATGCTGCAGTGCAAGACTGGATGGACACTTTGGAGCCTGTATGTAATGTGTGTGACCATCTTGGGTTGTTTGAAGATGCAACTAAACGGTCTAAATGCATAAACGCATCAGATTCAGAGAGGGTGGGGGAGGGTTTTTGATCTTAGAAAATCCACCCAGAAAATGCCACACCTGTCGTGTTTCCTAAGTAACATTTATCAAAATGTGAGATTGCTCCTAAAGAGCAACCCGGCCCGTTCTTCAGCGCAGGTTCCAGTCTGACTTTTCCTGACAGCCAGACCTTTCACTAATCCCGCTGATATTCACAAACGGGCACGTACGGGAGTCGACTCGGCGTGTCGGATTCTCCCGTCCTTCGAGTGACGGGCAGGGGATCGATGAGGACGCGCAGCCTCTCCTAAAGTCCAGCTTCTCCTTAATGAACACACGGCTCGGCTTCAGAGCGACGGCGCTCCGGCCGGCCCTGCCCGTCCTCCTCGTGCCTCTGCAGCGGCTCACCTGTCAAAAATATTGACGGTGCTGACTCTAATGTCAGCACCGTCGAGTGTGCAGATACATGGTGGCAAAGAACCGACGGTTCTGGAAAAGAGTTCAGTGATTCTAACATTGGTCCTTACCTGAGATTTGACTTTGTTTTTTTTTTTTTATGGAACCTCCTACTATTAGATAAGGAGCCAAATTAGACCGAGTTAGAGCTTTTGGGATTCTTGCTGTTTTAATCTGAATCGAGAGATTTTGGTCACAGATTTATTGTTTTTTTTTTGTTTTTTATTTATCATAGGCTGGTAAAAACCAAATTCTTGTTCTAGTCTTTGTTTCGTACAGAGGCCGTTGGGAAACCATTGCTTCCTGGAGGCATGGACTCCATGGAAGTTGTAAACAATCAAATCTGACTTTCGCTAACATCAGACTGTGTTGCAAGCTTGGTAAGCTTCATTATGCTAGCTTAATGAAGTTTACCAAAAACTGTGTGCACTTTAAACGGTTGCGGCAGGGGACCGTCCCGCAACCGTGAAGAAAAAGTGCTGATATCTTCACGACAACAGCAATAAAAATGTCTTCAAACTTCCTCTTAGTCCGACCTTAATTGCTCAATGTTTGAAAGAGCGGCCAACACCGACTGAATGACTTTGTTCACTTCCTCCGCTGCCATTGCTGAACTTTGACCTTACCTGGGCAGACTACAATTCTAAAATGGCACAGAAAATTAACGTCATTGTTTGCTGCACACTTCCTCCTCAATCAGGAGGAGGAAGTGTGCCAGATATTTGAAACAAAAAACTAATCAATAATCATTGGCATTGACTGACATGAAGTGCCTATAGTATATGTTATAGACACTATAACATATCATGCTATATGTTATAGCATGATATATTAGATATATGCTGGTCTACCCTAGTTGAAGGGCGACACCAAAGAGCAGAGAGAAGAAATGTTGGCGCTCTCTTCCATCAAATGCAAAAGCAAATGAGATGGATCAGCAGCGCTTGCCAACAACTTACATCGTCACCAATGATGAAATATTTTCTCTGATGCCAGGATATTGAGCTGTTAGCATGTCATTATTGTCATACTGCAAGTCTAACTGCTACCCAACATCCATTCCCATCTCCGTCATCATCTGACCACTCGACGACTCTTTGATAAATGCTCTCCAAAAACCACAAACTTTAAAATTCCAGCGCCCTGCTTCTTCCCCTCCACCCCCACAGCCCCGTCTCGTCGTTCCCTCTGCTGTTCTCGTTAGCGCCGCTCAGTTCGTTCACCTCTCATTAGCTTCTCCTCTGCTGACTGGAGGCACCTGTCCTCCGGTCCCACAGCGGATATCTCACCCTCTGTTTAAATCAATTTCTATGTTAAATAGCTGCTGGGAGGGACAGGAGGAGAGGGGAAGGCAGGTGGAGGGGGTTGCTTCGGTTAGGGTGAGGCATTACACCCAACCACAACTCTTTCACACCTCTGACCCTCCAGGGTGATCCACGGTCCCTGTCGGCTTTGCTCTGGCTGCCACTGCCCCTCCACCCCACCCCTCCCCCCCCCTCTCTGCTGGTTCAGCCTTTTATCTCTCTGTGTTCTCCCCTTTGGCTTTTCTCTTTCATTTCATTCCCCTCTCTATCTTTCCTCTTTTTTTTTATTCTGTATTTTGACTTCCATTCCCCCAGTGTGACCCAGGGCATGTTCTCATTTCAGATTAGAGCTCTAAAAAGGCTTGTGACAAGGTGGTGTGTGTGCATTTGTTTGTTTGTGTGTGTGTGTTTGGCCCTTTAGCTAGGAGCTGATGCATTGCTTCAAATGTAGTCTCTGTGTTATAAAACCTGTTCCTGCAAAACCATGACATCTTAATGGAAGTCTTTTTTTTTTCTTTTCTTTTAAAATATAAGGACACAAAGTATCTGCTGTCATTAACTGTCATTTAGATGGTTGAACTAAACTATTATAGTGCAAAAGCAGAAAACCAGGGTGACCTCAGATAACATTAAGAATTAGGCTTGAGCATAAATGTCAGTGACGTCTTAGTGTTGTGTTTTATAGAGAGGAGGTGAAAACCAGTGCGGTCATGATTAAGATGTTTGCTTTCTGCATATCACACAGTTTGTTTATCAGCATTTTTTATTATTATTTTACTGAGGCCACAGGCAGCTACACAGTGGAGCAGTTGTTGCTTTGCGGCAAGAAAGTCTTGAGTTTGAATCCGGGGACTGAGTTGTGAGGTACTCCAGCTTCCTCCTGCAGTTCAAACACATGATTGTTTATCTGCTCTGTCTGAATTGTCTTTGTGGATGGTTGTTTGTCCAGAGTCTGTTCAGTTGCTTCCATTTGAAATGGAGACACTTTTGTGATACATGATGTTAAATAAAATAATTTGAGGGCAAATAAAGTCACTCTGTTGTGACTTTAATGGCTTACCTGGAAACCATGAAATTCAGAGGTGTTACATGTACAACACAGTTAAACTTGAAGGTTGTAAAAGCTGTAGTGTTAATAGGCTGGTGGATGTTGAGTAATGTGTGTCTTCTGCAGTCAGATTCTGCTCATAGAGTCCAATATAAGCTATTAGCCTGTGTTACAATGAGAGAAAAAAAAGGCCCTTTAAACTGCTGCAGAAATCAGTAATTCTCTTCCATTTACAGATGCTGACGGCCCTTCAAGAGTTCCCTTGTAAAGAGTAGTCTAATAACTATGCCGTGCCATTGCAACTTGATGTAATTACAGCCTTGTTGCAGATTAGCACATACACAATGCAAATTACCCATTAATCGGCCAAGTGTACCCGTGTGTGTCGGCGTCTTCGTGCATTGCGTGGCATTGTGGATTGTAGCTGCAACTTCAGTGCGGCGTCGGATTCCAGTCGGAGCAGCACATCTGATGAGATAAGAGATTAATGACTCTGCCTTAATCTCCATATAAAGGAAATGAGCCTGCTTGCAGATAAGACCATCACCTAAAGATTAATGAAACGGTGAGGAAACTCTGGTGTTACCACGCTATAAAAACACACACACACAACGCAGTGCGGTGACAGGATATGATGTATGATGACAAGGACTAAGAGATACCCTCACTTGATCATTTAGCATTTACATGTACAGTGTGTTTATTGGCCGTCACGCCTCATGGGGGGAATTCATTATAAACCGCTGTAGCTCAGCTAAACTCGTAGCCTCACACCATGTCTCCCGCACAGCACTGGATTCAAACGCTTCATATCCATAAGCTGAGCAGGCACAAACAGCCGCATCTTTACTTTAAACCCCGGCCTCTTTATCTGCGAGTCGCGTGTTGTCGGCGTGGAGCCCGATCCGTGATCAGCGACGCCGTAAATGAGTGGCGGGGGAAGACAAAGGATCATGAAGCTTTACAGCACACTGTGGCACATGCTGTTAAAATGTAATATGTTGGATGAGTTCCTATAACAAACATGGAAGTGTTGCAAGGCGCTGCAGAGTTCCCACAAGCTCGGTTTGTTTTATTGTTTCAGTGAACGCCAGTATCAGCGAAATGCACTATTAAAGCTAAATAATGTCCAGGATTTCATAGGCTAAGCATATATGGGCCTCTGATATTAATGGCAGCATTCAGCACAAAGTGCTACAAAATTGTAGGCCTTTCAAGTTGACAAATTTTACTGGACAATAAATTCTCCAGGTAGTTACGGCAATAAACGATAATGTTGTTTTGAGACAATTTTCAAGTAATTTATTGATAATGGCATAATTCAGTTTGTGTTTTATTTAAATGGGGCAGTGCATATTAATAAAAGCACAATATTGTAAATATGCTGATTACAAATTGCATTGAAGACAAAATTTACCCTTCAAAAAGGAAAGAAATTATTCAGAGAAGACAATAAATGAATGGTGGTTCTGGGGGAGCTGCAGAGATCCAAAGCTCAATTTTACTCTGGGCAATGTTGAAATAAACAAACCATTCCCATTGTGACACTTTGGATGGGAATACTGGTCAGATAACAGAAGAAAACACGCTACATGCTGCGGGAAACTCAAAACCTGAAAATGGACAAAAGTCCAATAGGATACAACGGAATGCTTTATAGACCAGGGCACGTTGATAAAGAGTCAAGAGTTGAAATGTGATTTTCACATATGCTTTCCATCAGCTCTGTCTGGGCTTAAGCAATTTTGGATTGGAATAGGCAGGAATTGAAACTTCTAAGCTTTTAGGTTCAGTTTTGCTTATCGTCAGGAGAGAGGCAAGGTACACCCTGTAGATGTTACCACTCCATAAACCACAGGATAAACAAGACTATTAAAGGCAATTAAAGGAGACCAATCAACCCAACATCCTCTTTGTTTGGACTGTTGGAAAAAAGAAACCCAATAATGAAACGGCGGATGAAAGACTGCATGAGACTTGAACCTAGGACCTTCTTGCATGAAAGCAACGTTGCCAGCGATTGCATCACCGAGCATCCCTCTAAGTTTCACAAAGTGTCAGTGGCTCAAAGGAAACAAAAGCGCCCCCCGCTTAACAAGCCATCAATTTTCCTTCTACTTCACAGTAAGATGTACTTTATGTCGTCCTATCGCATGTGCTCCCAGAAAGGGTAATTCCATTGTTTTCTCCAACAAAGCCTCTGCAAAGAGTATAAAGAAGCAGCTCACTGCAGTTCCTCCTGTGGCTTGACGGCAGGGGCCACGCCTGCAGAGAAGAGGAGAGGTAGCAGTGAGGGGATCGCTGAGGCATCGTTGAGGTAATGGAATGCAACCTGCTCAGTGTGCGCTAAAAATGTGACCACGGCCGTGCCAGGCAAAAAATAAATCCGTGTGATTCCTTGGAGGAAAGGCTGGAGTCAGCCACTTGTTTTGCCACTTCTATTCCTTTCATAAACCCACAACAGCCTGCTGGCTTTTGTTTTCTTCCTTCAGACCTGTCAGGCAGAATAGTCACATCTGCTCCCCTCCGCCCCTATCTCCTTCAATTCAGGGGGACACAGTTGGCAAAGCTGCCAGCTGCTGGCCAGAAATGTAAGAGTACATGCGCAGCGGTAGTCCATTGTGTGTGTGTGCCTGTGAGTGTTGATGGCGACTGGTTAACCGGCGCTTGTCACATGGGGCGTCATTAGGCCTAGCGTGGCAGAAACCGGGATGAAGATGGAAGCTTGAGGAGAGACGGAAATTTCAGGCAATTCCGAGGAGAAGCTTTCAGAGTGAGGGGTTGATTATGAGAGTGGAAGTTGAGGCAGTTTAGTTTTCCTTCCCTTGCTCTGTTCTGCTCTCACACCCACACAGCCCTGCTATTGCTCTAGCAACAGATTGCGGGCTCCTAACTACGTTCCACAGCTCACATCTTTGTCGGAGCAAAATGCCAGTCTGGGCCGATTTGGCTGCACCTGAGGAAGACTGGAACTTAATGTTCCTCTGCTAATTATATAGAGCAACAATAACAAGTGTGGAAAAAAACTGGAATAGAATGTGAATGTTTCATCATAATCCCACCCAACTTCAAATTCATCTGATCAACAACAGGTTTTTTCATTGGGTGCAGCTCCATGCTGAAACTTAGAATACAAAAATAACAAATAAAATGTGACATTCCAATCTGAAATGCCACATAATTGAAAAACCAACAGAATTAAGAAAATTAACAAAGATAAATGCTATTTTTGAAGTGTTCCCAAAGTCCTGACCTCAACTACAGGTAAAAAAAATAGAGCATAGGACCAGAAAAACCAGACATTTCAAAAGAACAGTCATCAAATAGCCACCAGAAATATCCTCGAAAGATGTTGGTGGCAACCAAGTTGGAGCTGAACAAAAGCTCTATTTTTAAAATCCAGACATTTTCACACTTTGGTTCTCTGTACAGTTGCATCTGTCTGTCTGAGGCAGAGCACTACCTGGACAGATCCATCACAGGACAAACAGACGGATGAGACAATGCACCTTCACTTACAGCAACCTATAATCACCGGTTTATCCAGAGAGGATGTATTGAGCGGTAGACCGAGACAGCAAATGTATAATAAGAATATGAATTTTCCTGATATTAAGTCTGTCACTGCTGACATTCCTGCTGCCAACCTCACTACTATTGGTGCCAAACCCCAAACCATGACACAGCTGCTGTTCTGTTGTTTTTCTGTTTTCCGGTCTGTGTCTCATCATCCTATTATTTGTTTCAGGAGAAGCTGATGGACAATGCAGTGAAATGAGCAAAAGAGGTTAAGTTCATATACTTAAATCCCTCAAATAGATTTGCTTCTTGCATTCTTTTTTTAAATGTTTTTTTTATCCCTGAGTCATTAGAGATCGGTTTCTGTTTTTTTGTGTTTTTTTTGCGAAATAGCACAAAAAAAAAGATACATATATAAAAAGGTGTGTTCTTCAGTGGTCTGAACAGTTGATGGAGAGGTGATGGTTGACAGATGTTTGATGAGAAATGTCCCAACTGTCAAGTTTGGGATGATTGAGTAAGTGCTCGGTCCATGTCAGCGTTGTCAGAACTACAGATCAATACTGTAGAATCTGTCTGAAGTCAGCTATTATTTACAACGCTACTGTCATACAGAGCCTGGAAGAAGCTTTTATCCCGGTTGAGCATTTTTTCCTTCACGTCACAACTACGAACTGCAGTGTCTTCTGTTGGGCTTTTATTTGGTAGACCGACACATCTTGAAGACACCTCAAAGATTTGGGACGCAGCAAAAGTGAAAGAAGGTTCTCTGGTCAGATCAGATGAAAAGTATCACATTATGTGGTGATGCGTTTTATTTGCAAGGACGAGGAAGTCAACTTGAGATTACGGAAAGGACAGAACTACAAAGAGAGAAATCCTGAAAAAGAAACATTTGAGGCTCCAAAATGTGGTGTTTCTGATGAAAAATGAAAGAAAAGGTTTTTTTTTTCCCTAATACAACAAAATGTAGAAAACATCAAAGGTCTATGAATCACTTTCAAAAGACTGCAAGCCAAGGTCAAATTGTTTCTATTACAAATGTATGCAAAACTTTGCGGATGTTGAAAAACTCAATTTCGCAATTGCAGTGTTTCCATTAAATTAGAAACACAGTCACGATCACACATAAATAAGCTAGCTCTCGCGATAATTCGTTAAAAACACGCCTCCCCGTCATCCTCCTACCATCTCCGTCATTTCCACCAACCGGATCTTGATCAACGACCGGATCCATAACATCCGGTCTTTGATCATGTGACGCGAACAAAGGATTCCTTTCCATCACAATTTTCTAAATACACCAGTTTTGATAGATCCATGAAGCAACTCATCCTTTTATCATAAAAGATAATGTTTTTTTTTTTTTTTTTTTTTCAAAATTAGAGTTCCCATTAACCAAATTTCTTTTTGCATAATCCAATAGGCTCAATTAAGCGGCCAATGGAAAACTAGCTAATGAGCTGAAAGGGTTTCCGTTTTCAAACTGAACTTCTGATTCGACACAAGCATTGAATGACAACAAATTAGCAAAATTAAAAAATTCTTTTTCTTCTGATATAAAACAATGTTACCTGCTTCAAAAAGCAACTTTAAGTGGAAAAATGCCTTTTGTGGAAAAAAAACAACAAAAAAAACCCAACTGAAGCTATTCTCTGAAAGCTGGAAACACCAGCCAGATTTAATACGGTAAGACACCTTGTATTGGATGAATTATTTCTGCTTGGCTGCACCAAAACTTTTTCAGCAGCAAACCCTTCCTGCAGTTCTGGACTAGAAAAGAGAACGGGGCCATACAAGCAAAGATGAGGAGGTGGGATAAAAAAAACAACCTCTGCTCTATATGTATAAAAAAAGCAGTGTATGTAAAAGAGAGACGGTGTGAGTTTGTCCTCTTTGTAGATTGTAAGAAAGCACACTGAGCTTTGCAAAGCTTCCCCGCTCTTCCGCCTCGCTCTCTTCCCGCCTTGGAATCGGCGGCATTCAGACTTGGGGACCGCAGCAAGCTCCGAGGCCCGTCTTTCATCCCTCGCACATAAGAAGGAACGAGGCTTTGTATTATAGTGGCACAGCTTAGAAGAATATTACTTAAGCCCACGCACGCAGACAATGCCTGACCATAAATAAATAATACCCATTTCACCAAGCAGTGCAGCGTTAAGAAGTACAAGAGGAAGACATTGAGAACTGGGGAAGGGCGGGCGGAGAGGCAGGGAATCAGGCTTCAGAAGACAGATGTATGAAAGGGGGAAGACATTGAGGGAGGAAATTAAAAGCCAAGGCCAAAGACAACTTAATGGCACGCCATTTACCCCTATCTGATCTTCTTCCATTTCTCCTCAAATCTTCCTCCTCGCTTCCATCTGTATTTTCTCTCCGTTTGGCTGCGCGTTTTGTCCAGACTCTCACGAGTCTGAGCTCATTGTCCACTGCTGAAACAGAGCAAACATTCCTTTATGTTTGTCATTATAATTGGGCATTGTTTTGGGACGCTCACGCTGATTAAATGCTTAATAATTAATGTGCCTGGAAGTGTGCGCCTCTGCTCAACTTTGCATTCAGAGATTCCTGCCGGGCTGGAGGAAAGCTATAGTGGAAAAATCAATTGTTTACAACTCCTGTAAAAGCCTGTGGTGGAAACGTCAACGCAGCCACCTGGAGCTGGAATACATTAGGGGCCTGTTAGGAAAACTTAAACTTGCTAAAAAGCTTTTCTCCAGAACCTTCTGGATTCGTTTGCTCTCTGAAGTTCTCTAAGTAGAATATATTTTTTAATAATGATATGTAGTTAAGGAAATATGTCACTGTGTGAAAGGCAGCGAGGCATGGGGTGTTATGAAATTAGCACCAGGATGATAATCGTAGGTAAAAATATTACGGTATTACGACTGCAGCTCTAAAATGTGTTAATTAGCATCAGGTTAAATTGTGGGATAGTCCTTTTAAAATCACATAAGGAGTTTTTATTGTGTTTATTGTGACAAAAATCACAAGTATGAATCAATGTTTATAAAATGCATGATCAGCTAAAGAGCTATGGAGTCACTTGGTACTTTCACCTTTTACTTAACGCCAACCAAACACACAGTCCAACAACTCCTAAACACTGATGCAGACAAGTTGTGACCTCAGTAACATGGTGATAATTGTTTCATTGATCCCAGATGATGAAACAAGGAAGCTCATTCAGTTCCAAGACAGCACAAACTTTATCTTGAATTTAGCTAGTTGTGCGATAATCTTCGCCTCCTCTGGAAGCCACAAGTTGCACCGTCTCCTTACCGTAGCCAACGTGTTCCCATAAAGCGGACTTTATTCTTTTAGATGGGGGCTTCCAGGGAACAGATAGTAGCTATGGAGGTGGTTGCACTTTATCTCTGACAACACACACACACACACACAAAAACACCCCGCTTATGCTGCAGGAACAGCATGGCAGAAAATGTTAGTGGTTTTGTTTTCGGCAAAGAATTTCGAGGCACAGAAAAATCTGCCACTACAGAACCATGACCAGGGAACCCACTGCATTTCTTTCAGCTTGTTGGGGTTGTCTGTCTTGTCTTTTTATTTTATGTTGTTTACAGTTTGGCAAATACCTGCTGTAGTTTGTGAAGTTTGCAGCACAAAGTAACAGAAAAGCTAAGAATCACTATCTGCTGCGTGCAAACCTTGGTCAGAAGTCAATAAACCAAGTGTATATAGTCAACACAACCCATTTCTTTACTTTGTAATCAATTTAAGACCAAGACTTTGAATCTTTTGTGAGATTGACAGCAAATCTATGTTACTCACTTTTAAAATGTAATTCTAATCATCTCAACTCCCCTCACGTCGGTGTTTCCTGTCACTCATTTGGGTCATGACGACCACGATGTTGATGCTTGTTCAGATTCTCCTGCACTTTGATTTCTTCTCTTGTTCTTTCACCAGAATCTTAAATCTTGAGCTGATCAATAGAACCTCGACGAACCTTGCGTGTCCTCAGTTGCCTCGGTTAAAGGTAAACAGAGGGAAAGTAACTGGAAAGTTTAAAACCCTGCTATTGAAAAGAAAAAAAAAGGGCCTGCTGTAACACAGTGAATTTCATGCACCACCAACAAGGCCTGCTGTTGAATCAATATGCTGTGCAGGTTGGACTTACAGCACTTAAAACTTGTATTGATCCGTGTGCCTTTTTGGCTTCCATAATTCACTATGACCCTGGACAGCCGTAGGGTCTGTGCAGTAACTAAGGTTTGGACAGCGAAGGCAAGAAAAAAATATCTGGATTTGGTACAAATTTAACAGCTAAGAAAACAAAGTGTGGGTTTAGTGTTTGTCCATATTTTATCCCAACTCGGTTGTCCTTGGTTTGACATGCAGGGAAAGGAAACGATGCAGCATCGCATCCAACGCGACTTGGTGCCGCATTGTCACAGTATCTCATGACACCAGAGGAAGGATGTTTTTTTTTACGTCACATTTTGTTTGTGCAAAACCTAAAATGTTTTGAGCTGACATGCAACATGGAATATTTTACTCAAAACGCCATTTCTTGATTTGACACCTTGCTAATGACTTTAAATGGCATCTGCTGAAACACAGAATTCCAACTTTAGTTTTGCATGGTAAGGAAGTCACTTTGAAATCTGTAGCTATACCATTTCCACTACTTTTTTCTTAAGTTTAGATTTTACACGAGGTAATTTACTGTGACTTTCTGGCTTTCTTTTTAACTTTCTTTCTCTGGAAGCAGCTAAGAGTTTTCTGGGCTGGCATTTATTATCTTGTTTTGTCTTCAGACTCCTTTTTCTGATTGGCTACCTCTCTGTGATTAGTTGAAGTTTGCCAGCACTAAATGCTCTTCGACAGCCCACACCACCATGTTCTCAACTGTACGTTTTTCAGGATGTTTATCATATTTTTCAAATATTACATGTGTGCTGACATTCAAAGACTTAAGCTTTGAACTTATCTGACTGCACTACATCTGTCCAAATCGTCTTCAGCAAGTTTTAAGCAGGTTTCAACTTGATTTTTCTTCAGCAGTGAAGTCTTGTGTAGCAACTTGTTATAGAGGCCGTTGCCAATCAGTGCATTACTTAATGTTTTCATGGAAAATGCTGTACCTGTTATGTCCAGGTCTGTCTGAAGCTCTCTGTGAGCGCTCCTTGGTTTGACAACTCCTTCATTATCATTTTGATTCCTCTGCCAGGAATTACACAAGGGGCCAATGAGTGAGGCTGGTTTACAGTAAAATTATTTTCATTTAAAAAGTTTGCTTTTCAAAGGTGTACAGCCAGCCTATTGTGATACATACCAAGCAGTAGAAATGCTTTCTGAACACTAACAGATTTCAGCCGCCAGTTTATTAGCTCTCCATGTATTTTTAATGTGTTCAATACTTGTTCCCTAAATTTATATCTTAGCATTCAGATCTAATCATTATTATGGATCCTTTGCACGTGTGGATGACTTGTGGTGTTACCGACATCTCGTGTGAATTTCCTTTTCCATTTGAAATTGAATATTGAACTTAGGAGAATGTTGACCTGTTCAATACTTTTATGAACCGAGTGCTGTCTTTTGTTTTTCTTAGTCTTGATGGTGCATTTTGCTCATTAATGTTCTCCAAACATAACATAATAATAATAAAATAAAATAAAAACATTTTGAGGATCCACAAGAGGACTTTATTTGCACATCTTCTGTACAAAATTTTATTTTAGGGGTTTCCGATTAGAGGGGTTGCATAGAAATGCACGCCACAACTTCCAGATTTTTGTTTGCGAAGAATTGTGAAAGCTGTTTTCGAGTGTCCAGACACAAGAACTCCCAACGGTTGCCTTGAAGTGACCCTGGTGTTGCAATGTGATGTGTGGGAGTCATAATCAGGAATAAATGGGAGTTTGACAATGGCTGCTGGCCTCAAACGCCAGCTACTGTGGATATCTGACTTACAAAAGAGTCGGTGCCGTCAACGAAAAATAGGAAAAGAAAAAACATAGTTTTAATTAGTCTCTGGAACTAGTTTGGTGGGAGAAATAAAAACAAACAAACCCCTGATTAAGAGTGTTTGAAAGCAATTAGAGTTTTTCACTTAAAAGGAACTTCATGTGTCTTTTTAACCCCTTTCTTTGCTGCTCACAGTTATCATACGACCACCATCCCTCCGCCGGTGACGCGTCGACACCCACACCGCGCAGGGCGCGAATTCATTCGCTCTACAAAAGGTCAATTAACGACGAGTCGTCATTACCGAGCTCATCTCGCGCTGAGCAGCGAACCGGAAGGCTCGGTTTGATGGGTGCTGACGGGCGGCGTATGAAACGAGCTGTTTGTTTTCTTTCCCGTTTTGGTCGACAGCTCAGTACGAGGCCGCCGCTCCCCGGCAGGGAGCGTTTAATTCAGCTTCTACCGTCGCGGTGGTCAGCAGCACAGGGCGCAGTCTTTCAGCCCCATTACACACAGTGATGGCGCCGCGTGCGGTGAGTCCTCCCCACGCAAACCTTTCTCTCCGCTCCACATGCCGTCTGGAACACAGAGTCAACCCTCCCTCCCTTATTCACCTGCGCTCCTTCTACCTCTTTGTCAGAGAGAAGAAGAAGAGAAGAAATAAAACACCCACTTACTGTAGTTATGCTGGAGTGCTGAGTGGGAGAGTCCAAACAAACTCCGCTCCAACTTGTCTCAATTCCTCCCGAAAGCCTTTGCCCTTCGCCTACAGACGTCCGACTTCAACTTAAGAGTGGCGGCAAAGCGCCGCCGGTGAAACAATAAGCGGGGGTCTCAAAGGGCGTCTGCACGCGCATCTCGGCTTCTCCGTGGCCTCCTGAACTCTGACCCCGCGGGCTTGAAACTTCAAAGACGAGACCGGATCCAGACATATTTTTAAACTGTACACTGATATTTGGTTTTTCCATCCCTTCTGTAACTTGAGTTTACTCTCACCCTTCCAGGCAACCAGGGGAGTCCTATAAGATGTGCTGTCCTGACTCAGAAACAACAGATATTTCCTTTAATTTCAACAGTTTTGGACCGTTGGTCTAAGAGTTGACTTTTGTCCATGACAAAGCCTGGCTTTAGCAGTTCCCAGACCGTTCGGTTGGATCACTAGTAATTATGTCAAAGCAGAGCCGTTGCAGAGATTCATGCCCGCCAGCTGCAAGTCAGCAGGTCAACTTCACACAGACTGATGCAACCCTCTGCAGCCAAGTCTGCCTTTTAAGGTGATGCTTGTTACAAGTCAGTCAGCTATTATGTTGCAAGAGATGGAGTGTGACAAATTCTTCATGTTGAGACAGGGCCGCTGGTTGGAAAGGTGCTTCGGTCAGCTGGGTGGGAATCATAGTAGCTCGCAAAAAGTCTCCTCACTTCTTGGATCTTTGAAGAGACAAGAGAAAATATTACACCATCCACACACAACCCCTTTCATATTGAGTAAGATGGATCGTCAGTCCTCTTACCTATGCAGTAAATGTGGAAGAGAGATTAGAACCTATTCTCACCGCTATTTTTGACAATGCAAACAGATGAAAAGATTTTGGGATGCGATTTCTAAAGAGTTGGACGTTGAGTTTTGCATCGAGATCAGCGGTGGCTCAGGACTCCTTCCCCCTTGGTCTTCCGTCACTCTAACTCAAACACACTTCAGACTTTGTGACAAATTGTAGTTGTTGGCTAGTAAATGCATTTTGATGAAAACAAACCACTCTATAATGGTTATTTAGGGTCCTCCTCCATGTACGTTCTTTGGGATAATGAGCAATATTTCATAATGTAGTCGCTATTTACCTAAAGAACGGATTCAACTTGTGATCAGTTGAGTTGACAGTGTCTTGGCAAAGAGATCAATCTCACCAGGTCCTGTACAGTGCGGTACATCTTGCTTAATCCTTCCAAAAGATGTTTGCGATAACGTAGATTTCCTGGAACTCTGCAGGAGACTCGGCCTGAAACCAGGCACGTCTGTTTTCGTCATTTCGGGGGGGAAATCTGTACCGAGGCAACAATTATGAAGAGCTGCTGTTCCACGTCGAGCTCCATCTGGCCCAGTGAAGGCAGATGAAATCCTGTCAGGACTCTTTCGTTTGTTTTCAGCTGAACACCTCGTTATAATCCAAACCCAAACGGAAACTCCCACGGAATTCGTCTCTGGGGAACGTCTTCAAGTTCAGCAAAGTTTTTATTTATTTATTTATTTTCATTCTCGCAAAAATTTGTCGCCATGTGAAGTCGAGAAGACGTCGCTTCAGCTTTCAGATTCTAACGCTCAGAGCCGTCATGCAGCAAATACCACAAAGCGTGTAATTTTAATGACTTTCAGGCGTTTTAGCTACACATGCGCACAGCCGCCGCACACGCGTGGGAGTCGGGAGTTTGCCTGCGCTCCGGGGACAAGGTGCTGTAATGGAGTATTGATGTCGCGGAGGGGTTGGTGAGAAGAGGGCGATAATTAGATTCTCCTCTCACTCTCTGTGCACTGCTCAGATACAGAGCGTTTCTAATGAGAGGGGAGCTCTTGCCAATAATTACCTCTGTATTTCTAAAAACTCCTTCTCAGCACGGCGGCCAGCCAACGTCTTGACCTCCAAGAACCCGTCATTAGCCAGCCTCATAATTAGGTGTCATTAGATGATCAAGCGTGTCGAAGAGGCGCGGTTTTTAATCGGTGGCCTAATAAACGAAGAGAACAATCATCCCCGTTCCGTCTTCCATGCAACCGCTGGTGAGTTCGAGAGCCAAAACAGCAGCCGGCTGGTGAGGCTGTTCTTCGACGCGACGTTTCCTCGGGTCAGGTACAGTTCCTTCCATCCTTCGGCTCCCACTGGCCGCTAATGAAATACGCCGTACCGGGTGGGAAGTTTGCAGGCATGTTGGGCTGCCAGTCATAAGGCAGTAAAGACACACACACACACATCTGGTAAACACTTAATGCACAAGCAGAAAAGATATGGACGGTACATGTGTGGTGGCCATTCATGTTAGATTTTATGATTAACAAGTATTAATCAATTTAGTTTCTTTCTTTAAAGAGGCAGTAATATGTGTTTTCCAGCCACACACTGCCATTTTATTGCACAATTAAAAACCTGTTACCTAAACATGACTTAAAATAAATTTTTTATTTTATTTTATTTTTTTATTTAACACCCTCAAATTGGACCTCGGTCTCTTTAAGAAACTCCTAACTCCACCTTCAGAAAGTCATCACAACATTAAGCCTCTCGCAACACTTTCAATAGGCGTTGCTCTTAGAAGTTGCTCGTACAATGAGCGCAACAGATGCGCAGTTCCAGCAGGTGTTTGCTAATTGCAGCTGGCTAGTCTGAAGGAGCTCTAAGGAGGAGCTGCACCTCGAAGGCTGGGCTAGGTCCAACCAGCCGTTTGACAGCCTAACAGTTGCCACGGGGCATTAATGGATTTCTCAAACATGCATAAAATAATCAAAGCAACACTACAGATATGTTTTCGATGAGAGGATAATGTTATGATGTGATGTAAAGCTCAAGAAGTTTGATATAACAATGGGTTTGGTATGAACAGTAATCCATGCCAAAGAGGATGACTTTGAGATTAAAATATCTCCTGTGGATTATCAGGAAATAAAACCAAATTGGTGTTCATCAATACATGCCTAATAAGTCTCAGATAATAGATAATCATAGATGAAAGATTAAATTCACCACTGATATTCTTAAACAGAATAGTTCTGCACATATATATCACTTCAAATTGTAAAAGTTTATCAACTAAATGTTTCAGCCTTCCAGTTAAAAATTCCTTAATCCACAAACTTACTAAGCTACCAATTCCTAAGTGAAAAATGAAAAAGTAATGGAAAGTAGCAAACTGCCAAAAAGGTAAAATAGGTAACAGTCAATAAATAAGAATAGAATCAATAACCAAAAAAATGACGTGAAAGTTAATTTAGCTTATTTTGAGGTATTTGGAAAATGAGGCCAAACGAATTAAGTTTAAGTTTTATTTACTTGTACAATTTGCTCCCTCCTGATGCACCCCAATCATTTTTCCTCCACTAACTCTCTTGATGTAGCGTAGGCAGCGACATACCCTGTGGTTTTCCATTTCCTGTCAGCTCCATATTCATCACCCTTTATCCTAAATATCCACTATCTCTGGTAGCGCATGTCCAAACCATCCTCTTTTTACCTCCATGTCAACCTGAGCTGCCAGTCAGTAAATTATTTCTGTCCATTTTGGTCTGTTCTGTGAAAATCTTCCCAATCTTTGGCTCTGACACCTTCAGCTGTTCCTCCAGTCAGAGCCTCTTTCATCGCACCGGCACGTCTCGTTAGCATCTTGTCAAACTTTCGCTTCTGCTGCCATGAATCAACCCTGACACTCGTGTCTACGCACTGACTTAACCGTTGACTCATCCGCTCGTCCGATAGACCCGGCTTTAAAGCGGAGTCCACGTATTTTTAAGCAGGGTGGAAGTCAGAGCTCAGGAAGGTCATTCAGAAAGCTCAATAATATTCCATTTTTATTATTCCAACAGCTTGTGATGTGAGACTGGGATCTCTTTTTTTTTTTCCTGCTGAAGACCGTCCAAGTGAAAGAAAATTGGTTAGGATCCTCAGGGATCCTCAAGGATCCTAACCAATTTAGGATCCAGTTCCCTTGAACTGGGAACTGCTAAAACACCAGAATTCCTGTTGAGAGAGTAGTTGTCATCCTCATTGTGTCCACCGCACACAAGACAAGTTTTATGGTCAATGAAAAAAAGGATTGAGTTATTTCTTCACAAATCTTCAAACCTCAAAATGCAGCATCATCCTGTAAACTAAGAGATTGAAGGCAAACAGTCTGCATTGCAAGAAAACACAAAACTTAGCTCACATTACAGTCGTCCTGCTACAGAGACGTGTCTGTTTTTGTCTTTAAAACCAAAATGAAATGAGCAGAATACACCGTGTTCCAAATTATTATGTAAATTGGATTAAAGTGTCATAAGGATCTTTTTTTGTTTTGTTGTGCTATTTAATTTAAAGATGGTATTGTGTGTCAGGGCTCTTTGAATCACTGTAATTCATTTCAGAGGGCTGGGTTGATTAGTTTGTCTGGTGAGCTCAATTAAAGGAAATCAACTTATGAAGAATGTTCCACATTATTAAGCAGGCCACAGGTTTCAAGCAATGTTGTACAGATAGAGGCATAATGAGGAAGGTTTCTGTTAGACAAATTCATCGCATAAAGACAGCAGCACCTCCAGAGTCCCCAAAGGTGTGAAAATGACCTCACCAAAGTACATGGACTTTCTGACTGATCACTTTCTTTCATGGTTCAAAAAGAAGAGCCGCACCTTCAGCAGCAAAATCATCTTCATGCATGACAATAAAGCTGCTAGGAATACCACTGTGTCATTGATGCTATGGGGATAAAAGGGGAGAAACAAATGGTGTGGTCACCATCCTCCTCTGACCTCTGACCCTATTGAGAACCTTTGGCGTTTCCTCAAGCAGAAGATATATGTATTTACATATATACATTTTTCAGTTCTAGTTGACGGCCCTGAGCGCGAGACAGTGGAGGAACTATTAAAAGTTTACTTGGCTGTGAAAAAAAGCTCTTCCTGACTGTCTTGGGACCACAGGAAATGTATGAGGAGGAACTAAGAGCCACAGCAGGGAAGGAACATCAATGCTTGTTTTTGCTCAGTTTTGCTGTATAGTTAGTATCATATTTCAGGATATGCAAAGGTAACACATTAACTTTTCTTGTAAGCAAAATTGTTTGGTTGATATTAAATGTTGCTCTGCCAAGAAAAAAGATGTGCGCTGCAGGGGTTGGGCAAATGCTCTGAATGTACTTTTTTTTCCTCATAAAATATTTACAAAGCTGATTTTTGTTTTTAGGTTTTCTGTTCGCCATTGCTTATATCAGTAAGTTTATTACCATACTTCAAGTGCATCACTTTAAAGTGAATGTCATTTTAAAGTGAAGAGAGACTGCTCTTTCAAAAACCTGCAGTTGAGGTTAAAAGATCAAGGCTGGGAAATGTTCCTCTCTTTCTTCTTGCAAGCTAGTCAGTCTTCACAAAAACAAGTCTATATTTAGACTTCTAATAAACATCTTAGATATGAAAAAGAAAACATTCACTTTTGAATCGGATACCTATCAAATACAGTCTGGATGCCTGTGAGTCATTCAGGCATTGTTCAGACTTACACTCAACAAGAGAAAATGCTCGCCGTGTGGAAGCGATTGGGAACGGCATCAACTCGGCCTCAGATTGGAAGGGTTCTTGAAATCCCCGATTGGGGTCAGGTAAAGGTCACCTGGTTTCTGTGGAGTTAATTGCAATAGCCTGCTAGCTTAAAGCAGGTTTCAGATTAGCTAAAGAACACCACATAGCGTGGCCCTACAGCTTGAATACAAACTTTACATCATCAAGTCCAAGTGAGTTTTAATTTGGCAGTTGCTAGGAGCCTGACTGCTCTGTGTCAGGTTTGGTGCAGAGATGATTATGGTTTTTGTTTAGGAGTTCGTCTCAGGCCCTCGGTGATAGGACTATAATAAAAGGACTTTTCTAGTCTTACTAACCACTCAAGGCCACAGTCACCCATTCACACTCACAAATACACTGATAAATGGCAACTTTGGATTGAGTACTTTGATCAGAAGAACATTAACATGTGACAGAGAATTGAACCTATAACCTTTCATTTGCAAAACAACTACCACTGATCCACAGTCATTCAAAAAAGTATTTTCAGTAGAATACCTGTGGAATGATGTGGGTTACGTTCACACCAGCCCTGATTATTCCGTTCTAATCAAACTCTAGTCTGTTTGTCTAGAAAGTCGTTTGCATCAAACTCTGATGCGGATCAAAAACGGTGAACTCTGGTCCGCCTGAAAAGCTCGGACTCGGGTTGGTTGAAGGTAACTCTGGCGCGGTTCAACTGCATATGCAGACCAGAGACTGGTCCAAAAGCAGGAAGTGGACAATAGCACATGGCATTCTGGGTAAATACAACCAAAACAAACATGCTAGTCCAGCACTATTGGGAGAAAAGGTTTGTGATCTTTTGTCTAAGATAATAGCTACAACCGTTAAAATCTGATGTCACTACGTTTTTGTTTACGTTGTGTAAAGAAGGCAGCTGAGTTCGGTGTCTTTTCCTGAGGTTTTCGCGTCGTTCTCCTCAGTGGTTCTCGGTGTGACCACGTGCGAGTGAGTTAACAGGTTTTGGTTTGTTTCGCACAGTGGAGTGTGAAAGTGAGCTGCACCAACTAGAAATGTAACAAATTTTGTAATTTTTGGTCCCCCAGTCAAACTTAGTCTACCGGAACAACAGATGTAAAAACACTCTTTGTGTCAACCTTGAGAAAATCCAACTTGTCCAACAACCGTGCCTGACCTCTCAAGTGCACACCTGGAAGAAAGACAGAAAACTCTAATGTACACACACCTAAAGCTTGTGGAAAGTCCGTCCAGAAAAGCTGAAGCTCGTAAGCTGTAAACTTTGGGCCAATGTCTTGATAAACCTAATAGATTAAGAATGGGACGTGAATATTTCTGGCAATGTAGTTTTTATTTTTGAGTGTAAAACCTGAAAAAAGAAAAGTTTAAATAACTAAGTGAAAGTCTCAAACATAGGAAGAATGTGTAGTGAGAATAAAACATATGGCCATCAGAATACAGTCTTGAGAGACAGCGTCTGGATAACCACACACCCTTCCTATCGCCATCAGTAAATCCCATGGCTAACCAACAGATTAATGGGACAATTAAGCATGTTCTTATGCACTTTATGTCCTTCCTGTTAGTCGTTTTTCACAAATTTGGCTTCTCTTGCCAAACATATTGTCCAAAAAACCCCAACTCATTCATCAGCAAAATATTCACACTGAGGGACAAAGTCAGCCATTACTGACCAAACTAATGATCAAATCCAGCTATATGACCATTTATATAGAAATATAACTACTTTTAAGGATGGAGTCACAAAGAGACATATACACATATACCCCCTCAAACCACCAAGATGACTTATTTTCTTCATTACCCTCCTTGGTGACCTCATTCACACAACTTCAAGATGATTTTGATCTCTACCAGGATGCACTGAACCAGTAAAACCTCTCTTCGCATTCCAGTCCCATGGCACACGCACACACTCGCGTGCCCACGCACACAGTCACACACACCCATCAGATCGCCCCTTTATGCTGTTTTCCAGATAGCTTGTGGAGATCAGCAGCATGGATTGGTTCAGCCGGAGGTCACAGAGAAGCATATTGATGGTGGCTTCAACTCGTGGCGCATATATTGGAAACAAGTTTCTGCAAATACAACGTCAGGTGTATTTTGTCAGGCTGGCTGTCGGGTTGACCCGCAGAAGAGCCTCGCCTCGAAGCAGAAAATATGACGCTTTCGAGTTTAAGGGGAGGAAAAATATCTGGGATGTGACAAAAATGAGATGTTTTTAAAATCGGTTCACCCTTTTTTCCCCTACATAATGCCTGTTTCCTGCCAGCAGAGAGGAGCGAATAAGAAAGGAGCCGAAACATTCCTAGTGTCATTTCTGCCATCCTGGTGGACTGATGGCAGTGGGAGAGTAATAAAACACCTTTACACTTCATTGCCTCATAAATCCTAATATATTTCACAAATTAACTGCCGCATCCGCCTGCTCCCTTACTTAGTTCCATGTGTTCATTTGCCTTCGTGACGGCAGACAGATTCGTTTACCAGTGCCCTCAGGCGAATGCTGCACCGCCACTGGGACCCCACTGAGTTGCTGTCAAAGGATTAGAATTTTGCGTTCCTCCATATCCATTCCCTCCTATTGGATGTTTTTTTTTCTTTTTTCTTTTTAGCTGCTTTGCAAAGGGTCGGGTGCCCGCGCTTATGTGTGTGGGGCCACAGAGCACTTTTTTTCTGTGGTTGATAGATGGCATGCCTCAAAGACTTGTTGCTGTTCTGTTTGATCACTGCAAGCATGAGCGATGACTTCTTTTGTACCGTGAACTGGAATGATCATTGATTTTGCACGAGCTGGGTGTTAATTCTAATACCCTTGAGGGGGGAATTTAAAAATTTGGAGGATTATAGTTTGCAAGAAAGTTGGTGGGTATCACATATCACATGATGTTTCCGTGCGATTTGACTCGGGATTCAATTTGTTTTGCCTGATTTAGCTTGGAGGATGACCCACAGGGAGGATGATGAGTAACTAGGGAGGATAATTAATTTCCCAGGGTATCGAAATTAGTTTGCTCCTCGCATGTGAGTTAAATGGGACACTTGTTTGATGCGAGTGCACGAGGATTTTCTAAATACTCCCTGGGGTTCCGTGGCTGAGATACATCTGTGTTACGGGCTTGCTTGGTGAGTCATCGCGATGAGTGATGAGGACTTGGCAACACTGGCACAAGCATATCACGGTAGATTTGCCGTGGAAATGTGCCGTGGCAAACACTCAAAGCAATATCAAGGTCTTTTGCTGAGATGTGGAGGAGGAATGGGACAGGAGGCTGTTTTCAGAGAGAAAAGGTGTGTGTTTGATCAACTCTTGTGGAAGTGGTTGCACAAGAAAACATCCACTGGAACCCATTGGGTTTTACCATCCATTCCACCATCCATCAATCCATGAGTGAATGAATGATGAGGTTTGGGGGGTAAGAGGTCCACAAACAATTTCCTAGACATCACTAATGACTCTTTCCAAGACATAAACAATTCTATTCCGTAGTTTGTCCTGCTGTTTTGTGATCTGCCCCAGAGTTTTCTCTCAATGGGATGTGCCAAGAATAGCCTCCAGTGGGAGTCGCCCGGTTAGTATTTTCACAAGGAAGCATTCACTGGAATCCAATAGATTTGACTTTGTGTTCATTCAGCAATTTCCTCATATCCAAGATCTAGTTCTGAGGCTAGGAAATCCAGGAACGATATTTTAGTCATCCCCAATGAGACTTTCCTAGGTATTACCAGACCTGAAAGATTATATTCCAAATTCTCTCCAACTTTTTTGGGTTCTTCCCGCCCCGAGACTTCTCCTGGTTGGACGGGTCAAGAATAGCCTCCAAAGGTCGGCACCCAACAGGCATCCTGATCAGATGCTCAAACAACTCAGTGACCCCTTCTGATGAGCAGTTGCTCTACTCTGAGTTTTCCCCTGGATGAAAAAGCTTCTGACTGTCGTCTTTTGAACTCGAACCCGCCACTTTTATAGTATCCAGGATCTTGTCGTCCAGTAATGTTCTATGTCTTTTCCGATTACATATTGAAGGTCGTGAGGAGTTGCACAAAAGGCAAAGTTGCTCTCCTGAAAAGCAGAACACTAGATGGTCTGATGTCATCCAAATTACCTGTCACTGACTTTTATTTCATACCTATACATGAGCAAGCATATAATTCCATTGTTTTATCAACCTTCAGGAGAAATACTGCTGTGCTCACTCAAATGTTCTAATCAAAAATGTATATCTTGATCAAATGTTTCTCCTTTAAAACAGAAAAGTATCTGCTGTATAAATTAGTTTGTAGTTTAAGTAAACTTTCTCTTTGCTCACAATGTTTTAGCTCAGGGATCTGCGACCTTCAAAAAGCCATTTTTGCCCCAAGTCCACCAGAATAAAACTCATAGAGCCGCTAATGTTACACAACCTTCTGAAAGTTTGATAAATATCAACTACAGAAAATGTATCATCATTTCCTTCTAAAGAACCTAATTTTCTTTGTAGTTTCTAGGCTTTCTTAAAAGAAAACCTAAAACCTTTGCTAAAGAGGATGGACACATTTTCTTCTATTGAATATTTGTGGGAAATTATTATTAAAAGCACAGTTTACAATGTAATAGAAAATATCCAGTCCAGTTTCATTCGGTTGTGGAAATTCAGTGCAATCATGAACAGTACTTTCTGAAATGGTGCTATTGAAAAGGAGGAACTGGGCCTAAAAGCCAGATCAGTCAGTTTTAATGAGCTCTAGCTTTTTAGGATTAGAAAAGTGGTCATGAAAGGGTGTTGCTACAGGACATTTATCCAGCTGCGAGTGAAAGTGTATGTATATATGTGTGCTTGTATATGAAGTCTGACCTTGAGTGAATTAGAGAAAAATCATAATTCAGTAGCCTTCAGGGGATTTGGAGGGGTTAGCACCCACAAATGTCCTGGACTTGAGATCCCTACTAAAAACACCCTATTTAAAAAAAAACTAAATATATCTTAATATGCATTAAGCCAAACACACTTTCCTACTACCGAGTTAATATTTATAGTCTTCCTTGAATCTGCTCTTGGTCACACAGTCAGTCAGTACCAAGGATAAAGAATGGCACTCCTGGACTGACTGGTGTATAAGCACCAGTCAATAGCACAACAAGTAGCATTGGTCCAAGGTATTTCAGCTTCCAAACTATATTTTTTCCCTAGATATTTTAGCAAAAAAAAATACAAATAAAAAAAAAAATAAAAAAATCCAGGTGAATTCTGTGCAAAAAAATGTGGAAGTACCTTTGAGAAAAATGTTCTTTTCTTCATTCATTGACGTTAAATGTTGCAGAATCATTCCAGCCTAGAAATAATGAGTGAAATGAGTCTTTAAATGTGACAAATTATGATATTCCTCCCAGTGATGAGAGTATGTAAACACGAAAATGTGTCAGGAAAACAACATCCTACCTTCGTTCGGAATAATTGTGTATTTCTTAGTTTGCTTGCATGTAGGATAAAACATATAAATTTAAACTGAGACTGATTTTAAAATGATTCAAACTGAAGTTAAAATCAGAGCTCTCCAGTTTGAGATGCCCATCTCTTTATCACAGCACAGCTTCGCTTTTTTTAAAGACCAAGAGGCCGCTTGTTTACACTCACACTGCGTCTGTCTGCCGTTCTGCACTTTCTGTATTACCGTCTGTCTGATCGCGTTTGGTTAACAACAGGGCACCACAGAGGACATAAAACGCACTCGAGCATAATCTGGTCCTAATCCGTGCCAGAGGCAGCCAGCAGCTGGAAATTAAAGTGGGATTTCATTTTTATTTTATTTTTTATTCTTTATTATTTTCCACTACCTACCATCTCAGCAGCAGAAAACATCCGGCATTTAATCAGAATGCCACCCATGTGCCTGTGAAGAAAAATCTAATAATGGGTGTATATATGAGCTCAGTCAAGTTTCGCCCTGTTTGCATGTAGTGACTTTGCTAAACTGCCAGTCAAACCAAATTTCATGTACAACTTCACATCCACCTGCTGCGAGGCACAGCTCGGCATCACGCGGCTCGAATGAAGGCCTCCCCATGATATCGGTTGTCTGTGTGTCTCTGTGTGTGTTCTCTGTTTTAGTGCATCTCTTTTTGCCAATTTGCATGACAAGCAAGATAAAAACCAAATAGAATACCGCCGCGGATAATTAATAAATCAGATCGAAATGATGGAACGCTGGGAAGGCGTAGTTTCATTAATCGTCATACCCGTCCCGTTCCGGTATCTTCCATCTCTGCGTTGCTGTTTGAGGCTCCTAATTAAATTGTACTCTGTGTCGATCGCGCTCATTACTCAGGCAAAACCAATCAGCGGACGGCAGCTGGGTCTGGCGATGTAGATAAACACGGGAGTAAATGCTGGTGGAAGAGAACAGAGGGATCACCGGTTGCCTGGATTGGCGGAGACGTCGTCACCGCTTTTCCTCCAGGGTACTGGAATCCGATGTATTAACTGGGGATAAAGCAGAGCTTTCAGACTCATCGGCTCCTGGTGGTTTAGCAGGGCCTTGTGTGGAGAATAGAAAAGCTAAGACAGAACAAGAAGTTAGACGAGTCTTGCTTTCACACTTCAGCCTCGACAGCATCGGCAGTTTAAGATGACTGAATGTAAATGTTGAGTCAGAGTCATTTATGACTCAATGTAGTCAAACTTTGAGGGCTTCTTTGTCTTCTGTTGGTATCTTGCTGAAAGAGCATGTGTTCAGACTGTACACCTTTGTTGCGTCAAAAACAAAGGCGTCCAACCTCACCTTGGATGCTTGTGAACTTTGAAGTCAAACGCTTGATATTGAACGTCAAAGTTGTCAAAAATGTGTACAGATGCACAACGGAAGAGCCTCTTTGTACAATCACAGATAAGGGAGGAGGGAAGCCTTTCCTTTGCCAGCATATGCTAGTTAGCCTTAGCATTTGACCCTCATCTGGAACATAAAAAGAACTGGAACATCAGCAGCATTTACCTTCTGCCAGAACTCATGGGATACATCAGTCAGAACTTGTGAGCTTGTGCTGATCTCTCCTTTTAAAGATATCCGGGACATGGAAAGACTCTCACCCGGCTTTCTGTTGGCGTGCTTGGAGGCTTGAAAGGTATGAGGTCTCTGTAGCACTGATAGAGATCCTATCTATTCAGTTAGTCCAGGCGTGACCCTTCTCCATCCATCCCCAACCAGCCCTCTCTCACCTAGACACTGGCTGCCTCCAGCTCAGATAGCGAGTGCTCAGAGGGTGTGTGGGCAGGGATTTCAGCGAGCTGAAATAGGGCTCGCTTTGTTACTCATCGGGGTTTTTGTAGTCTAAAATGAAGGTCACAGTGGGGGAGCGCATTGCCCGAATGCAATTCTGCAGATAGCACAAAATGCCAAACTGTGCAGGGAAAGCAAAACGGATTGGTGCTGGGTTTTTCTAAGGTGTTCTGTATTAAGAGTTGAAAAAGAGGAGTTTGATACGCAGTTTCTAAGGGCATCATAGCAGACTGCATGAATGACCTAAATGTCCACAAATGTCTTAACCCCCGTTCAGCTAGCTTTGTTATTAAAGGAAGATCACCTTTATTCAGTTGCAGTAATTCGTTAGAGATGCACTGAAAGCATTTCCGATACCGATACGGATATCTGAGGTTTAGTATTGGCGGATGCAATCCGATAAAGAAGAACAGCTTTGTAAATAATAATCTGAAACCGAAACTTAGAAAAACAACAAGTTTACTACCCTGGTCAGACATGTAAATATAAACTGCAACAAACCTTTCAAATGTTTCAGAAAGTGCATTTAGGAATTGTGAATAGAATGTAACATGCAGTTCTGGAAAAAATAAGAGAGCACTGCACTGTTCCCCATTGAAAACCTTGTTTATTTCTCCAAATATTGATTTCTGAACTCTTCCTGAGTTAAAACATTTACGTTGTTGTTTCTAAATGAATATAAATTTGTTTTTGTTGCATTATTTGAGATCTGGAATCACTAAATTTTTTTTTTTATTTATTCATTTATTTTTTGCTATTTGTCATTTTCTGAAAATAAAACACAAAATTTCTGCTTGGAATTTCGGAGACATGAGGTCAGTAGTCCATAGAATGAAAGAATAATGTTCATTTTCAAACCTATACTTATAAAGAGTAAACTCAGAGAAACCGATCATTTTAAGTGGTCTCGTCATTTTTCCCAGAACTGTGATTGATAAAGCTTAATGTCACTCAGGGCACAAAGTGTAGAATTATACTGAATAGATCTGACCTTATGGCACATTGTCACGATACTCGACCTAGAATTCTTTTCGATATCAGGACCGGTACAGATATGATCAGATAAGAGCTTCTCTAGAATTCTTTGTTTTTCTCCTCTGAATTTTTCCAGCCGTGACTTTGGTCCCAGGCGGCTTTAGAAACCAAACTTTCTGATCCAGTGGGTTGGCTTTGAGCCTCCCCACTGGAGCAGCTTGGGGTTAAATGTCTTGTGGAGGGAACACATGGACGATAGGTGTTTGGGGTATTATTCAGTTAGACTACACACACGTGCACACGCACACACGCACACACACATCATAAAACAACAAACATTGTTTACATCCACCTCCCTTTTGGAGAAAAAGGTGTGCTCAGTGCCACTTTTCCTGAGGAAAGATGGAAAGACAAGTGATGCAATGTTTTGCCCATGACAATCTCAGTCGATGCCGTGTTTGTGTGTGTGCGTGTGTGTGTGCGTGTGTGTGTGTTTGTGTGTGGGTGGTAGCAGAGCAGGCAGGGTGGGGTAGGTGGGTGGGCTTGAAAGTGACAGGGAGAGATAGTGAGAGAGATAAATAGTCACAGTGAGGGAAGCGATAATGGACTTTTCTTGTCTGCACAGTGTCGGCTTCTGCAGATGGCGAAGCCGGAGCAATGACAGACATGCTGATGTGTTTAACCGCTCCGGCTCAGAGCGAGAGAGCCGGAGAGACAGGCGAGACATTCAGAGAGAGGGGAAGGAGGGAATGAAAGTCAAAAAGAAAGAAAAGAAGAAGAAAAGAAAGAAAGAAAACGGATGGGAGGGGGTTGCTCGTGCTCTTTAACTCCCTTCCACATTGCCATTGGCAACAAGACCTCCGTCGGCGCTTTGACAGATGCATGGTAATGAATCCCCGCTTTAGGTGGAACCCGCCACCACCTTTCCTTTACACGTTCACAATCTGTCCTTCTCTCTTTTTATCTTGCTGTCTTCGCCCCTTCTCTCTCTTTGTCACCCACCTTTCCACCTCTCCGTCCCCGCCGCCGAACGCCACAGGAATTAGTCACTTACTTCAACTGGATTCAGAATAAAATGTATGAAGTCCTAATTGTGTTTTTCAAATAGAAACTAGGCAGCAAAAAAACAAAAAAACAAAAACAAAGTTGCTGTAAACAGCTTGTTTGTGTCAAATTTAGGTAAATGTTTTGGTTATTCCTCCACCTCCTTATTTCTGTGACAACAAATGCTTACTCAAAATTCTTCACAACAAATCGCACCACATTTTCTGACCTATAAAATCACTAGTGCTGGAGAGGCTGGTGCAACTTAAGTGTATCGTATCGGCCAATACGATACACTTTCAATATCTGAAATGCTGACAGACTGGTTACATGACCTCAAATGTTTCATCCACAGCTCTGACTCCATGCTGTTTCTTTCTAAGAATGTGTAAGGGGTGACGAAACATGAAACTGCTGCTGCGCAAGTTGCTCAACAGGTTGTTGCTAGTTAACCAAAGCGTTAATCAAATCACATTTTATTTGTATACCACATTTCAGTAGCAAGGCATTTCGAAGTGCTTTACATCATAAACATAAAAACACAAAGTCATGCAATATGGAATAAACAATACATAATTACATATTAAATTTCAAATACAATTCTAAACAGGTGTGTTTTTACTTGAGATTTGAAGGAAGTCAGGGTTTCTGCTGTTTTACTGTTTTCTGGACGTTTGTTCCAAATTTTTGGTGCATAGATGCTGAAAGCTGCTTCTCCTCTCTTGGTTCTGGTTCTGGGGATGCAAAGCAGACCAGAACCAGAAGACTTGAGAGTCTGGAAGGTTGATACAACAACAGCAGATCTTTGATGTATTAAAGATGTGAACCATTCAGTGATTTCTAAACTAACAACAGTATTTTAAAATCTATTCTTTGAGCTACAGGGAGCCAGTGGAGGGACTTTAAAACTGCTGTTATGTCTCTATCTTCCTGGTTCTAGTGAGAACGCGAGCAGCAGCATTCTGGATCAGCTGCAGCTGTTTGATTGATTTGTTGGACAGGCCTGTGAAGACGCTGTTACAATAATCAATGTGACTAAAGATAAACGCATGGATGAGTTTCTCTAGATCTGGTTGAGACATTAGTCCTCTAATCCTGGAGATGTTCTTCAGGTGATATAAGGTCTACTTTGTAATCGTCTTTATGTGGCTTGCAAGGTTCAGTCCAAGTCCATCACTACTCCCAGGTTTCGGGCCTGATCTCTAATTTTTAGTTGTAATAACTGAAGCTGTGTATTGACTCTAGATCGTTCCTCTTTAGGTCCTAAAATAATGACTTCAGTTTTGAGCACGAAAACCAGATTGGAAAGAGTCAGAGCAGTTGGTCATCATGAGGAAACTATTTAATTGTTTACACACAGTTTTTTCAATAACTTTGCTGATAAATGTCAGGCTGGAGATCGGCCTGTAATTCTGCAGTCGTGATTTGTCCAGGTTGTTCCCTTTAGCAGCGGTTTGATGACTGCTGTTTTCAAAACACCTGATGTGAGTGATGAGTTACTATTTGGATCAGATCAGTAGCAATAACAGGCAGGACTTTCTTAAAGAAATGTGTGGGTAGGACATCCAGACAGCAGGAGCTTGTACTTAATTGACTTAATTAATTTCTTCTAGAGTTTTATAATTAAGTAGTTAAAAATGGGTAATTTTTCCTGTATTTGTTTTGTTTGGGTACAGCAATGGATCTGGCTTTAGAGTTAATGTGGGTTGATGCCACCATCCTCGCTTAGTTGAGTAGCTAAAGCATTTCCTCTGCCTACATCTCCCAGAGTGCTTTGCAGTTCTGGATCAGAGTTCAGGGACATTTCTGAAAATTCTTCCAGATGTGCTTTCTAATGATACTAATCAACTGTTTATTGTTAGTATACAAGTCACACTTTTTTTCTCAGTTTGGCTCGTCATATGACTTATGTTTGCTGTTTGTCATCTCTTTGTCACACATTTTTTGACTGATGTGACCCTTTAATTTGGAAAATACGGTAGATTTAATCAATAAATAAATGTCTGAGATACGTATACAGAATTATAATAGTGCCTTGAAAATGCATTCAAATCCCTTAAATAAATCCTGGTTTCGTCCAAGCACAAAATTCAATGTGTTTTATTGGGATTTCATGTGATAAACTCTTTTGAGAGGCCCAGGGTGATTCTGGAGCAGCTGCAGAGATCCTCAACACAGATCCTCAGTCTGTCACCAAGGCAATTAATACTGTAGTTTTCCTTCCAGCAAGACAACAACCCTAAAAACCCAACCAAAGCCTCAATGGAACGGCTTAGACCAAAACGTATTGAGGTGTTGCAATGGCCCAGTCAAAGCCTGTATCTACTTTCTGGTTTAATTCTTAAAAAGTCAAAAGCCAAACAATATAATTAGCGAGACCCACACATTTCAAAAGGAAATCAACAAGATTACATCCATCAAATCAAATTTTATGAGCAAAAGAATAAAAATCAGAAGAATACGTTTTTTGGGGGGCGAGGGAAATAAAGTCCGGTCTGCCTGATGCACTGATCACTTCATCTCCTGGCTGGTTCTCCCTCACCGCTCCCATCGTTAGTCACTGCCAACACGTCCTCGCTGTCCAGCCGAGTTGCGTATGCGAGTGTGTTCAGACGTGAACCGCTGCAGGTGAAGCCGAGGCAGATGGGCCGACTCCCACGTGTGTTTGCTCCCTGTCAGAAGCCTCTGCCAAGAGCTCTGAACCGGCGCGCCTCACAGGGGAACCGTCTTTCTCTCAAAGTGGCCACCAGGTTGCTAGTTCAGAACCCCGACCTGCTGTCTGCCTCGAACCGCCAGGAAGAAGTTAGGATGTAACAGAGTAGGAGCTGGAAACACCCAGGAGACAAACGAGCGAAAGCACCTGTTGTTCCCCTTTTAGTTCCTTTTACGGCTCCAGCTAGCGATTATTCAGACGATTAGTCAATTAATTGGTTGAAAACCGTAGTCACGTTCTGCTGATTTTCTATTTGACCATCTTTAAAAGATGCTAAAAACAATTCAGTTCCTTTTTTAAATGAGAAAATAAACATTTTATTGCCTAAAATGCAATAACATGGCTTTTCTTTATTAGACACTTGATTATTTGTTGCACAGAATGAATCTACAGCTAAAAAAATCTGCTAAACTTAACATCAGTTCAGTGTAGGGATGATCTGTTGATTATTGTTTGGATAAAACTATTAATAACTGGATTGTCAAATGTGCTAAATGAGTTATTTTATTTTATTTTAAATTTGAAAAAGGTGAAGCTGAAACTATGCCATTTTAGGAACACTGGGTTACAGACAAAGATTTGTTTATCTTAAATGTAAAATGTGTATATATATTTTTGTACAGTTTTGGTTTAATTACTTAGCATATTGTTCTTTCAGAATTGGCCTTTTTTGAGTCTGTATGCTCAACGTAACCATTAATCGATTGCTAAATTTGATCATTTCAATAATCGATTAATCGTTTCAGCCCTCGTCCTTTCAATATGCTCAACTAGCAAATTACAGCAAACCTGTCTGACCTTTTTACAGGCACAGGCCGTGCTGCTCAATTTACCCATCATCCCCTGCACTTCCCCGTCCATCAGACCTCATACGGTGACCTAAATACCCTGACAACTCAATCAGTCAAAACGCAGTGACATCAGTGCCACAAGGTAGGAAAATGAAAACAGCTTTCCGAAACGCTTGCCTGGCCTTTTATTTAAGTGGAACTTTTTGTCTGGGTTTGCGGGATGACATTTGCCCCATTATTATATATCTATATATATTTTTTTTCCTTCAGGCATCGTCAGCAGATGATGAACACACAAAAAAGAGCGAACGCTGGGTGAAGAGCTGAAGTGGCGTGCAGAGCCACTGTCCACAAGGCGGGGGCGGGGAGGTGAGTCGGTTGTGTTTGATGGGAGTTGTGTTCAAAGCCCCGTGGCTGGCGCCGAGTTCAACATCTGCTCCTGTCACACTCGGGGACGAGTGGCAGAGCGCCGTGGTGTGCTGGGCTGCAGCTCACAGCAGACACGAGTACAGCCACGGTGAGAAAAAAACAACAACTTCTATTGTACATACGTCACCTGTTTGTGTCTGGGGTTGGGCTTCATTTGACGTGTGTCTTTGTCCATTTTAAAAGGGTTAAAAGGTTGATTGGAACGATAAAATTTGAAATAACTTCCTCAGTTTCGCTAAAAAGTATTTACGCTGCTTGAGGGGGTTACTGGCTTGTCCGACAACGGCGGAAGCGCATTTACCAAATGAGTTCTGACGTGGTGAACGTCCAGCTGTTTTCAGCTGTTTCCGCTTTTGGGGTGCGTTAGCTTTCCTGTCTCTGGACAGTATGCAACATTGCCAATACTAGTTGACATGACAGATTTACATCGGATCCTTGAAAGCCTCTCTGTTTTTTTCTGACATGCGTCCTCCATGCTAGTTTGCAGCTTTTACTTCCTGTTTATTATGACTAAGTTACATTTTGTGCAGCCTGCTTGATTTGAACCAAAACCATTGGATGTAAACATGCCTAACTTGCCTTTTCTTTTCCAGCGACATTTCAGAAACCAGATTAAATTTTCCATGTAGCTTAAATTTCTGAAGAAGTGTCTGTTGCTTCTCATAGCAACATGTCCGGACACATTGTCTATTGCAATTTATCTGTCAGGGACTCAATCATTGGGTTCCTATCGTCTGTCCGCTGCTGAAAGCACCAACAATGGGCACGAGTATCAGAACCGAACTTATGCTGGGAAACATTGGATTCTTCTGTCCTTATGGATGCTGGTTTGATACGTATAATGTATGAGTATTTGCACAATAATGACCAGTTAGAAGAGTTTCTGACTTCATCACAGTGCTAAAATAGGTCTACAGCAAGTTAAAAAAAGTCTTTATGGATGAAAGGACCAGCATTAGGCTGGTTGAAGTCTGTTTTGGTTGACAGACTCTTCACACTCCAGCGTTACTTTTGGAGTACCACAGGGTTCGATGCTTGGTACAGTTCTCTTCTCATTACACCTTGTCAGAGGTTAGGCAGCTTCAGTTCCTCCAGGTAATTGGCATTTTACAGATCACAACCGCCGATTAGTCAGTTGCTAACAAACCCTGTCGATTGTTTGAGAGGTTGCATCATGTGAATTGGTGCCATATAGCTAAACTGAATCGACTTTGATCGGTCTACACAATAACCTAAAAACAATGTGAAAAGCCAGTGGAAAACCTGAAGATACAAAGTTTGAAAAAGACCATAAAGTAGAATAAAAGCTAAATCTGAAAGCCATTTTCTGAGAGCAGCAGAATCAATGAAACTATCTCAGAGCATGGTTGAAAACAAAAAGCCATTGCATCACACAAACGTATAATAAGAGCAAACTTCACGTTGCCCTGGGTTGGAACAACGTCCAGCAGGCGCAGGCAGATTGAAATTAAAAAGGCTTTTGCCTCTGATCTTTTCTGTATGAGAGCGCATCGCCTTGTAATGCTGAGCTCTCAACATTGTTTCTCCAAGCTGATGTTTGAAGACTTTGTGTTTTTACTGAGCCGACAACAATGGGGCGATCCCCGTTTGGTTATCTTGCGCGTTTTTGCATCAGCTCAGATGAATGTGGTGTTTGTGGCGACGGTCTCGGAAAGGACGGAGGCAGCGTTCGAGAAGGAATTCAAAGAAAGGCAAGCGTTCAGACAGACCCGCGTCGAACTCAGTCACTGCAGGAGCAGCGGAGCAATGAAAGAAAACAAAATGGATTATGTATGATGAATATGATCACTTTTTTCTTTCTTTTTTTTTTTTTTTTTTTTAAATCTCAGCCAGGTGTAGCTGTCCTTGGCTTTCCGAGCTGGTATCTTGACACCTCTGTTTCAGCCTGGTGAACCCAAAATGTTTACACAACGGCTGTGTGAAGAGGACGATTGAGACAAAACGTCTTCTGCCTTCTGTCTTGCACCTTGTCAAGAAACTTCATAATATATAGTCATGCTATGAACCCAACTTTCACTGTACAATGCAAAGTAGTGCATAACGGGGAAATCATTTGGGGACTTTAAATATGGATCCTCATAAATGAGCACAGATATCCTTAAATTTAAATAATTGGTGTCCAAACGTTTTGGCATATTTCAAATCAAGTTAAAAAAAACCCAAACAAATTATGTTTACCTGCTTAAAATTAAATTAGTCATGCAATATTTTAATGAAACAGAGAGCTTACTCTCAGTAAAGTCATCTGACTCATAAAAAAAATAGTTTTGTTCAATTTCAATCCAGTGAATGTTCTTTGAAGCTCCAAATACATTTAATACTGAAAAAATAACATTTTTAGAAATCCTCAAAGGGATTTAAAATGTATGCCATTTCTCCAGAAATGTAATGAAATAGCGTTTATATTTAATTTGTATTTCTGATGTAGACCGTTTCTCACGTGGGAAGCCTGTTCACTGGTTCGTCAGTATCCATGGCAAAAGTTATAAGTGCCACCTACCTGGACCTCCATTGAATTAGGTCAGTCACTTTAAAGAAGGTGAATATTTTAGCAGCTTGCTTTTATCAGTTGTCAATGTTTTTGTGAAAGTTGGTTTTCACTTTGACATAATTTTTTTTGGGGGGGGTTCAAATTTTTTGGTAAGGTCACATTTTGTTGGTACTTAGTTTCCACTGACCACATAATTTCACAATTGGACATTTTGAAAATAAATTTGCCCAATGGAAATAAGCTGATTTTGAAAATGTTCCAAAGGATGAAATGTATTTTTGACCATATTAGTTTGAAAAACACAACTCACAATTCATGCGATTAACAACCAGATGTTGCCACTGGCGCAAACCACAAAGAGAACAGGAAGTAATTGGAGGATGATGGCATGACGTACTTTTTAATGACTTGTTAAGCTTAATAACATGTAACTTTGATTGCATTTCTTATTGAGACAATTGTGAAATAGTGTTTTTCGACATTAGCTGAATATGAGCATATTTTTGAACATTTGCAATGGAAATGCATTGATTTGTGATAACAATGAAACATTGTATTTATGGGCATTGTACGTTTACATTTGTATTTGGAATGAGGTGCAGTATGAAAAACTGATATGAGCGCTGTTGTTAGCTCGTATTCTGAGAAACATGACGCACCACACTGGAAAAACAAACATAAGGGAGTGTGCAAGAATGTCTCAGTAAATAGGAAATGGGGTAAGAGAAGCCGGTGTGTGAAAAAACAAGTGAAAAAAAACCCCTGGTGAATTGGGAATTTGGTCAATTCCAGAAGCGTCTTTGTCAGAGTTTCTGCATCTGTCAATTAGGTAAAATCCTGTAAGGATAACAAACAAAAAGGAGGGAGGGGACCTGGGTAAAGGTGGTTTCCGTGGCAACTGCTACTCTCTAAAACACTTTTTCCCAGTCGTACGACATTTCACCTGTGCCTGTGCCTTGCCAGGATGCTTTGCACCGCACGGACAAAACAGATTTCCACATAGTGCGAGCAGAGATGCCTGGCAGTGAAGGTGTGAGTGTGCACCAAACCCCGTCCGACGACGCAGGGCGTCAGCGGCTGCCGGTGGCTGGATTCACGAACTCGCTCCACGTCAATGTATCCATTTATTAAAGGATACGTCCGTACAGTTATTTAATCCACTCTGCTGCAAGAGCAAAAAAAAATAAAATAAAATCAATGCAAACCTGCTGAAGGTTTCAACACCAGTATCAACTGTAAGCGCTCCCCCTGGGTCGCCCACTACTGGAAGAAAAATCTTTCATGCTCCACTCGTCTGATTCATAAGACATTATTTCCTCATTTGCCAGACTTTTGTCTCATTTGTCGGCCGGCTTGTGTATGTGGGGCGCGCACGTGCGGGCAGATGGCGCTCCAGCCAATTAGAAAAGCCAAGAGGAAAGGGAGCCATTAGCGAGCAATTACCCTCTGATTCCCTCAACATTGTTTTGTTCGGGCTGCGGCGCTCTGTGAAATCCTCGGCCTTCAGTTTGGACTCCTGTACTGTCACCGCCAGCCACTGATGCTCTTGACCCGGCCACAAACCAGCCCCCGGTGTATATCTGCTTTTTTCACTCTCCCTTTTCTTGTTCCGTGTCTCCTGAGCTCTTCCTCTCCCTCCTCACGTTCGACAAGCCCGAGCCCGTTTTGCCACCTCTCTCTGTTTTTCACTCCTCATGTGTCTACTTTTTCACTTAAAGCTAACCTCAGCAGGTCTATTTTTCCTCCCGCCTGCTTCACTTACTAATTGCACTTGTCTTAGTTAATTTCTGCGTTTTGTCACAGCTAAATAAAAACTGCCCGCATTCACTTCTATTTATGGAAAGCAGTTGCTGTACCTTTTAAAAGCATTAAAACCGCAAAGCAGACCGACTTTATTCATGCTTTAAAATACTTTATGAAAATAAAGTTATCAAATTACCATAAAGCCGTGACACCATGATTTATTACGAGAACTTATTCTCGTTCCAATTCAACTTCATTCTTGCACATTTTCATTGTAGCTGCAGAAAAAGTCTTAAGTTTGCTTTGGTTCACACCAGAAATGGTTCACACCAGAAAATGCAAAAAAAAAAAAAAAAAAAATCCGCCTTTTGTCCTATTCTCCATTGTAGTTTTACCTTGCAAAGGTAGTTGAGAGAAATGTAACACAAATGACTGACCTTGTTAAAAACAACAGCTTTAAGACTAAGATATTCCATTCACTTTATTATTTTAAATGCACTCCACAACACATATCAACACCACAGGTGGATGGAGGACTGGGGTCTCCCTCCATCACTGTTGTTTGTTTGCCATTTGGGGTGGTGAGGTGGGTCGTCTGGTTGGGGTATAGGCTGGGACTGGGCATTAGGTTTAATGGTTTGATTGGGTTCTTTGGTTCTCATGCCGTTTTCATTGTTTGGTTTCAGTTGCCTGATCTGCCTGTGAGTGTTGATGAGAAAGCTTTCAACCACAGCATTCTCCTCACCTAAGTAGCCTGTTATTAATTACTCAACACAACCAATTGATTAGCTTGAATCATAAGTTCAAAGTGTCCTTTGAAGTGGAGGAATAAAATGGTTGTAGATTTTGGAGACCACATTGGAAACACCACAGGGTTTGATACTTGGTCTACTGCGAGTCCTTCTAAAAAAAAAAAAAAAAGATGTAAAAAAGTTGAAGGGGTGTTCATATTTTTTTTTTTTTGCAAGACACTATATTTTAGTCGTGGGGCTTAATCGAAGGGATCATTCTTCATCTCATCAAGTTGCCAGTGTCAGAAAATAAAATCTACCACGTTTACCTCCAGAGCTGTCACTAATCGGTCCAATCAGAAATCCCTTTATGCCTTGATTTTTTTCTTTTCCTTCTTGTTCTTCACCTTCTTCACGGTTAGATCGGTAATTAGCTTTACAATTCCCATTTCTGCCGCTGCCTCAATCGGTTTGAGTCGACCGTGCATCAAAGTGAATTTACATCGGAGCTAAACGGTACACTGGCGAGGTCTCCGGACTCGAGCCGCAGATAAAGGCTATGTGTGCAAAGCCATTTATATTCTCATTTGTAAAATCTGGTCATTGGGTAAAAGATTGCATTTATCTTTGCAATAGCTCGGATCAATAGTATGCTTGTGAGGCGAGGGGTTAGGCAGCAAGGCCACACTATGATAAATTACAGAAATATGTGAAAGTACAGAAGGTCTTATTGGGGAAAACAAAAGATTAATATCTGCAGCAGTGTGATTTGACTGATTCTTTCATCTTCAGAGCAAGCACATTATTTTTTTAAATTAGCAAAGCCCTGAGAAAATCTCTTCCCTTAGTTTCTATGCTTCTATTTAAATATGAGTGGTGTGTGGTGGTTGTGGATCGGTTGAGGACCGGTAGTGGTGGTCGTAGATCAGTTGAGGCCCGCGTATACCAGGCCTTGGCTGAAGCGCAGATCTTTTTTCGCAGGCACAGCAGAAGACAACAGGGCGTCTCAGATCTGGGGTAAAATTGGGATGCTCAACAACAAGCATCCCAATTTTCTTGCTTTCTTGTCACTCTTGTCCCCATTTCTGTTTCCAAACACCATGTCCCCTCCTCAGCCCCTGGCTTTCTTTCTTTCTCTTTTTCTCACACGCATTCCATCTCTCCAGGGTGGGAGTGAAGTGTTGATTGGTAGCATGCTGGAAAACGGCTGGAGACTGGAGGCAACCTGTCAGTTGGAGCTCGAGTCGAGCCCGCACCGACTTTCGGTCGGATGTGGAAGGAGCAAAAGAGATGAAGAGATAACAACGGGTTGGACGACCAAAAATTGATAAATTGCGTAAAATGGCGTCCAGCAGAGGCGCCATTTCAAGTTTACCCTTAACAACGGTTTGTCCGCCAATAGGTACGCTTTCAGATTTTGGAACATAAACAACTTTTCCAGCTGATGTGATATATAGTTGCACAATTTGACATTTGGAAAATAAATTGGTTTAATTCACAAAATTGCAATGGAAAAACATTTTTTTCCCATCACACAAGTCACATGATCAACACCTGGACGTAGCTACTACTGCAAACCATGAAGAAGAAGACAACAGGAAGTAGCTGGAGCATTGTATTGCGACATGTTTTTTAATGACTTATGTGAACAAACTTATTTTAATTGATCTTTTTTATTTATTGGAAACAAAGCAATTGTAAAATTGTGCTTTTTTTTACATTAACAAAATACAGACAAAGTTTTGCAAATATTTGTAATGGAAACGCTTTAGAAGGGGAAAAAAAGTGTTTCCCTCCTCTGAATAGGCTTTTTTTTGTGACACTTGAATGTTTCAGTTCCTCAAACAAGTGATGATTTCTATTCAAACCATACAGGCTTCACTTGGAAAACATAATTTCCCCTTTGTGAATTTTCCACAATCTTACCTTTGACTAACCACAAGCAGATCTAATAACCACCAGCAATGTTGGATAAAAAAAAAACAAACTCTTAAATTGAAGTAGGCTTAAATATCTCAAAGGGTTCATCATGCTCCCAATCTAATGAAATTTAAGAACAGATGTGAAATAAAGTCTTTGACGTCTTTTAGACTGGGCAGGGTTGCAAAACGTCCCAAAGTTATTCCAAAGGCTGCAATGAAGATTCACCCAGGATTCATTTTTGATCACAAAGGAGCGAAAACATCCTCTGAGTGACATTAACAACTTTCCAATTACTGCAAATGTTTGATGGCAGTTTTGGTAAGAAAACCAGTAATTAGGTGTCAAGATATTACCTCGTCTTTACTCTCAATTTTTGATTTGAAAGTTCTAACGCTGTTTTACATAAACCATCCATCCCTTGTCCGACTTATCTTTGCAAAGACATTGGGTAGAGGCAGAGTACGCATGGACATGTTGCCAGTTCATCACACAGCAACACAGAAACCAAGTGGACAAACAATCATGCACATATTCATTCCTAAGGGCAACTCAGACAAATTAACCTCACAGCCATTATTTTGGACTGCACACTCATAGAAAGACGAGATTCGGAACCAGGATTTTCTTGCCAGCAACTCCCTCCCACTAAAGCTTCTGTTTTGAAACACAAAATAAAGAAACACAAGAGTCACTTGTCTGTCAAACAGGCAAGGACAAGCTGGTTACATGTGCAGATGGCCCAGCATTCAACGGCTGTCAATGACATCAGTTGACTGAGCTACTTTTTCTTTTTCCTTTTTAATCCATGAAGAGAAGAACGACGTGTTTCGAACACTCTGCATACTTAAAAAGTATTTCTAGAATTAGCAGATATTTATTCTATACATGTTATTCTTTGATTTTGTGAACCAGTGACTGAATTCTGTTGTCAAAATAAATCTATCTCTACCTAGCTAGTTATTTAACTATCTTTGTAGCTAGCCACCTGGCTATCTAGTGACTTAGCTAGCAAGAATCTGCTTTAAATTTAGTTAAAGATCTTTTTTTCCAGTTATAATTACAACACATCTAACACAAAGCTATCTAGCTAGCAGTCTTGCTAGATATCTAAGTTGCTAGCTATATCATGTGTGTTGTAATTATAACAGAAAAGCAGATTCTTCAAATACAGTTTACTACATATCATCTATAAAAAAAAACAGCTTTACTTTCACTGTCAGAGAGATGGCTAAATGCAATGTCAAGACTCTATTTAGTTCCCTATCTGTTCTGAAAATGACTCATTAATTAATTTCACAATCCAAACTATGCTATGACCCTTTGAAACCCGACAGGCAGTCCAGTTTGCATGTTTAGTGGCCCGTGCAGCCAAATCAGAGCTGAAGCCAGTGATGTAAGTGATTCGATCCAGCTAGGTGTGAAACATCCTTAAATGACGCCTCGTTTGTAAACGCGCCAAACGGCGCCGGGGGAGTGAGAGCGCCAGCGACCCTCCTTTTCACCGAGAACACGAGGCCAGAGGCAGAAACAAGAGCATCCGCTAAATGTCAAACGACTGAAACGGCAGCGTGACTCTGTGCTTGTTGTTCTGAAGAAAGTAACAGTGCCGTGACAGTGTTCGGGTGGAAAAAGGACTGCGAGGGTTTCTGAAACAGACACCAGAGGACGGGCGGGAAGGGAAGAGCGGTAAGCTCGTCATAAAAAGCCGTGCCAGTTTCCCTCGCCTTCCCCTCTCTTGCGGAGGACAGATTAGTCAGAGCACCATAAAGGTCACAAAAGCAAAACCCTTATTTTCTGTGGCTGTGTCAGCTGTGGGATTGGGGCTGGCCAGCCTTCAAAGGGAGGGATTACCATTTAGCTGGAAGTTAAAAGCTACTCCAAAGCTGAAAGCCCGGTTTGCTGCTGGTTGTAAAATTGACGCTGGTCCAGTTTGGTGAGCAGAACTGGAAAAAGGATTTTTTTTTTTGTAAGTCTTCGTAGGACAGACTCTTAAACCAACAAGTGCTTCTATTCTCTCCTACCCAGAAGCCTCCTCCAGCTCAGGACAAAGACATCAAGTCGTCCTTGACACGCGAGTAGGTGGGCCTTCCTAAAGGCGAACGGCAGCAGGTGAGACGAGGACGGACACAGCAGGAAATCGACCGTCTCAGAGGCGTCTTCTGCGGCCGGAAGATAACCCAAATCCACTCGTCTTGTTTCTCCTCGTTGCCCTCCTGTCATGTGCTCAACTTAACCTCGGCTGTCATATTCACCCCGGGCTCAAGCTGACATAAGCTTTGAAGATAAGTGAAAGGAATACCACCATCAGGAACAGAAGGAGAGTAGGAGGTGGGGGGATAGATTTTTGCTAAGTAGCAGCAAAACGGCGTGAATCCACGAGGGTTAGCTGAGGCAGCGGTTGCTAATTGTCAACTGCAAGTTTGCAGTAATTGTATTTATTTGGCAGCTATCCCGCTGTGGCTCATTGACTGTCGATGTTAACGGTTGAGCACCTGCGACCGAGTTCATTCCCCGGTCAGAGCTCGCGACCGCTTCCCGGTCCACAGGGTCCTTCTGTCAATGCCGGTTTAGGGGACGCCTGACTAAGCAGCTCTTCTTCCCTCTGGACCCACTGAATGGGACCAAACACTTCGACCATGTTTTACAGAAAAATAGATATTAAATGACACCTTTTTTTCTTTCAGAAACGAACAGATTGTGTAGCTCAATTTTAGGGCAAAACAAACAAAAAAGAAGGATTATAGGTGAATTGTTTTAAGAAAGCCAGAAATGCCAATCGAAGGCTGTAAGGATAGTGAAACTAGTCATGGTTCACATTTTTTCAGACAGACAATTACATTTTTTCTTTTTATTCTGTTCGAAAACACCTAAAAACATTATTTTATTCCAACATTTACTTTCACAAGTAATCAGATTTTAGTAGAAAAGTAACTTTTTTATTATTATTATTATCCAAGACAAAAAAAGTGATCACAAGTTTTTTTTAATTGATTTATCAGGACAACTTATTGTGTCTTTTCTCAGCAACATATTCTCATATCTTCTAACGGATAAGACACACTTTATATTGCACCCAACATTTTCCGTTTTAACATTTAGGGACATCACACTATCGCCTTCAAAATACTGACAAATTCATTTTTTATTTATGAAACACTTTTAAAAAAACCCATTCAATTTTCTTTCTTGTGCAGTTACCATTTTTGCTCCATCACAGAGCAAAAAAAGCTGCCATATATATATATATATATATATATATATATATATATATATATATATATATATATTTTTAGCAAGTGTAGGCAGAGGATATTCTTAGCATCCCTGATGGGGAAACATAAACTGTAATCAGCAATAAAACTCAAATGAGCTCATTACTGTTAATTCATGTGTGATGACCAGAATACATTAGCCTACATATTAATTTATGTGAAGTGTATTCTGCTTTGATTTTCCTCAATTCCTGCGTGCAGTCCTTTTTTTCCCCCCGCTGTAAAAGCTTGTCAGCAGATAGTCAGCAGGTCACTCAAGCAAAGCTTTGCAATGAAAACACAACGAGGCTCGTTCCTGCGAGTTGGGCTGTTCCTTCGTCATTTTGAGATGTCCCACGTTGGCCACGTTTGTCTCCTCTGAACTCACGTTCGGTATCGAGAGATTTTGCGAGATTCCCCCCGTTCGGTGTCGGTGGGTGAAATCTTGTCTCGATATTTTGTGATATCGATAAAAGTGACGAAGTGTGATCTGTATCACTAAGCTGCACAGTAACTTTAATCGTACTTTGAAATTTATTGATATTTATTGATGTCCTCATTGAACAAACAAAATTGACAATCCAGACAATACGGACCGTTTAAAACGGTTTTAAACGTTGGACTTTTTCGTTGCAATGATAAAGATCAGATTTCTTAAAAGAAATTTATCAAGATAAATGATAAACGATACGCTAAATTCCCAACCGTGATTGCTCCTGCAGTGCCACCAAACCTGTTATACCCATTATTGTTTATCATTGTGTGTAATCTCACAAGTTTTGATAATTGGCTGAAAATTATAAAATCTCGCCATGTTTCCCAGGCAAGAGTCTAAAATATTATATCCTTTTTACATTAATTACGGGGCTGTTTCATCTCCCCAATCCTGATAAAGCCAAACAAAATTAGGAAGATAGTAGATAGTTTCACAACACATTTTCACCTTGAAGCAGCAAAGACAAGCCCTGCTCAATGTCTCCTGTGGTAGTCGGTGAATCACAAGTCAAGTTGAGAATGTCGCCAAACTTGTGAGGTTTCAGAAAACTAAGTCAGCATTGTCGAACCAAAAGAGCCATGAGCTGCGTTTCCATTGGAAATGTGCTCAAAACGTGGTCAATAGTTTGGTCAGCGTTTCCATTAAATAAGAGGCGCAATTCAAATCACGGGCGAATGAGTTTGTTGACACGACGTCATCCCGCGTCATCGTCCTCCAACTGCTTTCTTTGTCTTCGTGAAAGTAGTTTGCGCCGGTGGCAACTTCCTGTTGTTGATCACGTGACTCGAGTGATGAAAAAAAAAAGCGTTTCCTGTTGGAGTTCTCTGAAATAAATCAATTTCATTACAGCCAAAGAAACCACCCACTTATCCTAACGCCAAAACTTTGCATCCAAAAACTCATTTTTTGAAATTGACCTGGTTCCATTAAATATTCATGGAAATGCATCTGTGGAGGTCTGGGCTATTTAAATCAAAATCTGCCAACAGTATCAATAATTTTGGGCTTTACTATTCCAGTATAGAAGTCAGCTGCCATGTGGGCTGTGACTGCCACGGTGGCATGAAGCGTGGGAGTTGACTACGGCCAATAGTGTTGACTCCATCCTTTTAGAAAACACTTAGATATGGCAGGGAGTTTTTGTGGGGAAGGCTGTCAGGATATAAGTTTCACCCAACAGTTTCAGATGGACAGAAGGACGCCGTCGCCCATGCTGGCATCGCAAGTCTGATGCCAGTTTGTATGCATGGACCATGCTGTTATTCAGGGGGATAAATATTAGAGTAACAGAATCAATCGGCTCTTCGTCTTTTTTCTTTTTTTGTGGTTCCAACCGACAGTGAGGCTTCGCCGCTGCAGTCTGTTGATAGCAAAACAAAGAGCAATGTCTTGTCATTTTTCACACCGCAAAACCCATAATTTCTCACCCTCACAAATGAGTGCCATGTAACTAGTTCATTAAAGCCAACCCTGTCTTAATCATCACTCCCTGCTCCCCGCCGTGCTGAGCTCGCCGTCTCCACGGAGGGAAAAGCTCACTGCACAGACACCCGCGTCAACACCAGACTAATTAACGAGCTGGCTAAGCAGACTGAATTAATGAAGATCTTGACACAGGGACTCCTCAAGACACACTCTCAGTATCAGGTAATAAAGCAGGACTAAATAAAGTGCTTGTGGAGTCGGTGCTCTCAATATTGGCAGGCCAGAGCTGATTTGACTTTCTTAAATTTGTCTGTTAAACTTCCAGTAAGAAGTGTAAATAAAAACACTAAAGGGTTTTGCTTTCCACTCGTGGACAAAATCTACTTTCACATTAAATGAAGCAATGAGCGTCTGACGGCTCTCTTTGTGGAAGATGATTTGAATGAGCGTTCAATTGGCACGTTTCTCCGGAGACGTGGCCTCGCTGTTTGACAGCATTTAACAGCCAGTACAAACGTGTGCAAAACTTTGTCTATATTCTGCTAATGTCCAAAACACATCATTTCGCAATTGCGGTGTTTCCATTCAGTGAGGAGCACAATTAACGTGAATAAGTTTGTTCACACATTAAGTCACTAAAAACCAAAACATGCTGCACCCTGGCTCTCCTACAACTTATTGTGCTCTTCTTCGTGGTTCAGCGGCACCTCACAGTTGTTGATCACGCGACTCTTGTGATGCGTCAAAAGTTTCCCTGTTGCAGTTTTGCAAATTAAACCGATTTTGATACAGCCAAAAAGAAAACCCCCTGATCCTAGCTCCAAAACTTGCCAAAAAGTTTTAAATTGGCGTTTCAGCAATGCCAGTTCTGACATTTACTTTCAAAATGTCAAATTGCAAAATTATATGGTCAATGGAAATGCGATTACATCTTTGCCAGCAGAAGAGTTTAACATTTGTTCTTTGGTTTTTACAGTTAGTGCCAGTCACAGTCCATGTCACATCGGTTCAGAGCGCTTTGACCTGGTCCAACCTGGTCCGACTTCATAATCTTAAAAGTACCCTGGTTTAAACTTCACCTTTTAAACATTTGCCCACATATTTCAGCAAATCTTTCAGGTCTTCCTCCGTTTCTCCCAGAAATGTATGCGTAGCTGCGGGTGGCGTGGAACCCGCTGATAACTGCCTGCTGTTCTAGTCTGTAATCCTTTTTACACATGACAGACAGAGAACAACAGATATGGCAACAGCTGCTGAACACACCGAATCAAGTTTCCAGATGTTCGATGTCTCAAATAAACTCACTCTTCTTCACTATGTTCCACTATTACAGTGTCAATTTTATGTTTATCATTTGGAAAGGATATAAACTAGGAGTGAATAAAAAATAAATAAACTGGAACTATATTGATCACTTTGCCTCTTTCCATTTCATCTTGTTGCAGCTTTCATCTTTTTGTACATTCTCAGGTAAAGGAGCAGTATGTCGATTTTTACCTGCCTTCAGGAGATTTGTATTCAACAAAAGGAGATTGTAGCTGATTTTCTGTCCTCTGTATTGAACTAGTAGTAAATGTTGCTTTGAACAGCCGAGTAAAAACCTGCAGCGGTGATGGGAGCGGTGTAGACTACCACCACCCATAGGCCAGAAAAGCAGTGGGTAGCCACAGAGACTGAACACTGACCTCGATAGCTACCAAACGTAGCTATCAAGGAATCTGTGGCTTTCTTGCCAAGTTCTCCGTGTTGCTGTTGAATGTGTGATAGGTGTTGACGTTTGGTCTCTGGATTATCTGTGGTAAGACACTGCTACATCCGTTCCAGACAAAATCAATGCGGTTTAGACTTGATGTATGTCAACACAAAAAACAAATGAAGTGAACTTTACCTTATGCCAAGAGACAATATTTTCACAGACCAGCAACCTGTAACCGCCTCTTAATAAGTTGTAGAACTCCAGTGATCTTTGGAGAGAGACACCCGCTATTCCGGGACACATAAAGGAAAGGCAGACACAGACGATGGATGGGGGGGATGAATCTTTAAGGAGTGGTGGATAAATACAACAAAACAGAACGACGCAGCCAGCAATAACGAATGTAAATCTGATCTGAACTCATGACTTCACTATCGGTGTCCTCATAACATTGCGCCAACAATGTAACACAAGTGACCTACTCTCTTCCCCCTTGGTTGAATGTTATGATGTTTAAGCAGAACTTTAAAGTTAGATGCACCACTAAAGTCAACATAAAGTTCATGAGAAATACCGGTGGGAGTCCTGTAACGAGACGGTCTCATCCGGGGCTAATGGGAAACACTGACACCCGAAGTGTGTTGCTCATGTCCAGTCTGCTCTGCCACTTTGTCGTGGTTGCTGTCACTGCAGACAACCCCCGCTTTTCACACCGACGCCATGTCAGAAATGTTTTCAGTGCTGCTGTGGCATTCTCAGAGTATTCTGTCATGTCTTCTCCAGAACACCCTCGGTAATTGCTTCTGTCCTTCTTGTTTGCACTTTTTTTTTCCTCTTCAAAATACTCAAAAGCCTTTCTTCTCAGGGAAGGGCGATTGGTCTTTGAGTGACCAAACAGTTATGAAAGCTTCGATGCGTCATTAGAAAGCAGGTCGCAACATATTTTCAGGGCAGGATTGGTGAATGGAAAATCACCTGTTGCTATAAATCCATGTTTTCTGTGGGGAACCTCATATTGTCTGTTAAATGCATTTTCCTTTTTCTTGCGTTCTCCTTCCATCTTTTCCCATTTCCCAATAAACTTTTGAGAGACGCTTGCATTTTACATTGCTGCTTCTTTTTAAGCAGTAAAATGTCAAAGGGTAAAGCAACAGAGACAGCCATCTTGACACAAGTCTTAGGCGGAATGTCAATGAGAAATCATCTGCCACACCTTCAGGCCTCCATCACCGGAGGAGACGATGCATTATAATCTCATGGTAACTTGTGTGAAATTCTGCTGTTATTTTGTTATGGTAGCATTCAGACTGATCCTATTTCTGAGAGCCAGATTTTGTACTTTCCATCAAAGGTCATATATGATATTATTTTCTTCAAAGAGAGGAAAGAGAGTATGCTTGCAAGTTGCTTTGCATCGTAGAACAAAAGGTTCCTGAGGTTGGAGCAGAGTCGTTCAGTCCGTGTTGGCCATGCCTCCAAATACCGAGTTAAGATCAACGGATCAAGTGGATTGTTTACAGCTCAGGAAATTTCCGCTAAGCTCCATGGCGTTTGCAATTGGACGTTCAATTTCTAACGGACCAACATTAGTTATTGGGTGAAGTTTAAAACTTAAACGCCTCCAAGAAGCAATTGTTTCTCAATAGCCGGAGGTCCAGACCCTGTGTACGAAGTGAAGCATAGAATAAGGGGCTGGTTTTTAGCAGGCTAATTTAGCACCTAAAGTATCATACATTTTAATGAACTGATTGCACTCCAGCTGGACTGGTGAATAGTTTCTGTAGAGCTCTACTTTTCTGTTGTTTTCCTTCTTTTTCTGAGCTTGGCTTCATGTTTTCAGAGTCTGCATCTTCTCCTTTTAGTTTGCATGTGGTGTTCAAAAGGAAGCGGCTGAGTCGAGGTGGTGGTTTTGTTTCTGCTGTGGCGCACAGGTGGGCTGCTGCAGGCCACAGGTTATTGTCTCCCCAGATATTGCCGGTCGCTCTCCGCAACGACTCGCTCGAGAACAGAAATGCCAACAGGCATCACTGACTCATCCATCCTCCCTCCGTCGTGATTTTCTCCATTTCACTTGTCCGTGGAGAAGGGCTGGTGGATGGGGCGGTGGGTTGAGGAAAAAGGGCCCCTCTTCTCTTCTTTTGTCTGCAGCTCCCTCAGGTCACCGGCTCCATTTCTACACCCAGCGATAAAGTGACAGACAGCCACACAGAGAGCCACACCTTTCCCTACAAGGACGACCCCACAGCCATGTTTCTCATCTCTTCTGTCTGTGGACGCAGTGCGGTGAAGGAAAAAGAATGTGGCTTCACACAGATTTATTGTGTCACACATGAATCTTTCAGATGGTTACAAAAATATAAAATCATTCCATCGAGTACAAAAAAGTAGTTTTCAGATATTATCTGATAAGTTGCATCCTTGTCATAAGGTGTTTCAGACAATCGGCCATGAGTGTTCGGCCCACTCTTTGTTAAATAGCTTTACCTTAATGACCAGCCTGTTTAAAGCCAGGCCACATCACAACAATGAGATTTGTCAGGTCTTTGATTAGGCCAGTCCAAAATATGCATTTTTCACTTTTTTAAGCCACAATCAGAGTTTGTGGCTCCTTACAGATTTATTCCAATTATTTTGGAACTTTTTGTTTTTTTAACACTTTATTGTCAAATTTTTCCAATAAAACAGAAATGGCAACAGAAAGATATGGCAATGCTAACAATGCACACCGATGAACGTTGAACAAAGAAATATTACAAACGTGTACAAAACGTTATCTGCTAATGTAAAAGTTTTGCAACTAATGCATTTCCAAAAGTCACGCATGCAAAAGTTTGTTCAAACAAACCGCGCCATCGTCTTCCAACTACTTCCTGTTGTCGTCTTCTTTGTGGTTTGCGATTATTGTTCATTATTGTAAAGTTGGCTTGGATACACTTTTTTCCCATTTAAGAACATAAATGAAATAACTGGAATAAATCTGGAATAAATCAGGGTTATATTCAACCCTGTGTGGACAAAAGTCCGTCCCCGGTGAGGAACGATCGTGCCGCCTCCGTCCGTCCGGCCTTCGACCGCCGCTCGTCCCCTTTCGCCTTGACATTTGCTCTCGAACCTCTGAGAGACACGTGATTTTTATCCGAGCGTTTCGACTCGCAGCAGATTAATTATAAATAAACAGAGTCGAAGCAGAGTACCAACCATCTCCTGCTGCCGCTTCACACAAAGAGACTTCCCCCCGAGGAGTGGAGTCATTATGGTGCGGTCATTTAACAAATGCTTTTATCTAAAGTGAGCAGTAATGCATGCTGTATTTTTAGCCAAGACCTTAAGGGGGCTCTCTGCAGATTGTTGGGATTTCAGAAGGACGTGGAGTTCACTCTGTACCCAACTGTCTCGCTGCGCTGTTGGTGTATTGTCTGTGCTACAGCTTCATATGTAGGGCACGTAAACATAGCCGGGGGAAAGATGTTCTACTCCATGTTGTAATCTGTTGGAAAAGTAAATGTCGGCCCACGTGTAAGACCTGCAGAAGTCGTTTTCCCTGAGAGGGAGTAGCGAGCTCCTCTTGTCACCAGCTCTCTCAACAACTTTTTTTTCTTTTTTCTTTTTTTTTTATTTTCTCCCCCCGGATGCGAGTTCCTCTCTGGAGCTTCCTCAGCCTCCTTTTATAAACTCGAATCCGTTTTATTTATTTATTTTTTCCGTTGTTGTCAGAGTCCTCCCTCGCTCCATCACTTTTTAATAACCCTCCTTTCTTTAATGAGTTCTGTTATGTACTCAGGGGGCAGTGGCTAGGGGCCAATTTGTGATTTCACATCAGATCAGATCAGAGAGGGGAAAAAATAAAAAAAGGAGGAAAATAAAGGGAACGCGGCGCCACACACACAACTTCTAGTCTAGTTTCTTGTGCAAATGTCTTGGGTTTTGTCTTATTTCAAATGTACGAACTTACAGGTAAACCTTTCAGCAATACATGCTGAGCTTGTTTTAAGTCAATATTTCTTCAATACCGATGAAAAAGGACTCGTTCTTTTGATAGTAGTAGTTCCACTGCCAGATTTTCACTCACAAGAAGACATTTTTTAAGTATCTTTTCAAACCAATATCAAGGAAGTATTGACTTAAAACATGCTTCTACTTCTTGCAGAAAAGTTACTTGTCAGATAGATTTTAGTTTTTTTTGCCTCATTTCAAGTGTACTAAGACATTTACACTAGAAACTAGAGCAAACTGTTTGGTAAGAGTTTGTGGTTTTGCTTTGATAAGGGGGAAGGAAGTCTTTTAAAAAGGGGCCAAAGGTTATTCAAGTGCTTGCAGTGAGGTGTTTTAAAAAGGCCAAAACAGCAGCCAGTTGCGTTGCGAGGTCGAGTTCTCTGACTCAGACCCGATCGCCCCCGAGGCCAAACGCTGTGGGAGCTCAGCAGCTTTTCTCATGAACCCACGGCAGAAGCTTTCGCTGTGCAACTCATCTGGGCCGGATTGGAAGCGCAGCGTCTTTGTTGCTTAGCATTTCTAGTCGAGTCATATTTACGCGTTTTCTCTTAGCGGGTCCCGTCCGGCAGCGCGCCACTCTGAATTGTTGTCGGAGTGCCAAGGTCCAAAGTCTTTCACAAGAGGAGCATTGCGACTTCATGCTCTACTGGATATTTTCTTGTGAAACTTTGTTGGAAATTGCTTCAGGTTACTTTCAAATGTGACGAACACAGAGACGAGAAAGAAGGGGGAGAAAGGTGGTGGGAAATGCTGAGAGGGAAAGAACGAGTGGAGCAGAGGAGAGGAAGAAGCATAGAGAGGACACACCACAACAACCTTGAAGTTTGCCTCTAAAGCTGCAGAAAGAGAGAAAAAGAAAAACAGAGAAAACACAACAAACAACACATGTATATATATGACAAGAGCAGGTATAAGATCATTGAAAAGTGCATGGTACATGGAAATACACAATACATTTAGTAACAACCGCAGCCCAACTGATTGCATCTGACAAAACACCTGAGTCCAGTTAAATTTTGAAAGTGTTTAGAGTTGAATATTAATGCCTAATCAGTCAGAGACAGAAAACATTCATGCGTTGTTGCTTCCCCTTCGGATCACTGCGGGTGCTTTGGTGTCACTGTGAGCTGAACTTTGGTGGGACAACGTGTTGCCAATCCCCGAGTTGTCGTTAAATTCACAATGGAGATGCGTAGTTTTATGATCTGACCTGAAATAAACAAACACTCAACAGTGTTAATTACACAAATGAGTACTACAGTGTCAGCAGTCAAGATAGAAGGTGAGCTTGTGAGATGAGATACCCCGAATGTGTCACAGCCACTATTAAACAAGGTAGTGGCTGCATCATGCTGTGGGGATTTATTTGGAAAAACCTTTTAGAGGCCTAAAAAACTTATAAATGGGGTGGAGTGTGAATGTTACAAGAAGAACAGCAACCCTGAACGTGAAGCCACAACTCCAAAGTAATGGTTCGGATCAAATGAAATTCATGTGACACACAATGGCCCAGTCAAAGTCTCATTGAAACCAATTACATTCTGTGGGAACACTTGGACGCTGATGTTCGCAAATGCTCTGCATCAAGTCAGCCTGAGGTTCAACTATTCTCCAAAGGAACAGGCATAGATGTTCCCATTGAGATGCAAAGCTGGTGGAGCCACAACCACAAAACATCCGCACCCGTAATAATGACTAAGGGTGAACTACAAAGTATTCACCGAGGCTTAGATACTCCGCTTTATGCAGAGAAGTGGACAAAAAAAATGTCACTGATGTGACAAACGACGAGTTGACGCCCGTAACTGCCGGCGAGAAATGAGAGTTGGACTGCCATTGTGTCTCTTTCATCTTCCTCGGCACACATGCTGGTCAAAGCAAACATCCCCCGCGCCGCTTGACCTCAAACCTCTGAAGTCTGCCCTCATTATTTTTCTTACCTGCATTAGATCCTCTGGATTGATGAGGCCAGCTTTGCAAAGGAAGAGTTCTTTGCCAGCCGTATGTGAGCAGCATCCGATCACCCATCAGCAGGATCTTCGACAGATGCCAGAGGACACCGGACCAGGTCTTGTGTTTCAGGGGGAGATGTTAGAGTAAACGTGAACAGGAGACCTTTAAATGTACCAAGCTCTTTTCAATAAATTACACAAATGATGAGGCAATAAATTTGGCTCCGATAAATTTATTGAAGCCAAATTTTTATTGGTCCGACTTGGACCTTTTTATTGAAACGCATAAATATAAGTGATGGTAAAGTAGCGATTCAAAATTGAATCAGCTGGCATGGCTGTAAAGATAGAAAGAGGCGTAAGTAGAGCCATTAGAAATAGATTACCCATCGAAAGCTCTGAGGGAGATGCCATCTTAAGAGCCTGAGGTTGTAAGGGGTCTTAGGCAGAGTTACAACTAGATTTTATTGACTGCATTTCTAGATATAAGCCAGATGTTTGTTCTTGTAAGGTTGCAATGAAGAATTCCCCAAGATGTCCAGTTCCAACAGTTCAACTTGCCCAAAAACAAAACCGGGGACAATGTGTCAACATAAAAACAAGAGGTGCAACTAGAATCCGTCACAGAAGTGCTCGGTGAGAGGCAATCCTGCTTAACGTTGAACTCTGAACCCACCAAGAACTTTCTCCAGCTCTCTTTCCAACCAAAGTTTCTGAGGACACCTAAATACAAAGACACCATCAGCATTAAGACAATGGACATCACTGTTCAACCTGTTCATCAGATGCCCCTGGTAAAAGAAACCTTCTATAATAATTGGACGCCATTATTGTCTTTCACCCTGATCCAGGATGGGCCGGCAGAGGCAGATCTCCAAACATTTCTGTTCTGGGCTAATGTTCTGATTTCGGCGATACCATTTTCTGTGAGGTCAATTTTTTAATTATTTAAAAAAAAAATTTTTATGTCTGTCTCAAGTCTTTTCGCCTGGTGATTCTTGGACGGCGTATTGCTAGCCCGAGAGCCTGTCTGGCGCTTCGTGGGGAGTACATCCTACCCGGCGCCGTCTTTCCTTCCTAATTTCTGCCTCCGCTGAGAGTCGGGAAATCTTTTCCCAAAGGTTGATGTCACTGATGGCAAATGTGGAGAATCCTTCTGAGACAGCTGTGCAGAAATTTCTTATTTTTTTCTGTTTGAAGTCGTGTTTTTCTTCCAGAACTTAAAGTCAATGAACTTGATTTTAAGTATGTAAAATTGTGAAAGAGAATTAAGAATCAAATGGCATTCTTTGCCATTTGAAGATCATCGACCTGAACTCGTACTAAGTAATAATAATAATGCACGTAAGAAGAGAAACTCAAGGAATTGTCACACGTGTCCCAGATGAACCAAGACTTTTTAAGACTTGGTGGAGGAGCTAGATTAATCAGAATCTGTCTTCAGGAGTTTGTGGAAGACTTTTGTTCCAAACAGAATTATTATTATTTTTTTTTTATGTAAACGCTGTTAACAGACCGAGAGAAACCGAAAACGTTCTTATCTCAAAATAAAAGCATACAATATATGTATGGGACATCAGTCTTAAAGCATTGACCATCATGTCCACAACTCATTAAAAACTTAAGTGTACCAGACAAAATGTTGCACACAGTGGAAGTGAGATACGATTTGATAAGATTCCGTCACGCCGCTAAGCCATAAAAACAGTTATTTAGATGTAACCACATACTTATGCATTAAGAAGCACAAAATAATAATAATAATTAAAATAAAAAACACTAGTGAGCTTCATGGAACAGAGAGAGCTGGCACATTCCAAAACACAAAGCATAAGATCCAAAGCACAACCCCAAATTGGATGATTAATTTTCTTTTACAGTTACAGCTACAAAAGCGAATCTGCGGCTAAATAAGATTAAATTGATGTGGCAAAGAAAAACGGCGCCAGACATAAATAAATAAAAAAGCGCAAAGCAGCTGAAACTCTTTTGGACAATCGATAAAGTGAACAACAGCAAAAAAAAAAAAAAAAAGAAAAATGATTTCCTCTGCGGTCGCCATTTTCTGTGATTGTGTTTGCAGTGGACAGTTCACACTTGATGCTAATTGACATTAAGCTGCCCTGCAGCTAACACACATTCGGTGTTCTGCCGGGGAGAGGAAAGTGTGTGTTGTTGCAATGGACTTGAAGTCTTGTTGTGTGACTAAAGGGTGAGCGACGCGCCGCGGTTTGGGTAGCGAGAAGCTTGAGCTTCGTTTTAGAAGAACAGCACTCCGTGCTGTTTTTTGTACAGCACGGAGAAATGCTGTGTACTAAGAAAATCAAAACAAAACAAAAAAAAACCCAGCAAAGAATAATATACCAATATACTTTAAGATATTAAGTTTTTTGGCAGTAAAGGAAAAAGTAAGGGAACGTTTGCACTGTGTGCTTATTTATTGTGAAGCAAAGCAGATTAAAACATGTCCGCAAGGAGAGTTGTGCTTTTGGTTTTTGTTTGTTTGTTTAAGAGAAAAATATTGTGAACCAGATTATAATTTTGTCTTACTCTATTATTATTTCTGAAGGTTTTAAATTCTTAATAGGTCTGTGTTGTGCCTAAGGGTGTGTGTGCCGTTTTTGTATTTGGCTAAAGGGAAATGTTTAAAACTTCCGCCGATGTCAGACTTCATCCCCCATATATTATATATATATAAATAAAATAATAATAATAATATAATATATTATATATATATATATATATATATATATATATATATATATATATATATATATATAATATATATATATATTTTTTTTAATTAAATTTTTTTCTTTTTGGATGAAATGATAATGAGGATGTAATTCTTTGTTGATCCCTGGGGAAATTTCACTTTCCCTCCCACCTCTTGGAGATTAGAGGTCAGGGTCTGCTTTACAGGAGCGTCCCCGGAGCCCGCAAAATCTCTCCGAATGGCTCAAGGACACTGGAGGAGAGCAGACCTGTGAGATGTTAGCGAAACTCTTCAGCTCGAAGGAATCGCCCGGTCTCGTTAATCAGGACACCTGACTGTCCTTTTAGATGGAAAAGGGATAACATTTCCCCTCAGTTTGCTGCCACTGCAGTTATTGCTTGAGGTGAAAAACAGCTGCGTGGGACGCCGAGGGAAAGCACAATCACATTATGGCGCCGTCCCTGTTCGTCTTTTAAACGTGGGCGTTTACGAGGCTGCAAACATAAACAGGTAAATGCACAGGGGGATATTTAAGAATCTGACAGATGAAGCAATATTGGCTTTCATATTTCCTCTCTGATTCAGTGGATTAGCAGAAGAGGCGAGAGGTGGCGCACACTTCAGAAAGGACTGCTTATGCACCAATTCACTTTTTTCACTGCTGATAATAATACCTATATCGATATATCAGAGGCCGATACCGATCCGATACAGATTCTGTCTGGTCAGAATCTGCGAAAAACACAGGTTGATGAATGAGCGACTGCTCAGGCAAAGTGCATAAATGATATTTGAACGTTCACCTCAGAGCCCCCGGAGCAGCACTTTGGTCACATCAGCTTCTTCCCCGCCTCCCTGCAAAAACGGAAAACACTTCCCACTCCCGTGGCGTTTCAATAATTAAATGTAAACGGTTCCTTTTTCCTTATATGATGGTATATTTACCATGGTGACAGATTGTTCATTTAGCCAGCTCACTCCTCAATGGAGCTGCTAAATGAGGCACCGAGGGGCCCCGGCACGTCTGTGTAACAGCCTGGTCTGATGCCGACTGAACCAAGACGAGTGGAGAAGTGATGGAAAGACAATCTGTTCTGACCTAATGCTGTCATCTGTTGTGAAAAGGAAAAAAAAAAGAAAAGAAATGGCTGAGCTGTTGTCCACGGCTGCCCTGGTCACATTTTTCTGCTTCGGACTCCACAGGAGCTCCAGACAGTCTAATACGAGCCAGCGATGGCCCTTACTGCTGCAGCCGTTTACCATCATTAGCTGGCAGCTCGGCTGCAGCAACATCTCATGTTCGAATAGAGGTTTCACTGCAGTTTTCTGGTAGAGGGTAAGACTCAAAATGTAGCAGGGAGATGAATATTTCAGCAAACTGTTTTCATGTGCGAATACCAGAACTCGGCCGTCACGATAAACAATAAATCGATGTGAGACTCATGAACAGCAAAATCCTCCGATTTTGATTTTGCTACATGTTATAAATTAGATGTTTCCTGACCAGAACAACCAAAGATGAAAGCAGATGATGCGACATGAAGTTCACCCATGTCGTGAAAGTCTGCAGTAACTGGTTTAAAACGCTCAAAAAAACGGCAGCCATCTTGAACAACGCGTCATCCTGACATTCTAACAGTGGCTAACAACCTGAGGGGTGAGCATGCTAAGTTTTAAGCTTGTGTCCACACCAGAAATATTTTTCACAGTAACACGCTGCACTGTCGAGTCTGGTCACATCGGTAATAAAGCAATGATGGCTTGGACTCATCCCACCCTCTGCCTGGTAGCATAGCTAAAAGACGAGCCTGTGTAGACCATCGACGGAGCAGAGTTGGATACGATTACCGCGGCACAGATGAGTTTTTAGGAAAATGGATTCAATTAAATCAGAGGAGATGATGGAGTGCTCTGGGCTGAGCTCCACTGGCTCCTGGAAGAGTTAAGAAGTGAGATGGCATATGGTCAGACGTCGCGCCAGTGGCATAATGATGGAGGGACAATAATGACGGCTCTCAGCACTCCGTTCCCCATTTCGGGGCCGCGAGGCCGCAGAGGAACATATGTCTGGCAGTGTTTTTCCGATGAGACAGTTGTTGGTTTGTGTGGCTGATGCGAGACAATCAATCAAACCGGTGGGCTTTGTTGTTGAGCTCAAAGCCGCTCCGATCAATTGGACATCTTTGATCAACTCTCTGATGTTTTCTGTTGTGGGACACTTTGAGGAATTAACATGAATTTGTTGAATTAACGCCTGAGTCAGGAAGTTCACCAGCTTTTGGCTTCCAACCCAACTATTAAGCCAAGAAGTATTTTAAAAGGGTTGATGGAGGTTCATGGAGAAGTTAATGAGATAGACTTGAACAAATAGCAATTCAGCCAATCACATTTCGGCAGCTCTGTATTTCTTGGCATCCAGACAAGGTGGAGGTCATTTGTTCTTGCTGGATTTGAAATGTATTCATTTCAAATAAGTTTAAACTTCTTCTACCCAATCCTTTGAGCTGTATTTTATTACTGGTGTCGTTTTGTTTTAAATGTATTCTTCTGTTTATTCTTCCAGTACACTAAGTTCAATCAAGTCAAACTATCACTATTAATTCTTGACTGTCACTGTTATTCTTGACATCAAGCATTGCAATGGCAATTCAAGGGTCTTTACGGAAGACGTCAAAATTCCTCATTGGGGTTTTTGCATCTCTACACCTGAGAATCTCACACGCTCATACTCACACAAAAGTCTAACTGAGCTAAATTAATATTTACAAAATAAGTATTACCCTTTGTGGAGTTTTTGATATATTATTAATTTTATAAAATTGTAAGTATTTATTAGCTGCATCTTAAATACCATCAACTCATAGTCACTGAGTAGAATTCGATTGAAATGGCAACACAAACATGATTAAATCACAAATTTTGACCTAAAGTCGAAGTTCTTGAAACCTATTCGATTGTCAATTTGTTGCTTATTGTCATTTTGTTTCCATCATTTTCGTAAGTAGACAACTGTCACACATTTCTGCTTGTGCTGACCCAGGGTTACATCAGTGATCCGGGTCATTTCCATCCTCCATTATGTTTCTCTATATGCATGCGATACCTCCGAACTCTAAACCCGGAGAGAAAAACCCCCAGACTGCCTGGGCTGCAGCCCAAAACAGACATCGGGGGGCCAGTAGGGTTGTCTGCTCTGCCAGACCCTCGTGCTGGATCCCTCCTCCGCAGCGTTCGCTCTTCGTTTTTTTTTTCTCCTACTTTCAGTATTGGGGTCACGTTTCTCTGCTTTGACAGAAAATATTTCTTTAGAGCGGGGATTAAAAGGCACCCAAACTGCTCCTGATAGGAGGTGTCTGGCTGCTGGCCTTACTGGGTTACGGTTCACAGTTGCTCTGGAGTCGAGGAGGAAAACACGGGGGGCCGCTGACGGTCAGTGAGGGGTTCGAAGCAACAGGAAGCGTCTGATTGGCTTTGACTTTACATGCAGGTGTGTGCAGTTTCATTCGCGTTTGGAGATGAAAGGATAGGCGTTGTTGGTCTCCTCTTCAGGTGGCTGATGAAAGTGATGCAACCTACTGAAAGAAAGTCGTCACAACAACATATCAGACCTCTGCTGTTAATGAACCGCGATGTCGGACCGCCGAACACTTCCTGTCGAGTCGGCTCGACTTTGCACAAGACGTCTCCAACTTCCCGCCAAACGGTGCGTTTGCTCGGCGGCTCGTTTCAAAGCGCTGAGTCGCTCGCTCTTTGACGCCGGGCAAGTAACGGCCCGTGCGATTGGCGATGCTAAGGCGCCGCGCCAAAGGTATATGAGTGACCCGCTCGGAAAAGGTCACCCACACTACAGGGCTGATGCGGCGAGGCATCCTCCACTCAGCGGCTAATTAAATGTCAGCGAGTCGGTCTGAACAAAAAAAAAAAAAAAAGGAGAAGCAGAGGGGAGGAGAGAGTCTGAGGTAAAGAGAAGGAAGAAAAAAACAAAAAAGACGTGTGAGCGAGACAGACAAGTGGACAGGGAATGGACCTTGCTGTAAATGTCATGTTACATAAGGTCTGGATTGTTGGCAGCTTAGAAAGCAGGAACTGAAAGGAAAGAAACTTTTAGAGACGTATGATTTGTTCAGGTTCTGTTAGCTTCCTTTTGCCTGTTGCTTTCTCTGTTGCACTTGTGTGAAGCATGTCGTTAGCTTCCTTTGAGACAAAAAAGTATGCAAATGCCGCTGCATTTATTATACGTCTTCTTTTTGTCCATTCCTCTTTCATTAAACTGTGCTACATTGAACGGAGCATCGATTTTGAGCTCCTGGCACTATCTGCCTTTCCTTTTGACGTATAATTGCACAACTTAACATTTTGAAAATCAAACTGGCCAAATGGAAACAAACCAATTTTTGAAAAAAAAAGTAGTTTTGGTGACAGGATGAAGTCGTTTTTTTGTTGTTTTTTTTTGGCCGTAACAAAATTGGTCTGTTTAACAAAGTCGCAATTTTCACTTCACACGAGTTGCAAGGTCAACAACCGGATGTTGCCACTTGCACAAACCACAGAAGAAGAATACAGGCCGTCGTTTTAACGACTTATCACACGATCAAACTTATTCATGTAGGATTTTAATAGCGTTTCTTAAATGATGGAAACACTGTAATCGCATAAATTATATATATATATATATATATATATATATATATATATATATTTTACATTATCCTTTCAAATGGTTCTGAAAGTAAATTTAGGAATTCTAAATACAATGTAAAATAAACAAACATGATGTTACTTGGAGAACAAAGCACAGGATCAAACTGAATAGATCTACCCTTATCTATCAGACACATCGTCATCGATACCCGATCAGGAATTTTTTTTAAGATATCGGTATACCGATACAGATATTAATATCGGATCGGTGCATTTCTTGTGTCAACGCTCTTCTCTCTCAGACTGATTTACAGTTGAGGGAATTATGACTTTTAGACAGATGTGCAGTTACGTTAGTTATCCAGTGGATGAAACAGAAATGATTCTCCGTTAACTAACCTGAAGTCGGTCCCCATGGGTTGGAGAGAACTGTGCTCTGTCTGTCTTTCCATCCAGCAATGTTCATCCTGCTGCTCCTGGTTTCGCAGGAACTGATTTGATCACATAGTTGTTCAGCTCAAATTTGTGTTTGAGGGTTCTGTGAAGCAGGGTGTGCTCTTTTTTTCCCCCCCCTTTTCTTTTTTTCCAAAGGGAAGATACTGGAAGCATCTCCTTTCCCCTGAAAAAAGCTACTGAATAATTCACTATGCCCCAGTTTCTGCCCATTAGGTTGACACACTGCTGGAACTCTCTTGCCTGGAGAAGTTGACAGCTTCCTTACACGCACACAAACACACACACACACGCGGGCGTGCACGCTCCCGCACTTTTAACAATTTTACTGCTTTGAAAGAGAATTTTCTCTCCAGTTGCAGCAGTTAATTCAGTGATATAATTATCCACCTTGGCCTCTTTTCTCCTCCCGCTCTTTTCCCACTTCTTATGGCTTCGAAATGCTCCACATATACGTATATCTTACACGAGGCTGTCGTGCTTATATTAATACATTAGCTGTATGTTAATAGTCCAATTCCACCATTATAAATCTCTTTTAAGTATTTTGTATACTTCTGAACAAAGAAACCCATTTTGAGTCCCGCTAATGCTCTAGTTTTCACAGGACATGAAAGTAGCTGAAGATTTTACCCGAGGTTGCCACCAGGGGGCAGAATATTGGGAGCGCTTAATGGTTTTCTGTTCAAAACTAAGCAATGAGGCAAACTACAGAATATTATACAGATGTAAAAAAAAAAAAAAGAAAAAAAAAACAAGAAACAGAAGATTAGATACAAGCTTTTACAAATGAAGTCACCAGAGACACACTATGATCTGCGCCAGCAGTTTTTAGTAATCTCAGGTTTTATAGAAAGTTAACATAACTTTATCGATCGCTATTTGTAAGGTCAATAGTTGTAGTGAAAGTTGTAGCAGGAATGCATGTCTTATTGATGACTCCTGTACCTTCTGCTGATGTAGAGGCAGGTTTGATCTGCAGCGAGATCCACTATTAAAATCAGAACTACAGTGGAGATCTTTCCTCTTGAATAAAGGCATGAGAGTTAAAATGAGGTTTTGCCGCATCTCGATACGTTTGGTGCTGAAAGACATAACCAAAGCTTCAGAGGAGTCCCTGGGCAGAGAGGCTTATGGGTTTTCCTTATTCCGGTTCTACGGTCAGGTAATCCGTTAATATGGAAACAAAGGTGGGAAGTAATCACTGAATGAACGAGAGTAAAGTTAAAATGGGAATTTTAGCATTATTTTATGACTTGAACTTTAGGAAGAAAGTGGAACTTTTTAATTTTGAGAGAAAACAAAATGGTAGCCAGGCTGGCTAAATATTATTAAATCAGGAGATTCTGATTGCAAAATTAAAAATAAGCTGCAACAGTTGCATCGCAAAATGCATTTTAGAAACAATCGCTCAAAAGCCGCAGCGTTTCCGTTATTGAAATCACGCGTGAATAACGCCGCCATCATCCTCCTACTACTTCCTGTTGTCTCCTTTTTGTCGCTGGCAAATTTGAACTCTGAGTACTTGTGTGGAAAAAAAGCCATTTAAAGCTCCCAAGTAGCCTTAGAAAACTAATGGATTCATTTGAAAACACCACAGAGAAGACGGATGACTTGAGCCGTGTCATGCACTCCAAAATGCTCTTTGTTTTTTCCTGTGTTCTCATCATTTTCGGTCTTTTCTGCCCGTTTTATTCCTCACGCGCCATCGTTCGACCTCGGAGACCGGCCGATGCTCCAACATGCTCGGTGTTCTCCGAGAGACAAAGTGAAACACAATCGACAGAAGTCAATACAACTCCTGCCCGCCTTCCTGGAACTCACCATTCAAATATTGAGCACCACTTAAAACTTCAACTCCATTTTCGGCTTCCTTTTCTGGCGATGCGGCCTGCGATATGCCCGAGCCCAATAATTCATGTGCAGATATGAATGTTTCATTATGGCAGAGGAAATTAAACTGAATTAATGATAATCACACTCAGAGCACTGCTGCTATTTAAGGCCAGCAGGGAAAAAAAAAAAAGAAGTAAAATCTTAAGGGAGAGTGATGCGGTGGACCAAAATGAACCTTCTAGTTCATCCGATAACGGCATAGAGATGAAGAATATGTTGGATTTAATGAATTTACGGATATAGATTTATGACTTTTTAGCTCTGTGGTTCTATTTTTTCTCTGGTTTAATGATTTAAGGTGTTGTCCTCCTGAGTCTGGTTCTGTTAAGCTCACATTGATCTAGTTTCATTGCTTTTGATTCGCATCCTCTCTTCTTTTGTGCGTCGTTCTGTTCCCTGGTTTGTTTCAGTCAGTCTTGCTTTCTGATCTCGCCTGGTTGCGGATTTCATCACCAGCTCCATGTCAGTCTCCATAAACACTCCTCGGTTTCTTTTGTTCTCTGTCAGTCCCTCGTTGTTTTTCCTCATCTGTTGTGCTTTGATTTTGTTTGGCAAAGACGGTTTTATTTTCAGTTTTCATGTCTGAATAAAAGTCTTTTCATCCACACTCCCCTTCGTGCCCACCGAACCCCCCACCTTTATTCCTGCCTGAAGCGGACTTCAAACCGCCGCTGTCATCCGGACATTTAAGCTTCATGAGCGAACATCGTTTTTCAAAAAATGGAGGTTTGTATGTTATTTCTCACTCAAGAACATACAAAAATATTGTCTGGAACCTATGCAGTCCAGCCGTCTACTTCCTATAGGATTTCAGTCTTTACTTGACGTTGAAATGATGCCCTTCAACGTCAAATCCATTGAATGTTTTTCACGTCCCGAAGTGTTGAAGGTGACCACAGCAAACGGAAGAACACAAAGATTTTAAGTGCGTACGCCTCTCCTTTAGGACAGTCAGCGAGCTCCGCGAGCCGCCGGAGTCAACGCAGCAGGACTTAGTTCCCTTTGCTTGGGCACATTTCCGATTTGAAGTCGACCATTTTTCAGTGCGTCAAGATTCTAAATCCAGCAACAAACACTAAAAATCTCCCAAAGTGAGATAACCGGACAGTTTATGGCGAATGCTTAATTGAGGAACAAGTGGCTTGATGTGCAACAGGAGCACCTGGTTGTTTCTGTCTCGTCTGTTCTGCCGATGGTCGGCCAAAGGACCATTGATCAGGTGACGTTGCCATTCCCCTCTAGCTACAAAAGCCCTCTATAGTTGATTTGGTGATTTGGTGCTGTTGAGCTCATAGTGCAAGCAACACAAAACCAAGCAAAGTGATTGGATCATCAGAATTATGTAACTTTGTCTTTCTGGATGTGTTGGAGACGTTGACAAGCAGCAGTGAATAAGAGTCACATTGGACAAATGCTCCACTAGTCAGCCACTATTATTATTATTATTATCATTATTATTATTATTATTATTATTATTATTATTATTATTATTATTATTATTATTATGTCACTTCAGTGGGTTCATGCACATCGTAGCCTACTGAATCGTAATAGAATTGTGAAGTGCCTACAAATGTCCACTTTTACCTGTTAAGCATTACTCTTTATGGAGATGTTAAGCTACTTCAGCTCTGTTTCTAATTCCCATGTTCTGTAGAAATTACTTTTATGTTAATCTACAATTATCTGATTCCTCCAGTCACTTTCACTTTCCTTGAGCTCTCCCCTCTTTGAATCGCCGCCCCTCCTTAAATCCATAAATCCATCTCCGTTCGCCTCGACCTTTTCCTGTCCGTTTCGACTCCGCCGCCCCTCAATGAGCCTGTTCCTGTTTTCCAAACTCTAACGATGGCGCTGTCCGTGTGGCTGCCTGTAATCCGTTCAGGTGTGTGTGTGTGCTCAAGTAGCATGCCGAGCTTGACAACGAGCTGTCCACCTACGATGGAGCCAGACTAGGTGTTGTTATAAAAACCCAGAAATTCACACATATTACAGACAGTGTGGAGAAATGTAAAGAGCCAGTGCTAGTATTTCACAGCCAGGGGGGATTAGCTGCAGTCGGCACAATTAGCCACATGAGAAATCTGAGCAGAGCCTCTGATGGTCTGTAGGATCTGGACAGCAGATTAGAAAACTCTTAGGAGTCCTCATTGGAGAGGAATTACACAAAATCAACTTTTTGAGCTTTATGTCATGTTGCAATGTCAGAACTTAATTGAACATAAAGCTGCTGTGTTGCTTTGACTCAGTCGTGCATGGTTGAGAAATCCTTGAATCTACCATCAAGGGCTGCCGCCTATTCACCTAAAGCTCCACCTTGGAGCTTCGACCCCCAGCTGAGCTCCGGCCAAACTGAGCTCCCCTCCCCCGCGGGGTCCGACGCTGCTCCTAAAGACTAGCGGCAGCGGCAATTAGCAAACGCCTGGTGAAAGTATCTCTGCTGAGCTCATCGTGGCTCACGGGGCTCCTGAGAACGGTTGTAAGCAGTCAGAGAAGAGTTGTTTGCGATGACGTGCTGAAAGGGAGAGTGTCCGAAACTTTGGGAGGCTCTTAAAGAGACGGGGGCCACTTTCAAAGGATCAAGCCAAATTCCTTTCAAGTTGGTTTTATTTCTGCATCTGTCACAGTGGAGGGTTGGTTTTGGAGTCAAAACTCACAAAGTTGGTGAGAGCAAACAACACGATAAAGTCTATTGTACGACTGGGTAAAACTCGAAAGTCTCCTTGAAATTAGAGAGTTTTGATTGGGAATAGTGATGTGACCTCATATGAGTTACTGATGGAGAGGAAAGACTGTCGATCCAGCTGGACGCCACAGGCACCAATCGATTAGCAATGAGCAAGTTAGAAAGCTACAATTATTTTTGGAATGAAATGGTAAAGACTAGTTATTTGTCTGTTAGTAAGCTTTTTTTTTGGAGAAGATAATTTTATATAGACATTTCTATGTGAACATTTACTGGGCTGTTTGAAAGTAATCACCATGCCAACAAGATATTGAGTCTTTACCGTGTATAATTAGTTGTTATGACTGGTACACTGTGTTTTAATCATTAAAGCTGATGCAAATCTTCACTTTATCAGTGGAAACAGTGAGACACAAATCATAAGACGATGCAGTAATTAACTGGCAGTCATTAGTGGACTTTTGGCTCAACATATGCAGCTAGAAACAAGTCGCTTTCAGACAAAAAGCCTCAGGGTTCCGAAAATATAAACAACTTTGGATTAAAAGTTCAAATGTTTATGTCTAAAAAGCCTCAGAGGTGTTAATTCGGATGACGGCGAGGCTGATGACCGAGCATCTGGTCACCATGGATGACATTAAGTTTCGACCAGAACGAGAACTGCTTAAAGAGCCGAGTCCCTGAAGGACGGCCGCGAGTTAACGTTTCCACGGACAGCAATCCGTCAGACCATTGACGGGCGGCCATTGTTTTTTCTTCTCATGAGTCGAACGCAAGACATTCTATTCATATTCCGGTGAGGACAGTATGGAGCGCGGCGTGATTATTAATTCATGCCAACACCTCGTTCTTCTACGGCTCACCGACGTCTCCTCCCTTTCAAAGCCTAATTACATCCATATACCTCCAGACGCAGAGCGCCACTCGGTTCGCCATGTAGCTTCTCATCTGAGGCGTCCGTCATAAGGGAGATGGCTTCGTCTGTGTGAGTCACGAAAAGCTGTGAAACCCCCGGCGGCATCTAATGAGATAATGGAATTAAGACATATGTCCACACAATGCAAGGAAGAAGCGCGTAGCATGAACCAGCTCTATATATACTAACCCCTATTAGTTAAGTTGCCCTGATAATTCTGTTTATGTTGCCGTGGTTGGCATCGTGTTCTAAGAGATTTGTCATCTAAAGGTCAGTTGGGTCTACTTTCTGCAGGATCACATGTGAAACGAGCCGTATTTTCACATTCTGCTTTCTCACACGTTTATATGTGATAAATTGCAGTTGTCTTATTTACATATATATACAAATGTGTGTGTGTATCTATATCTATCTATATATATATATATATATATATATAGATTGTGTAGATATTTATAGGCATTTTACCATTTGCTGTTAAGTCTGGAATTATTCATACCCCTGGTAGATTTAGGTTTAAAGGGACAGTGTTGTGTACTTTCCATGCGCATGGAGGCATTTTATGGCATTTTCACACGCATTCAAAATAAAGTCGAAGTATTTGACCACTCACAGTGACCACTATGAGTGGCTGATACTCTGACCGCTATCACCCAGAGTCCATATAATGGGTGGGGTTGGACCTCCAACTCCTCCCTCAAACCAATTTGATTGGACAATGCTTCTCCTTCTCTCCAAATGTCCGGTTATACTCCTGCTGTGCAGTTACTTTTATGCTGGATATTTAACATTCCCTCTGTAATTCACTAGACTCAGCTATACACTTTTATGCCAAAAAAAATCAGTTTTGTTTTTCTTTCTAATTTTTAATGCGACTTTTGGCATATTGCTTGATCAGGCCACTTAAAGCTACATTCATTGCTAATTCAGGCAATCATCCAGGCCTGGTCGAAACCTCCAGTCCTCCAGGAGAGCAGCACATCTGTCGCCACTGCAGCTCACAGCACCAGACATAACAAGCAGAAATGCGCTCAGATATTCAAGTGGCGACGTTTGCACATTTATTATCAAGCCCGTGTTCAGATGTCACATTTGCCGTACTCCAGTGTGACGCGCACACACGTTTTCTTTAAAAAGTTAGTCGCAGTGCGCTGCAGAGGTTGTCCAGGGAGCGAATAAGAGCAGCTGCTCAGCTGACCTCAGAGTCCGTAAAGGAGAGCGAAGGTGGAGCGAGGTCACTGAGACATTTAACAGCCAAAGAATTTCAGCTCCGGATCAGGAGGGATGTGTCCTTCTCAGTGTTTTGAACAAACCGAAGGTGACAGCAGGAATCCTTTCTCATCCTGTATTACAGCGGGTCACGATGTGGCAGTAAAGGCTTGAATAATCCGTTCAAACTCCAACATACACAAAGTGGTCTAGATTTGAGCAACCTGAAAAGGCTTGTTCAAATCTCAGTTCACCATCTAATTTTCACCCCTTGACTGGTGTTTGAGCTCAAGATCTGCCAAGACTAGGAGGATGGGAAAACTCTTAATTACTGAAGCCCAAGAAATGTGTCGTATTCATTGAAATTCTTTGAGCTTCGTGTGTTTGTGTTTTTGTTTTTTCAAAGGGATGCAGACTGGACAGTCATTAACATAATGAAACCAAGTTAAACTTAAGCCCAAAAGCAGCAAATAAAGACACAAAGAAAGAGTCCGAGAATACATCCCTGAGGCATCCCACAACCGAAAGAAACTAGACGACACCAACTCACGCTGACGCAAGACGTTCAAAACCTAAACCGCTCCAAAGCTGCGTCTTAGATTACAACATAGACACCAGCGTCCTTGGATAAAAATATATATATTCAGATGTCACATTCTGAGCCATAAGGCTTTAAAGAAAAAGAATGTAAATGTTCTGAAAACATTTTTACAGGGCGTAATAAGAATAGAGTATCTAAAATGTTCCAACATGCATAATTCAGCTGACCTTTACATGCCTGTAGGCGTGAGGTCGACGTTTTCTATACTTTATAAGCTGTAGAAGTCTATAAACTAACAGAAGTCACTTTTTTTCTGTTTTTTACATTTCAATTGCATCAGTGTGTGTGTGTGTGTGTGTGTGTGTGTGTGTGTGTGTGTGTGTGTGTGTGTGTGTGTGTGTGTGTGTGTGTGTGTGTGTGTGTGTGTGTTTTTTCTTCAGTTTGTCATGCTATGTGCTTATTTGTATTCATATTACCAGCGTAGACTTGCACACATCAACGGCTGCATTGGTTCGCGGTGGGAGTGAGAGCCGGCCTGGTGAAGGCTGAAGCAATTCAAGAAGTTTGACCTGCAAAACGTTTAGAACCATAAAACCTACAGATACCGAATATTTGACCGAATAAAATCATAACCGTTCCGTTGATTTCAAAGGAGATTTGTCATCTTGAAAGCATTTTCTGAAAAGATAAAAAAATACTACTAATAATACTAACTTTGCGGCTGAAAGTGAGAAGTAAATAAATGGATGGTGATGTCGATGGGATCAGCAGCGTTTGCTGCGCTTGTTTTCCTGCAGATACAGACGGTTTCTTGTTGGCCAGTGGTGATATATCAGGTTTCATATCTATGTAAAACATCTGGGTTGTTCAAACAGGTAATGGGAATAAACATCACATCCAGTACTGCAAATAGATTCAGGGTGTTTTTTTCTGAGCCTCACTCCGTCAAACGTTGTTTTTTGTAATTCTTGTAGCTATTCTTTCTCATTATCACATATGTAAGGACTGCCAAATAACACAGATGTTGTCTGTAATTTGCAAGCAGATGTCATTTTTCTCAACTAAAATTAGGATGTTATTCAAATCTACAAACTGGGATTTCATATTTATTTTAATTGCCTGCTTTTCTGTCACAACGCTGAACGTCCTTTTGGTTTCTAGGAAAAGCTGAATATTTATTTGTCTTCTGGACTTGATGTTTCACTCCACAGCAACGTTCGGATACATCCTGGCCTCCGTTTTTCTCCTTTGTTTTCAAATTTCAAACAGTTTTTTATGGTGGATGGAAATTGAAGTACCTTTCATGAGCTACAAGCCCGACTACACCTGAAGATTAGGATAATTCCCATTTAAAGTTGCAGAACATAACTTTTATTTTTAAAAAATTTGTTTTTTTCCACGTTTTTCTGAAAACTGTCTTGATGTTGTGACAGTTCAGCAGATGATCTGTGAAAAATCAATCTCTCCTGCCTTCTGGTTTTAGTGCCATCTGCAGAAATACAACCAATCAGAGCCAGGAGGAGGGTCTTAGCGCTGTCAATCACTCTTGAATGATGGTGGAAAAACAGCTTACCGATACACAAGAACAGTTTATCTGCGATCATTGGTGACGGCTAACGAGCATTAGCGTTGGCATTCATTGCCGGCTCCGCTGTGGGAATGAAGCTGTAGCATATAAGAGAGTAAGCAAGGGTGGGAGTGTGAGCAGCGCATACGCAAACAAGACTGATGGCGTTAAGACCCTCCTCCAGGCTCTGCTTGGTTGTTCCTGACCTGGAGTCAGGAACAACCTGACTCCATAAACTGCAGAAATAAACTGCTATATGCAGTTTATTTCTGCAGATAGCAGCAGGACCACAGAAAGGAGCTTCATTTTTTCTCAAATCCTTGACCTCATTTTACACTGTCGCTATCAGTTTTAGCAAATCTGTGAAAAAAGTATAAAAATACATGAAAAAATTTTGAGTGAAATCACTTTCTGAGGGTGAAAGAGAAACTTTATGTGACTAGAATGGATGTCCTTAAGTTTAATAGACCTTTTTCAGACAAATGAGGCCCTGAGCTGACAGTGAGTAAATAATTCAGCACAGCCTTGTCCACACAATGCGAAAACACGATAGATAGTAAGTAGGTGTTTATTTTAAATGAGCGGAACTGGCGGATGCAGCGTTCATGCATAGAATCCATTTAGTTTTTGCCATTTTCAAATTTTGACCAGCAGCACCTTCCGTATGTTTCGGCGAGGGTGTGAAAACCCAGTTTATTCTGTCACCAGTAAATAGTGCAGTCAAAGAGATAAGAAATAATTTTCAGTGCTCAGTAATCAAGAACATCAAGTCCCCATGTCAGGCATTTTTCTTGAAACAATGCGATCCAAACTTTTCTGCCCCCTGGGGCCAAAACTGGCTAACCTAAACGACTTGAGGGCCACAAAATTTAATAGGTGTAAAAATATATATATATATATATATATATATATATAAGTAGGTGTTTATTTTAAATGAGCGGAACTGGCGGATGCAGCGTTCATGCATAGAATCCATTTAGTTTTTGCCATTTTCAAATTTTGACCAGAGCTGATGTATTTTTTTTCCAACTTAAAACAAAATGGTCTATGGCATTTACACCTGACAGTCTGTAGAGTTTTTTTTATTTTCATTTATTTATTTTTCAATTTTCATTTGTTTAATTGAGTGGGATTTTTGCCCCACATTGTCTTGTGGGGCAAAAAAAAAAAAAAAAAAAAAAAAAAAAAAAAAAAAAAAAAATTCCCTTCTCACCCACCGCGGGTGGTTCTTATCCTCTGAGCTCGGGTCCTCTACCAGAGGCCTGGGAGCTTGAGGGTTCTGCGCAGTATCTTGGCTGTGCCAAGGACTGCACATTCTGGACTGAGATGTCTGATGTTGTTCCTGGGATCTGTTGTAGCCACTGCTCCAGTTTGGGGGTTACTGCCCCGAGGGCCCCGATGACCACAGGCACCACTGTGGTCTTCACCTTCCAGGCCCTCTCCAGTTCTTCCCTGAGGCCCTGGTATTTCTCCAGTTTCTCGTGCTCCTTTTTCCTGATGTTGCAATCACTTGGTATTGCTACATCTACCACAAACGGCTTTCCTCTGATGTTTATCCACTACGACAATGTCTGGTTGGTTCGCCATTACCATTTTGTCTGTCTGGATCTGGAAGTCCCACAGGATCTTAGCTCTGGCGTTCTCCACCACCTTTGGGGGTGTTTCCCACTTTGATCTCGGGGTTTCCAGTCCATATTCTGCACAGATGTTTCTGTACACTATGCCTGCCACTTGGTTATGTCGCTCCATGTACGCTTTCCCTGCCAGTATCTTGCACCCTGCTGTGATGTGCTGGACTGTCTCAGGGGCCTCCTTGCACAACCTACACCTTGGGTCTTGTCTGGTGTGGTAGATCTGGGCCTCTATTGCTCTGGTGTTTAGGGCCTGTTCCTGGGCGGCCAGGATGAGGGCCTCTGTGCTGTCCTTGAGTCCAGCTTTTTCCAGCCATTGGTAGGATTTACTTATATCAGCCACTTGGGTTATTTGCTGGTGGTACATCCCATGTAGGGGTTTGTCCTCCCATGATGGTATCTCTGGCACCTCAACCTCCGTTCCCTGTTGTCTGAGACATTCGCTGAGCACATTGTCTGTTGAGGCTTTGTCCCTGATGTATTTATGGATCTTAGTTGTTTCGTCTGGACAGTGGTTCTCACACTCACTAGTCCTCTGCCTCCTTCCTTGCGGCTCGTGTACAGTCTCAGGGTGCTGGATTTGGGATGGAACCCTCCATGCATTGTTAGTAGCTTTCTGGTCTTAATATCTGTGGCTTTTATCTCCTCCTTTGGCCAGCTAATTATTCCAGCAGGGTATCTGATTACTGGCAAGGCATAGCTGTTTATCGCACGGATTTTGTTCTTGCCATTGAGCTGGCTTCTCAGGACTTGCCTTATTCGTTGGAGGTATTTAGCTGTGGCTCCTTTCCTTGTGACCTCATCGAGGTTGCCATTTGCTTGTGGTATACCTAGGTACTTGTAACTGTCCTCTATGTCTGCTATTGTTCCTTCTGGGAGTGAGACCCCTTCTGTGTGGATGACCTTCCCCCTCTTTGTGACCAGCCGACCACATTTCTCTAGTCCGAATGACATCCCAATGTCAGTGCTGTAGATCCTGGTGGTGTGGATCAGTGAGTCGATGTCTCGCTCACACTTGGCGTACAGCTTGATGTCATCCATGTAGAGTAGGTGACTGATATTGGCCCCATTTTTGAGTCTGTATCCGTAGCCAGTCTTGTTGATAACTTGGCTGAGGGGGTTCAGGCCTATGCAGAACAGTAGCGGGGACAGAGCATCTCCTTGGTATATGCCACATTTGATGGACACTTGTGCAAGTGGTTTGCAGTTGGCTTCAAGGGTGGTTTTCCACAGCCTCATCGAGTTTGCAATGAAGGCTCTCAGAGTCCTGTTGATGTTATACATCTCTAAGCATTCAATGATCCAAGTATGCGGCATTGAGTCATAGGCTTTCTTGTAATCAATCCAAGCCATGCACAGGTTGGTGTGTCGGGTTTTGCAGTCTCGGGCAACTGTGCGGTCTACGAGGAGTTGGTGTTTGGCTCCTCTGCTATTTACACCGATACCCTTCTGTGCCGTGCTCATGTGTTTATCCATGTGTTTGCTTATCTTGGCCGCTATGATGCCTGACATGAGCTTCCAGGTTGTGGAGAGGCAGGTTATTGGTCGGTAGTTGGGTGGGACTGGACCCTTTGATGGATCCTTCTGGATTAGGATTGTCCGCCCTTCAGTTAACCATTCAGGGTGAGTCCCACTTTGTAGCAGCTGGTTCATTTGGGCTGCCATTCGCTCATGGAGAGCAGTAGGCATGGATCATGTCAGGCCCTGGTGCTGTCCAGTTTTTCATACCTGAGACTCTTTCTTGGACATCTGTCACAGTGATGGTTACCGGGCTTGCTCAGGGAGGTTGCTGTGGTCCTCTCGTAGAGAGATCAGCCACTGTGCATTGCTGTTGTGGGACGCCTCCCTTTCCCATATGCCTTTCCAGTATTGTTCCGTCTCCAGCCTTGGTGGGTCTGCTCTGTTGTTATTGTTACCCTGCCATTGAGAGTACACCTTAGCTGGTTGAGTGGAGAAGAGCCGGTTAATCCTTCTGGATTCATTCTCCCTTGTGTATCTCTTTAGGCGGCTGGACAAGGCTTGGAGCCTCTGTTTGGCAGTCTCGAGTGCTTCAGGTATGGGCATCTGCCTGTACTTTCTGGGTACTGGTCTTTTCATTGCACCCTTGTGGAGCTCTGACAGTTGGCTCACTTCCCTCCTTGTTACCTTGATTTTAGCCTCTAACCGTCTTTTCCATGGTGGGTATTGGGTCTCATGGTTGCTCTTATAGCCAAGTATCTCAAGGATCACTGATGCTGAGTTGTAGATCAGCTCATTGGTTTCTGTTATGGTGTTGGTAGGGATCGTTCTCAATGCTGCATTCACATTCTCAATGAGACTTTCAGATGGTACTTCACTCAGCCGTTGTAATTGGCGCCGGGGAGGCCTGGTTGTCATTCGGGTCATGATTCTCTCTCTCAGGTCAGCAGCTGTCTCGTTCAGCTCTCTTTCGCTCATTGGGGCCGTGTATCCCCTCACTGGGTGGGGACTTGTAGTTAAGTCCCCACAGTTCTGACATCCGGGTTCCTCCTTTTGCCGTAGCATTTGTGTTGTATCTCGTCAATCTCAAGTTGTGATAGCAGTTGCCGTTGCGGATGTTGGAACACTGAGCTACTAGTTGTTTAGCGCTTAGTGTTGACTGGGGATGTCGAAGTAACCATTCCTTCCCCAGTCTTTGCATGTAACCCCTCTGACTAGGGTTACTTGAGTAGTAGCATTCCAACAGATCCACATTTTCATCTCTCGCCCATTTCCGTCTTGTTCCAGTAGCCCATTTGTCATCAAGGTGCTCTGGTTCCCCAACACCTGACGCAGACCTTGTTTGGCCGGGCGACGTCTGAGCCGGCATGTTATGCAACTTAGTATCTCTCATGGTATGAGGTAGGCAGTAGCTTGAAGGGTCTTGCCTAAGGACCCAGACTGGATTCGAACCCTGCCCTCTCGGGTGATATACTGATGCCTTATGTATTGAGCTATCCAGTCAGTTTTATTATCCAGTTTTATTTTTTTTTTAAAAAAAATAAAAAAAAAAAAAAAAAAAAATATATATATATATATATATATATATATATATTGTTTCATCTGTTAAACAAAATGTTCAAAAGATCTTTAAAAATTCACTGATTCAAAACAAAAAATAGACAATTTCCAATCTTTGGGGGAGATCAGTTGTTTTCTATTTTGCTGCCAAGGTTTCTACTGTTCTGGACTTGAGGTCAGGGGTCCCATCAAAATCATTTCAAAGGTCACAAATGGCATCCAAGTCACACCTTGGACACCCCTGTTTTAAAGGTTTTGTATATCTGCACCCAGGAAAAGGTTAAACTAATTCTGGAGGGAGATTATATTCCTTCCTTGTATCAAACTTTATTCATTTTTCTTTACTAACAGACGTTTAGCAGAATCTGCCGGTGCAGCCGCTTTGGAACGACTCTGATTTGATCTGCGCTACATCTGCACAAGGCTCTGTTTGTTTTCCTCCGCTTCATAAAGCTACACGTACATTTTGTCTCAACAGCGGTGATCTCCAATGCTTTTAGGGCACAACATTCGTACTGCGTCATTATGCAACAAAAACAAAATGCTTAAATCCGGCTGGTTTGGTTCCACACCAGCGCTCCAGAAATAAATGTGATGTGACAAGAGTTTTTTTCTTCTTCTTCTTCTTCAGGCTCACCGTCTCTAGCTATGGGTCCAACTGATGGGGAACACATATTGAGAAACATCCAGCTAAATCTAAATGCTAATGCGGGAAGAGGATGAGGGAGATGGGTGGGACGTTTGCAGTGTAGCACCAGCCAGAGGGAACGAACCGATCAGAACTGGAATGACCCCAGCTTTTATTTAGCTCGACCTGATTGGTCATCAATATGAGCACATTTTGACCCTTTGCCACCGCGTCTTTTAATCCCGCGAGGAAGTGAAGGACAGGAGTATTAAACAGAGCGACTGCAATCATTTTCTCAATTCAGAATATCTTCCAAAGCTACACCAGCATGGCTGATATTGAATATTGTTCAAATTGAACAATATTATGCTATTATGCTAATATGGCTTGTTCAAGCCGAGCTCATTTGTCTGTGGAGGTAATAAAACTATTTGTGGCTCAAAGATGGCGGGATCTCCAGAAAGTTGAAATCGCTAGCTTAGAAATACATTCCTTCTTCCTCCTGTTGCAAATGACCAAATGACCGACGTTAGCTGAATTCACACCACATAATTTATACCACAATGTCGTAAGCGGTGTTCACTGTCACACCTGACCCGACATAAAAGCGTCAAAGCCTAGATGCTAACGTTTTTTGCTTGTTTGGCTGCGTGATGGTGTGGCTATGACTGTTCAGACATATTCCGTCTCCACAATTCAGTATTTCACTGCATCTTACTAATCATATGTACTTACAAAGTATATATGAACGTCAAAGTGAAATCAGCTAAATAAAAGCTATGTTAGGCGAGCAATGTCTCGTTTTTTGACAAGCTTTAGAGGAGTTGGCGTAAGTTGTTTTGTTGTCCGTCATGGCAGAGTGAGCCGTGACCTTACGTGTTAAGGGTCAATAACTGGATGGATAGAGTGTGAGCTGCCAGGATTAGAAGTAGGCTTTCTTTGTGACAGACAATTTTTATTTTTATTTTTTACTTGTCTTGTGCTCCGCAGCTGCCAGCGTTGAACAAGCGAGGCATATTTTCTATCCCTACAAAAGGTTCCGGCTCTTTACATCTGAATAAAGCCCCGAGGGACATTTGCCTCCTCTCAAAGAATGACAGGCACGGTGTTTTTTTCCTCCCTTTAGGATTGTTTGGTTGCCTTTGCTCCCCAGGATATCTGCTCAGATGAGGCGGAAATATTTTACTAAAGAGAAACAAGATGGTACACAGGTATGTTGTCCTCCTCTTGAATGTGTGAACATACATGACATACAGAGACGAGTAAGGTATGTTTTTTGTGAACAATTAAGAAAAGCGTGCATCTGCGTGACAGGAAAAAAAGACGCAGGTAAAAATTGGTGAAAAAAACGATCGTTTCTCTTCTCCCTAGACGACGAATTTGAGCGGACGAAAGGCCTGCATGGCATCATTGCGAAAGAACGCTGCAAACACTGAGGCGAATACTCAAGAAAGAAGCCAGAACCAAGATGTGTCTCGACCCTAAGCATGCCTCCTAAAATCAGGTAAAAACCAGCTTAAAGGAAAGAATGGCTTTGCTTTGACACGGTCTACACAAAGCGCTGATCTCCGTGTGACCAGAGCTGAAACGGACATAAAGTCAAATCTTAGAATTTGGACGGTTGGAAAAAAGATTCTCTACCAAATTCATTAGTTAGAAGACAGAAATAATCTTGGTAACCACCAAATGACCGAAAACAGGAAATCACATTTTTTTTTCCAAATATCTAAATATTCGATTTCCACTGCGTTTCCGTCATTCGGTAAACTGCAGGCGCTCGGCCGTATGATCTGATATTGGACCAAAATCCCCAGTTTTACCCAAAGCATTTTACACTTTCAGCTTCCTGCGACGCACATATTGATTTTAATAATTCTGGCGCTGCCTTAAGCCATGGATTCACACACACACACCGTCCTCTGCTTTATTTCACGTCAGAGCTCCCGGCGCTGCCACTGCGCCTCATTAAGGCTGACATTTATAAGCTAAGTTATCAGAACAAGGATATGAACCAAGAAAAACTTCTGTGTGTGTGAGTGTATTTATATAACTTATGTGTAGATATAGATTATCAAAACGGGGGAGAAAAGTAAGGAAAGAACCTGAAGAATTTCAATAAACTAATTTTCATAATTTTTACTGCTATAAACAACCAACATGAAGGTCATAATAGACAAAGGCGAGAGTGTCTTTAGACCCACATGAATTCTGTGACATGGCTTTTGGTTCAATCATCAGTTTATACAGTCATTATGTTTTCAAAGTGATGGGCGCGGCCCCCTGGAGGGCCGACAGAGGACAGCGGAGGGGCTCAGAAAGCTGGAGCAAAGACAAGGGAAAAAATCTCCAAAAATGATTAACAATACATCTTTATTCATATTAGATCGGAAGACGTAATCTGTTTTTTTCATTACTGTCAAATGCAAGCTAAAATAATTTGCAGTGCTCATCTTTCTGATTGGTCATCAGTCAAATTTATCGAGCTGCTTTGCCGCTCCAGCTAGTGTAGCGAGCGCGAGACGAACCCTATGGACGAAATTCTGACCAGAAAAAGGCTGGAGAACTAAAATCAGAAAGGATGATGGAAGCTTTGTGCTGAACAATTATAATAATGATCCACCAGTGATTGACAGTGAGGGGAAAAAAGCCTGTATAAGTTGAATTCTTTTTGACATAATAGACATAATTATCTGAGTTTGAAAACGTGGCCTCCGCCCAGGAGCCGATGCTGTTTGGGAACCTCTGTATTAGAACACAAAGAGGCTTACAATACGTTTTGATTTTCATCTAATTGCCTAAAAAAACAAAAAAGAATCAACTGACACATAATGCAGCTAAATGTTTAAAAAAGCGGCGCAAATTTCAACAGGCGACTTTGAACAAATTAGAGAATAAATTGCAAAGCATAAATGCAAACTGTATGCTCAGTCTATTGTTCCATGATTAGTTTATTACTCATAATAAGTTGTTGTTGTTTTTTTCACTAGAACAAAGCCTGTTACTTGTGTTTACTTACACGTAATGGTCAGAGGGAGAAAGTTCAGAGAAAACATTTTTCTTGTGGGTGAGTGCAGACGGGCTCCGCTCAGGTCTGCCTCACAAAGGATTGGGAAACAATAAGGTTTGATTGAAAGTAATTAGACTAATGTTGACAAAAAATATTACAATTGAAAAATCCAATTACCTTTGTATGCCTAATCAAGAATGTTTTACTGAAAATCTTGATAAAAACGCAACAGTGTTCAAAGCATGTGATTTTTGTTTGTTTTTTTCCTTCCGCAGCACTTGGACTTTATGTCCAGGGTTCCTGAAATCAATAGATTTCAAAATGCCATCCACTGCATTCACTAACCAGGAAACGAATTTACAGTTATGAAAACGATTGACGAGAAGCGTGTCGGCACAAAAATGGACGAACAATTCTGAATGGTTCTCAAAATAACACACAAACACTGAAAGGTTTTGCAGGGCTTCTGATTGCCAGAAAATCTGTTAATTGGCGCGGCGGGAGTCAGGTATTCGAAATTTGGCCTTTTCAGAAGATCGGCGAGAAGAAAATGGCTGAAAGAAAAGCACAGTGAGAGCAGTTTAAGCTTGTTTTCGGACCTCACGGTCCGGTCGACTCGGTTCGTTCGGGAACCGAGTCGACCGGACTAAGTTATCAGAACAAGGACATGAACCGTGTCTGTTACATTTCCAGCTGCTGCGGTGCGTTTTCACAACAGGGAGTCGAAACTAAACAAACCCTTTGGAAAACCTGTTCCCCTCCTCACCTGTGGTGGCGCTGCGTAAAGAACCACTGAAGGAAATCAACAAAAGATTCACTAAATAACCCCGTGCAGGGGAAACTGCATCAAAATGTGTCCTGATCACATGGGTGTAACAAACTGTCAACTTTCATCTATCACCAAAATCTACAATCCATCAGAAACCCTGTCTGTGTTTAATCCCACTCAGTTTCAGTACGTGACATGATTACTAATAAAAAAATAAAAATAAATAAATAAGTTTTTTTTTTTCCTTCACACGGAGCACAGCAGAGATAAACATCCTAAATAATGTAACCCAACGTCTGATCGGCGCAGCGATCCCGCAAGAAGTTGATGTAAGCATCAAGGCAAAAAAAAAAAACCTTCCAACCCTCGCAACGCAGAACAAACATTGGTCCAGTTTTGACCAAAATCAGAAGATTTGAAAATAAAGACTGTTGAATGTTTCTGGAAGTCGAGCGACTTGCTGCTCAGTTGCTTAGATGAAAGTTGTCCTCCTCTCTATTCATTCATTTTTCTTTCTTGAAGTGTTCCTATTATTCTGTCCGTTGCTTGGAGCACACAGTGGTTCAAAGGCAGCCTGGCTTTGACCAGATGCTAATTTGATGCTTCAAATCTTCCCGGATCATTTCTTGTCCGTTAATGATGTTTGCTGCTTTCGGAACTCGACTTTGGGGGAAACAAATGCGAGTTCAGAACTGCGGCATGGATGAGTTCAAGGAAATGCTGATATTTCTTGCTTTTATTTTTTTTAATGGCACTCAGGTCAGAGCTGAGGATTCTCTTTGAATCAAGGTTTCAGAGTCAGATTTGAATCACGTGGCTTCCGGAGCGTTCTGGCTCTGGTTGCTGCCGACGCGCCTGGTGACAACTTTCCATCCACAACTTTCCAACGTTGGAAATGCAGCGAAGATGAAATAGATGAATATTTAATTTTTCAGGGGGATTATTTCAGATCCGTTTTGCGAGCCAGACGCCTCTTGCTGTTCCTTGTTAGACGAGATCTTTGCCTGATAAATGCTCCGGCTTGTTTTTTCTTCTTCTTCTTCTTCTCTGGGAATGCTGACCTAAAAAAAAGAGAGAGAGACTGAACTGAATTCTTTTTAGCCTTTTAAAGTTTTATATGACAAGATGAAAGTTGGAGAATTAAATGCGGCGAACGAAATCTCACATGGGCTACTGCAGATGAACTCTCCAAACTAAATAGCTATTAATTTGCCAAAAACTTGTCTGAATTTTACTGTAAAAAATAAATAAATGATTAACTTCATGTTTCTGCTACCAGTGGAACCAGCATTATCCTTTGTACCTTGACGGAATCGTTCATTTGATTTCATCTGCTTTGTGCAGCTCTCTAAACTCAATTAATTGAAGTCTGCGGCACTTAATTATATCCAGTTTTATTTGGGTCGCATTAGTATCTTGGTTCAGATAAAATCCTGGGCTCGTTTGGCCGTTAAACTCATTGATTCTTTTCTTCTTCCAGTCATTCTGCTGCCGATTTGCCGTTGTGTGTTTGCAGTCGTGACCCAGAGGCAACCGAGCTTTCGGTGTTGGACATAAAGTTTGTCTTGATGATTCCTTCTTCCAGATGTCGGAGATGTCTTCAACCTTCATGGCAGAGTACAACAGGACTTTCTTTTGCCACTCTTCCACAAAGGCTAGAATAGCAGACTTCAGTTATGCTGCTTGGAATTAGCAGCAATAGTTTGGGTTATTAAGTGGGTTAATTTTTCAAAGTCATATTTTAACCATTTTAATTGTTCATTTTTAAATGTCTCAGTCCCAAACTAAATATTAGCAAGCTAGACCTTGCAAAACAAATGTTTGGCCCCAAGCAACATATTTAGTTAGCAAGCTTAGTATTTTACTTCAAACTCAATATTTAATTTGCAAGCTAAATATTTAGACCTAATTAAAAATATTAAGGTCACAGCTTAGTTTTTGGCAGACAGGCAAGTTCACATGTCGATAACCCAGGTCTTGTGAAAAACTCCTGCTGGTGAGCTGACACAATCATTGGTAAATGTTTTAAATGCCATTAAAATGGCTCCCTCCATGTTTCAGGCTTCGATGTCGTACACGTTGAGATGAAGATGAACAACAATGAGCAACACCTGAAGCCAATCAGTCTTCGCAGCGGAAGAGTTTCTATACAGGTCCGTAAGATCCAGCTTTTATTTTGGTAGTCCACGCCCGGGTACCGCCAAGTGAATTAGCATATTAGCTAAATGTTTAGTGTGGAGTGAAATATTTACTTGATTTATTAATATTTAGTTTAGTTAAACACCAGTTCAGAAGATCAGAGAGGTATTTTTTGATTATTTATTTTTTAATCAAAAAAATGGACTGGCAGCTAGTTTAAAGACGCTGGAAACACTATTTTAAAAAAAATAAAATATATATATATATATATATATATATATATATATATATATATATATATATATATATATATATATATATATATATATATAACTTAAGGTAGCTGCAATAAGTTTATTTTTTTTAATGATTCTCTAAATAGTGGTCACAAGGACCACAGCGAAGTTTGCCCCCCACCATCAAATCAGACAAAAGCTGTGGGACTGATTGACCTTTTGACCTCTACACTTTCATCAATATCTTCAAAGCCAAAGCAGTATGAATGGAAATGTTTGTTCCACAAATGGAGCACAAACGCTTGACACCATTTTCGTCTGACTAGAAGAAGTGGGAATTAGGAGGGCAACTTAGTCAGGTAATAGTTGATCTCTGCAGCTCCTCCAGAGTAACCATGTGCCTCTGATTAAAGGTCTTCTCTCCTTTATGCTAATGTGAAATGACACTCTATCTAATACTGACTAGACCTCTGAAGGAAATCGGTTAAATGGATTTTCCGTCATTTCTGCTTTGCCTGACAGATTAAACACAGCCTTCCCTGTGAATATACATGAAAATATGTTGAAGCGTTTCATAGGAACATTAAAGCGTGGCCCTCTTCTGCTTTCATCGGGAGAAACCAAACAAAGCCAAATGGCGTGACACCAATTTGGCGTGCGAGCCGCCCGCCGTGATTCTCCCCCCCGTCTCTGTTGTTCCGTATCACTCCGAGTCATGGCGAGTCTCTGACCTCACAAGGAGCCGGCAACAGTCACACCGCCAACTGCTAGCATCTTTTAGCATTCATGTATTCGCTCAGAACTCCTGTCAAAAGCGGCAAAAAGCCGTGAGCACGGCCAAGTGGGGATCTTCAGGAAACGGGTCCCATCCCATTTCATCCTTTATAAATCAAAGCACACGCCAGGCCTTGGAACGAGTACAATGTTCCCCTGCAATGGGCCACCGCCATCCATCACGTCGCCGCGGCCGTGTTTGTTCGGGGCCCTTAAACGTACGAGTTGAGCGCGCGCGCGCGGCACTCCAGTGGCGGCGGCAAAACGCGCCTCTTGCTCGTTACGTCGGAGGACGGCGGCGGTTGAGTAGCGCCAGAGGATGGAGCTTTGTCCTTCCTCCCACACTCAGCCTCCCTCTGCAGGATTCCCACACCATTGTTCTCTAATAAGCCCGGCTCCTCGCCGTTGCTCACATGCCTGTTTGTGTGTGTAACATCCATCCATAACAACATCATTATCAGGTTTTGTTTGAAGCTCCTCTTCTCCTCTCTCCCTCCGCCCCTCCTCTGCCTCATCTGCTCGTGTTGGCAGGCCCGGGTATGTCAGGGCTGAGGAGAGGAAGCGAGAGGGAAGGCGAGAGGACGGGGAGATGTGGAGAGACAGAGAGAGAGAGAGAAAGAGAGAGAGAGGAAGAAAAAATCCCTCTCTTGGCTGCATTAGCATATCAGACACATGGTGAGAGCTGGAGATTGGGTGCTGGAGCAGATGTCGATTTACATATTCAACATCGGACCAGAGGTGCATGTGTACATAGGTGTGTGGATTGGGGTTGGTTTGCGTGCGTGAGTGTGTTTTGGTTGGATGAGGGTGAAAAAGCCATGGGTGGAGGAGAAAGTGGATGGAACAGAATGAAATGAGTGCAGAATCATAATCAGGGAAAGCTCTCCCAGCCGGACGGACGAAAGCTTCGTTTCATTCCGGGAAACTGAACACATTTCTGCCACTCTTGACACCACGACTGAGTGATCAGCTGGAGGAGCAGAGCGCACGATCAGAACCAGAAAAGCAGCCTGTTGGTATTGACAGTTAATTAGAACAAACACACGTGCCGCACACACTCGTTTGCAGTCTTCCGCTAACGTGTCTTCTCTACAAACTGGATGATATTTCAGCACCAGTTTCTCTTGTTCATGTAGAATCATCCAGTTGTTTTGGTTATATAACTTTGTTTGGAGAAGTTGACCCTGTGTCTATGCTTGAGAATCACTCTGAAGCAGAAAATGAAAGGGTTCTTTAGTTGTTGCCTTGTTTTGTGGATGTAAAGGAGTCGTCAGGCCGGCCAACGAACTCGACGAGCTTACATAACCATTGAGAAACACTCGACCATGATGGACATTACAGCTGAAATTCAGTCAGCATAGCCCCTGGGTTAGGATCCACAGTTATGTGTGAAAAGCTCAAATCCTTGTGTACCAGAAATCCTACAACTTTCTCTCTTTAATAGTAGAAACATCAAATAATATTCACACTGGAAGAATGTTTTCTGTTCTGCGTTTTAATTATGTACTACAAAGTGTTCGAGGAGAGGCAAAGGGGAATTTATTTGCATAGCGCATTTCAGCAGCGAGGCAGTTTGAAGAGCTTCACCTGATGGTGAACAGGGTGAATATTTAACCTGCAATAAAGATGGAAAAATCCTGTTAGCAAACTGACACTGTAGCTCCTCTCAAGTTCAAAGGTTATCCAAGTTCTGCAACTACTGAACTGGAGGCTTTGGATTAAATGCAAACTTCAACCTTTTAGGAGAGCTTTAGGGAAACAGTTGCAAAAAATATATTTTCTCTGCCTTAAGGACCAGGAGAACAACACAATAGCTAGCTTCAAAATACTCAAAATTATCTATTTACTCAAAACGAAGTTATAGCATTCACTGTAATCTGTAAATACAAAAGACCTCAAAACACTACAACTTTTTCTCGCATTTGTCTTTCTTGTGAAAGCAGACTAACCCAAGATTGTGATTGGCTAACTGTTAGCTGCTAACAGTGCTACAGTTAGCAAATAGTTTTGTGACTGGTCAACAACCAAGCTGAGGTCTTGTTTTAGCTGTTTCTGTACTCAGGACTGCATTTATTCATCTCTAACAGAAAAATGTAAAATATTTAGTGTGATCAAACCTTAAAACTGACTTTAAAACTTTATCAAAACTCTATTTGTGAACAGAAATGGCCCTAGCGGCTCTTTGGATGAGGTGACCTTAAAATTATACATTACAACCAAACTATATAGACTTCTTAATAGTGGATAAATTGTTTTTCTTCTCATTCTTTTAGACAAAATGTTTGTAATCTTCTCTTGTAGTCTAGATGTACCATTACACCCCCAGCATTGTCTTCTGTTTTTGTTTCTTAGTCTAAAATGTCAACCCTTTCTCATCATCTTACTCTCTTCTTTCTTCTTTCTGGTTTTCAGTCTTCCAAGTGTCTTTATTCCGGCTTTTATCCGATTTCTGCTTCGTCTGTCAGCTGCTCAAAAACGTCCACACTTCCAAATGTCCCTGCTAACCTCAGTCAAATTTCCTCTCTGTGCCCCGTTTGCTTTGTTCCAAATTCAGATCCTCGCTGTCTGCTCCTCTTCATCGCTTCTCCAGGGGAGAACAGGCAGTCGCAGAGAAAAGCCACGGCTGTTTTCTAACCTCTGAACAGCAAGGAAGCCAAACGGCGACGAATGAAACCGAAGCGCCGCTTTAGGTAACAGGGAGTGCACTTTTTGACGGAGGGGAAGTTGAGGGGGGGTCACATTCGTGCGTGTGCAGCTAGATCAGGATTATTCAAAGCGTAAAGCAGCAGAATAAAGGCAGAGGAGCGCATGTGCACATGATGAACACTTAGCATTTTTGCCAAAAGTGAAAAAATAGGACAGAGGCGACGCACACATGGACTGACGCGCTTCACTTGTTTGCATATAAGGGATTGCGCTGTGCCGCAGACAGATTCATTGCATGGTACATATAGCACTCAGCCATGTGGCGACAGGTTCCAGTCAGCCAGAAAATGGAGGACAACGGCAGAGTGCCAAAACGCTGCATCTCTCGTATCTGGCTGCCTGATTTCAACACCTGGTTGCACAAAGTTGTGGGAAAACTGCGGCTAACGTTCTTTTATAGAAATAAAAGTCACTGCATACCAGTTGTACCTTAAAGTAGGGAGTTTTTTATATTCAAGTTGGAACTTCAGTCAAATTGCTGGATGTTAAAATATATATATATATATATAGATATATATATATATATATATATAAAATTTGAAAAATAGCTTTCCAAATCCAATATGGATACCTTGCAAGTGGAAAATTGTGACATCTGAAGAAATATCATTTCTTTTCAATAATTTCTTTGGCAGTAGTAGCCTATATTATAAAGTGCTCAGACAGGAAAGTTGGTAGTGTAGGACAGGGAAGACATGCGCCAAAAGTCACCTGGCTGGGAATCGAACCTGTGATGCCCAAGTTGAGGCTCAGGGCCTCTTTGTGGTGGTTGCTCTTAACCCCTGTGCCACCACAGCACCCCTGGAAATCTGTTATTTTTTTACTCTCCTTTTGAGATGATATTTGAACATTTTTAAAACAACTGAAGCTGACATATTTACTTGAAAACATGTGGTTCCATCCTCTTTGAAGTTGCTTGTCTGTGTACCATTAAACACAAGGCACAAATTGAATCTGAGGCTGAAATCTGAATCCAGCATGGTGGCCCAAATGACAGAAATTGGCCGTGTTTAGCCTGACATCTTGGTATTTCCCTGCTGTAGTCACTGTGAGTTTCCAGTCTTTCACCAATCACTCAGGAAATCAGCGTGGTAAACCATAACTCATACATATGGTTAGCACGGCGTGTTATCAAACACCTCCCTTGGGCAGCATGTGTTTGTGCCCGTAGCAGTAGAATAATATTCCCCGACTGACCACATCTTAAACGCTGCAGTCAACCACCGGGGTGTGTTTGTGCCTGTGGCTCCGCTGTGGACTGATACCGCTGCCACCCGCAAGATTGAAGCCACCTTCAGGGCCTTCCTCCACTCTCTTCCATTTCCACCTTTTCTTTCCGCACTTCTTCATCCACGGCTCGCCGTCTCTGACATGTTTACCCCCTTTTGCTTTCTCGGCCGTTCATTTTTCGTCACATACAACCCCTGCCCCCCGTTGCACTCCTTTGTGTCTCAGCTTCCTATTTTCTTTTCGCTCTTCCTGTCCGCCCACCACACACCCTCCACCCCCTACCCCCACCCATCAGACTCGGGGCCGTTCTCGCACTCAATACGGTATTGATTGGTTTCCCTGTGCGTTTCCTGACCTTGCTGTAATCGCGGCGGAGAGGTCACAGCTGATAGATTTCTCAGAAAAAGACACTGTCATGTTCGGTAATCTATGGCTGCGGCGTGCCAATTAATAACAAATAGACCACAGGCATCACCTGTTTGGTTTTCACGCTGTTTAAATAGAACCAAAAAAACAAAAAACAAAACTGAATTTATTGTGGAAACAAATCCCTTGTCTTACCAAAATGTTTATACCAACAATTCTTTCTTGTCTAAGGGGAACCGCTGAGCTATTTTAAAAATCATTATTTTCTGTAACTGACCAATATAGATTAGTGCCAAATTGAAATTTGAAAACATAATAAGAAAAAGTTATTTTGATTCCATTTCCCAGTTATGTATTACTTTGTGGTGGTCTATTACGAAAACCCAAGTTTATGCCACCTTAATCAAACTCTAATTCATTTGCCTAGAAAGTCCAGTTCGGTTGGGGAGGTGTGAACACACAATCAAACTCTGATTGGTGTGAAAAAAGCCAACTCTGGTCTGCCCAAAAACCCCAGACTCGGTTCGGTTGAAGTGAACTCTGACGGAGTTCGAATGCGTATGTGAACGCCAAGCGGACCGGAGACTGCTCCAAAAGCAGGAAGTGGACTGCAGAACAGGGCATTCTGGGTGAACGAGTTGAGCTACAGGGAGAAATGGCTCGTTGTGTTTTACCAGAGACAAAAGAAGACTCCTACAATCACTGAAATCTGATGCTGGTCCATTTTTACATTTTGTGAAGAAGGACGTTGGGCTGCTCTTCTTCAGGTGTTTTTGTGTCGTTTCCTTCAGGAGTTCTTGGTGCAACACCACCACAGGCGAGTATGTGAACAGGTTTTTTGGTCAGTTTGGATTGTTTGACACAATGCAGGATGAAATCGAACTTTGCCAGCTGAAAACGTAACAAATGTTGGCGGATTTTCCGGTGTAAAAACACACCTTTTGTGCTTACTTAGTGGCAGACTGCTAAAGGGTGCCTGAGGGGTGGACTGCGCAGGACTACAAATAAAGATGGACACCAAAAGGAACCAAGGCGATTGCTTCATAACAGCATGCCGTACTAAAAGAGTTTTCAGAGAGCGAAATATATTGCAGAGCTTAGGGACATGAATTATGCCGAAAGAGCTGCGATACATTGGTTATTTCTCGTTCTGTCTGCTTTTCTTCCATCCCTGTCTTCCCTTCCCCGCTGAATTCACTGTTGATATGTGAATTACTGAGAACAAGCTGGCCGACCAGACAGACGTCCTGTCCTCCAGTCCCCCACAACGCACCAACTCCCATTGCACACCAATGCACACAAGCCTTGCATCAGCCGCCCCAGAGGAATTTCCTCTTTCGCAGATGGCGGAGGGGAGATGTGGTGCCTCCATTGTGATGCCGTTATAAAACTTCTCCCCCAGCCCCCAGCTCTTCTGCTCTCCTCTTTTACTTACCACTAGCTCTTTCTTGTCTCTTCTGCAGTGTCCATGTTCCCTTCACCAGCTCCCAACACCCAAACTCGTCTTCTTTAATTTAACCACCCTTCCTTCCCTCGGGCTCCTTTTTCCTCTCCACTATTTTTTTCCCTCTCACATTAAGGTCAGACAAGTCTCTCTCTTTCTGTTCCATCCTTCCACCCCCCTCCATCTCCGATTCCTTTCCCTCGATTCTTTTTCTGAGCACAGTACTGTCGCTAAGTCACGACTCCCCAGGGGCCGAGGAACTGTTTGCAGCCATGCCACTGCAACTTTTTTTTTCTCACTCTAATGGGACCGGCGGTCTCTTCCCTTTTGTGCATAAACCCTGGCTTTGCATTATAGATTGCAGAAAGCAAGTTTCTGTCCGACGCGAGGCGTCTCCGGTGGAGATAAAGGCCTAATCTGTTTGGGATCATTGGCTAAATGGCGGGAAATTAGTGGATCCCTTTTCTGGAAGTTTTCTTGCCAGGGAAAAGCAACAGAGCTGGTCCAAACATTGGAGTTGTGACGTTTTGTATGTTTTGTTAGCTTCTTCAGTTAGCGATTGCAAAAAATTTTGCTCTAGTTTTTAGCTCAGACATCCTACTACACTTGAAATGTGACAAAACTAACTTACAAGTATCTTCTCCATAAGAAATTTGGAGCATGTTGTAAGGCAATAATTCCTTAATATTGACGAAAAAGTACTAGTTCCACTGGTAGATTATTACACTTATAATTGTACTTTTACCATTCAAGAAATTATTCTCTCTAAACAAGCTCTTCTGTTTTACCTTTTACTGTAGTTTTTTTGCAAGTGTACTAAGGAACTTGATACTAGACCAAAAACTCCTGGTAAGATTTTGTGTTTTTTGCACCGGCTTCTCTCAGCTTCACATGATCTCCCTCCTCACATCCTCTGTTGCTTGTTCTGCTAGTAAGACTCAATGGTCCCTTGCTCTACCAACCGTTGCTCCTCTGTTTTTATTTCATTTATTAATATTTATCACATTTTTCAAACCGCTCCTTGCCGGTTCTTACCGTTGTTCTCCGTGGTTCCTGGTCCCTAGTCAGTCGGCTTTCTGCCAGCCTCATGCACATTCGCTTTGTGAAATTTTCACACTATGTGGGAATTACTGTACAATACCAAACAAAAATGACTGCACTTCTCTCCTACTTGAGTTTTGCTCTGCATCCCATCTTCCCTCCCTCTGTTTCCCCGTAGACACACTTTGACAAGCTTTCTTTGTATGAGGGGTAAATAGAGGTGAATATTAATACACCTGTCCCTCTTATTCAATATCTCACTTGAGATTCAATGATGTATTAAGACATCAAGCTTTAAGTAAATCCCTTCCTGCGACTCCTGTCCTGAAGTACCAAAGCCTTGCATCCAAACTCCAATACACCTGAATCAGACGGCTAACCTCCATGCCTAACTTGCCAACAGTCAGAAAGACGCACTGACGTATATTTTGGATAAATTACCACAACAAGGCGACATGTACGACACTTGGAGAAGCACTGCTCTGCATGACTGCAAAGAACCCGGCGCTTCTGACCTCCGCCAGTGTTGAGCAGAACCCTCCAGCCCACTCCCACCCCTCTCTCCCTCTGAACACGTTATCACTTCACATGGAGGAGTTCAGGCTCGCCGAGGTAAGATTACAGCCGCTTTCAAAAAGGCACTTTCATTTCCTGGTCTAAAGATGCTGAAGGAGACGCCTCAATTTTCAACTTTTAATCACTGTTATAAATCAGTGCGCATGTATTATTAATATTTTCATCAGCGTAGAAATGACCCCGCTTTCACCAGTTGACTCATAAAAGGATTAAAATGAACATACTTTGGGTGACAAACCACACTGGTGAGAATAATGTCATTTCGTCACTGACTCCCTCCACGACCTGATTGGCACATTGATATCCGACAGCAAAGAAAACCAAAAAGAAAAAAAAGAAAAAAACTACTTTGAAAGAGAAGTTACACTTTGCAGCTTTAAATGTTGATCTGTTTTGACTAATTCAAACAGCCGTCGTTTTGGCACATCTCCACGCCGCCGCGCGCTTGCCCCCGAGGGGCCCGAGGAAAGCAAACATGGGATACGGAGCGAAAACATTGGGGACGGTGCGCTCTTTTATTCATACGAGCGCTCTGTTGGTACGCAGGCCCTCTAAAAGGGGTTGCATGTGGACAGCTGGCGAGGGAGGCAGCGCGGCTCGATGAATGAGGTGCCACATTAACCTGGCAGCGAGGGCCTCCATGTCTTCGCAAATGCACCCACCAACTGGCAAGGTTAGGAAGAAGAGGGGGGCATATTAGAGCAGGCCTTACACAAATCTTTTAGACCCAGATCCTCAAGTGATGACATTACGCCAAAAGAAGACGGATGGGCGCGTTGTGCGCGCTCAGTAGGGATTACAATATAAAGTGCTGAAGGGGTTTACAGTCTACCCTCTTATCGCCACGTACTTTCTCTCTCTGCTGTAAACTGCTTTCGGAGCATCTGCAAAAAATAAAAAATAAAATGTTATCCTGCGAATACGCCAGTATCAATATGTCACGGTGGCGTATAAATAAATGCATTAGGCATGAGGCAAATGTCTGTGGGTTGGCTGAACCCGTCTGACAGAACAGGAGGCTAATTTTCTGCTGAAATAGATAGGGCGGTGCGGCTATCTTGATTTAAGCGCCTAATGGAAGGTCTGTTCAGTGAGCGCCCCAGCAAACCATGTATAGTAGCTTGATGTATTTAGTTCTTGTCCCGTCTTAATCTTAGTGGAAGGCTGTTAATTAACCCTGCTGTCAGGCTGGCAGACGTCTAAACCAGGAGCCGTCACTTCTCCTGGGTCTTGTTACCGCTGTAATTAGTGGCTGATAAGAAATTACAAATGCCCCCCTCCCTCCACCTCCGCTTCTCCCCCGCGCTCTCTCCTGGTATGACGACGAGACCTTGTTGTTTTTCATACTGATGCATGAGTGCAGCTGCGTGTGGCTGTGTGCGTTTCAGTGAAGAAGAGCGTCGATATGAAGGGAAGCCTCATTACGCTGCAGCATTGAGTCTTCACACAGACGGTCCTTTCTTAATGTGTCTGAATTTTTTCCCACTTCACGCTAACAGCATGTTAAGACTGAGATCTATAATTAGCGGTACAACAAGACAGGCGAAATTTGAATATTGATCTTTCGCGCCTGCGTCGCTTAATTTGCGCGAGGCGCCATGACAGACACCCGAAGTGAGAGACGGGAGTGTTGAGTGGAGACACTGTTTAGCTAACTGCTCGTCCAAGTTGAGCTAATTTTGTAAATAGCTGTGTTTGCAAAAGTTTGAAATAGCTAGCTGTAGAAACCGACTCATACGTTCTCCGTTCTTTTTGCTCGATCAAATTGCCTGAATTCACACCACATGATTTATATCATGCGTCATAAACAGTTTCCCCTCACGCCAAAGTAGACTTAAAATTGTACGAAAGTCTGGAGGCTAACTTGTTCTTTTCTTACATGCTAGGCTAAAGTAGGATATTTTCTCAGTGGTTACCAGTAGTTAGATACATACCTTCTGTTTCCGCCATTGTCACATGAGGATGATGTAAATTATCCTCATGTGCTAAGACCCGCCTCCTGTGCTAAGACCCGCCTCCTGTTCTAAGACCCGCCTCCTGTGCTAAGACCCGCCTCCTGGCTCTGATTGGTTGTTTTTTACTGGGACGTGGTGGAGTAACTAAATTTTCTTCCCCTACGATTATCTGTAATGATATTGCGACAGTTTAAGCAAATATGTTAAAGAAAGATCTACTCAGGTGAACAGGAATGTGGTGATGTAACGTATCCAGTAACAAGAGATAGATCAGAAATCAGAAACCTTCGCCACCCTTCATGTCGTCTTGAGAAGGCGAATCAGAAGCCATGTGTGCAAATTGTCCCGATTATGATTTTGAGAAAAACACCAGCTCCTTTGATGCCAATCAATATTTTAATGAGTCGGGATGTCTGAATCCACCTCGGCAAGTTCCCAGTCCGACGAAAACATTCCCCGGTTCTGGAAGTACAAGAGAACATTCCTAATCACAGACAATGAGACGAAAGCCGATTTGTAGAAGAAGAAGAAAAATCATTTCGTTTGCGAGGCTCCGTTTTAATTACTCTCCTCACAGTCTTGTTTGCCTTAAATATTTCATTAGAGTGAGAAATGTTGAAAAGAAATGCTTTAATTTGCTTCAAACAGAATGGCATTAGGAAGCGAGCTCAAGTCCTCAGCAGGCGTCTGCCTCCATTCCGCTTCCTTCCACATGGGGGGGATAAACCAAATAAAAAGCCACGCCGGCCTGACATCCAGCTCGACGCCTCGGCGAGGAAACGCTCGGCGAAGGGCCTCGCCGACGAGGGCAGCGTTTCCGTTTGACGCTCGCTTCATCAAAACATTTCTTCTCGGGATCCTCTGCTGAAGGACAAAGATTCCTGATACAAAGGCCACAGAGACAGACCGACTCAGGGGCAAAAATCATACTTTTTTTTGTTGTTGTTGTTCCTCATCTCTGATCATAATTAGATTTTTTTTCCCCCTCCCCAATTCTGCTTAGAAACTCCTCCATCAGCATCACAATGAAGGCTCGCTCTCCTTATTTTCTTGCCCGCATAACTAGCGTCTGTCAGCGCGAGCGTCTCGCCGCTTTGATTCCAACCGACGGGGGACGAGATGAGAGGGGCGTCGACGTCGGACGTCGTTTGCTTTCCCTTGATCGTTCCCGGGCAGGAAAACTGCGTTTTCCCGTCCTCTAAGGTGCGACGGCGTCTGACGATTTCACGTAATGAAAGAGAGAAGAAGAGAGAGAAAAATCTCAGAGGGGCGGATAAATGTTGATAAGAGAAAGGCTGCAGTGTAACAGAGGAACCTTGTCTAAAAAAATAAATAAATGAAAATATGCTGCTCTACCAACAGTAAGACAAAGCTAACTTACAAGTAACTTTTCAACAATATACAGGAGCTTGTTTTAAGTCAGTAATTCCTTACATTGGATGAAAAGGTAATAATCTCATTGGCAGATCATTGCACTTGTAGATACTCCAATGTGACATCACATGCACCAGATCTCTGCTGTCTATTGCCAGCTGCAGAAACACACTAAATCTGGGGGGGAAACCACCAATCAGAGTGAAGAGGAGGGTCTTATTGCCGTCAATGAAGCCCATGCACGCGCTGCTGAAGACTGTCGGTTTGCTTTGGCTGTGCACAATTGGTAAAAAAACCAAACATTGATTGTTTCTGACCGGGTGTGGCGCATTTCTGCAGATGGCAGTAGCACCACAGACATCCACCTGGATGTTTTTCAATATTCACTGTAGCAGAATGTCGCTGTTGTGTTTGTCAAAGCGCTTCTTTTTAAAGAGTTGAATTCAATGTGAATGGAAGGAAGAAAAAACCCCAAAAAGAACCATGCAAGGGGCAACCAGTGTTTTTTTTGTTTGTTCTTTTGACGACACCGCAGAGACAGAGGTCAGGGCCGACGCATCGATTTCTTCTTGGATGCGGCAACAAGTTAGCCACAGCGAATTAACATGACGCCGTGCAAACCGGCCCACCCGTCTCCGGTTACAGGAGCCGGGCGACCCGACGAGCCGCAAGCCCATAGTTGATGCATGAGGAGAGGAAGAGGCAGATTAACGGACGAGGGAAATGAAAAGACAAAAAAAACAACCCAGTGGGGAGTGGTTGCAGGGAGGGAATCAGTGGGGGAAATGAATTACTTGAACAAAAAGTGTCATAAAAGTAGGAAGAAAAGTCGAAACGAAGCTGGAGAGGAAAAAGTAATAAAGCCGTAGTGAAGAGCTACAGCAGGCCTGGGGGCAGGCAGAGGTCCATCAGCGTTTACCACAGACATGAAACCCACCGCCGAGGAGAGACACAAAGACAGCAGGAGACACCGCACCGTAACGTCCCGCATTAACGACACGCTAAACCTCACACCTAACCAAATACTTCAAATTTTACACACACAGCGTGCTAATGCGCCGCACACATCCCATCAAAATGACTAATGGCTCTTCACTCCCCACACTGACCCACAGGGCACAGCAGGGCAGTGGCTGAACACAATTTATTAGGTACCACTCTATGTTTGTGTGTGTGTGTGGTTGTGTGTGTGCGCTTGTCACGGTTGGCAAGGGGACCGTCTGTATGCAGATCCGCCGCGCTGAGAGCTCTCCACGGGGTTCTGGACGATCCAGGGTTTTCAATCTTTAGCAAGTGGTCGCGCCGCCGCGAGCGCCTTCCTGCTAACGGTGGATACAGTTGAGTTTCCATGAGACAAACTGCAAAAAAAAATAAATAAAATCTTACCAAATCATCTCTGCTCAATATTGATGAGAAAGTATCACTTTCACTGGTAGCGTCTGAAAAATGTCTCGTTATAAGTGAAATAATCTGCCAGTGGAGCTACAGACATGCTGTGTGTCATCCATAAACATGTTTAATCGTTAATTACTGTTTGTTATGCATCAATTAAGAGCAAAAAGGCAACAGTATGCTAACAAATGAAGCTTTCAAATGGCAACTGTGTTCACACTGCAAAAGCACAAAATCTTACCAAGTAGTTTCAGTCCAGTTTGTAGTGCAAATATCTATACTTATAAGATACTTAGAAATTTTTGCACTAGAAGCTGGACCGAAAACACCTTCTGTGTTTCTGCGAATGAGAGAGCGGGAAGAAGTCGCCTCACGTCTACGACACGTCTCACCGAGGAAGAGACGGGCGACTGAAGGTCGTACCTGACGGCAAGTGAATTCCAGATGCCTGTCCTGTTGAGGGAAACCAGGCTGCTTTTGTTTCATCGGTTACATGAATATAAATATAGTTTTTATTAGTTACAACAGCTCTAGTTTGTTCACATCTTGGTTCATTTTTAGGTGTAGAATTCAAATAGGTCAAATTATTGAAATGCGATTACATACATTGATTGAAAAGATATGATTTTCAATTGTTATTGAGAAACCAGTTGATTGGTATTTTATCCAAAATTTTGTTTGCTTTTTGTTGGTCTACTCCAAGTATCTTAATAAAATACCCTCCAGGGTGAGGTTCTGAAAATAACATAAGTTTCTGGAGGTCAGCTGAATATGTGATTTATCAGCGACGATTTCCATAATTTTGGGAGATCAGTGATCGGCTGATATTCTCATACAAAGCTGATCTTTTCCAAAAATCAACCACTGTCTTCTGTTACTCTGTTTGACTGACAGACCGGCCCACCGGGTCACGTCTGCACAATTTCAGTTGACAGTAGTCACACCTCTCATGCCAACTCAACTTTCTTGGTATATTTAGCAACGTTTCAGGCAAAAAGAAACTGGTATAGACCGTACCCAGATTCAGCAGGTCAGGCTTTTTTAAAGATCGCTAATTGAAAATCGGTCAAAAAAAAAAAAAAAACTAAGAGAAAAAAAATTTGCAGTTGATTTCCCCCATGTCAATTACCTCAGCAAAAACCTGCAATCATGAAAGTGTGGAATCAGTCCTGTACGTCCATCTCCCCAGCAGAGTTTTTGCTCCTGGCCTCATTGAGTTCCTGTGCCGGCTTTGGAACGGCAGAGTTTCAGCTCGTTCTGGCCGCGTTTGTCCAAACTTTAAATGCGGAGCCGGTTTAAATGGGCCGGTCAATAAGTCGATAAAGGGCCAAGAAGGTAATGCAGCTGTTTCGTTCAGGGCAGGAACGCGTTTAAAAGCTTCACAACAGTTTCTCCCCCCCAAGGACCAAGGAGAACAAGGTATGCACGGTTCACTGGACTGATACGACGGCCAGGGATCTTTCGGTTCCTACACACAGGTTTAGGGTCCTGTGAATGCCCACACCTAATAAGTAAAGGCTGTCTTGTTGTATGTTATACTTCCTGTTGTTTTCTTCTCCATGGTTTCCACCAGTAGTGACATCCTGTTATTGATCATGTGGCTCGTGTGATGGATAAAAGTGTTTCCAAGGCAGTTTTGCAAAATAAACCAATTTCGGCCTAAAAACCACATCATCCCGGCACCAAAACATTTTATCAAGAAATAAATTGCCATGTTTCCATTAAGCAAACTTATTATCGAAATGTCAAGTTGCGTAATTATATGGTCAAAGGAAAGCCGGCTAGCGACTTCTCATCTCTTCTTGAATTTGGGAAAAAAATAAAATAAAATTCTTTTTGACAATATAAACCTTTATGTGCAACAAAAACAGCAAGAAAAAAACCTAAAATGAATTCTTGAATTAATCCAGGTGAGGACCCATGAGAATAATAAGTAGGAGTCACAGGGATAATAGGAAGACGATAGTTATGACACTCAAAGCTGGACAATCTGGCCAAAGGTTCAGAGTCCTGCTGGTCCTTTTGACACATGGCTTGATAAGAAAAGAAGAATATTAGCTCAAGGAAAAGAGAGCACTGATAACCTTCACAAAATCATGAAATCTTTGCTTCCTTTCAAACTCCAACTTGAATAAAAGATTTTAATTTTGGGGGATTTCTGTTTGGCAAATTAACATTTTAGAGTGAACATAAAAGGCTTGTTTATGGTACAGCAGCATGAGTTATGACTGACGCGCTTTAGTGGATATTTAATCTTTTCACTGAACCTCAGACCCCCTCAACCAAAACAAAAAATAAAGAGAATCTAACTGGGAATCCGTGGAAACAAGGAGAAAAGAAGAAAAGGACGAACAAAGACAGAGAACAGGCCTGGAAACCGCCGCTCTAAGAGACGACTTCTCATCATTTCATCACCTGGCCAGGGTGTGATGCTGAAGCAGCAGAGTGTCAGAGAGGACGCAGCAGAAGATGAAATCTGCAATGCCGCCGTCTGTCACCACGGAAACCTTTAGGAGGGGAATGGTGTGAAGAAAAACAGATCGTATTCTGACACAAGGCCTTCAAAACCTGCTTTATGAGTCTAATAAAACCAGTGATGACTGTTCATTTCGGGACGCGCAGAAATGGATCACAGTCACTTCTGCTCTTTTCAGAGGAGTAAAATGTAAGTTTAATCAAAGCTCATTCCATCCTTATATCTAATCTTTTTCGTTCATTTGTCCCTTTGTATTAATGTATTTTGTTGTTGGTGACTGTTTGGAACAAGGCCTGTCGCAATAAACGATAATGTTGTTGGTGTGAGACCATTTGCAGGCAGTGTAATGGTAATTGCACAATGACGCAAGAAGACAGTCTGAACGATCAATAAGAGTTTAAATGTAACAAACATTTAACCACTGGAACTGGAAGACATTTTAAATCCCCAAAATAAAGAAACAGAAACGACAAAAAAGGAATAAAAGAAAGAAAAAAGAAAGAGGTAGTTGAGACCAAAACACCAGAGAGAGAGAGAAGGAAAAAATGTTAACTAATGCTGAGTTCCTTTTAACCTATTTGTCGTTTATTGCGACAGACCTATTAGGAACATTAAGAAATATTCAAGGAGGAAATGAAAATCATAAAACGGGAGTTAAGGACACTATTCTTGAGCTGATGTGATCAGACTTTGGCTTCAGTATCATTTATGACATCAAACTGCGGCTCTTTATTCAGGATTCAATGATTTTTCAATTCCATCCACACGCACCAAAAAAATGACAGAATAATCGGAAACCCAAAAGCTAAGTTGGTCTATTTCCTGTAAAGCAAAGTAAACGAAGCTGACGCTGGACGTTGGGAGCAACATGAAGGTAAAACGTTAGTGAATCTGAACATTGGCACACTCCCAGCACAACACTGGCAAAACGCTCTGAGCCATAATCCCCCGCAATCCGAAGACGTTTTGTCCCCGCAAATTAGATTCCTTCCATGACTTTGAACTCGGATTAAGACCCGATTATGATTGCCGCGACGATGACTTGTGTCTGACAGAGACGATCTCTCCTCTCCTCTCCTCTCCTCTCGCTCGGGGAGGATAACAAATGATTGTTATTAGAGGCGCGGGGGAAGCCTGGGTCATTTCAGCAAGTCGTCGGGAAAAGTGAAAGTGCGGCACGATCACCTGAATCACTAAGAAGCTGGAGGCCCCAATTAGCTTGGAGCGCAGCGGAGAGCTTAGCGTTCCACCTTGCTAATGACCGCGATCAATCATTTATCATATAGACGGGTTGATTCTGTAATTTACTCTGAGAAGCGTTAGCCACCAGGAACGAGGGGAGAGAAGCTGACGCACTAAAAAACGGGAGCCAACAGAGTCTGGTAGTTTCCTTTCAGGAAGGGAGAATATTTCTGCTCGCTTTGCTTTAAATCACCGCACAGGGTGAGAGGATGAGCTAACGATGCTCCAGTCCCACCTCAGCATTGGTTTGGCTTCTGATTGTTATTGCAGTGCCCTCCGAAATTTAAATGCAGAAGTCAGACGTCCCAGTACAGAAATAAAAAGTCAAATCCAGCGATGGAATAATGGAGGTTGGAAATTCAAATCCTCATCTGAGTTGAACAAAACTCAGAGATAGTGCTTATTCCTGAATGCTGTTTCTTTTTTATGTTTCGTTTCAGCGGTCTATTAAAGTACACAGCTCTCAGGAAATGTTTCCCCATCACCTCTCTGTGCGTCTCCGATGCTGCAGAATTCATCGTCCATCAGGCTGCTGGCGGCGGAGTAGCAACTCCAGCCGACAGCATAAACAACTGGGAGTGAGCTTTTGTTTGGCTGTGAGCTTCTGTCACGGAGTCGTACATGACCTCTGAACTTTAGTGGAATTGAACCACTGACGGGACTTTGTTTCTGGTCGGGAAACGGTTCAGGATTCCGCCGGATGAGCAAAAGATGGCGATGCATATAACATGTCAGACAAGGTTTCCTTTCAGCCTGAAAACATATCCGACGTTTATAATTATTTTATTTTGGGTGTAGTGTAGCTCCAGTGAATTTCTGCCGGATGTTGTCTTCTCCAAAGTATCTTTTATTTTTTCCTGCTGCCTGAGTGATGTGTTGAAGATGTTAATGAGAGCCATATGTTTACTTCAAACCCACAACTTATTGGCCAAAATCAAAAATAAAAGCGTGTGAATAACCAATAAAGCCTGGGGGGAAACTCCTCTTTGTCATGTGGTGATGACTTCCTGAAGGCGGAGTTTCAGAGAGAACAGGAGTTTCTTAAAGAGACAGAGGCCGAGTGTCTAGGCGTTAATTTACAAAGTCAGATTTCTTGTTAGTCATCTTTGATATATGTAGCACTTCTTTAGAACAACTTAAGGTAACATGGTTTCCTGAGTGCTATAAAATGACACTAATGGGTCTGGAAAATACATAATTTAATTAAAATCGATTTATTACTCACCGAATGGTGTTTTAGACCTTTTAACTTCTGTTAATTATAATTTTCCACTTTAAAATTACAATATAACATCAAACCAATAAAAAAAAAAAAACATTTTTTTAATACAGAAATACAGGTTTAATGAAAATTATGCTCAATATCGGCTGAAAGGTTGTAATTTTCAAAAGGTACTTTGAATCTGACAAATGAGCTTAATCAAAAAGCATATTAAATTCTACGGAATATGACTAATTATATGTAATTTATTTTAGTGACTTTCAATCATACAAGTTTTGGCTGTGAAATCCAATTAGTGATGTAATGCACCTGCTCTTCAGTCCTGACCTTCCTTCCGTTTACAAGAAAACAGTGCAGGAAAATTCAATTTCACAACTTTGCTTTCCAATCCTGCAACGTCTCGCAAGTTTGAGGTTTTACTTTTTTAGCACCGTTTCTCCTGCCAAGCAACCAGATAACGAGACACTTTCAACACGCGTTGTTTACTCTGAGAAACGGTGACGGAAGCCTTGAAACGAGGAGCGATCAGTCCAGGCGAGCCGGCTGCTGTGGATCTTCAGCATTCAATATGCAGCGGCAAACACTGCACTTTGAGCCGTTTCAGTTCAAATTTATGCAGCAATATCCTGACGCAGCAGCGACTTTGTTCCATCTCGTTTGGAGAACAAAACAGGGATCCATTTAAAGGAAGGAAGCAGGAACTCATTTGCAGGCAGATGAGCTGAGATCAGTAATGTTTGCTCTTGGTATAATGCAAACGCTCACATAGTCAGGTTCATTTAATTGCTCTGATTTTTAGCTCTTGCATTTCCAAACACTTGGTGAGTCGGTGTTTAGATCTTTTGTGACCGCTGCATCTCTCACAACGTCGCCACCGCTGCGACTGCACCGACTTGTTAGATTGCACGATGAAGTTGTCGAGATCGGTTTCATCACTCTGGATAGCGCTGTTTAATCTGCATGCAAATTAGCAGCGAGGGACACTCAGCGCCGTTCTGTCTCAGTGAACGCGTGAGGAAGGCAGGTGACGATGGTACGCTGCATTTTTAAAGAAGCCACCGAATGACAGCTCAAATGTTGCGCCGCTCGATTACCGTGGCAGCATTTAGGCTTTGGCCTCGGGCCGCAATTATGTTCTGATTATGTAGAGAGCTAAACGTACTCATTCTGAATCCCCTTCAAAGCCACGACTGTCATCTGGTTTTTATTTTACACCCGAGTTGCTGATTGACTCCACATTGTGGGATCAAGGTTCCATTATGATCCTGATGCTGCAGCAACGGCATCAACCAGAGTGGAGTGGGTTGTAAAGACATGTCTGAGAGTGGGTTCGCACCAGCCTAGTTTAGTTCACTTTCCAGTTCGTTTGCCTAGAAAGTCCGGTTTGTTTGGGGAGGTGTGAACATGCTATCAAACTCTGATGCAGACCAATCAAGCAAACTCGGTTCTGTCTACAAACCTAGGTTATGTTTTGGTTGAATTGAACTCTGATGCAGTTCGAATGAGAGCGTGAATGAAAAAAGGCCGGAAGTGGACTACTGCAGGAAGTAGTCCTGCAGTACTCAGGACCACAAATGCTGCAGCGCCACTGCAGGCGAGGAGGAGAACATGTTTTTCAAAGTGTTCATTGAGTCAGTGTGACTCAATGCAGTGTGAAAGCGAGCTGCACTGGCTGGAAATGTAACAAATGTTGCCATTTTGTTCCCCAATGAATCAGAGCCCACCAGACTCTATGGTGTGAAAAGACTCTGGTGAACCACAGTGAGAGGCATTATTCACAAATAGAGAAAACCTTGAACTGTGGGAAGCCTTTCTAGGATGAGGTTAACCCACCTATACTCCTTCAACAAGCGGACGTCAAAACAGAACAACATCTTAAACACTCGCCTCAGTTAAGAACATGGTTCAGGACTATTCGGTATTCTACAATAAAAACTCTTACTTGGCAAAAATGGTATATGAGGATGTTCTAAACGGTTCAACCAAAAGAAATGGCGATATTGAGCGTAAACTACCATGAAGGCCACTTTTAACCCTGATTTCAAAAAGAAATCAGTGTCGAAGGGATTTGCCCCCATTTTTAAGACGTTACAGAACAATCGAAAACTTGGGTAAAATTACTCTTAGATGTTTTTTTGTTGTTGTTTTTTTTATTCTACTATCACAAACTCAAAAAATAAACATACGTCGCCAGTGAAATGTCCTGGTCATAAGCTCCTCTTTTACCCTGACTCTGTTTAAGATCCATTGATCCATCCATTGTCTGTTCCTGTTTGTCCTTGCCGATAACGGGGCGAGAGGCTGAATGCACCCTGGGGAGGTCGCCAGTCCATCACAGAGACACACGACAAACAACCACACACACAGACAGACTTACACCTAAAGAGCAATCTACAGTCATCAATTGACGTGAGAATCAACTATTGATGTCGCAGCTTATCCTCATTTCCAATCCATAAGACAAACAAAGCAAAAGAACATAACCCTCAGTGTAACCTGACGGCTTTAAAAATGTGACACACAATCTGACCAAACCATCCGTTAAAAGTTTGAGTCTTCTGTCGCTGAACGATGACGATGCAGACCAACACATTTCTGCGTATTTATTATCCGTCAGGTTCAGGTTTTCCGATCCAAAATGCGGGACTCAACAAAACTCCACCTCGAAGTTCTCAGACGTTACTTTCTCCACGTTTGCCCGTCATTCCGACACGCTTGCTATAATGAGCGAGAACTTCCGAAGACAAGCCGGTGCCTTCCATAATTACGTCTGATTAATTCAGTGCAGCACATGCAGACTCTAATCAAGTTGCAGAAGCAGTTCAAGGACAACTGATTGATTCAGCGGAGCTCAACGCTGCATGTCACCACAAAAAGCTCTGAAGACCTTTTCAAATGCCAAAAAAGCTTTTCCTATTTTTAATTTCAAGTCATTTATGAAAGTCTTCACACACACATTTTTATTTTTTAATTTCTCATTATGAAGGACTGATGGGAAAAACAATTTTTCAGTCTTATCAAACACAAATGTGGACCGGATGGTTTTAAAGTCATTGGATTTCCGACTCGTGGAAAAATAAATTGCACGTGGAGATGAGGCGAGATGGGAAAGACTCTTAGTTTAGATTTTGCACATGAGATGACAACAAGAAGCACAGGTGTAAATAATTACAGTAGATTACATAATATGTGAAAAACATGCTTTACCTCAGGGGAGAGTTCGACAAGTTGCATGACTAAGTGCCTAGATGTGAAACAGAGAAAAGCAAACAGATTTCTCTTCTGGTGTTTCACTTGTGGAAAGCAAAGCTGAATTTTAAGGCTTTACATTACGGCTCTCGCTGTAAACCTTTGGAAATGTTCCGTTGACCTCGTTCCAGGCTGGTGGATGCTTGAGCCGACTTCCTGTTGTCAGAGACGATCAAATTTACTGAATTTCTTTAATTCTTCAAGTCTTGTAGCAGTCGGGTCTTTGGAGAGCAGTTATTCTCTCAGAGACATAATTAATTAGTCTGGATACTTTGTCATGTATGCTTCACATATTTCCGTTGTAAAGTTCACAATCTTGCTCCCTTATGTAAAAGTCGAGGTTTTAATCCGTTTCATCTGAAGCCACAATGGGAATCGAAATATTAGAATAACGGTCTCATGTCCATTTGACGCGCGGTTCGACTCCGCTGTTCAAAAGACGCGAGACTTCCCCGCATGTCTGCAACGGTAAACGATTCAACGCTTTGGTTCAATAGACTCCACTTGAATTTCCCAGAATTCCAGACCTCGATGGGTGAATCAAGCATATTCTAAAAGACGTTGACGCCTTTATTCTGGAGTTCAACATGAATCATTTATTCACACATCCATATCTATTATTCACCAGCTCCTCAGACTGCTTGTTCTTATTGACAGAATGGATTTGTCTTTGACTGGGTTTGACTTTGTGCCGGCTGCCGAAGCTAAATCCCCGAGCTCGCCTTCGCCTCCTCACGAGGCAGCCGCTAATGAAACATTTAAATATTTATGTGCCGGAATTCTCGCGACGGACGACGGGCTTCTCCCCTTTGTTCTTCCTGAGCAATGTCCTTCCTGTCCCGTTTTTTTGCTCCTTCCTTCACTTATCGGCGCTGGTGAATTAATGAAGGGGAAGACAAAAGAGAGGGACTTTTTTTTTTTTGAAGCCCGTCCCGTAACCCGAGACGAGGCCGCATCGTTTTGCTTCCGTTATTACGTCGTCCTCCACCTCTTTAGCCTCAGAAGCGCCGTCCAGGTCACGTTTGAAGAGAGACAAATGCATGAATAAAAAGCAAAGGACTTTATTATCCCGGGGTGTGTTTATCGCGCAGGAGACAAGGACGTTTCCAAAAAATAAAAAAAAAATAACATGCTGCCCTGAAAGCTCTAAAAACCTTTTCAATGAAAATATACATTTTGATACTGATCTTTAGACAATCCTTTATTTGTTTTTCACTCCGTCTTGCAAAAGTTTTCAAACTTGGTCAAGTTACAACCACAAACTTTAAGGACACATGGTTCTCAAATAATTTTATAAATAATCTAAAATGTATGAACTGCTGTAGAAGTTTAACAGCTTAAGGCACTCAGCCCATGATGTTTAGAGCTGCTAACCTAAATAAATGTTTTGTTGCTAGTAGTAGCGAGCTAATATTAGAGAAACTAGCATGTATTCTCCATTCATAGTGCCATAATATATAAAAAAAATCATGAAATGCATACTCATAAATGCTAAAATTGTAATATAAGTATTTTATTATATAAATACACTTGGGTCATTATACCAGTAATTATTTCATAAAGTACAAATGAAAATCATTAAATTGGGCAATACAGTTAAAACCTGTTCACAAGAGTGATTAACAACAGTAGGACCCTCCCCCTGGCTCTGATTGGTTCTTTCTGACCGAGAGCAGATGGCGATAGGATCACAGAGAGGAGGTAGAGGAGCATCTGAACAAATACACGTATATTTAGGATATGATTTGTATTATCTCGGTACAAAATACTTTTCTCATAATACTGAGGATTTACCCGCATCGAGACGATCCACAGAACGATCTGGAGCTGAAGACCTCATATTATACAACGCGCCAGAAGAACGTTTTCAAAAGCCTGGAGAGTACAAGCAGTTAGTTTCAAGTTGGGTCAAGCATTTAGAATCTAAAGAAGCATTAAATGGCTGTCGACCTGTTTCTGCCAGTGAGTAGGGAATTGTGCTTTTTTAAGTAATTAGTCTATGATAACGTTGCTACAGCTAACAACAAACTAACCCATGTTATTTCTATGAGCTTGTTCGGATGGTGAATAATTTATTTAGCTTCTGTAAAGTCATGCTGGAGTTATACGTTAATGTTGAGTCGTCGTTGGACGCCGGAGCGAATCGTCGTAGGTCGATGATTCGCTCCGATCTGCCATGTCCCGAGTCTGGACAAGAATATAGTTCGTGGTCAGACACGAAGCATTTGGGGAACAGTCACAGCTCACAGTGACTGTGCGGCTGGGTAAGTTATATTTGATTTATTATTATTACCTTTTTTTTTTGCTTGGAAGTCCCACAACATAAACATTGTCTTTTCTGTCCGTGACTTGGCACTGAGCTAGCTGCTAACACCAGGATGTCCACGGTAGGGCATAAAAATAAAACACCTCACATATGAATGCGTGGCTTTCTAAGTAACTGACCAGTAAAATATGTGAAAATACAAATTAAACAATGGATCGTCACCTGTTAGAAAGTGCAAACTCTGGAGTTCTCAGTTTCTGCACCTCCTGTTTTTAGTCGTCCATTGTTGGTCCACTTTTCTCCTCTTTTTTTTTGTCAGTTTTAACTCCCTTGTGACCAACTACCTTCGAAACACGAAAATAACGTTTATTGTTCTCTCTATTAGAACGGGTGGAACAACCATACAGGACACAGACTGTAGACATTTTGATGCTGGATCAACAGAAGCAAATGGGTCGCATCAACTTCCGGCCCTCCGTCTGCTTTGGGTGACGTTGGTGCTACGCCATCTGAAACCCAGCAATGTATGGAGATTATTATATGGTCTAAGGAGGCAAACTCTAAAATATGAATCAGATAGGAGAAAATATGAAAGAATAGAGCATCAATCACCTCTTTAAGCTGTAAGAAAAATTCATTTTCTACTAGTTTTAAAAAACCCTGGGTGGGTAAATACAAATCCACATGATACTAAGGGTTTTTTATGTTAAAAAAAAATAAAAACCAAGAATAATTTTCCTGTTGAATTCACATTTGCGCACCATTTGGTGCTGCTTTGTCACATAGAATCCAATTAAAACCTGCAGGAGTTTCTGGCTGTGATTTGGCGTGAGACTCTGACTCTTGCTTACACAACGTTCTGGTTAGGTAGCAGAAGTCGACGTGTGATCCGGGCTCTACAGTACCGGCATCTCGTTGATGGAAAACCGGTTCAGGAAAACTCGCCGCATATCCGCGGTTGTCTGAAGTGGGATTCATGTACCACTTCCCTCCCCCCCACCCCGACTTTTTAATTAGGTTTCTGCCTCTACGCAGCGTGATATCAAGCAGGCTCCTCACATCAGAATCCACCTAGAAATTCAAGCTGCTGTGTGAAGCTATAAATACGTCCCCCCAATTTGTTAGGAAGGCGAGCCGCAAAGAGAATAAAAGTGTCAATCAAGCTGAAGAATGAACAGAACGGGGGAAAATGGCCTTTTATTAATGGTAACTTCATTGAGGCAGAAAAGCACAGTGGAAACCTTTTTTCTTTTTTTTGTTGTCATAAAGCACAATTTACCGCTGAGAACACACGCCGCTGCGACTGAGCGCGCCTCTGAATGCGCACTTGATTGGATTTCTGCCTCTAATGAGAGCAACTTGTCAGCGCGTGCAAAGCAAGAATCCCTATAAGCTTCCAGAAACAACGTGGGTGGGCGACAACTGCGATGAACTCGGGGGCCTCGGTAGTTTGGTGACACGTAGAGGGAAACGCACAGACTGCCTGAAGCCGACTCACTTTTCAGCACGGAGTCGTGACGAGGTACTTTGGTACCTTACCCTAATAATAAATCTTCTATAAGCAATCAGCTAACTGTATGTGGCCATAAACAGAGAAAAAAATGTCAAGGCCTCGTTTTTACTGCAGTGACGAGTAGTTTTTTTTTCTTTGACCATTTTAGCAATTACATTCACCATCTGGTGCACATATATTCTCTGGTGCATCATGTTCCTTTTGGATATCATGTATATCCATATTAAAACATACTTATACAGTATCTCTCTCTCTCTCTCTCTCTCTCTCTCTTTATATATATATATATATATATATATATATAATATATATATATATATATATATATATATATACATGGTGGCCACGAGGAAAAGGCCATGTTTTTGGTCCCAATCCATCCCTTCTGTTATTCCTACTTGCAGCTTTTTCTCCAGAGCTCTCCATTAGCCAACCTCGGCAGAATCAGCATATTGATAAGTGACACAGAAAGTGGAATGGCTATAATGTAGAATTCGAAAATGTGGCTTAATTTACACATGACCGCTCCCTGAAATTGATGGGGTTTTTTTCAGATGTTGGATGGAACAATGTTCCACGTTTAGACTGCACCGCCAGCATACTTCGAGTGTAACATTCACGCCAGGCCACTGGGTGGCAGTGTGATGTCAGTGCGACGTCGAATGCACATGAGCTTCTGAGCCTTAGCTTGGCTCTGTATGTTTTCTCGAAGGTTGCAATGCTTTCTAGGACCGCCATCACACTGCACTGCGTCTTCATTTTATTTCCGGAAAAACAAAACCAAACAGTTCCAAGCCCGGACATGGTGCATCCAGGACACTGTGAACGCAACACTACTGGTCTCTGGGTACGTTCACTATTCAGATCTAGTTTAAAAATATTTTCAACAAGAGCCCAGTTCATGTATATGAACAACAAACATTGAAAGAAGACCAAGATGTCTAGTTCAACACCACACATCTAAACAGGCATTAGAAGAATTTAAAGGGACAGTATTATATATTTTACAGCCACATTTTATACAATAATCAAGTAACCATGAGTTATTATAAAAATGCTACATCTATTAAACATGACTTACAAAAAAAGTGGCTTAGTAATTTTTCACCTAGAAATTGGTCCTGTGTCTCTTTAAGAAGCTCCTGCTCTTTCTGGAACTCCGCCTTCAGGAAGGCATCACATCAGTCAAACCTCCATTAAGCATAAACAAATGTTTGTCGGAGCCCTGGACTGAGTAGTAGTTCCTATGATGAGCTCAGCAGATGCGCAGTTACACCAGGTGTTTGCTAATTGATGCTGGCTAGTCTGAAGGCGCTGAGTGGGGGAGACACAACATTCAGTGAACTGTCATGCGGAAGCTGGGCTTCGAAACTGCAAGTCTTAGGAGGAGCTTCGTCATTGAAGGCAGAGCGAGGTCCACCCAGGCATGTTGTCATTTTGTACAGCTGAATGGTCGCCATGGGAGAGTCAAGGAAAGGAAGGAAGAATCAAAGCACCACTCTAGATGTGCTTTGGATGAGGGGAAATATTTGTAACATGATACAAAGCTCAAAAAAGTTAATTTGCCATAATGCCCCTTTAAGTGCGACCTGAATACCCAGGTATGTAGGTGTTTATACCTGTGTTACGTAATGATATCTTTTTTTTTTTTTTGAAGACAAACAATGAACCCAAAGTGTGTGTGTGTGTGTGTGTGTGTGTGTGTGTACGCGCCAGCTACAGCTAAAACATGGCCTGAAGCTAATGTGTCCAGACACCATCGGGGGTCCCAAAGTGACTCTTGCAGTAACAGATCAATCAGGGCCGGCCGAGCAGACGAGCTCCACACGCCTCCATTGTGATACCATTATCTTCCATTTAGCAGGGAAAAGTCATATTGATTCTTACCATTATGTCACAGTGAATTTACCTCTTCTGTTATTTATTTGTTTCATTTCTGTCTTTCTAAGTCGTCCTGTTGAACCGGGGCAGCATCAGCTCAAAGCATTCGGCTTTATATGCCAAAGAAAGAGAGAGACGGAGAGAAACGTGACAACAACAAATCAAGGCATAATTATATCGATTACCATCGAGTCCTTAGACGTGTTTATTGAAGGCGGTGTTTCTGTGTTTGCTTTACACGGCCGTTCAGAGTGCTTGCTCACACCGCGGAGGGCCCTTTCTTTTTGACAGAATATTTCCATTGATTAGCCGTTTCCAGGCAGCGGGAGCTTTTATCAGAACGTACAGTGGCCTCTGCACAGCGTGGTCGGGATTAGTGAATAATGGAGAGAACGAGACGCTGAGTGGACTTGGCCTGGAAAGGCGATGGAGGGCAGCTGTGCTCCTGGCGGGGGGTGGAGGAGGATAAAGAGAGCAAGGAGAGGCGGGGGGTCTGCAGAGGTTACAGTGAGCTGGGAGGGCGGTCAGAAATGAGAAAGCTACTAATGGCTGCAATATCAGACCAGCATAAAAACCGAGGAGGATTAGTCATCTGTTACAGTGCAATGTGAAAACCCGTGCCCCCAACACAGATTTCTTTTAGTTTTTGCTTTTCCTTTCTGTTACTCACAGGTTTCTAAAGTAGCAATATTATATGTTTTACAGCCAGATTTTACATTTCTTTTATGGCACAATCATTAACTTCAGTTGCCAATAAGCAATAAATCAATTAACTGCATGATAAATGAAAAACTCAATCACTTCAATTTGCATAATTTGTCGTTTTTCTACCAAAAGTTGTATGACAGAAGTCTTCAGTCTGTTGCTCCTTTCAATTTTGTTTATACAGACTTCATAGTTCATCTTTGTTTGTTGTTTTCTGTTTTTTATTTAATTTTGGACATTAAAGTTTATTGGTGTTTGAGAATATGTTGTTGGATTCTCTTGCCAAAGTACTTGAAAATGATCTCAAAACAACAATATTATCGTTTATCCCGACAACTTCTGCAAAATTTGTCACCATGACGGTCCTGAATAGTGTCCCTTTAAAGGTTGGACTAAAACAAATCGTCATTTTAGGATGTTTACACATTTACGTAAAGGGAAGACGGGTTTGGAATTCAGTGATTGTTCCTAATATTAAATATCCGTCTGCTACTTTAAAAACGAAACCAGCACCGAGGATAAATGTGTGATTTCCAGTGTTGTTTTTTTCTCAAACTTCACTTTAAAAAGTGGGAAAGCATCTTCACCTTCAGTAAAGTTGCCCAGGTTGCACCACTGATTCTGCTGTTGAGTTGCTTAACGAGTTTTGAAGCTCGTTAAGCAACGTTTGAAATAAAATGACACCATTTTCTATAAAAGCTGGAAAAACAGAAGGAAAACATTATTGTCACAAAGAGGAGTGCTGAAAATGTCCCGGTGTTGTAATTAGGGGCAGAGAGTTTGTGCTGCAAAACCGTCTCACTTTCGTTAGTTTACTTATTTTTCTGCTTCTTTGCTGATCGCACTTCTGCGTTTAGGTTTGTTTTTACTTTTTTAACCCGGAGTCCCGATGCCTCATTTTCCCAGTCGTCCTGTCCGCTGAAACGCCACCTGCCATTTTCTCCTTAATTGCTGCCGTTTATGAAACCAGCGCCGTTTCCGGAGCTTCTTCCCCTCACACTTGCGTGAAGTTAACATTTAAATATATTTTCTGCTTCAGCACATGCAGGATGAATCAGGAAGCGGAGACGACCAGCAGGTCTGCGGTGAGAAAACAGCTGGCTTCCCAGGCGGGGGGCCGTCTCGTCACACATCAGGGATCCCAGCATGATTTGAGACGCCGGTCGCTTTACTCACTTTTAGGTTCTGTTTGACCTTTACGTTGCCTTGGAAAAACAAACAAACAAAAAAAAACTTTCAGACCCATCGAACCTTTTCACATTTTTGCTAACAAAAACTATGTACTTTGTGCCTGTATGGACACAAATGCTGCTCTTGAAAAAACATTCCCATTTGAAATTGGCTTCTTAACGACGACGCTCACTTAAAGCAGCGTGATTTACTAAACTCCTCACAGTTGCTGTATTTAATCAGTGATCAATCATTGACAGAAGTCTGACTGTGGTCACATTTAATTACTAGCATGGACAACCACGCAAAAAAAAAAAAAATCAGAACTGTGTGTGAAAGATTGGTTCAAGTATGTATTTGCTCCTCAGCTCAACCCAGCCTGTCTACTTCTACTTTTAACTGGTAGAAACAGCGTATGTCTACCAGAAAGAGAGAATCTGTACATTTATTGTGGCCTTCCACTGATAGAAACACGTAGTAAAGATCCAGCGTTGAGTCACGGGAACGAATGGACCTGTCCCCTAATTGGGTCCAGCTGCGTACCTGGACAAAAGGTCGCGAAGGCAGCTCCATGCATCACCTCGGCGAGGTTGGCCCGCCTGCAGATTCCCCATCATTTATCCGCAGCGGGGAGAGAGCAACGGTACGACGAGGTCGGCTACATCCTGCATGCAGCCGGGTCCGGAGAACTGCACACTCCTCCTTCCTGTACGGCCATCACACACCACCACAGGGGGAGTCGTGTGCGGTTAAGCATGTCTCCCTAACTAATGATGTACAAGCACACACTGGGTTTTTTGTTGGGCTTTTTTTTTTTTTTTTTTTGTACATCCAAGGTCATTAGCGGCAGCTATCCTTTTTGCTTTCCTGTAACCCAGACAAGCTGCCAACAGCCCCGGTAAGCAACGCCATCCATCTTTCCAGGCGTTTGCTGCTGCCTGTTGATTTAAACGGGTGCTAAGCAGTTGTAGAGGACACTCTGGGGGTAGAGTGCAACTGTAGAGATTGTTGCATTGCATTTTAGAAGAGGTCAGCTGTATTAAAAGCATAACAGTTAAGATGGAAAGACGTGGTGCGAAGGAAGATGGTACAAGAAATTGTGCGATGTTGAAACGGTAAGATGTTTCTGGTCCAAGTGAATTCGGCGCAGCATTGAGTTGGTGTCATGTGACTTTGTCTGTTAAAAACCAGCTGAAAATGGAACAAATGTTGCAATTTGGTTCCCAGCTCAACCCAGCCTGTCGGACTATCAGGTCTAAAGACACAAATAACCTAACAAGTATTGGTAAGGAAGAAGTTCTTGAGTTGAACATTTGCTCACATTTAGAAATCTCCAGGAATTTCCAGTAATGGAACTGACTTTTTGTGAACTTTTTTTTGAGAAGTTGCCAAAATAACAACACAAATGTTTTCTTCAGTTTTACATAATTCAAGATTTGGCTGGCTCATGTTCTCACACAGAATCCAGGTCTTATTAAAGAGAGGTACCCTCCCTCTAGATCTCGAAAACTGCAGCTACAAACGAGTCTGAAGCGGCCGTCAATCAAACTGCCAGCTTTGCACACCACGACATTTTTTGATGTCCCAACCTTGCAATGATGGGATGGATGTCTCAAGTCTTTTTGATGGTGTTTGCGCAGTAATATTCTGAGACATACAGTTTCACAAACAGCTGCTTTCATACGGGTCAATTTCTTTGAATTCAAACACAAGCAACACAGATTCTCACTTTTGCTTTACACTGTTGGTTTGTCAAACACCTTTCAAATCAAACAGAACGAAGTTTAAGGCTAAAATGTGTCAATATGCACATAAGGGGTTTGACAACCGACACCTCAGTTCTTTATACAATGACTCTTTTTTTTTTTAAGATGATGTGATGTTTAATTCAAGCGATGTTCCTGAAGAATGCTGCACATTTTGTGAATATGTAGAACAGCCTCCAGTAACTTGTTAATGAGGCTCGCTTTGTTGTCTAATCGCTCCTCCTGGGCTTCCATTTTTAGGAATGCTGTGTTTTTGTTTGTTTTCTTCTTCTCGTCATAATTTATCCCACAAGTAAAATATGAATAGACAAACCTTAAAAGACCATGTCACCACTTCCAAAAATGAGCAGCAGGATTTCAGTGAGACTTAAATCTGTTTTGTGCCGTTTTATTCTGAACAGGAAGTAGCAGTGAGGTCACTTCCCACAAATGATATTCATGCTTCATCACCTAGTAGACATTTTAACTGAATTCACACTTAGAGCATTCGTAAGTTTGCATTTATTTATGTCATAAAATGTTAAATAACATGGTTTATGATTCACCGGTTCACATAGTATGTTACCATGCAACTGTATTTTACCAGTTTATTTACATTTCTTTATTTTCTCCCCTCCTCCCTTTATTCCCACTAACTGGCGTTTTTTCACCTTTCCTTTCATTTTAGTCAGATTTTTTTTTTTCTGTGATTCTTAACAAAACTCATCTCAATGCACTTCTCGATACAAACAGATCACATTTAGAAACAGAAGCTTTCCAGACATATTCCACAGTCATGTTCAGCTAACGCTCCGCCGCCCTGCAGGCTGGAGCCTCGGGGAAAAGCAGGGAAGGTCGGCGTAGAGCGTCCCAATGACTGAGAACCCCACCAACCCCACACCGCAAACCAGGAGGTGCCCAAGCATGGCCACACACAGCCACGCCACAAAACACCATACACTCCCGAAATCCAAAAACCCAAATAAACCAAAACGCCATCACCGGCTCCAATTGAACAAAACTATTCTTCAAATAAAGAACATAAACCAGGAAGCAATACTCTCAATTGTGGGGCAGGATTATGTAATTTCCAGGCAGTTTTCCTTCAGTTGTTATAGTAATGCTGTTTATATCAATATGTGTCGTAATTTTGCGCCTTGAAATTGGGCTTCTGTCTCTTTAAGAAGCTCCTGCTCTTTCTGAGACTCCAGCTTCGGGAAGTCATCACAACATGGCTCCTCTGCTAACCCCTTAACGTTTTTACCAGCGTTTCACTGAGAAGTAGCTTCTATAACACTGGAAAAAGTGTGGCCTGGCTTAAATTAAAAAATTTGATGTCCATTTGTTGCATCTAAAATATTTGACTTCACAGAATGTAAATAAAGATGTTTGGTACAACATGGCTATTTAATTTTGACTCAAACCATATTATTGTACTTGAGCCAATATTAATTCTTCACCTTTATCCAAGTTAAATTATTTACATTTCAGTTTTGGAACCAAAGTAAAATATTTACATTGAACCAATCAAATATATATACATTGCACCAAAGTAATATTCAGGCATTAGCACCAGTCTAATTCATTTTCACCATGAAAGTCTTTTTTTTATATTTCATAAATTTGGTTTAAAAAACAATTTGCGTCACTCACATCACACTTAAAACACTCCAGCAACACTTTTTCAAAGTCATTTATTCCTCACAAGTAAAAAAGGAGAAAAGAAGTGGCATGTTCAGACAAACAAATATAAACATGTCATTGTTGCTCAGAGCAATGAAATAAAGACAATATGGCTTACCAAGCAAAATTAAATGGACGGAAAGCATCCACTGTTGTACTGTTCAAACACATGAAGGAATGTTGCATCTCTAAACATCATCAAAGAACTAAAATTCCAACAAAAGCAGTCCATGAAAGTGACACCGTGAGCCTGTATAACAAAGTGCTGCTGAGGTGGTCTACCTCTTAAATAGAAGCCAGTGGTAACTACATGCACACATTAAGCACACACAAATATACCCCACTGTGCAGTTTTGAGTTCACCACTGAGTTTGCGAATCTTGGAAGTCATCTTGTTGGAACCAAGCTCCATCAGGATCTTCTGAAGGGCCTCAAAGGTGAACCTGAAACCCTGTGGATACTCCATGATAAGACCATAGCAAAGTCCAAAGAGCATTGCCACTCTGGCTGCAACAGAAGGCAACTCATTGAGGACTTCCACACCATCAATGACAATCCCAACGTCTTGGGGCTGCTGTAGAAGGCTTGAATTCTCTCTGAAGACGAAGTCTGCCATGATGGTCCTCTCCAGTTCCTGCTCGGCTTGATCTTTCTGGGAGACCTGAGGCAAAATATACGAAATATGCAACTGAACAACTGCAGTCTGGCACACCTCATTAATCACTATATACTGTATAATGGCATAGGTGGTCTCCTGTGATGAATAAAGTTGAATCATCATTGTGACAGAAAATATCTGGACATACCATGTATTCCTTAAAAGGTCCTCAACACGTTCTCCCAGGTAGATGATCAGAGCTTTGAGGATACACTCCCTTCTGAAATCTGCATCAGCACCCTTTAGGGACAATCAAAATGGTTATTATGTGATGTGTAGACTAATCTAGCAACTCAATTCCCAGCTCTACCATAAACAGTGCTTTTACAGTGTGGACAAACCAGCATGGCGAACACTCGGAAACATCACCTACCATACCATACAGGTATAATGCATGCACAAAACACCATTCATTTTCAACGGGCCTCGCTACCATTAACAAACTGGGACTTTACAATCATAGTGGTATAAACACACTAGACGAAGTAATTGCTAACAAGGCTTAATATGCTGAGCTAGTCAAGTTCACGGTGTAGCCGAGCGAACCGTGGTGGAAGCAATTGATTGGTAACAAATTATGCCTACCTTGATTAATTCCAGTTACAACCGAACAATGTACACATAGTGATATTTCTTGTGAAATATGTGTAAGTTCAGAAATGACACCACATTTAACCCGGCGAAAAAAGAAAGCGTTTACTGGGATAGCCATATTTAGGCTGGACCTTCAGCTTGCTAACCACGTGACATTAACTCAGTCTTTTGCATTAATACAATTGCAGGCTTGTTAAGACATCAGCTTAGGTTAGTACTTACCGCAGGTTTATTCTTTGATTAAATGCTAGGACGTTAATCATTCTTTCTTCCCCATGCCGAAACGGACGATGCTCTCCAAGCACTTCTCCACAACTTCTTCTCACTTGACTCAGATTCAAATTATTACATCATTTCCTTTCAGTATGTTTTGAGAGGAACCAAAATATTTGCTTTCTTTCCTTCAGAAGTGTGATTAATTCAGTCTGAATCAAAAGTGACACCTCAGAATGCAAAACAAAATTGACTTTCACCATCAAGTCAATTATTTTACAATCTATTCAATGGTAGTTATTAGCTTGAATGAACAGCTCCGTGCATCACTTTTTCCAGTGAATGAGGTCGCAGTTCCACCAGGTGTTTGCTAATTTCTGTTGGCTAGTCTGGAGGAGTGGGCGAGACATGGGGCAGAGGGGATGTTAGGTAGGAGCTCGGCTTGAAGGGTGAAGCTCTGAGGTATTTGGAAAAGGCAGCACTTGGTGAGAAGAAACGGTTGCCATGGAGATGACAGGATTTCTCAAAACATGCGTGCAACAAGTTTGTGTTTGTTTTGGGTGACAGAATATCATAATATGATGTGAAGCTCGCAAAAGTCTGTTTCACATCATAAACCCCTGCAAAGCTGAACTGTGATTGGCTAGTTAAAAGAAATTAAACAAATAGATTCTAATGGTCAGGTAACTCACCTGTCGCTACGACGACAAGGAAACTAACGCAGACCTGTGGAGTGGCGTCAACGTGACGTCGCTGCTCGTTTATTCATATTTCCCGTCAGATGAAAATAATTGTGCATGCGCTCCCTCTCGCCCGATTAAGCCGGCAATGCATTTCCATAATTTACCCCGACATCGGTTTGATTATGTTCCGATTAACGGGACAAATAAAAAAAAATCAAGCGACGCACAATGAGAGCTCATTTACACGCCGCCGGTAAAACAAAGACAAGCCTTCCCCCCTGCACCCCCACGTCCCCCTACCCTCCACTCCTCACACACACTCCACACACACACCCCCCGCAGACATCGAGGACAAGCACGCAGGCGGGAATAAATCAGAGCTCCAGTCAGGCATATGAGGTGTATTTCACACTCAAGGAGTGGCCCGCTCCGTGCTGCTGCGGGATCATTAATCTACCGGAGTCGAGCACTCGGGGCCCCGCGGCTGGCGCAGGTACGCCTGGGCCGGCTGCGCCCCGGGCCGCGAGCCCGCAGCGCTAATGGTCTGATCGCGTTATCAGGTTGTCGGATTGCACAGAGTGGGGTGCTGCTGACCTAGATGGAGGCGAACATGGGCCAGAAAAAAAAAAGAAGAGGAAACAAAAAAAAAAAAAAAAAAAATTACAGAGGGAGAGAGCAGCCATGTTTGAGCTGCAGATCTGCACATTGAGATAAGACCCAGAAGGGGAGCCTTGTTAGGCTGAATATTCAGACTGAAGCCACAGAGATAAGTTTTTCATTGTTATTCATGAGAGTCGGCGGTGGGAGAGGGAGGCTGGAAAAAAGCCATTTCTGGATTTCAATCATTAATGACACAAGAGCAGGAAAAGCTCTGATTCCTCTCCAAAAACTTTCCAAGAGAAACCGAGAGGCTGATCGTCTGATCAGCAGAGGCGCTTGATTCGATGGGATCAAAGCCTTTCCAGTGACACAGAAGGAACTTTTCCGTCTTTTTCAGAAGTCTCGCCTGCTGTTTCTCGAACACGCAGCGAACCTCTAAGACGCGTAGCATGTTATTGTTTACATCCGGAAGCTTGGCATGCACTCTCAACGTTTGAGGGCAGAAACTTTTCCTTACCATCCGCAGCCGCGCTACCAGGTTAGCAAAATCAAACCTGAAGTTGGAAGTATTATTATCTATTAAGTGCACCGTGTCACAGTGAAGAGAAAATAATCTGGAAAACCACCTTTTTCTTTGAGTCAACTGAGCTCCACACAGACCCTTTGCCATGGCAACTGGCTGACAACAGATCCGCTAACATCAGGGTTTCACACTGAGAAACATTTCCCACACAAAGTACAGAACATTCACTTCCCTCCGCTCTCCCGCCGCTCCGTTCTAAACAGATGGAGGTGTCACTGGAATTTTCCACCTTAACGCCTGCCGGCAGCGCCAGCGGGCTTATTTGCATGTTTGGTGGCGAGGAGCTGTCTGTCGGGGTCAGCGGGGTCGCGCGGCTGACCCAGCTGTTTGGTCTTGTCTGCGCGGAGAGGTCAAGGGCGGGTGATCGGTGACGGGGACGTGAGTGAGGCTGTTCTATTGAAACCCAACCTCTGGATGCAGAGTCAGTCCTTGATGTCGTCTTGAACAGCTGGCAAGAGTTTTAAGCACGACTTCAGGAGTTTGCTGTTCAAAGTAAAGTCTTGTTCCTCTTTCTCCCGTCTCTGCAGAAAACGCAGAGACGCTTCTGTCATGAGACACTTTAACAACGTTTTTGCCAGTTTTAAGTCACACGTACGCTCACCGCTTTCTGTCACTCGCGATGGCACAAGGAAACCAAAGAAAGAGAAAGCGAGAAAAAAAGGCCCGTGTGTTAACATATGGAGATATCCAGCTCTGTCAGCGTCAAACCTCTTCAGAAAATAAATAAATAAAAAAGTGATGTCGAGCTGATGAGACAGATGGTTCATTAAAGAATCACAAGTATCCTGCTAAGTCCTCCACGTGCTCCGGGAAGAGGCTGAGGCTGCTGTGAATTTTGTTTTGCACGTTGAAAGAACCTCGTCTGAGACGGCGAGGAAGGGGAGAAAAAAAGGAATTTTGATGAATCAAGAAATGATAATAAAGGCCGATTTTTTATTTTTTGGGGGGGAAGGAAGATCTCACTCCTCTATCCAGAGTTTAAATTTCTAGTTTGACCTGATTAAAACGCGTCGCTCTGTCATTGTTTTGCTCCGTTCTCCTTTCTGTTTGTCTCGCCTATCTCTTGTTTCCTCTGACTTTATCTGCATTTTTATTTTATTTTTATTTTTTCCTCGCTCTGCTCTCTGGACGAGTGCTGGGTCTTAGTTTCCATGGCAACGCACCTTTTTTCTTCTTCTTCTCCTTTTTCTGCAATTAAACTGCTGAAAACCGAGAGCGTTTAGGGTTGGTGCTCACTTTACGAGCCGTTTCGTCTGGTTAGGGTGAGCGTTCCTGCCTTTGACTCCCACTGAAGACAAATTTGTCTAATAGTTGTTGCTGGCAGTCGGCGAGCCGAGGACACAGAAGGATATGTATGTGCACTAAATGAAGATTTCCAATAATGTAGGACTTACTGGCTGAAACCTGCTTTATATATTATTATAATTTTCATCAGAAGCAGCTTTTTTAAAAATGTGTTTCAACTGAATTGAGAAAATACTTCAACCTCCTAAAGTTTGAGATATCGGCAGTGTTGTTTATTTTCCAGACACATTGTTTGATTTTATGCCTCAATCAAATAATTATGTTGCCTTCAGTTGTTATAAAACATAAATAAGGTTCAAAATAGTTTTGACTTCATAATTTAATGCCTCGAAATTGGGCTTCTGTCTCTTTAAGAAGCTCCTTCATTTTTTTTAAACTCCGCCCTCAGGAAGTCATCACAACATGCCTCCTCCATTAACCCTTTTACCACCATTACAGGAGCTATTGAGAAGTAGCTCCTGTAATGAGCTCATGAGATGAGCAGTTCTACAGGTGTTTGCTAATTGCTGCTGGCTAGTCTGAAGGAGTCAAGGGTTGGTGCTCTGTGAGGTGGAAACTTGGAAATAGGAGGAGTTGCGTGGAGAAGATGACGCTTCTTTTTGAGAGCAAGCGTTTAGCCTCTCCCCCCGAATGGTTGCCAAGGGAGATTAAAGATTTTGTCAAACATGCATGAAATTATCAAAACAAAACTCCAGGTATGTCTTTGATGAGGGAGTAAAAACTATAACATGGTGAAAAGCTCAAACAAAGAGTCAATTTGACATAATGCTGTCCCTTTAAGGATTTGTAATCAAAGGGTGGAGCACCGACAGGTGTCACTGGTTGCCATAGCGTCTTCAGGGAGGGGGAGGGGTGTGTGTGTGTGTGTGTGGGGGGGGGGGGGTTCTGGATTACAGCGACCGAATTTGTCAATCTGGCACAGCTGGGGAGTCCCACCAGCCCTCTGAGGAAGTGGCTTCTGAAGATGATTGGAAACGTGAAGGAGCAGCACAGCGTGAGCTTTAATTATGTCGTTTATCAGAACTCATTCCATAACGCCGAGGGAGACAGGAAGCAGGAAATAAAATAACCCCTCAATAGGTAATCGCAGCTGCCTGTCGACTCAGCCAAAGGTTTCACCTCATAGAGTGTGATCACCTCAGATAAGGCAGCGGTTCTATGTTGTGTGCTTAAATGTTGATTGTGTTTGAATGCCATCTCTAATGATTCGTGGAGGTGATAGTTTGTCACAATGCAGGTTATCAAAACAGTTTGTTTGTCTTTTAATTAGGCAACGGTTTTAGATTTATTCCAAACGTTCCTGAGGGAAGGAATTTGACGCTTGTCTTTGTCTGTGTAGGTATTTTTTCAGCGCATATAAAAAGTATTTGGCCCCACAGGCAAACCCAGACCCTCAGGAGACGTAGACATTTAAATACATCCATACTTTGAAGTAATTTGGTGGGACCAACTCACCTGTTACTAATAGTGTGTTGGGACACAAAATTTTTGTGTGTGTGTGGTTTTGGGAACTGACAGTCTGACAGTACGTCTCCCTTGCTCCTCTTGAGCGTTGCGCTGCGAGCAACGCACCGCTACTGCAGCTCTTTCCTTTCCATCACCACCTACAACAACTCTTTAATTAACTGAGTTACAACATTTAATTTCCCTTTGGGATCAATAAAGCAGTTTTGAATTTGTGAATGATTTCAAACACTGCATACCTTTTCGTCCATATGGGGCAGCAAGAGTGCAGCTGTAAAATATGGATTCTTTTCCTTGAGTACGATTGTATTTTCTTGGGGTTTTTTTGCAATGAGGTCGGTGTGAGTGTGTGATGCCATGCAAGTGCGTGTGCAGGTTTGTGTGCGGGTTTGCGTGTGTGGCCTGGAAATTATCTGGTCATTCATCACTGCCTGAGCAGCCGGGGCTGGAGACCATCCATCTTCCCTGGCCTTTTGCAGCCAAGGCTGACACTCAAGGTGTTTGTATGACTTAATGTTCGTCTCTGCAGGATTTTTGGGTGGCATGCGCGCCTCTGAGAGCTTTTTTTCCCTCCCTCCACGTGCGTGCGTGTGTGTGTGTGTGTGTGTGCTGATGCGACTGTTTTCCCCTTTGTTTACCCGCCGGCGCTACTCCATGTTTAACCTGCCGCAACATCGGCTCTGTGTCAGAGAACCCCCCCCCCCCCCCGCGCTAAATCACGCTAGCATGTCGCTCAGAGGCGGTGGAAAGACAACACTGCATTATATTTTCATCTTAATGTCAAAACTGACACCATCCTGTCGTCGGCGTGCATGTGTGTGTGTGTGTGTACCTCCTCCATCAGTTTGCTTGAGAGGCTCCTCCTCGTGTTTGTCTCTGGCAACCTGGAAGCGTTTGCCGAGGAGTATCGGCAAACAAAAGCTCACCGCTCATATTGACTTCCTCAGGCTATGTCCTTAGAGAAAAAAGCCTGCGTGTGTGTGTGTGCGTGTGTGTGTGTTGTGTGTGTGTGTGTGTGCGCTTCACCCCGCTCGAGTGTGAGTGGGTGGGGCTTACAGTCGCAGGCCTTCCTCATTCTCCTGCTAAAGGTCAGCCATCAGCCGGTATTGAGCAGCGCTAAAGGTGAAAGAAATGTGAGATATGTTAAACGAGAGCGCGTCCTGTTCCTCTGTCATCCGAGCTCAGGCTGAGCGAGATGAACTTTTCTGCTGATGTCTGGGAGCCGGCGGAAATAAGACTCAGGGTGAGATCTCATTAATGCTCCTCATACCTGGTTAACAAGCAATGACATGTATACTGTTAGGGTGTTGGGGCCATTATTGTCACACAACCGGTCGGCCTGACAGAAATACGGGAAATGAGCGCCAAATGACACCGCGCTACACGCTGGAGGTGGATAATGGGTTGAAATGGTGTGTCAGAGTCTCAGAGAGTGACAAGCTTCTGCCTCCCCAGACTTTGCGACGGTGTGGGGGGGAAAGTCATGCTCATTTTTACATTTCTGTCAGCCTACCCTGTCTGGGTAAAGGTGATGACACCACAACTTTATTGAAAAGTTTGGAGAGTCGTTCTGTCGGAGAAGAAGAGGAGGAATATTTTTATTGTTTTTGCATCCTGCCTAGCGAAAGCCGAAAGGTTTCAGAACTTTATTTGAATAATAACAATAATAATCCGGACATGCAGACATGAGGAAAAGGCTTCCACGTCTATCGTGACCGCCATGACTCCATACAGAACCATCTTCGGCTGTTTCCTCTATGACTTTGTCAGCCTCTCGAATACACTGTCCAAACATTTTTCCCCACCGTCTCATTTAAAAAACATTTAAAAAACATAAAAACCTGCTTTTTTAGTCCTACGTGACAGGACTTCAGCTGTGGATAAAGTCCTGTCATGTAGGACTAAAAATTCAGGTTTTTATGCAGGTTTACCATAGAAATGCAACATATGCAATAGAGTGACAGGTTGGAAGACGATCTTGAGGTTCTGTTAATGATAACTGTGGTTGAGTACATTATATGCAGCCACAGTTTGTATTGGAATATAGGTAGACAAATTAAGTTGTGTTCCTTGTAATGAACACAACTTCCTGCTTTCATTACAAATGTTCACAAAACTGTGTTGATATTCCACTGATGTTGAAAACACACACACACACACACGCACACACTTAACCAACAGCAGAAACACGTTAGCACTGACGCCATTAGCTACGACCATAAAAGCACGCATATTTTACCCTCTGGTTTCCATTAAACAAGAAAGGCAATTCAAATCACATGTGAACAAGTTTGTAAGTCGTTAAGAAAACATGCCACATTATCATCCTCCAACTACTTCCCGTCGTCTTCCTCGTCGTTCCCGGCAGTAGTAACCCCGGCATTTCCATAATTCCAATTTACGTGATTTTATGGTCGTAGCTAATGGCACCGGTGCTAACGTGTTTCTGCTGTATATTTGTACTTCTTCATTTAAATTTGTATGTGTAGCCCAACATTTGGCAATGACTGAGCTGTAAAAATCAAAAGCATGTCACTGCTGTCATTACCTTTGGTGCTTATCCTTCTTTTTTTTTTTATTGACCTCATCTTGTCTTCTTTTGCTGCCTCCTCAAATCCGGTTCATAAACACGAGTTAAACAAGTGGAACTTTTATTCCATCCAGCTGGCAAACTGCCAGACAAACACTCACATCCTCAGGCCGCGCCTTACAGAAACAAACTCTCCCCTCTTTCCTTTTCTCCACAGGTTCAGCAAACACACACACAGCGCTAAGTCGCTCTCTGTATTCCCGCGCCGTTGTTTGCGTCAGCTGTGGGTTTTAATTTGAATGGATTTCAGGTGCCTTCATTGCCAAAATGTGCCTGGCCCTTTTCTGCTTCCAAGCAGCGGCTGACGTTGAAGCAGCCTCCCTCCGCTCCTTATCTCAGTCGTTTTGGTCCTCACTTTCCTCCAGCTCCTAAGAGACATCACCCTGAGCCATCCATCTCTTCCTCCTGTCACCTCCTCTTTCGTCCCTCTTCACCTCCTTCATCGTCCTCGCCTTGTGACACAAACTGAAATCGGAAATCTCTGGATCCTCTGGATCTCGTAGCCAGCAGCGGCCAAATTTTATTTGGGTCCGGGTAAAAGTTACTCAGCCCAAAGTTTGTTCACGTTAACTTGAGTCAAGGTAACCTGAGATTACTCACTAAAACTTCGTTTCCTCACACTTTATCTGAGTAAACTCAAAAGTTTCCTCCGAGTTCTCCTCAGTTTACGTGAGTGATCTCAATGTTTACGTGACTCAAGTGAACCCGTGTTTTCTCAAAGGTTACTTTGAGTCAAAGCTAACTGAGTGAAGTCTACTTGAGGAGCCTGGTTGACTTCAGTCACGTTTCCAATGACATCACTGTAAATCCCCATGTGTGAGCTGTGACTGTGATTGGTTCCCCTGTTTGTGGGGAGCACACCAACTGGCCAATTGCATTTCAGTAACAAGGTTAATAAATATGTAGTGGAGTCAAAAGTCCCCCAAAAAATTAATAGTCACATAAAGTAAAGGTATTCATAAGACTTGTATTTGGTTAGAGTACTCAAGTAAATGTACTTTATTTATTACTGTCATGCTAGGAGTGTTGACTTTACTGAGGCCTCAGCGAGCCACTCTGGCAGAAAGTGTCTGAAGAGCTGAGATCTGCACACATCTGGGCCAGCAGAGGGAAATCCTCTGCAGCCCATTATTAGAGCAGTCATGCTGTTGTGCAGCCTCTTTCTCCTCGTCTTTTCTGAATTACCTGAATCTCCGAGTCTGCTCACATTTAGTTTTGGCACATTTAATAGTAATATCCTCAGAGGATTCAAAACCTGGGGGGTGAAAAAGAAAAAAAAAAACATACCTGTTAGTTTTCCAAGTTGGAGTCGACTCTTGTCTGCTGCTGAGGTTCACTTCAGCTTTTAATAATTATTTTATAGGGATCTTCACACTTAATCAATATTGCTTTAGATGAAGAAAATGTAACAAAACTGGTAAGAAGTGCACATTCATAAGTAAAAAAATATTTAACATAAAGGTGTCATTTTCCTGAGTAAATAAAAAGTAGACAACATAACATTTAAGAAATGTGTTCAATGAATGAACATATATTTTAAGATGTATATGTTTCATTCAATTAAGAAATAAATTGAACTGCAGATTTCTTAATTCTATAAATAAGAGTCTGGTTTATGCAAATGTGTTCACGTTCTGTACTTCTGGTCATTTTTATTCATTGATTGGTTTGGAGAGTAGGCCAAGTGAGCCGCTTGGCCACGCCCCCTAAACATGCTCAAAAATGTCCGATTTTGGTATCTTCCAAAAAGATCTGTCTGCCCAAAGATGAAGCCAAAACCTCAAGATTTGACAAAGTTTGCTCGTTGACCCAAAATGGCCGCCTTTTTTGAACTCTTCCCGAAAAGTTCACCCGGGGGAGAGTTTTGGATGAAGTGTGGTGAGTTTCTGAATATGTTAAGGCCTCCAAAAGGCCACATAGAGTGGTGGGAAAATAATAAGAAATCATGCTGAAATTTTTGTTTATCACACAAAATCCCAAAAAAAAAAAAAAAAAAGAAAAGAAAAAAAAGTTTGACGTTATATCAGAAACGGGTAAAAAAAATAAAAAGAAAGAAAGAGAAGCTCAAGCAGTAACCCCTTCTTAACGGTTGCCATGGCTGTCGGTGACAGCTGTGCAGACTTTTACAGACTAAAAATGATAATTAAAGTGAACCTCGTGGCTTTTTTCCAGCCGATGAAGTTCTGCTTTGTCAGTTTCAGATGAACTGAGGCCAAAGGGTCTAACAAGCTGTTCTAGCCTCTCTTCAATCTAACTTTGCTCCATTTAGACCATAAAGTAACAAAACCAGATCGGTGCAGATTTGTAAGAAAGACAGTGAAAAACAGGCAATTCCTTGCCTAAAATCTTCAATCATCCAAAAACAATCCAACATTCTCGTTCTGTGTCAAGACAAAGAGTCAACAGTAGCTCAAAGAAAAGACGCACCACTGCCAAATAAACACAGTGAGAAAAATTGGCTGTTTATTAAGTAATACTTCCACCCACCGCCCCCCCCCCCCTCTCTGCATGCACAGATTGTTTTCTTTTCCCTGAAATATATATATATCTATGCTCAATGTCTGGATGCTGTGAGTGTGTGAAACGGAAGTCAAATTTCTTGTTTGTCAACAGAATCCAGGTCAGCGGAGCTGATTATTATTCTGACACGAGCCAGAACAAAAATACACCACCAGCTCGGGAAATAAAAAAATACTGAACTGAATCAGATATTTACAAGAAAACAAGTCCAAAATCCCTCTCTGCACTCTGAACTGAAACATCATCCTCCTCAGCCGTCCTGTGCCGCATGTTTTAACGAGTCGTTTTACTTTGTTTCTCATTCCTTTCTCTCCTTTCACTTCCTCTCGTCTCCTTTGAAGCGCGCAACATGCTAGCTGCCGCACATCAGTCTGACGCCGTTGTAACGGTGTTGCCAAATGTCACATGTTTCAGCCGTAGCGTTAGGGGATCGTGAAGTACGTCAGAGGTTTAAGACTCATTGACTGTTCATCCACTGTCGACACCATCTGAGTCTTCAAGTTCAGTGGACTTGGTTTCAGATGTATATGTTTGTGCAGCATAGAGTTTTCATTTGCACAGCTGGCATTTTGAAGACATCCATACATTTCCAGATGCCTTTAGAGGTCAACTAGTGCCCACAGTTACAAAATGAAACAAACTTTGCGTAAATCGACTGCGCTACTGGAATTGTCGCCGCACAAGCGTAGCGCAATTAAATTCTATCAATTTCGTTTGACTTTGTTCGTTTGTTGGCGAGGGGCTGGTTGATCTCTGCAAACCCTTTTCTGTTTTTTTCTTTTTAAGTCTTCGAAAATCTTTCAATCTTTTTTTAAAAAAAACAGGTCACTGATCGCCGGGTGCAGCTGAGAGGGGGCAGACCGGGCAGGCAGACTGAGGGAGAGAGGAGGCAAAATGGACTGACGAATACATAATTGTAATGAAATAAATGAATAATAACTAAACATGGGTTTTCTGTTGCAGGCCTGTTTGTCGGGAAATGCTTCGAATCGTGCCCTCCAAAACAAAACATAGACTTTGAATGTAAACCAGATGTGCTTGGCGTGAACAAAGAATCAAAACTATTAAACCAGAAACAAACCAAAACCAAGTCAAGACCCTGACCGCTGCATATACTTCATATTTAAAAGATTAAAAAGCCTCAACCCCTCATTTTTTGTTTCCTGGCAGTTTTTTAAAAATATATATATTTTTTTCATTTTCAAATTCATAGTTTTACAAAACTTGTTTTTACTTGTTTTGGTTATTTAGACATGATAAGTCTGAGTCGAGGCACAACAACAACGAATGACAACCGTTCACTTAAAGTAGCATCACTTTCTGCAGTGTTCAGTCTTTTTTTTTGTTTTCTTCCCTAATAAACGACTTTCATTCCTGAATTTCCAGTCGGGAAAGAAAGCAAAGAAAAACTAACCCCCCATTGTTTAAAGACTACTTTTCATTTTTAATCTGCTAAATGATTTAGTTGTCTTTGTACCTCTGAGGCCCACAGCACAGTGTTGCCTGTCATCCCCCGTTTTAATCTGTCTCCTCCCCGCAGCAGAAAGCGGCAGCTGCTTGATTGAGTTAAGATTTTAGTGCCGACTTGAGAGAATATTTTCAGCTTTTAATTTCCGTCTGGAAACGTCTCTGCCGTTTGGATAAATAGCTACATCTTTGCGTCACCTCTTTGATTAATTTTCTTTATTGAATCATTAACAAGAGCCCCCACCCCATCCACCCACCCCCATCCAAAACCCCTAAGCAGTTTGACCAGATCCGCTTCGCCTTGGCCCATTTGTAAAATGTAATCATCTGCAAATATGTCATTATAGAGGAGAATTAACAATTGCTGCTCGAGCCTGAGAAGCAATTTTCAAAGGATTAGGGGGTAACTTTTATATGATCGCATTAATAATCGAAAGTGAGCTCATGCTTGTTGGGGAACCGCTGTTGTGGCAACGTGAATTAAGGGGTGACCGAAGCAGGATGCGACGGCGTTTGAGTTGCAACATTTTATTGATGAAAAGCAGAGAAACGAGGAGGCGCGCTCATGAGCCGGGAGCCTTTATTTCATCCTGACCCAAATGCAGCGTCGTACCGTTGGATCCTCGGCCGGTTTATCCATCACAGAGTCTCGGTGATGGATAGTTTGGCCTGAACTGTAATGTGTAAGTGATCACTCACGTTGGGAGTTTGTGGGGAAGGACACGGGGCGTATTAAAGGGCAGTTTTTCACCGGAACAGCTGCGTGCGGCCGGCTCTGCGGGGCCCTTTCGTTCGCTCCTCTGCATGTTTGACACGAACACAAAGTATTTGTCAGCCGGATTTTTTACAACGGGGGGGAAAAAAAAAACAAGAAAAAAAAAACTACCTGGGTTGTTGGCCTCACACCGGTGAGGTGAATGTGTTTAAATAAACTGTGATTGAGGCTCCCTGTTGAATGAATCATTCAGCAAGCTCCAGCTGCACACAATGGAAATGAAATATGTAGGAAATTGACTCAGGTAGCAGATAATCATCATGATGGAGGTCAACAAAGGAAAATCTCCACAGGAAGCAGAGCAGACTCCATGATGGTGGGATTGGTAGTGTAACGGATAGGAACTGGTGTTCGTACTGCTTTATTTATCTAATTTATCTTGATTTATCTAATCCCAATGCTTCACCAGACTTGATGATTACTTTGATCAGGAATAAGGAGCTATGACCGCGATCAAGGTTTGAAACGATCTGAAATGGTCTTTAATTCGGTGACAAGTCGTTTTGTCTTTTGATGAAATCAGACCCGAACATTCAGAGTCATATAAAGATAGTCACAAAGTCGGCCTTCTATCACCTGAAGAATGATTCTAGGCTTAGAGGATTAATATACCAGCACAATCTACAGAAACTCAGTTTTGATTTAAAACCCAGAACTTCACCTTTACCCCGTTCTGGACTAAAAATTAACTACGTTCTACACTGTCTGACGCTCTAAAGAGAAGTAGTAAAATGATTTCCAGCTTGAGCTGAATTGAGAATAATGTGAAAATATTGTGAGAAGAAAGTCCTGATATTACAACTTTATTCTCGTAATTGTATGACTTTATTCTCATATGGACTGTCATATTATATTTATCTTGTAAAATTGCTTTTATTCTAGAAATTCTGACTATATTCTCATAATACTATGATTTTACTATCATAACGCATCATTTTATTCTTTTGTTTTCTTAGTATGGCTCTCATACTCGACTGTAGCAAACTTTTCACCTCTCCAACGTTTCTTGCTTTTCTACAGATTTGCTGCAACATGACATCTTTTTATATTACAGGCAAACTACTATTAACCCTGTACAAGCCTACAAATTTAGCTACAAATCTATATAATATATATATTTGCTGCTGGAAAGATTTGCGAAAGAGACACATTTTTTGGTTTTTACTAAGCAAGCTAGCAACGTTAGTCATAATGCATCGCAAACAAGGCTGCTTTAAGGTCATAAAGTGCTTCCTGTGTGATCCGTGGTATGTGGAGAATGTGCATCATCAGGTAATAGTAGTACAGATATGCCTCTTTGGTTGTGTGGTGGTTTGAGTCTGATAGGGGAATACTGTATTGAACCTCACTGTAAAGAAGTTTCAACTTTAATAATTTCATAACCCTCTAAAAGTGTTCCAGGAATCGACTTTGACGTTACACCTCCAACCACTATGAACTCTCGACTCCATCTCTTCACACATTGCTTTCTACTGGCCCATTTATTCCACTGAGTGCTATTGATGTTTACTAAAAAGCTAATCTACCAGCAGATAAATTGCCGATGATAAGCTGATGTATCCTCCTCATCTACTCCTGGCCCTTATGGCCCCTGTGGCTTTTATTTCACTATAACGAGGTTCCGCAGTGAAAAAGTGGCTCCTACAGATCCCATTGTCTTAACATCAATGTTTGAAATGGGGAAACAGACAGTCCAGAGCGAGCTCTGGCTCCAAATGTATTGGTTTAAAAAAAAAAAAAAAAAAAACAGAAAAAAAATAGGATTGTATTTAGACCCTGATCTAATAGATTTTCTGAGATTTAGAGAAAGCACAGAGACTGGAATCTACTGTGACACCGGAGTAAACAAGCAACACAATAATCCAGTGCCAGAAAACTCATATTTCTGCCTGGGCCCTCCAGGGGACATTTTTAGCAGTATATCCAAGTGCAGAATCCTGCGGAATATGCCCGACACCACCTCTGCCTCCGCTCGCCACTTCCTGCTGACTTCCGCCATGCCGAAGAAGGAGAGGGGTATTGATGTTGCCTCACATTCAGCACTGAGTCTGCAGAAAGTCAGAGACACGGGCGGCCTGGATATTGACTACAGAGTCAAAAAAAAAAAGTATACTCGCTGCTTGGCAGGAATAATATTTTTATCCACCAAACGTTAGGGACCGGGGGAGAAAGTTTTAGGACGGCTGTGGCATCTGGAGCCAATTCATTTAATTTACAGCATCCCCATGTCTGGAAAAACACCATTATATTTCTATTACTTAATCGAGGAAGAATTCTTAGCAGCAAAATAAAGTAGCACTGCAATAAAAAATAACAGCACAAGTGTCTTGTTTTTTCTTTCACTACAGTGGCAATGTTTATGTGCCTTAGGGCCACACGAAAAATAAGAAAATTATCAGAATGAATTACTAATTAGTATTACTAGAATAAAGTCATAATCATAGAATCAATTCGCAGTGTTACAAGAATAACGTCAATATTACGTAAATAAAGTCGCAGTACTACAAGAATGAAGAATGAAGTCGTAATATGTTTGTTGTCCTGTTGTTGTTGTTTTTTTTCATATTAGTGGCCATAACATAATATCATATGATAAACCACTTCTACTGCATTAAAACGTTTTAATGTCTCATTTTGTGAACCCTAACATTGTTACTGCGACTAACGGCTCCAGACAGTTAACCGGAGACGCAGTGAGTTATGAGCTGCATCATCAAAGACTTCGTCGTCTCGACTTGTTGATCTGGAGAGCTGCTGCCTCTGACGGGCTCAATGGATCGTTATCGCAGGTCCTTCCTCCCAGCAGCTGTTATCCTGTCAGAACCAGGACTGCTATCAACAAACTCACACAGAGTAAGGGTCGTCTAAGTATTTACAGGGTTTGTGTAAATATTCAGATGTTTGTAAAAATGAAAAAAAAAATATATATATATATACATATATATAAAAAGGATATTTATATTTAATTTCTACTTCATCCTACTTTGTTGATCCACTTTTGGTAGACATGAATTTATTTACACTTTCGGCCTTGATTTTGTTTTTTGTTTTTTTGAAGCCACAAGCTCAGCTATAAAAAGCAGGTGGTTAAAAAGTACAAAAATTCTGATTTGATTTGCATATTTTTTTAATTGATTGTGACAGTTTGACATTTCTATTAGTGTCGAGTGGGTTATGATTAAAATGTATCATAATTATTATTTTTATTATTGATCTGTCGAACACCAGTTTACCTAAATAAGGGAGTAGCTTTATTTTAACGTTATTACACTGTAATCGTTTAGTAAAGTATGCTTGTGGGTGAAATGTGAACCAACTTGTGTCATAAAGGCATCAGAATATTTAATGCACAGCAGAGAGAAATGTATATTGTTTCAGTTTATCACACTGTTTATAACCTGTCACTCGAAAACATTGATGTTTTTTTGTTTGTTTTTTTCCCTCACCAGATTTCTTAGCAGTGTGTGGTGAGAGTTTGTCAAATGAAAAAAAAAGAAAAAAAATCTACAATTTAAAGGTGAAATATTTCTTTCACCCGGCTTCCCGGCTTGGGACTGGAGAACAGATTGAGTGGAACCAAGACAACAAGCCCACTGCGTGAGCTTCAGTTATTGCTTCATATTTGATCAGCGAACAGGCCGGGAGACGAAACGCGGGCCGAACGAAAACGAAATGGAGCGAGTGTAGACCAGAATGACACCTGAGAGGAATAGAATCGGAAAGTGATTGGCAAACTTCTGGGGAACTAATCACAACTGTATGATATAAATCTGGCTCATATGGAGAAAACTTTCTCCCAGCATGGATTTTTTTCCCCCTCTTATATCTATATCCCAGAAATCCTGATGCAGTTTTGTTTCAAGATTGTTGTGAAAGTTGCACAACTTCTGCAGCAGGTAGTTAACGGGAGCGGTGACAGGCCCCCCCCAACGAATGAGAAGAAGACACAGAATGCAGCAACGCCTACAGAAAGCCAAACTTCCTTATCAGAAGCGGAAGCATGCTGCGTGATTGACGGGTGATCTCTGGAAAGTGCACGCCGCCGACACGTCTCTGTAATGAGCACTTAGCATCTCGGGAGAGAGACAGAAAGGAGATCATGGATTATCACTATAAAGACGCTCTTGCTTTTTCTTTTTTTTTTTGCTCCAGCCAGAAAATGTAAATGACACGGATTTTGGCGAAGTGGGAGGAGTGCAAAAATGGCGCCGTGCGTTTAGACACTTCCTATCTGGCCTCTCTCTCCCCATTCCCTCCGCCTTTTTGTTTTTCCTCCTCTGTCTGGTGGGGAGTAATAGAAAAAAGTGCGTGTGAGTTTGTGTGTTTTTGTGAGTGACGGTAGAGGCAGTTGGACTCCCGATACTTGCACCGGGTATGGGAACAATTTGCCTCTGTAAATTTGTTTGTAAAAATTTAGGGAATTCAAACTGAATGTTTCCGACAACCCACGTTATCCATGCATGGGAAGAAATCACACCAAATTTGAGCTAATTTAATTTACTACCTTTTACCTCCCTGCGGAAACCCTGTACAAGCTTTTTTTTTTTTTTTTTTACAAGAATGAGGATGTTATTTTCAATTATTATACCCTCAAACATTCCTAATGTGATCCTTCAAAATGTGAACAAAAAACTATTAATGCTCACAAGGTTAGTGACAATGTGTTCCTGCTCCTTGTCTCGATTCAAATCTCGCTTCACATCAGTCTGGGTTTTCTCCCATTCACTTGGATTCCTCTAGTACATGACATCGCTTTTAGAGTTGCAGTCTGCCTGTAGTTGTAGCAATGGCTGGCAGTGAAAGAAGCCGTCTTGCTCAGCTCTCTTCACAGTGGAGGATGGTTGTTCTGGTATCCTTTACAGCACTGAATTGGTTCTTTACACACATCACGGCCAAACGTTAGTGATTGGGTAAAATTTAAACCTTCAACAGAGATTTAATCACCTTTTTGTAATGGTTCGGGGTCTGTTGTCAGGTTTTTGTGGGGTTTCTCATTGAGCTTTACGTCTCACCACCACTGAATGACAAATATGGTTACTTTCCATGTGACATACGTCGTTCTTGTTCCCAAGTACGACCCATTGCAGCTGTGGAGGTGAACATAAAGGTCGACGTAAAGTGTCCTCCAAATAAATTTTCTCGTGAGAAACTCCTACAGGGATCATCAAATACACAAGTTGCCAAATGACATCTCTGATTACTCACCTAATCCCCACCTGGCAGCTTCCTCACTCTGGAAAGATGGACGACAAACTTACCTGTCAGCTCATCTGCACCGCCTGTCCACCCTCCAATGCTCGCCGTTGAGACAAGTCAACTCCGAAAATCATTCACCTTCCTGTCACCACTCTGACTGACAACAACTCCAGCTCTTCATCATCTCCTCCTAAATGTCCAAATGACAAATCTGCAGAAACAGCAGGATGCTCTTGTGTCATGACAGACCAGAAATGTCCGAGGAACGGTTCTAGCACCTTCTTGACTCTGTCATAAGAAATTATGGTAGTTCTGAAGGTAAAACCAAGTCCTAAACTGGATTTTTTTTTTAAATTCCCAATGAGCGTCTATTCCAATCACTCCCACATTACTTAGAGATACCCTAAAAAAACAACTCGAAGCCTCTAAGGACTGAAAAACAGTCAATAACATCATCAAAGAAAGTACAGTGCGCCCTAAACGCAGACTGTTTGCTGAAACCCCGAATACATTAAGAAGCGCGAGTTGTTCTCACGTTTTAAATTTCGTTTGAAGTCCTCTTGCTCGTGCGACTATTCATAGAGCCGTTTTGTTCTTAAAGAAAAAATAAATAAAAGGAGGCAAAAACCACAGATGTTTTTGCAACAATCAAGAGCTGTGAATATCTCTTCCCACAGCGTCTTTGTCTTTGAAATCACAGCCTCACAGTTTCCAGCAATCTATTAAAAGCCGCTCGCAGCGACGAGACGACATACAGTCACTTTGCTCAAAGTAGCACAGCACAAAGAGCTCAAGCAGACCTGAGCGAGATGTGTGGGTAAAAATGATTGCGTTCGCTTGACTGCCGACACAAAAGCATTGGACAAAAATGTTGATCATTTTGTCTTGTTCCCTTTAGGTCACTTCAGCCCCACATCTGGGCTTAAATATCGCAGCTGTTTTTGGTTTTCTTGATTATTTAAGTTCTCTTCTTGTCCCCAGTCAGATGTGGGAGCCTCAACTTTACTTGCTGCATTCTCAGCAAGTTTATTTTGTAGCGTACCAGTTTCAGCAATTTACGCAAATCATCTTGAGTTAAAGGAATAAAAATGACTTTTATCAGAAATTACAGAGAACACTTTAAAGGAAACGTTGCCATCAGGGCCTCCCAAGGCAAATTCCACATCCGTCATAACTCTTAAACTTGATATTTCACAACGTGCGCTTAATTTTCTCAAGCTTACGCTTCCGTAACATGTTTTTCAACATGCCAACGTTTTGTTGCCTGCTTAGAAACCACCTGACAGCAATCTGAAGAAGACGTCGCAAAAAAAGCCTGAAAAAGGTCAAATAATTACACACAATAACACACCGGGCCGTAGTACATTAACTCGTACCATAAAACTGCTTGATGAACTGACGAATTTGCAGCTGCTTTAAAAATTAATTTTGCCCAAGAAACTCCTGACTCACCTCCATCCGACCTGTAATTCAAAAAGACATTTTGCTCCCATTTCCTCCATTCATTCCCCCCATTTCTCTCTCTCTGTAAATGGCTGTCATAAGTCATAAAGTACATTTAAATGTTAAACACTAAGGTGGAGGTCATGAGCCATTTCCCCAACACATTACCTGCTAATGGTTCATATCTTAATAACCTCACTGGTCAGCCCATATTCTCCTGGGTGGATATTAAAACCACGGGGGTGAAATGAGAAGTGCGAAGCTACGCCTCTGTGACGAATTGTCAGAGCACCAGAGGTTTGGTCGATGACACGGATTAGTTCTGCTGACACAACAGACACGATTCTGACAAGGCATGAAGACGATCAAGCACAGAAAGATGCTTCCCGGGCGCCGCAGTGATGTACTGGTGGGACGCACAACAGATATCCAGAGGCTACAGTCCTCAACGCGGGCATCACAGGTTTGAGTCCCGCCGCATGTCTTCCTTCTCTCTCATAGCAAACTCTCATGAAAAGTTGACAAACATTGCAGCTGCAGGAATGATCTCGAGACTTACAACTACAAAATATTAACAAAAACAGAGATATATGAGTTATGTCGCAAAGGCAAACATCTCAACGAGATGGCAATCTGAAACTGTGAAATAACTGTCACAAAACTTGTTCAAATGAGTTTTAAATAACCAAAATTTAGCAATTTAGTGTCTTTCTTTCTACAGAGATATTAATTTGTTTGTATTTATTCGTCTTCCAGCAGAGAAAGCAGCTGCAGCACAGCCTACGTGTCGGCCTCACCCACACTGCCTTCAGCGCCTCATCGCTCTGCTCCACTCCTACAATGCAAGTAAGTGCGTGACAGGCAGACCGCTCCGAAGCTTACTTATACTCTTATGGATTAATCAATACACACATAAAACCCCACACAAACCCCATTCATTAAAGGCATAATTCACGTTTATTTGGACTTTCGACATTATCCTGGTGTAACGAATGCTAACAATTCCTCAGGCCGAGGTATTGACTCGTTTATTTCAGGCTGTAACGATAACATTAATGATGTGTGTGTGTTTGTGTGTGTCAGCTGTTAACACCGCCCGTCATGATTTACGTCCTGCCAGGAGGATCCCGGGCCACCGGAAGCTGCTGCTAATGCTCACCGTGGAGGATTTTGGGCACGTCTATGGTCGGACGGGTACAGAGACGCATCTTAACTAACGACGGTTAACTGAGAAATGCATCATTACTTCCTGTTAAAATGTGCTCTAGTTAAGTTTTGAGTATACTCTGCAGCCAGGACTCACATTGGACACCAGTGACATGACCTTTTCCCCCTGCATTTTACTGTAAAGGTGGGCGTGTCACGAATCGTTGCAACACGTGACAAAACGGAACGAGTTCAGTTTTAGATCCAGGCTTTGAGTTGTAATGGGAATTAGACTCGTTCTAGAAAACAGTTTCCAGCTACAATTGTGTCTCATTTTATTCCACTCCATGGTCCTTTATTTGGTGTATTTACTGACTTTTCTTAAAAATAATTTTAAAAATGTGATCAAATTCAACATGTTTTTAGTATTCTAAATGGAAAAAAAAAGTTTTTGAAATAAGAAAAAAGACTAAAGACTAAACAAAGGGATACAAAGTCTACATGTGCGATTTCTGTTCTATAAGACAACCAAGACCAGATTGAGTATTGGAAAATAAAAAATGCGATGGGTATTGTGGACAAAATGAAATAATTTTTATAAACATGTATGCATTGGCCTTGCAACCAAGTTTCTCAAGTTTGTTATGTGACATGTAGCCAGAGTAAGCGCACCTTTGGTCTTTCCCACAGAAAGGAAATCAACAGGACTTTGTTTTGTTTCTCTGCCTCGGCGCCGCGTAATGAAGTTTTCAACATGTGCGCCGTGTGACTTTAAATGAGGGCTCAAAGTGATCTGGAGAACATAAATGGGATTTTACCCAATCAAAAACGATCAAGTGTCAAATACACGGTGTTATAACCAATCACTATTAAAAGATGTAACTTGTTAAGGGTTTTATATTTTAACCCACGTCACTTTTTTGTGTGTTTTGGTCATAAAAGGGTCTTATTTGTATGGGATAAGTTCAAATTGGTTGATAGTCATGACTTTTTTTTATATTGTTATATAACTAATGTTACAGAGGTTTATTTACTGATTTGTTTATGGGCACAAGAAGCCACTGAATTCTCAAGTAAGCACATAAAACAGGACCGCTAACCAAATATGGGTTAAATGACCTGTAAATATTAGTTTCCACTTTGAACGTTTGATGGTTTTTCCCATACTCTCTGTCTCATTCCGTGACACTTTCATGCGTCAGAACGTTTCGGTTTGATTTCCCATCTATATTCCGTAGTTATTTGCTTACAGAGGAGGTTGTTCATATATTATTCATAGGCTGGCTTATACAACATTTCACTTCTAAAATCCTGCTGAAATTTAATGTGTTCTTTTTCCTCTTCAGGCATCTTGTGGTTTACACAGAGAGGAAAACAGACAAAGAAAACTGGATGTGTAAAAACAAAAATGTAGAGCTCAACTTTATATGTTCAATGTTCAATGTTTTCTGAGACCGTCTTGATTAAATGGCAAAGCAAAGTCAGATATGTTCCTAATCAATGAACCAATCACATGAAGTCCCGTCGAGCCGTGTTGACCGCTGACCGTTCAACACGCTGATACTGATGTTAACTTTAGTGTCAGGAAGCCGTTTCACACGAAGTCAGAAGAAACAGGAGACATCGAGAAACGTTTTGAAATGGAGTTTTTCTGATACGTTGAGACCAATCTACGGTTTATTGAAGCTGCAGGAGTGTGAGAGAGAGCAAGACTTTACGCGGAAAACAGGAAGTTTACAACCTATTTTATGAAAAGTACTGTACTTGTTGGTGATGTTTCGTAAATCTAAGAGTTCCCTTTGCAATTAGCAGTGATTGTATACTGCTAATACAAGATGCTGAGAAGCTCATCTGAAACGCCATCTTCTTGGTCATTTTGACTGTTTTAAAATATGAAACTACCATGTTTTGCCGTAAAGTGATTACTGAATGCTAGAAGGAAAATATTTTGAATCATTTTGTTGTATTTTCTCAGATGGAAATCAAAATGATCTGGTCAGTAGAAGGTCAAAGCACTTAGGAAATTAGCAACAAAATTCTGATTAGTGCTCCTCCACCTCTGAGTTCTGAGTCATTTTCCAGAAAGTAGTCGGATCCTAATCCATCTTATTCATTTTTAAATTAGCTGCTTGTTCTTCTCCTTTCCTGCAACTGAAGTCAAAATATGACCCTAAATACATAAGTGAAGCGAATAACAACTTCCTGTAGCTTGTCTTCTAACGCTGCAACATAAAGAGAGCAACGAAGGTGCAAACAAACAGTGAAACCTTCTGTTTAAACTTAGTTAAGTTTATGCTTTCCATTTCATGGCGAGGTTTAGATTTGCTGAATACACGCTTGGCCTAGCCTCTTCTTTGGCAAGCATTTTGCTTTGCAGCTGTTGACTCAGTCCTATGTATTTTCAGAAAATCCATAGCCGAGGGGCATAATTAAAATAATTAGTGCGTCCAACGTTATTTTACACCTGCGAGCCGCCTCCAGCTGCAGCCCCGTATCCTGCTCCGCGTCGACTCGACAGCCTCTCAGCCCGCCATGCAGGGCAAACACACCGTCGCTCTGACACCAGCAGGCAGCTTCACGCCGCAGGAGCTGCTTTCTGTGTGAAAGGAAATGACTCAGATTCAGAGTGGGAACGTAAAAAAGAAGACGAAAAATAAAAGAACATCAAATAGGGTCTGCATGATGAATAAGAAGTGGGGCGGATTAATTGGGTAGCATTCTGCAGAGAGTGTTGCTTAACTTTTTTGTTGTTAAATGCAGTTACATAAAATTTCTGTTTGTCAATGAAATTTGTCATTGTTTGACAGATTTCTGTTTGTCAATGACAAATTTCTGTTTCTGCAGCTGACTTTGACCTTCGAAAGTAAATTTGCTTGACGTAAAAAAATTTTTGTTGTGTCAAAATCAGTTTATTTCACACAACTGCAAAGGAAACACTTTTTTCGTTCACCTGAACTCAAGTGACCAGAGACAAAATGAGCAAACCCATTTCGTTAAGGGTTGGTTGTATTGGGCCGCACAAAAACGCTCCAAAACCATGAGACATGCCTGGCACTGTCATCTTTTAGTCTAGGTTATATTGTTTACTCTTTGTGCTCTGGCAAATTTATGATGCATGCTCTCAGGTTACTGTATCTTCACTGTTTCCTGTCTGTTTCTGAAATTGAATCTAATGGTTCTATCAATCCCTCCGTTTTTAACCTCGACGAAGTACTTTGTGTTACACTTTGCTACACGCAAAGTGCCCTATCATTAAAGTTCGCTTGATTGATTGATTTAGGCACGCTATTTTTTTTTTTAATGCAGTATAATGTACGACACTGGATGAATCTACCTCCTGTTTAATAAGTGAGAAAGGTTCCTGTCGAGTGTAATTGTTAAAAATCTCTTTCAGGTATTTAACTGCTGTCAGAAAACGGGCAGAAATTCAAGCCGCTAACAGGGCAGCTTCTCATCTGAGTGAACAGTGTGTGTGTGTGTGTGTGTGTGTGTGTGTGTGGGGGTGTATGTGTGTGTGTGTGTGTGTGTGTGTGTGTGTGTGTGTGTGTGTGTGTACAGAGAGAGAGCGAGAGCGCTCTGAAAAAGTGCGAGTTACCCAGCATGCATTGATAGCCTCGCTCTAATAGATAGCGCCTTCAGATGTGAAAAGGTGAACAGAAGTCACGCCGGAGTTTCACTCAGCAGTTTGTCACAACAAATTGCTGCATCTGCGTGTCCTTGTGTCAGCATGAGCATGTGTGTGATCGCATAAATATACAACGAGAGGGCTCCCGGGTCGGTATCAACATATAACGGGGTCTGAGAGTGCCGTGTGCGAATGTGTGTGTAACGATGTGCTGTTGGATTCCTGTCTATTTGCTCTACGCCTGATAGGACACGTGAGGAGTTTAATGTTTAATACGTATAATAAACTCACATTAGTGGAATATCGGCAGAGTTTCGTGAACGTTTGTGAAGGAAACGCAGGAACGGGTCCTCCATCTGAAGGAGGCTCTGTTCTAGTGCGGTACAATAGTTTGACCTCAGTCACATAAACTGAGTCTAGATTTTGCCCTAATTTTGTTGTATGAGCTACGTTTCCATCAGAAACAGATGAAATAGCATAGAAAAAAAAATACCGACCAGTACCGTACCACTCAGTGGAAATGTTAACGGCAGACTTTGTGATCCATCGAGCCTGGCTAATAAATCTTGGTCAAGAGCTGCTAATGATACAAGACCTTTTTTAAAACAAAAACTAATAATATTTACTAAATATCTAATGTCGTAAATGTGTCATTTTTAAAGAAAAGTCCTTTTATTTCTACTTTTAGGTCTTAAAAGTAGCCGTTTTCTTCCTCTGCAATTGCGCTCAAAAAGTTTTTCTTCCGGCTCAGAGGGGGCTGTCTCACCTTTGTTTGGAAGGAGAAGTTGTGAATAATGATGTCATTTTCAAATTGTAGTCTGCCTGTAGTTTTAGCAATAACAGCAGTGGAAGTGAACCAAGCCATTCAATCCGTGTTGGCCACCAAACCTGGACTGTTTAGTGGGCCACCAAAGAACCTCCACTCCCTCGTTCTCAGTGGCGGGAAGAGCACTTTTCTCTTCGCTGTGGAGGACAGTTGTTGACAGCGCTGGAAAACTCTGGTAAGCTTCATAATGTCGAACTTTCTATCTTCGTGTAAAAAATGAAACTTCAGCTCAGTCCACGCCTCCAGGAAGTAATCGTTTCTCAGCAGCCGAGAGCCCACGAAGCAAACAATGTAGGCCAACGTTCTGGGCTTTACCCAGGCTAGTTTTAAAGTAAATTAAAACTTTTATTTTAAAAAAATGGAATAAATATATTTTCTGGACAGGCTGACTGGAGCAGCGTCTAGAGTGAAGCAGGCACTGTACCAGTGGATCAATGTTCCCACCCTTATCTATGAGTTTTGGGTCATGACCGAAAGAACGAGGTCGCGGATACCAGCAGCCGAAATGGGTTTTCTCCGTAGGGTGTCAGGGCTTTGCTCTAGATATAGGGTGAGAAGCTCAGTCATCTGAGTAGAGCCGCTGCTCCTTCACGTCTGGAGGAGCCAGCTGAGGTGGACATCTGCTCAGGATGCCTCCTGGACGCCCCCCTGGTGAGGTACTCTGGGCACGTCCCATCGGGAGGAGATCCCGGGGAAGACTCAGGACACGCTGGAGGGGCTGTTTCTCCGCTGGCCTGGAAACACCTTGGGATTCCCTGGGAAGAGCTGGAACAAGTGGCTGGGGAGAGGGAAGTCTGGGCCTCCCTTCTGAAGCTGCTACACCCACAACCCGACCCTTGATAAGGGGAAGAAAATGGATGGACGGATGGATATTTTCTGGGATGCTGACATTTGTGAGGAAAGGATGACAGGATAAATAAATCTATATATTGGAGTCATTGTATTTCATAAAAAAAATGTCTGTATTTAAAAAAGCATTAGTTGGTTCCTTAACATTTTAAGATTTTAAGAGCCCTTGTTGAAAGTCCAAAGAGCCACTTGTTGCTTCCACACATTTACATCACATAAGTGGCACACAAAGGCAGTTTGTTTCTTTCCTTCATATTTCCATTGAAAGTATTTTTGATACACAAACATACATGGCAAAATACAATGCAGTGAATACGTTTCCCTCAGTGGTTCAGCTGTGCAACCTCTCAGTGTTTTTCCATCGCTCATCACTGTGAAGCCTTTCTGTAGGTGAAATATGCAAATTTAAACAGGCAATATGCAACTTTTAATCTGATTTGAAAAACGCTGACCCTTGCATTTTTTCTGATTTATTTCACAGATGAGCATTGATGGTAGCTCTCCCTGAATGCAAAGCAGCCGAGAAGCTCATTTTGTTTTCAAGTTTTCAAGATAAATGTGTATGAAAGTATTTACCGGCATCTGAATACAAAATAAACATAATTAGCAAAGCAGCTTTACCGGTAAGACTGCGGTTAAGTCTTTTTCATTTTTCGTGTGTTAATGTTTTTGCATTGATTCTGGATTATTTTACTGCTGCTCTTCTGTGCAGCAGATTACACCCTTAGGAGTAATAAAGATCATCTTGACCTTGACTGGACCGCCTCACCATTAAATTTGTTCACATTACCACACCATGTTCTGCTCATTTGGCTGAATGAGCATCAACTAAAATATTTCATTGTGGGTGAGAGTGAATAAAAAGCTTCATAAATGCATTGATTAGTGGGTAAAGACAACCATTCATGATGGGTTTATCGGAGCAAATACAAACCATATGACGTGAGGAAAAGAATTGTGTTGTAACTCTAAAGCGTAGTCCTAGAAATGTCATGGCAGCACCTGGCTGGCTCGCCATCAGAGAACTGACAGTGAATTTTACTGTGAACTGAAAGTGCTTGACAATGTGAGGGAAAGGTCACATTGTGACTGTGAGAAAAAATGCAATGCATCTCAAGCAGAATAGGATCCAAAATGTAAGAGTAAATCTACTGAAAACACCTGGTCCTAGTTAAAGTCAGATTTTGATTTGATTGAAATCCCAACATTTCTCAAGCTGCGTTTCCATTGCAAACATGGGCAAAAACTTTGTCGGTTTTTTGCTAATGTAGAAAAAACAAAATTTTTTGTGTTTCCATTAATTAAGAAACAATTAAAATCACCCATGAATAAGTTACTTCACACAATAAGTCATTAAAACACGTGTCACCATCATCATCCTCCTACTTCCTGTCGTCATCGTCTTTGTGGTTTGCACCAGTGGCAACTTCTGGTTGTTGATCACATGATTCGTGTGATGTGAAAAAAGTTTCCGTTTTTGCCAAATAAACCAATTTAACACAGCCAGAAAAAAGCAACAAAAAAAAACTCATCATGGCAGCAAAATGTTTTATCAAAAAACTTGTAAAGTGGCGTCTTTCCTATAAGCAAATTTATTATTATAGCATTGAATTACGCAATTATATGCTCAATGGAAACGGAGCTTCAGACTGTATTCTAGGGTAGGATGTGAAATAGGGTCCCCTTATTTTTTCTTTTAAGTTTCCCTGCAACTAAATCAGTAAAAAAAATATTTAAAAAAAACATTGATATATGAACTTTTCTTTTTAAAGAACTAGGTCTTTATAAGGGTGTCTATATTACCTTTACGTGACTGCTTCCCTGTTACTCTCTCATACACTGGGACAATATAACCCAGTCTGCAATGTGTAGAACTGAGTTTATTCCAAAGGCTAAACACACAGCACCAATGAATGCTTTCACCTTTGAGTTACAAACTTCACTTGGGAAGAATCAAAGCTGGTGCTGGTGACAGTTATTTGTCCTGTGCAGGGCTCACAACAGCAGTATAACGCTCTCGGCAGGGATATTTGTGGCACAACGGAGTGCCGCTAAAGCAGAATACAAGTCCATTTCACAAACTTTACACATTTTTCAACGGACCTGGGCTGGAAACACCGAGAGGCGCTGCCTTGCAACTCTAAAACGTTTAAACTTCTCGTGTTACGTGATTTGAAATATTTCCTCTTTCCTTTGTACGGTTGTCAACTTAAAGCCAGCAAAGCGCTCAGCGGCGGCAGAGTGAAACGTTCAGAGTTTGAAAGCCTAATAATAGTCAACACTGCGGAAAGATCTTGTGCCTGGTGTTTGGGATTCAGTGCGCATACTTTAATATCCCCTTGTCATTCAGGTTTAGAAATATCTGCCAAGGATTAACACCCCCTAACAACAGCAAACATTGTGTCTCTGCATCTTTAGCGGCTCACACAGGGAATACTAATGAGCTTTGTTGCAGTATCTAGGGTAGTTATCTTGCGAGGTAAATACAATAAAAGTGGAACCCAGATGTAGCCATGCCCACTCCCTGTGACCTCTAAGTGCCCACGAAGGAATATGAAAGAAGGTTTACCCTGGGAGAAGGTTGCACAACTTCATACAAGGGATATCCTCATAATCTGGTTATGGGACAGAGTCATGAGTCATATTTACCGTCAGTGAATGCACCTTTTGTGCTGCTTGCTTGTCTGGGACTGTCTTGCCCAGCGCTAAACACTGTCATTTGTCATGGAGTGTTAGAGGAGCTCAGCGTACAGGGTCACATCTGACAGAGACGCTAACCCCTGCCTCTTTTCTCTCCGTTTGCTGGCTAAAAGAGCCACGGCGAGATGTGTCTGCACAAACTGTCTGTTCCTTTCTGGTCAAAGGCTGGAGCTAAAGTAAATCTAACAGGTCACCGAAGAGCAGCTCAGGTTCTTCAGTACTCTGGCTGCTGTTTGCGTTGGGATTTTTTTGTGACTGCAGCCTTGTTGTCTGGAGAGGCTAAATCAGCTTTACGCTTCTTTTTTGATTTTAAACTATGATAAAAAAAAAGTTGTAAAAAATATTGTAAAATTAAGGCTGCTTCTGAAATGAAATCTATTTACTATTTAATGAATAGTTAGAATTGAGAAATGTGTTTCATAGCTGTTAAGCTTTTAATTATTATGTTAATATCTAGCTAGCTTTAGCATCAATCTAAATAGCTTTTTCATGTTCTTTAACACTGCAGTATGTAACTTTAAAAAAAACACATGTATGTGTTTTTTTACATATTTGTCAAAATATGTAAAAAAAAAACAAAATGCGACAGTATAGATACGAAATAATCTATTAACAAAAAATATCAAGCTGTTCCACCCCATCCAAGTCCTTCTACTTCAGTCTATGGAAATATACTACTCCTATTCAAAAACAACCAATCACAGCCTGGATGAGGAGGGGCTTTACGCTGTCAGTCATGCTTGTGTATATGCTGCTGAACGGACTAGCGGCAGAGAAGAAACTTACTGTTTCAAGAGAACCGTTTATCCACTGTCCTCTGTGGCCATGCTGGCTGGCCTTAGCACTCCTGGCAGACTCAGTAAGGAAGGAACTGTAGAGTCACAGAGAGGGAGGGGTGGTGGAGCAGAGTGCACACAAGCATGATTGACAGTGCCAGGGCCCACCTCTTGACTCTGATTGGTTGTTTCTAGTTGGCACTGGGAGAAAGCAGAGGAGCTTCTGCAGATTATCTGTCTCATAACATACTGTCAAGACATAATGACAGTTTCAACAAACATTTAAAAAATGTTTTTTTTTTTTTGATAAAGTCACATACTGCAGCTTTAAGGAACTAGTTGTGAGAGTTCTGTTCCTATTGCTGTTCATAAAACATTTAAGCAAAAAACACACATTTTACTCCTCAGCAATATCCGGTCGTCGTTAAGAAAGATCTATTGCTGTACTTCTCTGAATGACAGAGACGACAGCGACTCAGTCTGTTAAGAGGAAAGTAAAAAGTGTTGACGGGGTCCAATATAGCCGGCGGTGCGTTACGAGCAAGACAGATGTTTACCAACGCTCATGAGACTTCTTGTCTCGTCTGTCTGCTGTTTTTATCGTTCAAACCATATCTGAAAGAAGAGAGTGCATCAGTAAGGACATATTGCTTTTTACTGCTTACTCTTTAACATTTCTTCCAAACAAAACTACCTCAAAACGTTTCACTATGTTAGCTCACTGAGTAAAATTAATCACAATAAGATGAGGAAAATGAATACACCACCAAGAATTTATTCATTATCAAAACATCCCTTATTGAAATGATCTTTTCCATTCTGTACTTTATCATTTTGCAAAACGGCAGGTTTTCTTTACTGTGGCAAAGCCTTTAATGCTGAATCACTCCACCTGGGGAAAAAGGCAAACATCTGGCTAATGGATAATATGTAAATGTAATATGGGAGTTTTCCATCAGCATGAGAATTAAAGCTCAACTTTAATTAATATTTCACAAAAACAATTCACTGCTTTACCTCAATCCCTCAGATGACTGCACTGTGCAACAATGAAATCTTGTAAAGTTTGTTTCGCGTCTCTTGCGTTACTGCCATCCATCACAAACAGCACCTGTTTTCATTTTTGATGCATTTGTGCAAATGTGTTATTTATCTATTAGTCCAATATTGAAGATATATTTGCTTTAATATGCCTCTTACATTTCTTGCACTTTTTCCAGGCCTCGTTCTATCAAAATAAATGCTATGCAGTTGTGTTTTAAGCTTATTTAACTCATCAGCATTTTGCAAATGAACCGTAAAGGGCGATTGCTCTGCTGTCAAGAAATTTGCTAATTTCACATTTATGCATTTTCGCTCTAATAAACGTAAAATTAGGAATGCATTCACTAAATAGGATTAGCGTGATCAAGTTCTATAAACTGATTCTATAAACCGATTGGGATGAAAGAGTGCAAAATTATCTGGAGACATCTTGGTTAGATATGTAAATGGAGAAAACTTGAGGTATTTTGCCCGGTAGGCTGGATTTGACGTGGGACAAAAATTCCAACATTTGTACATATTTCCAGATGGTGTGGTTCATGTTCTCATGTCAAAAGTCGTTCACCCCTTTATCTGAACAAGACGACATGAAAACTGAACAAAACGACATGGAAACATCTGAAGAAGTCAGCGAGTGCAACTTCCTTCTTCTCAAAATGTAGACAAAAATGGAGTAGCACCGGGTTTCAGACAAAAGAGGATTTCTCTGGTGTGGTTCTGGTGTGGTTCATATGAGTTTTATCTGGCTGTATTTACTTCTCTGGTCTGGTTGGTGTTCACATATGCATTTGAACTGCACCAGAGTTTGATTGCGCAATCACTCCTCCCCAATCGAACCGGACTTTCTAGTCAAACTGAGCTGCTGTTCAATTAGACGGAACCACACAGGGCTGGTGTGAATGTGGGTTAGGAAAACCAGGCGACGACCCGTTCCTCACTGAGCACAGCCGTGACAGCTCCACTGCACGATTTTTGATCTGAGCTGGTATCTTGGCAAACACAGTGACTAAACTATGACAAGATCAGCACAGCACCGTGAAATCAAGGAAATCCTGCAAGTTTTAGAAAACGATATCCTGCTGCTTCACGTATGTTTTTATGCAACTGAAATGGCAGGAAAATGTCTTTTTTTTTATCATTTATACTGCGCTGAGTAATTTCCTTGATTAAAAGGCACAATAGGTTCCAATTTTTATTTACTTTGCAGATCATGTAGAGAAGAAGTTAAATGCTTTAAAGGTGATCTATTTTTTTAATTTTTTTTTTACACAAAATCATTCATAAATAATGACATTTCAGTCTGCCTGGTTTGAGCTCCGTTTTAGATTGAGCTGTTTAAGGGCTCCGTTACTTTAAATCCAAGTTAGCTTCACAAATCAACGTTTATACTCGCACATGAAGATGACTGCAAAGCAGATGTGCAATTCTACAACCATACTCGTCTTTGAAAAGCAGAAGTGGAGCCTCCTGCACAATCAACAACAATGCAGCAAGTAGTTTCTGGATCACAGAAACCGCTGCACAGCGCACAAGGTGGTAAAATCGGCTGACAAAATGTACTGGAGCTCTGCTGAGGTTGCTAGGTGACGGTCCGGGCTCCTATTGGAGGGGAAGTTCCTGCTGATGATTTGGAAGGCTTTTACAAAGGCAACAAAAGAAAATGTTTGGATGTTGTTTTTTTTCAAGCACTTAGGCTTTCAGAGGCAGTAGAAACCTAAATGAAAGTACATCAGATGTGCAAAATGTAAATTTAACGCAATACGTCACGTTAGAGGCTTGATTTTAATTATGTTTTATTAAGAGCACAAAAGGTGCAAAAGTATGAGCAAAATTTATTGGTGCATAATAAAACAAAACCTACAATGCATCTCTGATTGATCCCAAGCTCTTCGCAGGTTCTACATGGACACCTTTGTCCTTATTCAGCCGTTTGTGTCGGCATGTGATTCTGAGGCGCCGGCTCAAACTTTGGAGCGAAACGTCAAGACCAGTTTGAAATCGCCGTGGCTAGAGAAGTTGCATCCAGCATCTAGTCTGATATATAACAAACAACTCCAGTGGTGTCCTTGATGGAGAACCAAGCCAAGGAATCAGTGAGCAGAGTGAATGGAGCCATCACCTTGGCTCCATTCACTCTGCCGCTTCTAGTAACCATGCAGCTCCCAAGAGTCTCACTGCGTCAGCATTAGCAGCTTATGGCGCCCTGCAAAGGTCATTATGTCCCTCTCCATTCTTTTCCTTCCTTCTGTTTTTATGGGTTCAAATGTATTAAATGCTAAATATTTGTGCTCGACTCGGCTTTGTTCTTGAAGCCAAAGACGGGGGGATGAGGGGCGAACGAGGAAGACGGATCGCTTGACATCTACTCACCATCTGCCTGGAACTTAACTTTTTCAAAGAAAAGGGAAAAAAAAAAAAAAGGTTTTCAAGTTTACTTTTATTTCAACGTTCCAGCGTGGGTGAGAGGAAGATGAATCTGTTTATGTTAGGGAGCCAGAAGTTGTTTTTTGTTGTTGTTAAAAAAAAAAAGAAAACCAAGTGATTGGTCAGATAATCTAGACAGAATTACGCAAACATCATCTCCCCTTAGACTGATAAAAGACTGCTGCAACGTTAATGAGACGTACACACGCCGCAGCGCCTGTAGAGTTGTACTCTCGCGTTCGAGAGACTACAGCAAAACACGGTTCTGCAGGAGAGCATCAAAGACAACGATTCATCGTGGCGTGTTCGTGCGACTCGACGTACAATTTGATCAAACGCATCACTGTGAGGAGGGCTCGAACGTGCGCACACAAATCCAGCTGCTAATGAGGAGCTGAAGGGGGCTCTCCATCAGCGGCTAATTATCCTGTCCCTATGGAGGAACTGTCAACACGCGTGTGTGTGTGTGTGTTCTGATGTCGGAAGGCTCGTCTGGACTAGATCCGTCTCTGTCTTCTCCATGCAAATGCGACAATGGTTCTTTTTACATAAGCTATCGGATGTAATCACTCCGCTCTCGTCTGGGTCTAATAATGCTGTGGTAAAGATAAATGAAATCAATCAGAATGTTTTGTGAATGAAGTAAACGCATACGCATGAGCACTTTGTGAAGTTCATCCAGACACTTCTTTGTGTGTTTGTTTTCGTCTTTTTGTCACACCGAAATGTTTCACAAGTAAATTTGAGTGGGCAGTATGACGGCGTGTTTTATTGTTCGCTTATCAAAAACAAGTTTGCTTTTATTTTTATCTCGCCTTCATGCATGTTTTGAGAAATCCGTAAATCTCCCATGGACGTTTCAGGGGCCGAGCTCCGCCTTCAGCGACGAAGCCCCTCCCAATGTTTCTGAGCCTCTGAGGTTCCGCCTCACAGAGCACACTCTGCTCCTTCAGACTAGCCAGCAGCAATTAGCAAACACCTGGTGGGACTGTGCATACGGAGCTCACGATAGCGGAAATTTCTTAGTGAACTGGTAAAAAAATAATGTTAAAGAATTAATCGAGGAGCAATGTGGTGATGACTTCCTGGAGGCAGAGTCTCAAAAAGAACAAGAGCTTCTTAAAGAGACAGAAGTCCAATTTCAAGGCGTGAAATTACAAACTCAAATTTCTTTTAAGTCGCATACGTCATGCATAGCATTTTTTATAACAACTGAAGATGAAATGGTTGCTTGATTGTGCCATAAAATAGCATTACATGGCTGGAAAACACATAATAGTGCTCCTTTTTTTATGCAGTTATGCTAAGCACTTGATTTGAAGAGGTTGAGGGCCTTTTGAGGTACAAAACTTTTTAAAAGTAAGTCTTGCAAATTATTGTGATTTACCAAAAAGAAAAAAAAGGGTTAAAATGTCACTGCTGTCAAAATTTTCTGTTAAAGTTTGAGTAGAGAAACAAATAAAAATACAAACAGGAGCCAGAAACTGTTTCAATCAAGTCATTTTCTTTTTACTTAAGTAGTTTCAAGTTACATTAAAGAAAAAAAAAAAACGTACCTTCAATCAATCAATCAATCAAATTTTATTTGTATAGCACATTTCAGCAGCAAGGCATTTCAAAGTGCTTTACATCATAAACACAAGAACACAAAGTCATGCAACATATAATAGACAATACATTGTTATACATTACATTTCAAAAACAATTCTAAACAGGTGTGTTTTTAATTGCGATTTAAAAGAAGCCAGGGTTTCCGCTGTTTTACAGTTTTCTGGAAGTTTGTTCCAAATTTTTGGTGCATAGATACTGAAAGCTGCTTCTCCTCTCTTGGTTCTGGTTCTGGGGATGCAGAGCAGACCAGAACCAAATTAACTCAAATAGCTTGGAGTTAATTTACATAGCTATATAAAAATAAAGCTTGGGTGCACTTTAAGTAATGAAATGTATTAAGTTATGTTATGCTCAATAAAATTACACAAGTTAATTTTAGTTAATTTAATAAAAAATTCAGTAATTTTGAGGCAACGAGCTAGAATATATTTTTTAGGCAAGGAGAACTAATAAGGTTTTACGGTGTAATTTAGACTGACTTTCTACTCAGGAACAGATTGCTTCAGAGGTTCAGGCTGATGCAAACGTAACCTGTTCAACGGCAGATGTTCAGTTTCTCTGTTTCTGGTCATTTATATTACCGTAATCTTTTCCACAGCGACCAACTGGAGTCTGCAGGAATGGGTTCTGACCAGTTTCTGCTCTAAAATGTCAGCTTCAGTCTGGGTTCGCCGTTTAATGATAACATTAACGAGCGCTCATGTTATCATGAACCACATTAGCCCCTGATTCATCACTAATGAGCAGCAGAGTAATAGAGGGGGAGGGCGGTGGTCTCGGTCATTTTGGCGAATCATCTTTTTGTAGCTGATGAAGCCATTTGCTGCAGTAATTTGCGGCTGCAGTAGAACAACGGTGTCTTGCAATGTGTACTCCACACCTCGGACGCACGTCTCAGCGGAGTATGTTGAGCTAACACACCTCCATAACCGGGGGAGAGTTAATATTTAATGACGTGATGTTAGCTTACGTTGTCTTGCGTGCTTTCTCCTTCACTGTTCCAGACACAGGAGTGATACTGAGCTTTTAAAACCGCTCTCAAAGATTAAACTGTTGTTCTCTCGGATGCGTCACTGGGGTTGTAGCGCTAGGACAGCTAGCATCGGGGCTTCTCATAATCCTCTGGCTATTTTCTGTTCATCTGCCTCAGAGGGAAAACTTTTTGCCTTAGCCTGGTTAAAATCCAGCCACTTGCTTTACGCTTCACTTCTTGCAGAGTGTCTGGAGCCTCAGTTATTGGGAAACGATAGCTGGAGTCCTGCTTTGATTCTTTCATGCATGTTTAAGAAATCCTTGGATCTCCCATAATAACCATTCAACTGTGTGAAATGCTTTGTTGGACCTTGCCCCGCCTACAAGGACGTAGCTCCTCCTCTGAGGTGCAGTTTCCAAGCTTCTGCCTCCGAGTAACAATTTAACTATTTTTCTGTCTTCTGATTCTCCCCTTTCTCAGTCTTGGACTCGCCCCTTCGGCTCCTTCAGACTAGCCAGCAGCAATTAGAAAACACCTGGTGGAAACGCACATCTGCTGCGATCATTATAGGAGCTACTGCTCAGAGCACTACTAGTAAACTTCCTTCCTGAAGGTTTCAGGCAGAGGCAGAGTTTCTTAAAGAGACAGAGGCCCAATTTCAAGGTGTTTAATTACCGAATTTCTTTTAAGTCATATTTGACATATGCAGTACTTTTATACCAACTCAAGGTAACATAGTTACTTAATTGTGCTATAAAATGATTCTATGTGGCTGGAAAACATAATATACTGCCGCTTTATTTTTCTTTTCTTTGTGTGAATATTCATATTCCCATTTTCCTTAAACTTGTCGAGGATATTCCTCTGCTATTATAGACTATTGTATATTAAATTATTGATTATTTTGGCAGTGCTACGTCTCACTGAACAGCTCGTTGTCTCCTAATGACACAAGAACCAGCCTCGTTGACGTGTGTCGTAACGACTGCTCTGAGTTGTATGCTATTGTTCAGGACTTTCTAACAAACCTTCTTTTCGTGTAGGCAGTGATGCATCTAAAAACCTTTCCATGTTTTTTGTAGCTCTTCTGTGTTTTATTCATCTGTTCCCATTCCTGCTGTGGATCACTACTTTTTTTTTCTTCAGTATTTACTCTTATTAGTTTGGAGGAAAATTGTGAGAATGCAACAACATAAACGCTGATACGGCCTCGATGACCCCGTAGTGCAGTTTGATGATGTGGATCAGAAAGTATTCCTGAAGAAATAATTATCTTACGTGATTTAGTATGTGTGTCTTCTCCCAATATTTTGCCTACGTTTTGACTTTTCTCACCTCAGCTGAGCTATTTCAATGTTATAAATCCTATTTAAACAACTGAAGTAGCTGCTACATACAGTAAATGTCACCGGGTTTATGCTCTCCGAATTTATGCTAAATCCGCCCATCTCGGAAAAAGACAAACTTATTTTTCATTATTCGTAATCCAGAAAATGCGTTGGTTGAAATGAAACGTCTCCCAAAGGATAATGAAGCAACGTATAGGAAAAAATTAAATAATTTACCTTCTTTCATCTATATTTTAGCAACACTGAGACATTGAAAATGATTTAAATATTTCAAATCCTTTTGGTTATTCCCGACAAACTTTTAGGACTGATACTTTTGATCATTTATTTGTCAAAATCAAAACTGCTACACATTGTTCAATAAAATAGCCTCATGCTCTTTGTGGTTCAAAAAACAACATAATAACAGAATCAGGTTTAGTCACCAAGTTTGTGCACATTGACAAGGAGTCAACCACGTGTACGCGCTGCTAAATGCACTAAGGCGGAGAGACAACTTACAGTTCCAGAAAAACTGACATCATCGTTGGCTATGCTAATTAGCATTAGCATTCGTGACACATTTAAGTGTGGGGAATCAGATGGAGCATAGCAGAGAGCAGGGAGAAAAATGTCAGAGCTGCATAACCAAGGGTGATTGATAGTGCTAAGATCCGCCTCCTTCCCCCCTCTGATTGGTTGTTTCTAGTTGTCACTGGGAGAAGGCAGAGGAGCCAGATTTTTTTCCCCGTAGACTATCATAGATTATCTGTCTCATAATGAACTTTTGTAACGTCATGATAGTTTTAACAAATATGTGAAAAACATATTTTTCTTAAGTTACATACTCCTGATATGTATGTTGTTGACCGTTAAGGTTTATCACAGAGAGTCTGGGGAAGAAACTGTCTCTCGTTTGTGTAACTAACTTTCTGTAGTGTTGACCTGAAGTCTAAACCGTTTGTGTCCAGGATGTGTGGGGTCTGCAGACGTGTTATCTGCTGTTTTCCCTTTAGGTCCTGCATAGGCGGAAGGTCCGCCGTGCTGATCCTCCCCTCAGACCTGACTGTCTGCTCTCGTTCCTTTACTGATTTCAAAACAAAGTATTTTCTGTTGCACTGGTTCAAAAAATAACACAGCTCTATAAAAAAAAGAAAAGAAAATAATAATAAAAAATGTAAAGCCGCCACAAAAAAGGTGTTTTTCTTCATTTATTTTGCGTCAATTAAAAAATGTTTGGCTCAGCACTTCTGTTTATCTCGCAGAGCTGATTTATCTCTTTGATGATAAAAAGATACTAAATTATTTAGATAGTTCAGGGAATACACGTGAAAACAAACTTCCAAATGGAAGTTTTGCACAAGGGTTTGTCACAATTTTACAGAATTTTTGTTCTGCATGTGTGTTAGTGTGTGTCCTCCCCTAATGTATTCTTCAAACCTCATGCTGTGTGCTGCTAAATGGTCCCCATTTCTTCTACCCTCTGCGATTCTCATTCGCTTTAAGCTCGTTTGGCGTTGAAGAAGTGTTGCATTGTGGGAGTTGTCGCTCTGGCAGGTCTGAACCGGGGAGCCGGTGTTAATGTGGCCCACGGCGCCGCGCGATAAGTGTAATTGTGCCACTCACAGCATCTCGTGTCAGCGCTCTCCTCGTTTCAGAAAGAGGGCTTTAGATGAATTATTCGCATTTACAAAAGCTCCACTTTAAGAGGAATAACTCCACTCCGACAGGAAGGGAGGAAGAGAGAGAGCTTTGTGTTTGTGGCGGGAAAGTGGCCTTTTTGTTTGTGCGTTAGCTAGCAGACTAGCTAGCCGGTGTGTCTGCTAGTGCTAGCGTTAGCCTTCTGGGGGATTTAGAGAACTTGTCGATAGGAGTTAAAGGACTGCAGGACTGATGATTCTCCGGGGTCTACCATGACCCTTTTAGCTTAAATGCAAAGCGTGTCTGAGAGAGCCTTCACATGCTATTAATCAATACTGGAGCCTCAGTGTGTGTGTGTGTGTGTATGTGTGTGTGTGTGTGTGTGTGCGTGTGTTTGGGGAAAGTGCTTCACATATGCACTTTCCCCAAAAAACATCGTTTGAACCTCATGCGTGCAAAGTGTTGGTGCCGTTTACAATGGAAGGCGCTCCTGGGTGAATAGGAGAGTGTGCGTTGGGTCAGGTCGGGCCATCGGTATTCCGTCGCCCTGAGTGACCCATGTTTGCGTCAGGAGGACACACACACAGACACGTAACACACTCGTCGTGTGCCGATGCTCCTTTCAGTCAGCGCGGGTGGCCTGTAGCTTCCGGTTTCCAGGCAGAACCTGAGCTGACAGTCCCAACTCCCGGTGACACTTTGGACGGAGTTTGCGGGGAAAAAGGCGGCGCGGCCGAGTTTTCACGCTCTGGCGCTCGGCGACCGAACGTCAGGGGATGACAGCCAGGGTGGCAGCCCGGTCTGTGGGCGTCAGGGTCGGATAGCGACGTTGTTCAAGAGTTCATCTTCCATGACTCTGGAACACAAGACATGAGGGGGGAACCTCTTTTTGTTTTCCTTTAACAAATACTTGCAAATGTATTCACACCCCTGGAACTTTTCAATGTTTTGTCAAAATTACAACCACTAACATAAACGTATTTCATATGAATTTTATGTCTTTCACATTCAAATAAAAAATCCAATGAAATAAGTTTGTGACAAATTTGGAAAAGTTTAAGGGGTATGAATACTTTTGGAAGCCACATTTGTTTAAAATGGAGATTGTTGTTGTTGTAATTTTGTATAGAAATTCAATTAATTTTTATGGTAATTATCATCTCTCTTTTTACCAGCTGTTATTTGCTGAGTCAGCGTATGGATGAGTCAAATTTAAAAATTCAAAAATACTTTATTTACTCGAAAACTTAAAGATAAAAAAATACAACACACCTTTTGAACCATACTTCTCATTAAGCCAACATTTGTGTTTTTAAAACATGTATATTTATTGCTCTGACGTCATATTCTAAATGGAAATGTTGTGTTTTTATTAACTTCAAGTTAAAAATAATCATAATTGACGGAAATAAAGAGTTTTAAACATTATCTATGAGTAATTAAAATACATAATGTGTTTGGTGTTGTGCTGAAGTTGCTGAACTAAATTGACTTTTCAATAATATTATTGAAAACAACAATCACCCTGATTGTTGTCATTTCTTACAAGTTCAGATTGTGTTTCTAGTGTTTCTGGTTACGAATTCTTATTCTATTCTATTATTTACACCTATAAAGCTGAGCTTCATCTCCTCTGGCAGCCTGACGGTTAGCAAAATGCCGCGGAGTCAATATTGCCGTGTCACTTCCTCATGTCAATCACTCATGCGCTTCAAGCAAAATCCAGATAAAATGAAATTTTATTCTTGGTTTTAGGAATTTAATTTGAAATCCCTGTACTCTCTGCCATTTTCAAATAGTACTGGGCATCAAGAACCGGCATTTTAAAAGTTAAAGTAGACTGGGTTTGTCTGGTTAAAAGTAGAAGTGATTGAGCTGCAAAAACTATGTTCAGCAGTGTATAAAAATATATATGTATATATATGATTTTAGCTTGTGCTGTGTTTGTGCAGTCTGTTTTCCTGATGAGATGGCTCACAGGTTTCTGCAGACAGCGGCAGAACCTGGAAGCGGATTATGACCTTTCTGGATGTCGGAATGTTTCTTCGTGATGGTGTCACAGACCTCTGTGGTATTTGTGCTTCTGGAACACAGTCGGGTTTGTATTTTGCAGTCGTAGCCATTTTATCCTTTTTGTTATTATGATTTTTTTTTTTTCCAAGGAGCACTGCGCGCTCAGATTTAACCGGACACAAACACTCCGCGGCGTTCGTGTGTCTCGGGGCGAGCGCGCTTTGCTGTTTTCTGGAAAATAGACGAGAGGTCGAGCGTCCCCCAAATGCATGATTAACCTTGGGAAGACTCCCCCCCCTTTTCCTTCCCGCATCTCTTTGACTCCAGTGTCTCGTTTAGTCTCTCTGCGTTTCTCCACACTGACACAAAATGAGGATGACATTTTCCGCTGGGTGTTTTTCTCCGCTGGACGCTGCGTTCTACTTCCACAAGGTTCAAACATTCACCATATTAGCAAACCTTTGTCAGTGAATTTCACTTTTTGCCTTTGTTCCAGACTTTAATCTGAGACATTCGCCTGTCTCATCAGTCCTTGGACACGTGATCGTTAGCTCTGTAGCGTACTTAGCTGAACATATCTTACGCAGTTGGGATTTCTGTTTAGCAGCTGTCGTTTTTGCCAAGTTATAAATCAGGTAGGTTTTTAGCTAGCAGAAGAGCAGAAGGTGAGCCGACTGGGGGAAGTCAACCTGACAAAGGTTTTCTATTAACCATATGATGATGTGAATTGGAATTACAATGGTAAATTTGCTCAATGGAAACATGGAAATCAAAAAAAAAAAAAAAAAAACAGTCAAATTTTTCAATGAAAAACGTTTTAGCGCTTGGATGAGACATTGTTTCGGCCATATTAAAATTAGGGTATTTCGCAAAACTGCTATACAAACACTTTTTTTGCATCATGAGTCATGTGATCAACAACTGGACGCTACTACTGGCGGAAAAGACGAAGAAGACAACAGGAAGTGGTAGGAGGAAGACGGCGTGGCATGTTTTTGAAAGACTTGGCTCGTGAAAAAACCTATTCATGTGCGAGTTTCATTTCGTTTCTTGTTTCATGGAAACGTCGCAATTGCAAAGTTGTGGGCGCGTTTTCACATTAGCAGAATACACACAAAAGTTTTGAGCACATTTGAAAAAGCCAAAGACTGCAGTTGAGAAAACAACTCATAACCTGGATGGCGAAAAACATAAATCATGTTTAGTAAATTTGACTCCTTTACAAAGTAAAAACACATCATGTAGATGAATTTCACACACAGACTGATTTATAAGTACCTTCTGTTAATTATGATAATGTTTTGCTTACAGCTAATTAATAAAAAAAAAACAATGTAAAATTAGAATATATCAGGGCTATTAAAAATATTGTCGACTAAATTAAAAGTATGTTTAATATCTTATCAGACATTATGTTTTCCAGCCACATAGTATCAATTTATAGGTGCTGGTAATTAGTAGAATGAGGTGGTAATTGCTATAAGCTGAAAATACAAAGCAAGCTCTTACTTTGACATGTACTGACAATGGGACATGTAGTGCATTTTTGCTCTAGGCTAATAAAAGGTGATAATTGAATCTGCTTTGATATATTTTGTTTCTTTTTATGCTGGTTTATTTTTATATCAAGAGAGTTCACTCAATGATCATTGTCGCCTGTATAAGTAGCACAGCAACGCATACATGATGACATGTTGATGAAAAGCTGTTCATGTAAATCATACTTTTAAAATTTTAGCTGTTTTGAAAATGATAAGAATCCTGCTTTGGTTTAGGGTTGTCTGGCTCTCGCCTCACATTTTCAGGCATGTGAGACAAGATTGATTAAGATATTAACTGTTAAGATTTTCTAATATACAACGTAAAAAAAATAATAATTAAAAAAAACACTCAAATTTTTAGATTATTCTCAGAAATTTTCTAGAAAAAAGTTTGGACATTTCTGAGTTTGAAAAGTCAAAAATGTGCCAGGCAAAGCTAAAGCTTTTCAGCATGGTCGTCAATTATGGTGGATTAACAGTTTTTCTGGAATATTACGTTGTTTCTCCACTGATAGCACATTTACCAGGTTTGTTGACAACTCTAAGCCCCACCCTCCTGACTCTGATTGGTCGTTTCTGACCGGGAGCGGTTCCAAGTCTTCAGACGACAAAAGCAGCTCCGGGAGGATGTGGAGGAGCTCAATCTTTTTACAGATTATCTGTAGTGACAGTTTCAACAAATGTGTAAGAAAAATACAACGCACACACATTCAGTCTGTTTTGGAATGACAGGTATCAGGTTTGATGCTGATGTTGGTTTAGCAATTTTTTCCCCATGCATTAAAATGCTGAAAATAATCAATCTCAGGAGATTCTCATTGGTAAAAACCTTGTAAACTTCCAGTCTTTAAAAAAAAATAAATAAATAAAAAGGGACAAAATTAAAGCTGCTGACATTTGAACCTCTCCCAAGGCAGCTGGGTTACAGTGATAAATGTGTGACTAACAGGTGGTGGGAAATAATACAGTTAGCTTGAGTCTGACCCAACAACTAACTGGGACGGCTAACAGTGGATGACGAATCTCCATGCCAGGAATAAAAATTGACCAACTCTGGCGCGTGCGTTCGCTGCTTCTGTCTCGATTAGATTAGGTCGGGTGTCTTTTTCTAAATCAGAGGCATATTGGTAGAACATAAACAGCTGTGGACAGTTTACCTTTATAACAATTAAGTATCTTATGTGCAAAAAAAAAGCTGCATGAAAACATGAGTTTGCCCACGTCGCCAGTATCAAAAACCGCTGCTGTGGCCACGTTTTCAAGATGAAGTCAAGTCATGCAACTGTTACAAATCAAACTTTTTAATGGATAAATATACCAAAAGCAGAAAAATTTAGAAAAGGTTATTGAGGGGGAGAAAAAAAGACGAGGTGCAGCAAAAATGATCAAAATATTCCAGAGCGGTGTAGATGATGGCTTCGTGAGGCAGAACAGTGACTGTAGCTGCGGTGATAAGTTTAACGCCTGGGGAATACAGGTTCAATAACTCTGGTGTGAGACAGTAAACGGATTAAGCGGCAGTCATTTATCCTGGATGTGTCTCATTTTGTTCCTGACTGGTCTCAAAACTTCGCCGTTGTTGCAGCTTGCCGCTCAGTCCCGTCTCCATGGCGTCAGCCTCCTGTTTTCACGCTGCAGTCAAGGCATTAACATCAGCTGTAAACTCCAGTGTGGCACGGGGGGAGCATGCTTGCATGGTGTTAAATGAGTATTATTTAGCACTTTGGCTCCTGTTGCCCCAATAGCATTTTTTTTATTTAAATTAGCAGAATTTGGTGCAAATCCACACTTCTTAGAATCTGTATCTCTTGAACCGTTTCACATTTTATGATACTACAACAAGAAGCTTTAAAGCAATTTATAGGGGTATGTGTTATAATGTAACACTAAGCAATAGGAAAATGAAACATGACTTTTTTCATTTTTAGAAACAAATATTCAAAAACTGTAGCATTTGCATTTTGTCTGTACAGAATACTTTTCAACGTGGAGACACAAACATTTTGTCTATTTGTCTTTGCAAAACGCTCACATTCTGTCAGAATGAATGGAGGCCATTCAAAGACATAAATACGCTTTGGTCTCAAACTGCAGTTCCTATCAGGTTTTCTTCTATGGTACTTATATAAATGTCAAATGGCCTGTGATTCCTTAGCACCAATAGCAGAACTCACCAAAAGTGTCTTGCTCAAGGACACAACGGCATAGTGACTAAGACAGATGAGGACAAACCTCTACTTCCTCAGGATTTCCCTACATTAAGATCCACCATCCAACTTCACATCAATCCCATTCTTGAAAAGTCTGTTCATCATTATCCATGCCAATCTCAGATTCAGGAGGAACAGTGTGGGTTTTCGGCCTGGCTGTGGAACACTGGACCAGCTATAGACTGTCAGCACAGCCTTGAAGGGTGGATGCTGAACCAGCCACTCTACATGGGTTTTGCAAACTTTGAGTTGACAAAAACTGTTTGACAGTGTCCCTCGGGGGGTCCTACGGCGGGTACTTCAGGTTCATACTGGTCTTTGGGTCTATGTACCACTAGTGTCAGAGCTTTGTCCGCATTGCACACATTAAGTTGAACTGGTTTCTGCTAAAGTTTGTAATATTTATGTACAGAATTTCTGGGCACAGCAAAGGCTTTCAGGGGACCTCAGGTCAGTGTCTCTGACTATTGCAGACGATGTTTGCTGATAACTCTAACGTGGCCAGAACGGACATTAGCAACTCCAAATCCAGGAGGATGCTCTTGAGTCTGAAGGCTCCCGCATACTTCCCCGGAAGTCTCAAAATCGAATCTCTCTCTGCAGGTCGCTGTCGACTGAGCGGTGTTTACGGATGTGATCAAGTCAGGGCAGAACGCACTGCAACAAACGCAAATGCTTAGCCAAGACAAATGAAACAATGGCACTCAGACACTGAACGCACTCGGTGCATCATTACAGGCAGTTTCTTGTCTTGAACGTAATGAGCGAGAGCCTGGCTCATCCGGAAGCCGATGGGAGCATCACTACAGTTCAGTGAGTAGTGAGCCAAAATAAACCCCCCTCTCCTCCTGTGTACGGCAGAGGCGTTATAGGATTCCTCATACGACATGTCACTGTTGGCTAGGCCATTATAAGTTCTCCTCAGAGAAACGGCAACAGCGTCGGGCACATTCTCAGGAGGCAATCCTTTCTGACTGGTAATATCAGCATTCCACTTTCGGCAACGGTGCCAGCAGAAAGTGAATCAGCGAGCCGAGCTTCACAGCGAATTGCTTTTGTTGGACTGAGCCGCTGAGAGCCAATTCAAAAGGAGTGGAGATGTGAAAGAGTCAGGGAGCAACCGTGCAGCAATGTGTACATGCTGCACATTGTCCAGTGATAAGTCATTTATCTGTGAAGGGACAGATTCCAGAGATGTTAATTATTGTTATAGTAAAAAATACATTAAGTGGAATCCCAGCAGAACCCCTGCTTGGACTTTAAAAGGGCAGTATTATGAATTCTCCAGGCATGTAGTAGCATTTTATAGCTCACATTGACCAGGTAATTGTGCAAAGTGAAATTACAAAAATTATTTCATTTAATGGAAACACGGCAAAAAAAAAAATAAAAACCTGAAGTTTTTTGATCAGGATTTTGCGCTATGATGACGTTATTTTCCAGTCGTATCAAAATTAGCGTATTTCACAGAACTGGAATGGAAATCCCTTGTCAAGTGATCGACGACTGGATGTTACTATGAGGGAATAACTTTATAACATGATGTAAAGCTCAAAGAAAGCTTGATTTGACTTAAGACTGCCCCTTTAATGAAGAAGTTTCATTTATATAGCACTTTTTCAGCAGCAAGGCAGCTCAAAGTGCTAATGGAAGTGAGATCTCTTCCACTTAGAGTAGAAAACACATAATGTTCCACTGCTTACAGAGAGGAAAAAGTTTCCAGCAGAAAAATCCCTTCAGCCCCAATAGATTTCAGATCGGCTGCCTGCTGCGTGGATGTAAACACGAGAAAAACAGCAACATTATTTCATGTGCTAAGAAGAGCTGGAAAGCTCGCTGCTGCATGGCGCCTGCCGAGCGCAGGCAAACAGCGTGAGGAAAGAGAAATGTTGAAGCTCTCCAGCAGGAACGGAAAACCAACAACAAACAGGATGGCTGCTAAAACCCTAAAGCTGGAGGAAAGGACTGCGTAGCTGAATCCAGCCGAGCAGAACCGGCTCCAGTAAGGATCTCCAGCCCGTTCTGGTTATGCTCCTTAAACAACGAATGAAAATAAAACTACTGTAGTTTAAGCATGTAGGCCTGTGTAAAGTTGCTCCACTGCATCTCAGATTTTAATCTGGATTTTTGTCATTTGACATGTTCCATAACTTGGTTGTTGATCTCTGCTTCTCTGATTAATGTCGTTGTTGCCTGGCAGGCTGTTTCAAAAACTAGTTAGTTGGGTTGACGCGGGTTGATTGGGGACCAAAACTGCAACATTTGTTGCGACTTCAGTACACACGGCACTGTGTACTTTTTTTTCTCATGAACATCTCTATGAGCAAGAGTTTTTCGGGAGATTTGGGGCCTCCAGTCAAACTACTTATGATAACAGTCTCAATTTTCACAATCTGTGTTAATCTCATGAATCCCATTTCCTCTCTAGATCTCCGATTCTATACCTTGAAATGCTTTCATTCCAAATATGGAGGTGAAGAAAACACAGGTACCTCATCTGGATAGCTGTCACTGTCATGTACTCAATGGATAATTATTCCAAACATATTTGCCCACATTGTGACGTACATTATTATGTCAACTGACCCTGCGTGTCATGGATTAGACGTTAGCCATTTTACAGATAAGAGCTTCTGTTATTATTTCTGTGCAAGTCCATCGCTCTTGCAAGAAGGCTGTTATAATTACAGTTTTTGCTCGTTACGCCGCTGGATGGACTGAAGTGAAATAAAGCCGCTGGACGTAATGGCCACCGCTAGAGGTGATGATGACGGTAAGAAGAGTTGGAAGCAATGATGTGCGGGACATAAATAAAATCGATAAGACAAGACCCAGCAAGTGCCGGAGGTGATAGCAGGAATCCTCAGCCGGTTGTGGCACTTCAATCTCTCTCTCTCCCCTCCTTCTGCCCCAAACATTAGTTTCTCATCTCCCAATCTGCAGACGAGAGGAATTGTTCCATCGCTTCTGCTGAGTGGGCAGCCACTTCGACGTATCAATCGGACGCGTGTCAGAGGACGGTTTTCGCTGCCAAAGCAGCACCTTTCAGAACATATGAGCCCTCCCGAATGAATGAATCGTCCGCTCTGTCTTCCCCCCTGTCCCTTTCCGTCCGTCTTGTTCCTTTTTCAGCGCGCCGCAGAGGAAGGAGGAGTGCTACGGCAAACAGTTTGAGTGATGAGAGAGATAAGTGGCAGAGATGCTTCGGAAAGCGGGGACTTGGCACTACGACGGAACAGGGTGTGTGTTTGTGTGTTTTTCGCTGCCTGCCAGACGCCTTCGGTGTGTGTTCAGAGGCCAGGAAGAGACTCTGGAAGACGGGAGACCGAAGGTGACAGATGTCAGTCGCCTGACGATTAGGAACATGATAAGCAGCGTTCCTGTCGTTCAGATGTACAGATCGAGCCATCCGTCAAGCGGGCACTTCACCCCACACTGTTGTTTTTTACAAGTAGAGTCCAACGTGGCGTGTCAGGGTGTTTTCACACCTGATAGTCTGGTAGACTCGGTTTGATTGGGGAACAAAAGTGCAACATTTGTTGCATATTCAGCTGGTGCGGTTCCCTTTCACACCACACCATGTCAAATGATCCAAAGAAGTAAAAATAAACCCTATTCACACCCTCACCTGCAGGGGCTTTGTTCCAACAAGTACTAAATAAATTGACAAAAAACAGGACATGAGTCAAAGGCAAAACAAAATGGAGTCGCGTCAGATTTTAGCGGATCTAGGATTTCTCTTTTGTCTTTGGTAAAATACCACAAACAATTTCTGCCTGCGGTGTTAGAACCCTCACCATAATTACTCATGTCGATTTTGCTTGTTTTTACCCAGAACAACAGTGAACAAAAACAGTGAACTTCCTGTTTTTGCTTTTTTGGGTCTACACGGGCTTTGAAACAGCAACAGAGTTGACTTCAAATAACCGAAGCTTTGGTTTGTAGCATTAGACTTTGAATGCGCATTCACTCCTCAAATGAACTGGACTCCTGAGGGAAACAGGATTTCGCCCGGAAAACCTGCTAAGCCGTTGTGTGGAGGCGTTGTGTGGGTCCACCTGTGGCACACCAAGTTTTAGAGTCAAAATATGAAGTGACAAAAAGATTTCAGAGGTGCACAAGCAGGGATCATAATTTGGAAATAATAGCATGCGAGGCCAACGAGCCGGTGAAGAATTCAAGAAGTCAACTATCATCCTATTAATCTACCTTCACTGTCAATATTATTGGTGTATAAACAAAAACCTCATTTAAAATAAAAAAAATACTGCTTAGCCTGGTGGGTGTGTAAGTCAAGCCTAGTGGCTCTGGACTAGAGTTCGATCACAGCGGACCAAACGGGATGTTCCTTAAATCTGTGCAGCTGAACAGGAACTAAACTGAAGTGACGTTTCGACTGCCAGACAGAATGTGAACAGTGGACTTGTCCAGGAAAAAGCTGCCGTTCAGTCAGCCTATGTTAGGCTAATATCGCTCTATGGTGTTGAGATGAGAGCGTTGCGCTACACAAACACTCATCCAGCCGGAATATAAGGTGCTACGTTTACAGGTTAACATGCCCTCCACCCACAACACCAACAGTCTGGTAACTGTCCAGTGAACAAAAAATCTGCTAAAGTGCATTTTTCTTATAGGACGAGAAAACATCCTGAACACTGCAGCTGACTTTTTTCCCACTACAATCTTTTATCCATTATCGATTCAAGCTAGAACTGGTCCCGGAGGCATAGCAAAGCATCTACACCGGGCTACACGCTGAATGTCACGGCATACGATTAGAACTCGCTTCCTCAGACAAGGTTCTCATTTGCAAACCGGCTGCACGATTTCCTCCAACCTGCTCCATTATTTGTAATTCTCGCAAAAAATAGACCTCAAATCTCATCCCCTCCTACAATAAATATATACATACACCTTGTAATGTCTCCCAGGCAGTAATTTTCTTGCACCATAAAATGAGTCATTTGTCTTCTCAGTATTTTTTTATTTATTTATTTATTTTGTTCCGTCTTAGTAAGCCCGTGGCGAAGGAGGAGCAAGGTGCGGGGAGCGTTGCGTTCTGAGATTAAAACCTGATGGAGGGTGTCTGAACACCGCGAGTGTGTGTTCCGCGTTAGTTTGGAGACAGCGAGAAGGGAGCAAGAAGGGAACCGGGAAGGGAGTGGATTAAACCTCCACCTGCAGGGTGGAGTAAGAGAACTGGGGTGGTGGTGGTGGTGGTGGAGGGTCTCTCTTGGATGTCAGGAAGGTGCTGGAGTGAAGAGAAGCCAGAGTGCTGACAGGGCGGTCTCACTCTTGCATGGACACACAAATACTACACACAGGAAACAGATTTGTCTTTTGCATTATTTATGAAACGCTGCCATTATCTCTTGTTTTACACCTTGAATCGACTGAGTGCAAGGAAAAGAAAAAGAAGAGAGAGAGAGAGAGAAAAAGAAAGAGAGAGAGAGAGAGAGCACATACCCAGACACAGGCATGTAGTACATGTCTTGTTCATCGACAACGCTGAAAGAAACGTCATCAGCGTACGCACAAGCAAGGGAGATTTTAAAATCTTCAGCAGGGAAAAAAATAAAAATGTCTGCAAATTATGTTATTAGTAGTGGTGCCGTCCCACTTTCTACAGTGTGCTGGTATCGGGATGAAGGGTGTCTGCAAGCAGAGCTCAATAAATTATACACTGCGAAAAATCTGAAATCTTACCAGGAATGTTTGGTCTGGTTACTAGAGCAAACATCTTAGTAAACTTGAAATATGACAAAAAGTCACAGAGAAGTAACTTTTCACCAATATATAGAATTTGCATTAAGTTTATTATCAGATTATTTTACTTATAGAGAAAATGTCTTGTTATAAGTGACCTAATCTGCCAATGGAACTAGAACATTTTCATCAATCGCTGTCAATCAAGCTTGTGTATGTTTTTCAGAGTCTCTCTTGTTGACTGCTGCAATAAAGATTTAGCTCAGCCTGCCATGAATGCTAAAGCTAGTTAGCATTCATGGCACAGAGGTTGGTGAAAAAACTCTTTTTCTGTAACTGTTAGTCGTTCCTCCGTCACCAGCTCACTTTCTTTACAGCGTATTCATGAGATTACTTAATATCCTCTTGGCTCTGATTGGTTGTTTTTGGCCTGGAAAAAACGTTTCATTACCACGGCAATAGTAACAGTGCTACATGAGTGTTATGAGGCTTATTATCTGTCTCACACACACACACGCAAGAAGAAATATATAAAAGCATTTTTTTATAACTCAAATCTGAACTAATGTAGCAGAGGCTGTGCAAACTTCCATCCATCCATCCATTTTCTAACATTTTTGTCCCTAATGGGGTCAGGAGGTGCTGGCGCTTGTCTCCAGCTAACGTTTCAGGCGAGAGGCGCCTGGACAGGTCACCACAACTTTTTTCTTTAGTGAAACAAAATGACAGTTTCTGTCATTTTGTTCTATTTACATCACTTTTCTTTGTCACGTGAACCTTCCTTCTTAAAGAATTGAGTATTAAATGCGGTGTTTTTATTTTGTCTGTTTTTTCCCGGCTGTACTTGATTCTCTACATTCTAATTAAACCTGAACTTGACGCTTGTTCTGATCACAGATTCTACATGACACATTTGACGCTTTTCTCCAATTTTCCCCCCAAAATACTCACAAAAATCCACAGTATGGTCACATCCCCCAGCAGACGCAGCACCAGCCCCACATTGGGGAGTTTGGAAAAGTTTCACAGGGTCAGCGTTAAAGCGGCTTGTGAAGATTGAAAGCACGCTTGTCAAAAACAAACTCCGGGTAACCTCAAACCTACGCTACTTAAAAAAGCTCGGATGATTGGGGGGAATCTGGATTTGCACAGGTAGCGAACAAACGTACCAGAGGTGACTCAGAGCGTCGGCTTTGAGGAAGTTGGACAGGATTATGATTGATGCGCGTCATAAGAGCCCTGCATGTTTCATAACGCTCACAGTGGCGAGGCGAAGCTGTCAGCTCTCGGTGCCGCGGTTGGTTGATAATCGGAGCAAAACTTCAAACTGAAATTTGACGCATTCATTAGGCGGAGACAAATTACAACTAAACGGGTTCATCTTGTTTAAGCACGGCTTCATAACTCTTCCGTTTTTGTTAGAATTTGGCCCGACATCTTTTTGTTTGTCAAATTTCGGGCTTTGGATTTTTGGAACAGATTATTTATAACCCATAATCTATTTATCAAATGAATAGCTGGAGATTCTCAGTTGAGACTAATTATGGATAATTAATGACACAAACGAGTTGGTGTTTGAAAATCTTCAAAAAACAAGTTCAAGAGTCTAAAGCCACACAGGCAGATATCTCATGCCATAATTGGCACGTTGGTGCTTTGAACTAACCACTAATGATGATGATCTATGTTCCTATTAAGTAGATTCACATCTTAAACAGCCCATCGTAATCCTGAAGGGCATAAGCAAACTTTTCGGCTCAGATTTCGGTTTCATTTTGTCCACTTGACGTTGTTTATCCGTCAAGATTCTGACCTGATTGCACACTAACCTTAATCTTCTGCGTAGACTCAGGTCTACATTCAAGACAATCAACCCGAGATTTACCACCAAATTTGGTAACAATTGTTCTCTTATGTGTGTATGAACTACAAAATAATGTCAAACGCTGTTGAACCAACAAACATATGCTGAACGATCAGACTGTTTGCTGTCATTACAAACACCCCGGGTTGGTGTGTCTCACCCTTACAATGACGTATGGCTTTAATTTCATTTTTGCATTGCATGGCCTCATACCTTTGGTGGTTGGATGCGCAGCATCAATCCACAGCCCCGATGCTTAGCCGACACTTCTTGCCGCTGCTCTATTTTTAAATTTTACCGCTTGTGAAAGGAAAAAACACGTTATCCAACTCATTCCCTGCTTAGACCTTTCAGCAACTATATGAGCACTTTGTTGTTTATTTAACAGTCGTGCCCTGTGAGAAAATATACAACTAGGCAGGACTATTTTGGCTTTATTGTATTTAAGGCCAACTTACTTTAAAAAAAATAATAATTTAACATGTTTTATGGGTTTTAAATGGAGATACATGAATTTAAGACTTTTGCAGGGTCTGCAAAGGGGACAACTAGAGCAGCACTCACAGTTGGTCAAAAGTGGAAAATAATCAAGCACCAGTGCTGCATAATTTTCCCAAAAAGTCAGGGTAATAAATTTTGGTCGCCGCTATGTGTGATCTAATTCTTACGGTCCAGAGCTTCACCACTTGGTTCTTCACAACAGACCAGGACAACAGTTGAATCGGCTTGTCGATCTCACACTCCACTTTTCCGTCAGCCGTCAACAAGATCCCAAGTAACTGAAACTCCTCCACTTGAGGCAAAACCCTCGTACTTGATCCGGAGAGGGAATTCTATCCCTTTCCAACCCGAATCATGAAAGCGCTGATTTTCTGCTTCGGTGACAGTTGGAGTTGTTCGCGGGCTGATGAAGACAGTATTACCACAGCATCTGCAAAGAGTAGACACCGAAACGGATCCAGTCAATCCTAACTATACCTAAACATTCTGTCTGTAAAGATTACGAACAGAATTGGTAACAAAGGGCTCCCTAGCTGAGTCCAATTCTCACCAGAAACGAGCCTCGATATGGGACGGTAAGTCCAGACCCGTATTAAGGGAAGGGACCTGATACCTCATAGTCCTGAAGTCCCCAACAAAGGCGTATTTCATGCATGTTTGGGAAAGTCCCTTAATCACCCGTTTTAAGGGTGATTAAGGGCGGCAACGTCTGGTAGGACCTTCGACGATGAAGCTTTTCCTCGGTGATTGATATTTGATGTATACAGCATTTTTACAACAACTGAAGGTAACATGGCTACTTGATTGTGCTACAAAATGCCACTCAGTTGCTGGAAAACACATAAAACTCCACCGTTAATTCAGTCCAGCCATGCAGTCCTCCGCGTCCGGCCACAGGTTTGTCTCCTACAACCTTAAACAAAGCACCAGAAGTGTTTGGGGGCTGCGGGGTTGAGGCTTGCGGCAGCCTCTTATTAAACATTCAAATGATGTATCCCCTAGAGAACCTCTTCAGGTAAAAACAAACACAATCAAGGCCTGGAATGCAGCTTGAACTGAGAGACAGACGTGTTGCCTTCCATTTTCTGCACACACACAAACTCAAACACCCAGGCAAACACGGAGGAGACAATGGGAAGATTACGGCGGCTCATTTTCCATCTTAACTCAAGGGGAAGATTACTAGAGTCCCACAGCAAATTAGGCTAAATGAATGGTTCATTATCAGTATGAAACATGGCAGTCGGAGGGATGTGAGCATTCTGGCCGCTCTTGATTGTAATCACAGAGATGAGTTTCCATAAGCCTTAATGCCACAGCGGCATGGAGCACAATCACAGATCTGAACGGAGCCACTACCACAACACTGGCTTTTAAAGGGGCAGTAATATGTGTTTTCCAGGCATCTAGTGCCATTTTATAGCACAGTCGAGCAACTCCTACCTTGTTATAAAAAATGCTTTACATATAATATAACTTAAGGAGAAAACTGACTTTGTAGTTTAACATCTTGGATTTTGGCCTGTCGCTATAAAAACTGCTCTTCCTGAAACTCTGACTTCAGGACGTCGCAACATGGCTCCTCTATTAACCTGTTACCAACTAACACGCAGGTCGAATGACGAGGTCAGAAAGTTGGAATCTGCAGCCCTGAGGAGCTTCGGCGCCGGGTCAGCCCATGCAGGCGTTACCTTTAAGGTTGCCACGGGAGGTTAAAGGATTTCTCAAACATGCATGAAAGAATCAAGGCAACGCTCCAGCTATGTTTTTGACGAGGGACTGATATCACAGCATGATGAAAAGTTAAAACAAAGAGCACATTTTACCCAATGCGGCCCCTTCAATCATTGGTTTTTCTCTCGAAATTTCTCTCCACGCTGCAAAAAAAGAAAAACGAAAAAGAAACTGACGGCTTTCTGCCACCGTTGAGCTGTCAGCGCCGTGCTTCCTGTTTCTGTATCCTATTCCCAGAGATCAGTCTCTCTCCCAGGTGTTTATTTACAACACAAAAGACGCCCTCTTTAATGACGCCTCTGGCTTGTCAATATAATTAGATAGTGATCCTCTTCATCCGCAGGAGCTGTCGGAAAACAAAGGCCTACAAGTTGCGCCCAACAGCGGCTGCAACGTGAACCGGGGCCCACGCCGAAGCGCCTCTTCGAAAGGCTTTCGTGGGGGACAAAGAGACGAAACAAAAAGCTCTGTCAACCCACTCTGACATTGTTATCAGATAAATCCCCCAGTGTGCGGTATGTTTACATCCGCTGACACGAAAAAAAAAAAAACAACAGAAAAAAGCCTCTCCGAAGCAGCTCCCTTTAATGATCGCGGATGATGACAGATTTCTGCACGCCGTCTGAAAATGCTCAGAGACGGCGAAAGACAGAGACAGAGAGAGAGAAAGAGAGAAAGAGAGATCAACCTTGTTTTTGAGTAAAAATAGACACCTGATCCTCAACGCTATTCTGGTTATTTTCTTCTGAATAATTAAAGCGACGAGTTTGACGGTGTGCACACGTGCAGGCGGTGTGCGTGCACGTATGTAATTACTGCCGTTTGCCAAAAAGGAGAATCTCTCGTTACAGAGAAAGGCGCTCGCAGGGAGGACAAGGTCAAACGGCGTGTGGCGGCGGATCGTCGGAACACGAACCTGTTAATCTTCTTTGAAGGTGTGCGTCTAACAGCAACGACTAAAGCATCCTTCGAGATTAGATTGCTCAATTTAAGCTGAAGAGATTTATTTTCTAAACACAACAGGTTCTGCTAGGTGCTCGGTACATGCGTGACAAGTTTCCCGTGGAATTCTTTTTCCTGTTCTTGCTTCTTTGTCACAACGTTTGAAGTCGTAAATAAATGGTACAATCATAGGGAGATAACCTGAGAAAGCTGGACGTTTGTCAAATATTGTTTTTATTTATTAAGGGGAAAAAAGAAAAAACAACAATCTTGCTCTACGTGAAAAAGTTGCTGCCTCTTCAACTTGACAGCTTGTGCCGCTTTGATCCTCAGCAAACCATCAGATTTTTGCAATAACTGGAAAAAAAACATTGGCTACATTAAATGGCTGCGGAGGTCTCACTTTATACACATGTTGCCCCCAGCTCCCCGCAGGAGGGCAAAAAACTACTAGCTGACAATGTCTACCATTGGGTTCAGCTATCAAATTATATTTATGACATTTTATCGATAAGGACCTAAAGTGTTGATTTCTAAATAGCTTAGGTCGCTACAATACGCAGGAACGTTTGAAACTTGTATTTCCATAAACAGGATGTCTTGGAAAAAAAGGCTTTTCCACAAAAGTATTTCTTACATTTTTGTCAGTAGATGCATTTTCACTACAAAGGTGCTCAAAACACATGATTGTGGTGCTTCTATTAAATAAGAAATGCAATTAAAATCACACATGAGGGGAATAAGATCAGCTTCACGATTACGATCACGATTGCTCAAAATTAAGGAAGTCGGCGCCGAGAAATCGACTGGTTGATAAATCAGTTGGCTGATAAATGTATTCTATATTATACAAGTATTTGATGTAAAGAGCCCTGCCAGAGACACAATAGGTTAATAGCAGGTGTGTGATTGATCTAATGATCAAACTGCTGCTTGCAGCCAGTTCACAAATTTCGCTTTGGGCCCCAAGGAGGCTCGGGCCGGCCCTGAGTGCCACTGAAACTATTTAAACAAATAAAATCTGAAATGTTCAGCACTTACTTTAACACAGCAATGAAATAGTTACTTAAGCTTGCCCATGTCTCTGGTCAGAGGAATAACTCAACAGTTCAAAACAGGGCAACTGTGACAAACAAGGTCAGATGAAGACCTGCGTTTATCTCGCACACAGTGAGGAGGACGGTAATGGAGGCAAAGACGGTTTTTCAGTGTGAAATTATGCTAAAGCAATAAAAGTATTTAGGTTTTGCATAAAAATGTTATTTTTTCGGCTGAAGGGTAATGTGTGGAGTACCCCACTGAGCACATTACCTTTTGTTAATATGTGCATGGCGTGTGTGTGTGTGTGTGTTGGGGGGGGGGTGTGTGGGTGTGGGTGGGTGTGTGTGTGTGTGTGTGGGTGTGTGTGTGAGGGTGTGTGTGTGTGTGAGGGTGTGTGTGTGTGTGTGGGTGGGTGGGTGTGTGTGTGGGTGTGTGTGAGGGTGTGTGTGTGTGTGTGTGCGCATCTTCCCCTGCACCAAGGAGACTGCAGAGATGAGCAACATCTGGGACGTCTGAACATTAAGATGTGTGAAAAACAAAAACGAGCTAATTATCTAGCGCATTATTTCACTGTTAACCTTCAAAACCAAATATATAAAAGAAATGAAACAGTTGAACAATTTTCATCCATTAGCTGGAAACATATGTGCATATTTTAAATGTTGAGAACAGGAAGGCCTCATCAGACCAGACCCAAATAAAAAATCAAAATATTTACCAATTTAGTTTGACGCTTCAGTACCAGTGGGAGCCCCTTTTGTTATTTAAAGCTGTCAGTTATATTGAAGTTAAATAATTATCACATACCATTAAAACTCCACTATGCTAATTTTACATGCTAACTGTAAAGCGGCTAGCGTAGCATCGAAAGTTCATAGTTAAAGTGTTTTATTTTGTTCTAATTTGAAACTGATGTGGAGGAAATTAAATGAAGTAACTTAATGTTTACAACAAGTTAGTTATTAAATTAAGAGGGTTCAATGTAAATAAGACTGTAATCATGGCAACAAATGGTGTTGTATCAATATATTACCTCAATTGATGTTAAGATGGACCTCATTAGAAAAAGTTTATGTATTTTGCTCCCTTTTGTTTTTTTTTCTTTTTTAATATTTAAATGTGTCTGCTTATTTTCAAGATGCTACAAAATGTAATATTAGTCTCTGCTGCTGGAGTTCAACACTGTTGTTTTTATAATCCGTGATTTGTTTGATGTTCCTGCTTCTGAAGAAGTTATTAACAATTAATTGTGTAATCTCAGCAATTAACAATTCAAGCATTAATCGACTGAATTGGGAATATCTCACAGTTGCTAAGAAATACAGAAACATTATTAATGACAGTCTGAATCTTGCCATCCTCTAATTTGACTTTTTTCTCCTTTGACGTTGACGTTTCCGTCCTGGCGGCATTCCGGATCGTCTGAAAGCTTCGTCAAAACAAGATGGACGCCCGTTTCAGGGAGTCGAGAAGTCCAGATTGTGCTCTCGCGCGCAACTCTTCCAGAAAGTTTCTCTAATTAGGTTCGTCTAGGTGATTAATAAATCAAAAGAGAGGGGTGGGGGGAGAAAGAAAGAACGAAAGAAAAAAAGCTAAAGGGACCCCCTGTGTCGGAGTTGGAATTCTCAGATCTGGAATGAATAAATGATGAAATATGAGGCAGACAGAGCAATTATTAGCTTTTCTTAAACATCGTTTACACGCCAAGCAGGCTCTACATAATGCATGGGGCTGATTTTAATGGTGGAGATCAAAGCGAGTCAAAAGCCCACCAGTGCCGCCCCTTAAAAGCCGACTGCAGTTAAATGAATCATAAACAAACAAAAGCCGAGCAGCAGACGGGAGGCCTGCAAGTGAGCGCGCGACACAGAGATTTGTGAATACAATGAAACTGCAGATAAAACACCTCGCACAATCATTCAAGCGCTTGAAAGTTTGTCGCGCAACTGCACACCTGAAGGTATGAAAGAAACGGTGCATATGTCCACCGTTTTTAACAACTCGCATTTGGCCTGGACTTTGAGTAGGCCGTTCTAACGCGTCCCATCCTTTGATCTCAACTTGTCTCTTGTAGCTCTGGCTGCATGTGTAGGTCATTGAAGAATCACAACAGAAGAAAAGTGACCCTGGTACATCTACGTCTGAACCACATGGCTGAAAAAAGTATCGTGATATAAGGATTTCACATCAGCCGATATTGATAACCATTGATTTTTCAGGGGTTTTTTCTGGTTTGAGATATACTGCAAACATAACCTGTTTTTCCTCAGTTTGTTGAGCTTTTTCTTTCTCTCCACGTCATTCTTTTCATGTCTTATCGGCTGAGAGGCTCGGTGGCCAGACTTGAAACTGCTGCTGCGTCAGGTACTAAGCAGGTTGTTGCTAGGTAACCAGCGAGCAAGTGAGTCGGTGGACGCCACAAAACCTTTTCACCTGCCTCCATCCCCCAGAATGCTGTGCGGTGAACATTGGATTGGTGAAAACAATGTTGCGATGACTTGGTGGAGGCGGCGTTTCGGGAAGAGAGAGGCCCAATTTCAAGACAATAAATTTGTACTATGTTTTCATTTATTTTAATAACATTGAAATGAAAAGTGATTTGCTTGTGATCTATAATGACATGGAAATGTGCCTAGGTAATACATAGCACTGTCCTTTCTTTCTAAGGAGATTGAACTTTTTCGGCTGTGGTTTCCAGATTGTGGAACAGCTTGGACGATTTGAAATCTCCTCTAGTGACTCATTTGACTTTAATTCTGTTGAGCTAGAGAATTAGACTAGTTATGTCACTGTTGCTGTCTGCTTTTATTACCTATTATATCGTGTGTCGTTGCGTTTTCGTCTTGCTGTTTTACCCGAGAAGCACTTGGGTCACTTGAAACCAGGTGTGTTGCTGGACTCACATCAACATTAAAACTTTACAAAGGTGTGATGACTTTCACAAGCCACTTAAATCAAACATACGGGAAAAGTCTCAGATGTACAGATTTCATCAGCATCCACACATTGTCCAGCCATGAATTTGACCTCAACCTGGTGACCCTTTTTCTTCCCACTCAAACACACAAGTGAGTTGTTTGTACGACAATCAGCTCTGGCGTTGCTCTCCCAGACTTGTTCTCCTCCGATGCCTCTCGGCTTCGCTGTCGCCGCGCAAACGCTGAACACGAGGAATCTCAGAGATCAAGCGCAGGCGAGTTGCCGGCGCTCTCAGCTTCCTAATGAACCGCCGTCTGTTTGAATTCAAACCCCCGTGAACTTTCATCCCGACAAGTAAACCCGACGCCATCGCCAGAGCCGGCACCGGTTGCTCCGCGATGACAGTTCGGGGATTTAGGGAGCGGCGAGCGGGAGAAACGGGGCGAGATGTGAACTCCGAGCTGCGGATGCGTATGTGAGAACATGGTGGTTGGGGAGTTTGACATGGATTGAGAGGTTTGAAACTACAACGCACCTTCTGGGTTTTTTTTTTTCTCTCCTTCTCAATTTTTCTTAATTCTTCAAAAGGAGCACCGGGCCCGACACATCCAGCGTCGCCATCACCAACACAGTGCCAATTATTTTCCACTGTAACAAAGTGAGAATTGAGCTCATGCAGAGCGTACAGTACAGAAGCAGACATCTGTCACACACACACACACACACACACACACACACACACACCCACACACACACACACACACCATGAGAAATGACGTTTCGTCCTCGAAGAGCAGGATTTCATATTTTCCCATTCAGCGAGGCTTTGTCTCCTTTTTACGTTTTATTTTTTTGAGACGTGATTAAAAAAATTACAGCAGACTCTGACAGTCACTGTGTGACAGTGACAAACAAATCATGCTGGGCTGCAGGGAAAAAAAAATATAAAACAACACAAAAACATGTTGAACAAATGTGCAGTCCCGCATGCCTGCAGGATTCTGGGAAAACACAGACGTGGAAATGCACTGTGACCACATGCTAACCACTGATAGCTGCTGTTGTCTAGCCGGATTACTCAGACATGCTGGGAGTTTTGAGAGCTCACCCTGGAAGTATTTACAGAGAACAGTGAGTATATGTTCAGGCGTCTCACTTGGAGCTCTTTGCATGTTTTCCCCTGCCTGGTTAAGTTGGAGCGTAGAAGGAAACTCTTGTTCCTGCTTAAATATAAATTACCCTAAAATATTTAAGCACAACTCTTTTTTTCTAAGAAAACCCTGCACAATTGTATGTCTAAACAACATTATAAATTAGATATTATGTGTGTTATTTAATCTGACTGTACAGATATATAACTCCATTCAGTGACACACCACACACAGTCAACATTACTGTCTAAATCACACCTCACATTATGCAAATGCACTGTCTAATGACCTAATGACGTGATTATGCTTCTCTCACGTCGGCATGCCAGAAGCTTGAAACAGAAAGCAAAACTGTCAGCCTGACTGTCACTCTGAATAATAATGCTAATAATTTTGTGATCACTTGGCCCACCATTAAAATGTTACCAGGCAGGTGCAGAAATACTAACGGAAACTAGCAAATTATAATTCCAACTATAATAAAGAATAGTTAAGCAAAATGGATGAGGACAAATAAATCTTACCTAAATAAATAGCTTATGATAAAGGTAAAGACAGAAACTAAGATTGATTTGAAACAAACAAAAGAAACAACAACAAAAAACAAGAATGTAATCAAAAATACGCAAAGTTTAACCCGAACAACTTCAGGACATGACAGGTAATTTAATGAATGTACTGTAAAAAAAGTGATATTAAGATTAGTAAATTACATCTCACATTATGCGAATGCACTGTCTGGTGATCTGATCATGGTTCTCTCACATCAGCATGCCAGAAGCTTGAAACAGGAAGTAAGCCTGTCTGACCACATAGGCTTCATTCACGGTCCATTGACATGTAGCTCCCAGGTGGTAAGCTGAACCCTTAAGTTTGATATTACTGTCATGATGCCACTTGAATATTATGACTTTCACACCCTTGACCCCCGAACACTATTCAACTTGGAAGCTCATCCGAAGCCACACATACTTACAGGTTGACACAGAACTTGACGTTCCACTGATTCTGCTTCGTTTCCTCATGTCTCAGCCAAACCTGAGCACCAGCATCAACACGGTGGGGATTGGCCTATGTTTCTAGCATGTTTTTTTGAATGAATATTCATCTCGTCTAGATTAAACAAGACAATTTTTTTCCACCACTTTTCTTGAAAAAGGAACGCATTTTCCAGAAAGCAAAAGGTGGATTTGACTGTGAACAATGAATGGGCACGAAATATTATTGTACCGCTGCTACACCAGCAGTGTGCAACAAACACTGAGCATTAATAAGACGTAGCATTCAATGGAGAAATGTCAGCAAACAATCTGCTATGGCGTATGCAGGACTATACTTTTAGACCTGCCTCACATTGACGGCTCCCGGTGACCTTCTGTTTTCAGCCAGAAAAAAAAAAAGAACCCCGAACTGAACCTACATTGTGCTGCCTGACCAGAAGCAAATGTCACATTGACAAAGTTAGCTACTTTTAGCGGCGGAGCAGCATTTATCTTTTTAAGAGGCTGACATTTCCCCCAGGAATCAATGGAAACTATAAAAAGAAACTTCAAGAGAGTGAATAATGGACTTTTGAATAAAATACTTTTGCGGCCAATGACACAGCTCCAAGTGTCGCTATAGGGCGTGTCTTTAGAGGAATTGTATGCTTCAACGGGAGCACGCCAATGCACTCTTTGCATAGCTTCAAATATTCAAAAAATTGTGGAAAGCCATTTTTAATTTTGTTTATTTGTTCTCGAATATTCACACGACCAGTTACAGCAACTTTAATTTGAAAAGTAAATAGAAAGTTACGGCAGTTTACATACATGTGTTTGGAAAAATATTTGTCTCTACTGACTTTATTAAGTTTTGTTTCATACATACCGATCCATATTCCATCCAGAACTGGGTTGAGACTGGAAACCTATATAATTTTGCCTCAGCTGTACAATTATGATTTTGTTTTCATTATTTTTCCCTCAAAGAATAAACATAAACTTTTTGCGTCAGCTGCTGTAGATGCAGGCTTTTTTCCACCTGTAATTTGCAGCTTTTTGTTGGCATAATTCTCAGTGCGCCGCTGCCTCCGCCTTAAACAAGCATCCTGTGGGGACGCAAGAAAAGCGAGTAATGGAGAAAAAAAAAAAGAAAACAAGGGGTAAAAAAACCAAAAGAGAAACGAACAAAGGGACACATATACAGAGCACCTACGGAAGCCCGCAGCGCCAAAAGAAAGAGCAATCACGCGGTGATACATTGGCAAATGTCAAACAAGGATTAATGGATTAATAACATTGTTAAGTATCCTCAGAGTATTGTCTCTGCTGAAGTTTTCCTATTTTTACCAGACCTGCCTCTGTCCTCTCGCTTCTTCACTGCACTAATAGGGAGTGTGAAGGGTGCTGAGGACGTTAAGAACCAATCTCACAGACAAAAAACTCCTGGCAGAATTTAATCTCTCCGTCCTCTTTCTGTCTCCCTCTGACAGCAGTGCTCCCGAGCTTCTCACTGCTCTGTATGTGTGCGTGTGTGTGTGTGCGTATGTGCGTGCGTGAGAGTGTGTGTGTGAGTGTGTGCCTACAAGTGCGAGATGGTGGGGTGTTCTGCAGACTGGGTTATTGGGGCTTCCATTAAACCACAGTCAGCGTAATCAGCAGAGAATTATGTGTGCTTGGGGCAAGAATTCTCTGTAAGTCTTTTTTAGGTTTGTGTAAGTATATGTGTGTGTGTGTGTGTGTGTGTGTGTGTGTGTGTGTGTGTGTGTGTGTGTGTGTGTGTGTGTGTGTGTGTGTGTGTGTGTGTGTGCGTGTGTGTGTGTGTGTGTGTGCGCGCGTACTTGTGTGTTGGTTTGTTGCATTTAAATGTGTGCAGTATCTCTGTGTGTGTGTGCATTGCTTGGAAAAAAAGCAGCACTTTCTCCAAATTAGGATTTCATTTTTCCACAGAGTGGACTTGAGCTGAGTCCTCTTAAAATAGCACTTTGCTTAGGCCAATTAAAATATTCCAGGACTAATGGAGCTGCTCCAGCTTTTCTAGCCATTATCTGAAAAACACCTCACCAAGACACCATGGACAAAGTGCATGGGTGGCTCGTGCTAAAGTGGCAATCGTTTATATTAAAGTGTCTCTCCAGCCAAGATTGTTCTCTTTTTTTTAATTATTATATTATTATGATTTTTTTTATGTGCAGTTTATCAGATTTACTTGTATAGACACTTCTCACACCTCTTCATGTCGTTTTTCTCACTTGCAGCTGAGAAATGCTAGTCTCTGAAGAGAATCTCTTAACATATCCTTCGATGTCCCTCATTTCACTAAAATGCGACGTGGTTCCGCTTGTAAAACAGACTCGGTAAATATGTGTGTGGCTTGTTCTGCCCCACCTAATTGCAGCAGCTTCTTCTAAAGTTCCTTCTTCTTAAGAAATGAACCGGAATTTCAAAAGAGCCCTCAATTTGAAAAAACAAAATAAAAAACTTTTCTTTGTCTTAAAAAATAAGTTTTATTTAAAAAACAACAACAACTATATACTCATTTGATCCAGGACAAATGGGTATAAGGGGGAACTTCTTGTTCCAGTTCCACCCCCCATCTTTCAGTGTTTTGCACCCACTTCAGTTTGCGTCATCACAGATGTCTTCACATCGGCGCCCTGCGGAGAGCGACTCTCGTCTTGGGGAGATCTTTTTTTTAGCATGTCCAGTAATACAGTTGAGCAGTTCAGAGGTCTTAGTTGTGTCTTAAATTCTCCACTGACTATGTACCGGTGGGTGGCGGCAAAAAGTCACGGACAATCTACCCCACCTAGACTCTGTTCGTGCAACACTCAGAACCCAGTAATACCAACACCAGGATGAAAGACGGACACAATCGCACCACAGAAACGAATCCCCAAAACAAGGTGGAAGTCTTCTGCTTTGTCACGCATGTTATGCTCTTGATGTCGCCCAGAGGATCTTCCAAAGACCCTGCAAAGACCATCCATGTTCGGGTTAACTATAATTGCCGCAGCGAGGTCTTAGTTTTAAGTGAGAAGGAACAAAGTTCATGACTTTACAGGAGAAACTTAAGCTCCACTGCGACATGGAGGCGTAACTGTCTATGTCTCACCCTCAATACCCTTTGTAATTTCTAAAGTAAACAACAATAAATCTCTGTCCGTTGTCGTTTCCCTTTCTAACATCATAAGTAAGACCGGTAATGATGATTGGAAGCCGGTCTGCGCGATGAATCCCAAATGGTTAGATATCTTATTTGTATTCAACAACTTGTTACTCAATGGAAATAAGGATCCACACCTCAATCACTGAAGCCGTATGCCCATAATAATTACTTTAGAAGGCCATTAAGACAAAAAAAAAAAAAAATGGAGCCATGTCTTTTGCATACCAAATGCATTGAGGAAATGGATAACAGTGGAAGAATGATATGCTGTATTTCGGGGAGCTGGCGCTGGTCTATTACTCAACTCCCTCCACTCATCCACAGGGAAATTAACTGTGTCGAAACAGCATTACATGAATTACTAAAGTAATCCTGTACTGACACTGCCCTAATCTTCACAGGGATATACGGGATCAAATCGCTGCCTGCTTATTTCAGTGGATATGTAAAAAAAAAAAAAAAAAAAAAAAAAAATACATGCAGGTGGTTTGAGAAATTGGCAATGGAATAAAAACCCAGTGACAAGGGAGGGTGAGGCATTAAGATTCTGGTGGCACAAATCTAAGTTAATACAGCCTGTCTGCACCTTTGTGAGAGTGTCGAGGTGCACTAAGCTACAACCGTATCTCCACAAAGTAGTCTGCATTAAATATAAATACAACACACACAAGCTATTGTTTTGGGGGTTTTTAAAAGCTGAGTTTGGGTTGCTGAGTCAGAGGTTGGGAAGGGAGATTGGGTCAGAAACTGTTGCCCAGTTTGTTGGTTTTAAGAAGGGACAAGAAGGAATGCAGGTTCGGGGTACGTAGAAAACATTTGTGCCAGTCTTTATTCTGGAATTGACTAATAAAAACTATTTTCAACACCCTAAATGACCTTAAACATAAAATGCACTGTACATAAGTACTGTGATTCACCTGCACAATGTTGCTTGCGAGTTAAATTCTTATGGATTTTTCCTTTAAGCTGCTGATAACTATTCATATGGGATTTCTGTCTCGATTCTTGGCCGGCGCTGGAGCTGGTTTGGTTCCAGGACATTTTTCTCACCGCCTTACTGGGTTCTTCTTTCCTCTCTACCTATCAATAAACCCACCGTTAATCTCCCTCCAGGTGCAGGCTCTGGTCAGGAAATATTTCAATCTTTGCAGTTTTTCTGAAAGAATATCTAACCACTTATTTCCATCTTTCGCCTCAGGTTAAATTTTTTTTTTTTTTTAAAGTTTGCCATATCCACTTTAAAGATTGTTTTCTACACAGAGCAAACTAGCGTCCGTTGAGAGGAACTCGGCAAAGCACACGCTTCCAAAAACTTGCTTTTTAGGTTCTCGCGGCTCAGACACTTCCTTCACTTGCATCTTCCAGCCGTCGGGGGATGTTCTAATCTCTTCCACTTTCAATAAGTTATGCTGAGCAGCCGAAGCGCTCTTTGGGAAAATGTGCATGCGAGAAAGACTTAAAGCTTTCTATTTCAGAAAATGTTTGTGATTCTGTCTTCACTTCGGGAAATTTGACATAACCAATTCCACGCTCAGCTCATGGAGTTGGAATTGAAACAATTCAGTATGTAAGCAACCTAAACTAACCTCGCGTAACCAGTTTGACGTTTTTCAAACTTTATAGATGAAGTTTTATACATAGTGCAGATAAGGAGATCAAAAACATGACAGTGCCTTCGAGAATCTGAAAACTGTTCTCGTCCTTTTCCATCGCGTCAAACAAAAAAAAGGGATGTGTTTGAAGTCCACAGACACGCCTCAACTCAAACGTCTGTTAACCCATTAGCAGTTTCCAACATCATTATCTGGACTTCACAGCATTTTTAAAGAAATAGCAATAATTCTGTGTGTAAACCTCTGATTTTGAAGACATTGATACATAAATCTCTGACATTCTTTTCAGTGTTGTGGCATTTAGTAAATAGAGATACTTGTGGTGATGCTAACTGACCTACAACAATTGATGTGTGCTCTGATTTATCTTCGGTGAACTGAGCTGTGCCCCACGCTGACTAACTGCGTAAATAATAGATAATAACATTATTTATGCTGGGCTATCTCCTGGCTGAAAGAAAATGTTACCTTGCCAAGTCTACTTTTCTTTTATTATGCTTAAGAATTACAAATAGTCCTAAAATGTTTATTAGAGCACACAACATCTACAGTAAAGAACATTTTGGATGTGTTGTCAATCCAAAATAGCTCAAAATATCCCTTCTGGACTTCTCCATGGTTTCATTGTGGACAGGCACTTTGCAAAACAGTGACACCCTTCACATTAGGAGGAACAAAGACAGTGAATTAATAAGCTAATCTTTTTGCTTCAGGTTGTATATATTAAAATGTTGTGTTATTGCGTGGGGGGCAATTTTAAGTTAGGTGTCTGTGAGTGCTTGTTAGTTGGAATGAGTGGCCCTCAGCCTGAACAGCTTTGAGAAACATCACATCTCCACAAAGCAGCAACAGCTTGACCCGAAAACGAACAAATGTACGTTTATGGTTCATTCCATGGCAGAGCTAACGAGCGCTGCGATCAGTTCGAGGCATGTTAAAACGGAACTGTTCAGGTTTGCAGTTCTTCAAAAGCATGAACTAAAGAATCATTCAACGAGTAAAATGGGATCCTGACTCAGCCTCTCTTTAGAAAGACTGCAATATCTGTTTGTATCACTGATATTGACGTTGCTGCCATGCAGGGAGAGGTTCTTATCTGTATGTTGTGAAATTAACTTTCTCAGTACAACAATATTACCATGTCTTTGCGCCTTTAGCAAAGATTGATGGGTTAACGATTGGCCAGCCTCAGCCTCTTGATCAATAAGAAACTCCTGTCTCTTCTCTTAGAACGAGGCAGTCCTTGGCCCCCTTCCATCCCACTGATGGACATCAATTCTGGGCTAATACCATCAATGGCCTGAGGCAGTGGCAGCTAGCAGTGCAAGTGTCAATGGACGGAATCAAAAGGAAAGCGAAAGTTTTGTCCGCCTGAGGATCTAAAGAGTATTTTGAAGTAAAGTCTCTGAGAGAATGGGATGGGGTAGAGAGACATGCAAGGAGATTATCTCATCTTACCAGTGCAGGACTGATGCTGATTCAGGCCCAGACAGGGAAGTGGGGGCAGGATTACTGGAAGCTTTTAGAGTATCTCTCGAGAAAGCTCTTGAAAGAAGGTTTTATACAAAACATCGGGCAATA